>NC_086316.1:53944762-54632262 GCF_963924245.1 Chroicocephalus ridibundus
CCTGATTTTATTGATAAACTAGTAGATTTTTAGTGTAAATGCATTTTTTTTTGCCTCTCATTAAATGTTTTGTTTTCCCTTTAAAATTTCTATTCAACTTGTATGAAACATGACTTGTCACTCTGTCTACTCTAGCATAACGACGCATCATGACTTTCCTGCATTTTATAGAATTGTACTAATACCCCACCTTACCCAAAAGAATTTGAAATTTTGTTAAAAAATTAAAATCTTTACTGTCATGAAGGACAATGCGGAAGTCTTTGAAAGAAAGGAGAAGTAAAAAAAGACACATATTTTGATTTTTCTTTTCTCGGTAAAAACCAATTGACACCTACATTTAAACTGCTATTGTGCTGGATCATATGCAAATTTAGAAAAGCAGTAACTCCTAATTCGGATTTCTCATGATCTGAAACAGAATTTTAAGGACTAATTCAGAACAGCATTATAAGTCAATCCCAGTTCTGTAATTCCCTACATACTAAAAAATCCATGTGAAATGGAAGTTATTACAGTGTTGGTTTACTACCTTTATGGTCTACAGAAGCTTAGCAAACTTTGGAGAAATAAATACGGAGAGAGTTTTTGCCTAGGAACTCTCTAGAAAATATAGAAATTAGAGATGATGTAATCAAGTCTCTTCCTTACAGAAACTGCTAATGAAATGGAAGATTTGCTCTCATGTGGCTATACATTTTTCTTTGACTCAAAGAGAGTTTTGCAATTTCTGACATGAATTTTAAATGTAAGTTCCTCCTGGAATATTAACTTCACTTTTGATCTATTCAACGATGGAGAGTAGTGAAAGTGAGCGAGTAGAAGAGAATCCATAGTTTATTTCTTTCTCTTTCCTGTGCTACACAATCTTATATTGGTGAGGGAATTCAAAGAGAAGGAAGATATGTGATACCTACCAGAATATATACTCTTTCTGGCTGTTTTCCTATATACAGCATTATTTAAGTACTCATCTCCTGCATGAAACCTTTTGAGATGCATTTTGAAGAAGTAATTTTACAGAATCTGGAGAATTTCTCTTATCTGTCATAACAGAAACATTTTCAAAAGATGCTGTGTAATTAAGCATGAACGCCCCTGCCTGAGTAGCAATCCTAAATCAAACTGTGTTTTTCCAGGTGTTTCTCCAAGCATACCCCCTTACAACTAGTACTTCACTGATTGGTTTGGAGTTTCCTGGTTTTCACCTTCTTTTTTTTTTTTCTTTTTCTTGTAATGATACCTGTGTTCTAGCAAGTCTCCTTCTTTTCAGATGTTTATGCTAAAAATAATGGTGGAGTTCAGGTGTACCTGAGATAGGGACAAATGCAGACAAAAATTAGGAAAGATTTAACAAGATATTTTCTCCACTTATTTCAGCATGCAAATTAGAGGGCTTTTTGCATTTTTTTCCTGAAATTTCTAATTTATTTAATAAGTTGGCAAACAGAAAGTATAACTTACAGCAGCCTAGATTCAGTTCTGAATTTCCTCTACAGCTACATGTAGTTAGATATAGAAAAGGTTTGCTGAATGACACTGTTCAGTGTCATTCAACACAAGACTCGTCCCTGCAGTACTATCAGAAATATCATCACTGAGTAGTAATAGATTTCATGGATTTTTGACATATTTTTAATTCTAAATAATCCCTGATTCATTATTGACTTTTTTTGAAAGCTGTGCATTCCAAAAAAAACAAAATGGAAAAGTCAGTTCTTAGGTCAGCTATCATATGCTTGGTGTAGTGTCTTTTGTCACTCTATTTTCATTTTCTGCTTTGACCAAACTTCAAGATGTATCCCATCCTTCTTTGCTTTTGTGTGCCCTTTTAGGAATAACTTTTTCTTGCTATTCAGGCTAAATTTTTCATTTCAACTCTCCCAGTAAATCCTAATTAGAAGGTCTTCAGAACTTTTTTCATTCTGAACAGTCATGGATGAGATCTACATCCGAAGCTTCAGGCATGCCAAACTGATTGTGGTGGTACTGCACGTGGCTGTAGAGGTTTTCCCACGTGGACGTTTGAGAAGAATGAAGGTATTAGATAGATGCCATGGAAATCAGTTAGTTGCAGAAAACTGCCAGTTAAATTTAACTTTTCAGAACTTTTCAGTTTTTCTGTCATTGTTTCGTGATAATCAGTTGATACTACTTTACCCTTTGCCATTAACTGAGGGAAGAGAATTAAAAAATGGTTAAAAAAAAAAAATCTGTGAGGAAAGGGAAAGAACAGATAAGAAAAGCAAATGCTCCTGCATGGACCATTTACCATAAGTGGTGTGAAGTTGTTTTGAATTATGCAAGGCTGAATCTGTTGCAGGGTACTGAACATGAAAATTCCCTTAATGACTCAAATGCCCAAGAGCTAAAATATTAGATTTCCCAGAGCAGTGAAGGAAATCTTTTAGTTGATGTAACATGTGGTATTTCCTCAAACAGCCAGAGTCTAAAGAATTTTCACAGAAGAATAATGAGCAAAATAAGTGAATAACTCTGGTCATAAAAAGTATTAGAGGTAACATTACACTACACAGCATTTTGAAGTCCCTAGATAATGGATTTAATGACAAAAATACAGAATAATTAAATATCAGGGACAATATAACACTCTGGGCAGTTTTCAAAAAAAACCCAGATATTTGCATTAAATGTAGTGTATTAGGAATTGGACTTATCATGATGTATTAATTTTTTGTTGTTCACTATTTCAATAGAAGGCACCGTATTTATCTGAGCCTATGCAGTTTGGAAAAAAAAATAGGGCAAATTTACTAAATATTCTTTTTAGGAAAACTATAAACAGCTCTAGAATTTTCACAATAGAATATTTTGATTTATGAATTTGTTTCAAACAATGTATGTTTCAGCATACTTTCAGACTTCACCTTGGTTTAGATATTTCATTTTTGTTGGTTTCTTCGATATGAGAAAAGCCTTGTTCTTCCACATTAAAAAAAAAATAAAAATAAAAAAAATTGCATATTCTTGTAATTGGTTTGTGATTTCAATTAAAAATTCAAATATTTTTTAGTGGTTATAGGTTATTAGCCCACCTTGGGTACACACCTTTTGTTGTTCAAGTTCTTTAGTTTTGAAGATACAAGTCCAAATCTTTTAGACCAGTTTTCTTGTAGGAAGCCTGCTCAAAATGAATAGGTCAGCACTTCAGTGACTAAGAAATAATATTGCTGACAAAGAAGCAGGCAGAACCTCCGTTTCTCCATCAGCCAGAGTTTGAAGATCTACTTCAAAGGCACTATTGTACAAGAGCACTTTTTGCCAATACACAGATGTAGCAGCTCACAAGCTAAGCGGTGACATAGCTCTGATCAACCTTCGCTTCCTCCTTTAGAGGGTGCCAGAATTTTACAACATTCCTGGAAGAAAGTTCAGGTGGGTCAATTGCCCAAAGATCACTTTCATGTCAAAGCAACAACTTACTTCCTCCTTGGTGCTAGTCAAGAACAATAAGCAACAAAGATCTGATCCACCTGGATTCTTTTCTATCAGTTGTTCATGTAATCATACATACTGGCACAGAGTCAACGCTTCAGACTAGGAGATACACGCTTGGTTACCAAAGTAATAAGGAAGTTTTCACTGAATAAAGAAATTGTTTCTTAAGAAATTAAGAATAGCAGATTTTGAATGATATTGATAGATATTAGATATTGATAATAGACATTGAATACAAATATTAATGTGTATATCTTATGCAAGCTGGAAGAGTACTAAGATTATCTCCTGCATGAGTTAGAATTAACTACATTTTGGGAGCTGTCTGAAACCTTAGCTCTACACCACTTCCTTCAGGCTGTCTTAGGGGTAAAAGGGTGCATGCACACATACATGTGCGTGCGTGCAAACACACACACCCACACCCCCCAGTACTACATGGGCTAGTTTGGGAGAAATGTTTTGTGAGACAAAAAGTGATAACCACCTCTTTTTCACTTCTGTTAACCTGTAGAGTGTATTGACACACTGCTAAGTGGGGAAGAGGGCATATTTTGAAGCTGAAGGCTCCCAGAAAGGTTTGGGTGTCTTGCCCAGGCTGGTTCACTTTTAATTCTTCTGATGTTTATTTTTGCTTTTTGTCACACCTGTTCCTGCTAGTGATAGGGGAGTTGTCATTAGTTCTTTTTCGTTAGAGATTATGTATCTGTTTAGTGCTTAGGTATTAGGCATTGGTGATGAAAAAAGAATCTGCGTAGTCTCAGAAGCTATCCCATTAATCACTGTTATTGAAGTGTTGTGCTGTACAGCATGTGATCAGTTTTGACGTGTCTTCAGTTACCATTGGAAAGGGCTGACGTCTCTTCTATGTGGGCTGATGTCCCCCAGTCCAACTGATGTAATTACATAAATTTACCCGTTCTTCTTGAGGCACTGCTGTGTTGTAGCATCTTCCAACTGTGGGGCAAGAATATTCAGCTACTGAGAAGAAATCTTGACACCAAAACCACAGTAAAAACCTGTTAATTCTAATTGTTTAAGATGCATTAAAATATATATTTCCTAAACCACACAGAGAGATTGACATAAATAGGTTGTTCCTGTCACAGGTAGCTATTGCTATGGTGTTTTGTAACTGTTTTCCTTATATTAAGCAAAGGTGGTATTTTGGTTGTTACAGCAGATGACCACATTTATTTAAGTTACTACAGCGTCTACATAGCCTGTACTCATTAGACATAATAAAGAATTAATCCAAAGGGAGGAAAGAAGATGAGAAATAACCACGTCCAGTTGTGTTATCAAGACAGCTGTACAATTCACCAGTTGTTACGCTGTTTGGCACACTCTTCCCTTTTGGATTAGGATGTTATATGGTGATATTCTGTATTAGGATTGATAAGAAAAAACAAAACAAAAAAAACACACAAAAGTGATAATTAAATTTAACGTTATAAGAGTAAATTTAAAAAAAATGCGATCTTCCCGATGTTTCGGTTTTGTCTCACCAGCAGTTCCTGTGACTCAGCTGTAAAGATTCAGTTGCTTGTGTATCAGTCTGTAATGACCCACCTTTAGAGCACAAAAAAGACTCTTTTTCATTTATTTGTTTTTAATTGAGCATCTAAAAAAATAAAATCATTTGGTGATATGTTAAAAAACAAAACCATAAAAACTCTACCAAACCAAATCCACAAACAACAAAACATTGTAAAAATTGAGTTGACACAACTGAGGTGGAAGTAACCACATGGAAGGGAGCTGAAAAAAAGCTGTTAAAGGTAAAAATGAGTCATTCACCTCTTAGATTGGATCTACTTCCAGTAGGAAAAGACACACAGACATGGCCTTATACTACTATGATTACAGAAATTCTTACAGAAGGTGTCCGCGTTATGTGTAAGGAAACTCTCTCAAGCAAACAAAACAAAACACAACACAAGAAAATAAAATATTTAAAGTAATTGTCCATAGGCTTAATGAAAGAGACAGTGGTGCTGTTCACTGTGTTGTGTCATCTGCTTCAGTCTCATCTCTTACCGAGTTCTTATACCTCAAACAATACTGTGACAACTGAAGGCCAGCTCTCCTGGGACTTAATTTCTTACCAGAAAAAAGTACTCAGAAATATGTATCTGTGTATTTATGTGATTGTAAGTAAGCAATAATCCCAGAAGGAGAAATTTTTAAGTTGATACTAAAACTAAATGCAAAAATACTGAAGATGAGCAACAAGTGCTTGAAACTTTCTGATCTCCCCTTCCTTATTGCCCATCTTATGCAGAAATACAAACGCCATTTTACACACACCATGCGGTCATAGAAGTTGCTGCAGGGTATTTCTGCTTCTAACTAGTTGGAACCTCAAGAAATTTTTACTGCCAGGTTTTGGGTCTTTGAGATTTTTATTTTGGATTAAGGAGTTTGTTTAGTCAGAAACTCAATAAGTAAAATATTAAAAATGAGTCATGGAAATAAACTGAAAGAAAGAAAAGAACAAAAAAGAACAAAAAAAAAAAACCCCAACTGAGCTAAGCCTCCAGCAACAGAGGGTTGGATTTTTTAAATTCAATCTCTCTGGTGTCTGCTTGTGATGGATGATGTGGAAATGAACATCAGAGTGAATCTTAAACTCTGAATACCAAAGACGTTTATAAAGTCAGTCAACATTTCTCTTTCCCTTTGGTTTTCTCCCCATATTTGTGCTGAAATAAGTAGCCCTAGAACCGCTGAAAGCTGCAGTGCAGTCAGCTTCCTGAACAGTGGTTGAACTGCTGGGCTTTTGGTAAAGACTTGACTTCATTTATGCATGTAAAATTCCTAAATTTGTGACAGTGGTCAACCTTGTATCTATGCTGTGGGAGCCTATGCAAAACTGTCAAGGCCCATGAAGTCTTCAGCTCAAATGTGACTTGCACAACAGCTGAGCAGGTGCAGATATATGTAATTTATAAATGATGAACGGGCCTATAGCAGGTTAAATGCTGCTCACAATTCCAGACATATTTCAGGTGTAACCCAGGTATCTATTTCCAGTCATGGGATAGGGACTTAGGACTTTTAATAGACCAACAAGTCAACAAAGCTGCAATGAAGGAAACTGCAATGATGTGAGCTTTCAGCATTGATATTAACCCCTAATACGTATCCTTTCTTTCTGTCACATAATTGTCTCTGCCTTTTCTCTTACAACTTGTATCATCTCCCAACTCCATTCAGTTTTGAACTGCAAAAAACTTGTTGCTCAAATCTCAGAAAATCTCCTGATTCTGCAAAGGCTGTGGTGAGAATAACTCCCTCATTTCATGCATAACAGAGCCATTCAGGGCAGGGGAAGCTCTGACAGCGGCAACGTCCTGTTCTGAACTGGATTATTTCTGTGATCTTGTTTACTCAGTGTTTCAACAGCAATTGGGTCAACACAGTAGAAGCGCGGCATTTACCATGTCATAGAGGTAGGAATAATTACCTCTGAATACAGGTAAAAAGAAATTTCTTAAATCGGTTTTGTTACCAGAGGAAGTTCTGTGGTAACTATGCCCTAAACAGCATATTTTAATGCGGTAACTTGGTCTATTACAATAAGTCTTACGTAGCCCAGACACCAAATGTCTAACACCATTCAAGCTAATGACTGAAGACAGTATGATTCTTTGGAGGAATAATACAGTAGGAGGCTAGTGAAAACGTCAAGCAATGTATGGATTAAATGCAGGTGAAATGTATCGCTGTGACTTGGGGTCATGCAAAGGTTGTGCTAATTTTATTTTTCCATCATTCTCAAGATCTTAATCAGAGTCGGGAGTAGAAGCCTGTGGCCTCACCTACTCTCTCACTTCAGAGCTTCAGTCTGCCACCTGCTGCTTTTGTGCTTCAAAACCCTCTGAAATTTCACATCACAGAAATGTGGAATATCCTCTCTTTGTTCTATTTTGAAAAGAAGCGTACATCTGTTATACACTGCTTAATTACATACTAAGGATCCCAGTCCTGCCTTTTGAATAAAAAATGCTTTTAAATCTTCAGTGAAGGGAAATAGAATTTATGTTGTATTTTGACCTCTGTTTCATACATCGGTCTTTGCAGATCTAGCATGAGAGAGGATTTGAGACTCAGCTCTTCAGTCACAACAGGATTATAGTGATGTTGCTGTACTGCCAATTCTTAACTCATGGTGCATAAAGTTCAGAATATCAGCTATCATGTTTGTGTTGTGATGAAACAGCCAATATTTATTTCTGATTTTGCACAGCATAAAGCAGCTTAAGGCCCTGAAGCAATGCCTAGGCTGGCAATTCTTTTTATTAGCATGTTAAATTTCACTAGTTGAATAACATACCTATATGCAGTAGTAACATTTCTGATATTTTACCCAGCTTGCATATAGTGTGTCTATTAATTCATAGTTCTGTAAAGTTTTCTGTGTCTCCCTTGTGTGTGCTGTATTTTCTAGGTCAAACATAGGAAAACTACATAGACCACAGCAAGTAGGAAATTACCAAGTAAGAGGTTTGGTATTTTAATAACTTTCACTGAATTCACCCTATGTGAAATCTGAATTAAAACTTCTGTTCCTTGTACAGTGAGGCTAGCCTTTTGTCTCATTACTGTTTTTCAGAGTGTAGTTAATTAATTTTCATAGCTATCTGTTCCTTATCACTATCTAACTTTTACACAAGGCTTATAATTAATATGTTTGTTGAAGATATTAATTTCATAGAAGTGCACAGAGTGACAGGAATACCGAAATTCAGAATGCATGAGAGTTTTTTCCTTATTCTATCCTCATAAAACTGCAATTTGTGACCTCCTTGACAACTGAAGATCTATCTGCAGAAAAAAAAAAAACAACAACAAAAAACACACACACACAAAAAAGGCCAAAACTTTTATGTCAACGAATAGCTGCTTTTGCCATTAGTTTTTTCTTTTTCTTTCTTTTTCCTTTTTTTTTTTTGTGGGGGTCTCCTGGAATATACGTTCTCTTCTGCTGGAGTGTTACTAATGACAATACCAGGCAGTTCATATGTTCTCATCTCTTTCTTATAAACGAAGTGTCTGATAATCTAAAGAAATGGTTTATCATTGTAAGAGTAATTGTTTGCATCCCCCGCAAGGCAAACAGTCTTGTTCTCCCAGTCATCCACTAGATTTTCTGTTGCTTGCAAAGCCAGAAGGTTATTGAATAATCGTGCCTACTTTCTGTGCAACTGAAGGGAAACTTTGCTACTGTACCGCATTGTTTGTCTGGGGCTGTACATCCTTATAGTGTCCCTCATTCCTCCAGCTAGCAGCATTGGCCAAATATATACATATCCATGCACATATAAATATATATGTACATACACATACAAAATGCATTGCTATTCTGACAACTATTATTTAAAAAGTAGTGCTATTTTGTTTTTTATATAAATAAGTATATATACACAGAGAAGTGTAAATATTATTTTATATATACATAATAAATATAATCACCAAAATAGCAATACATTTTAATGTAACAATATGAAAAATAATTATACCATAGAATCATAGAATTGCCTCGGTTGGAGGGGACCTTTCAGATCATCTAGTCCAACCATCACCCTAGCACTGACAAAAACCGTCACTAAACCATATCTCTAAGCACGATGTCTACACATCTTTTAAATATCTTCAGGGATGGTGACTCAATCACCTCCCTGGGCAGCCTGTTCCAATGTATAATAACCCTCTCAGTATAAAAATTTTTCCTAATATCCAGTCTAAACCTCTCCTGGTGTAACTTGAGGCCATTTCGTCTTGTCCTATCGCCTGTTACTTGAGAGAAGAGACTGACCCCCACCACTCTGCAGCCTCCTTTCAGGTAGCTATAGAGAGCAACAAGGTTTTGTCTTAGCCTGCTTTTTTCCAGGCTAAACAACCCCAGTTCCCTCAGCCTCTCCTCACATATACATATCATAGAATCGTAGGGTTGGTAGGGACCTCTGGAGATCATATATATATACATATGTGTACATATACATAGATATATGTGTATACATATATGTATATTGTATATGCATACATACATATGTGTATACATATGTATATAAGTATATATATGTATATATACATATATTTGTGTGTATATTTACATACGTGTGTGTGTGTGTGTGTGTGTGTGTGTGTATGGGTTTATGAAAGTCAGGTCCTGCTTGACTAGCTTGATCTCATTCTATGACAAGGTGACCTTCTCAGTGGATGAGGGAAAGACTGTGGAAGCTGTTTGCCTGGACTTTTGTAGAGTCTTTGACACCATTTCCCACAGCATTGTCCTGGAGAAACTGCATGCTTGTGACTTGGATGGGCATATTCTTTGCTGGGTAAAAAACTGGGTGGATGGCTGGGCCCAAAGAGTTGTGAATGGAGTTTAAATCACTTCATGTCCAGGCAGAAGTGGTGTTCCCCAGGGCTCAATACTGGGGCCTGCTCTGTTTAATACCTTTATCAATGATCTGGACAATGGCATACAGTGCCCTCAGTAAGTTTGCAGTTGACACCAGTTTAGGTTGGAGTGTTGATCTGCTTGAGGGTAGAAAGGTTCTAGAGAGGGATCTGACAGGCTGGATCAATGGGCCGAGGCCAATGGTATGTGCAAGAAAGATAAGCCAAGTATAGAGCAATGATGTGGATTTTTTTTTCTTTTTAGTGGATAAAAAATAGCTGGAAAAGTTTTCATTGTTTGAGACTTACAAACTTTAATTATTTTTTTTTAAATAGGAAAATTTAGAAAAATTTACGATAACTCTTAGGACATCTTTCTGTATAAGAGGGTTTCATGCTGCAATAGCGTAATGAGGATCAGTTTGCAATAGCTCATTATCAGTCAGGATTAGTTTACAATAGCTTATGCATCTGTATGAACAAGTTTTCTTCTATGATGTACTTAAGAATTCAGTATTAGGAATTTAAGAAATTGTCCATTTCCACATGTAACATGCATCCACTATTGAGAAAAAGTGGATGGCATTGTAAGATTATTCATTTCAGTGCATGGTGACTTGAGATTTTTGTTTGTCTCCAAATGCAAGTTTCTAAAGCTGATTTGCTGACAAGGCCAGTTTCCAGTACTATTCTAATTAAAGAGCTAGAAAGAGAATAATGTTGATTCATTTCCTTAAATACTGGTTCAGGTATTTCTGTTCAGGGGAAATATCTGATATTCTGATATAGGAAGGAAAGTCCACATGAAAAACAACTACAGCAGCAACAAAAACAGCGGCAAAAGTGCTATATCTTTAAATTATTGCTGCAAACCCAAAACAACAGTTATTTCATGAATTCTGGTTATGGTTAACAGAAAAAATGTAAAAAAATTGCGGTCTCGCATGTTCAAAAGAGAAATTTAGCCATGGATTTAGTCTTCTAGAGCTGTTCTTGGTTACTTCAGTCTTAGCTGAAAAATTAGCCACATTTGTGACAGCTGCTGAAAAGTTATTCATTGTTTTATTCATTTCATTCTTCTAATATAATGTCTCATTTGGTAAGATTACCTTCTCTAGCTTATTAAAATATAATTTCCAGATACTTTACTCACAATACAACTGCTGTTGAAGGTCTGGACAAACAGCAGGCATATAATGCATAGTTCTTTTTAACGATGATGTTCCACAGCCATTTTCCCAGTTAGGTGTAAGATATTTTGAGGAGTCTAGTGACCTTGTTATTTAGATTTGTGCTGTTGGTATTTTTTAAGTATATACGTGAAATATAAGTATTTGACTTTGTGTGACAGGCTCCAATGGTAAGTATTTAGTCTAAAAGACTGCCGTGGTTTGGGCTTCTGAATGCTGGCAAAACTGTGAGTGCTGAGAGTGTTGGTAATAGACACTGTTCTCACGCATTCTAATGAAGTGTCCTTAAAACAATTTTTTTTTTTTCTACAGAACTACTGTCATGATTTTGGCCGTGTTGGCTGATGGGCAGTGACAGATGCTCTCCCCCCACCTCTTGTACACAGAGAAGAGGAGGAAAGATAAAGTGTATTACGAGTTTAGAAGAAACTAAACTATAGTGAAATATTAATAATAAAATAAAAAGAAAATAATGAAATAGATACAGTACATACAAAACAGTATTAAGCTCACAGGATGATGTCACTGTCAGGCACTGGGGAAGTCCCAGAATAGAGTCAGTGATGGAAGGGAACTGGATTCCAGAGCTGGAGTCAGGACCACATGGATCGGGATCAAAGGCAGATGAACAGACAGGGTCCTCCTCGAATGTCGGCCATTGAAGAAAAGAGAGAGCTGACCCTTTGATCCCTCAGCTTTTAAACTGAGCATGGGGCAGACGGGATGGAATACCCTTGTTGTCAGTTTTGGGTCACCTGTCCTGTCCGATCCTCCCTGCAGGTGGGACCCCTCCATGCTTTTCCATTTCCAACCCTTCAATAGGGCAAGTTAGTCGACCTTTGTTGTTATAGCAACAAGTATAAGCAAGAGCCTCTCTGTGTACCATTCCTTGGCACTAATTGTAAATAATGGTCTTATCACTCTGAAAACAAACCATTTTCCGCACAATATGCTGTTAACTTCAGAGAGTTTGCAGAGGCCTAGCTAAGAAGTAAAATTACTGAACAGAAAGTTGGTTGTGTTTTACTTCAAACCAGGACAACTACTGAATGTGGAATTAGACTCCAGCTTAAGAAAACACTACAAAATAAAAATGCTGATTCTAAAGTATACTTAAACATAAGAAAATGGCCATTTTATGTCCCAAATGGAAGAAAACTGTCCTAGCAATGATTTGTTAGAGTTTTTTCCTCTGTGAAATAGCCACAATGAAATGAAGACATTTACTCTATTAACTAAAGAGGAGCTAAAATTTCACCCATCATTTTTATTCTTAGAAAAAAGCTTGCCTGTGGTCTGTGGAAGTGTAGTCACAAGTGAAATTTCCTGTATTTGTTATTCCAATCTAGAAACAAAACAATAGTCTCATAAATTCACCTTATTTCCAGTTAGGAATTAGGTTTGTCTGTTAAATGGGGAAAAAATTAGTCTTCTAAAATTATTTTACTCAAATTTATGGTTGGTCAATTCAGCAGTCTATTAAATGTCAACTACTCATTTCTATGTTACTATGGAGGAGTTGTCCAGTGGAAGAGAAATTTCACAAATATTAGTAGAAATTACCTTGCAGAAAGAAAGTTTTGCTCAGTGCAAAGCGTTATAATCATCAATAAGAGATCTCAATGAAATGTAAACTCCTGACTGCTTAGCATTACCACTTTAGTGGTAAATAAATTTCAACATCTTATTTTCATAGAATCATAGAATCATAGAATGGTTACAGTTGGAAGGGGCCTTCAAGATCATCTAGTTCCAACTCCCCTGCTGTGGCCAGGGACACCTTCCACTAGACCAGGTTACTCAAAGGCCCATTGAACCTGGCCTTGAACACTTCAAAGGACAACTTCCCTGGGCAACCTGTTCCAGTGCCTCACCACCCTCACAGTAAAGAATTTCTTCCTAATATCTAATCTAAATCTACCCTCTTTCAGTTTAGAGATGTTACCCCTCCTCCTATCACTACACTCCCTGAAAAACAGTCCCTCTCCATCTTGGATGCCATTTGGACATCGAACCGTTGACCACAACCCTTTGAGTGCAACCATCCATCCTATTCCTTATTCACCAAGTGGTCCATCCATCAAATCCATCTTTCTCCAGTTTAGAGTATCAGTCTCAGTTATACCTGTTCTATTAATCCTTGGGTACAATGATTGAAGATTATTTTTCTGATAAAATGAAGACTTCATAAAAGATACAGATGACAAACAGGCATTTATTTAAATCTACATATTGGGAAACATAAAGACTGTATGGAGACACGATTGCTAGGTACATAAATGTTTTCCTTTTCAAGTATAACTGCATATGAAATGATGCCTCTCTCTTCTTAAAGTTTCTGTTGGCCAGAAGAGGGAGTTATTCAAATTTGTCATTGAAAATACTAATACACCGACCCCAAGGAACCTCACTTGTCACTGGTCACCACTTGGACGTCAAGCTGTTGGCTGCAACTCTTTGAGTGCAGCCATGCAGCCAATTCCTTTTACCCACCTAGTGGTCCCTCCATCAAATCCATGTCTCTCCAATTTACAGACAAGGACGTCATGCGGGATAATGTAAAATGCTTTGCGCAAGTTCAAGTTCATTTGAATTAATTATCTTTATAGAAGTTTTATTTTGGTTTGGGTTTTTTTTGCTTCAAAGTGTGCTTTAATTTATATTTTTTAAAGGCAATGTTTTATTATTTCTTCCATTTTTCAACTTGAAAATTCTTTTTTCTTTCTACTCATTAGCTAGAAAATAACAAATACATAAATGAAAACAGTCTAGAAAAGATATTTTTTCAACATATAGAAACTGTGAACAAAGAAAAAATTCCAAAACTACCCTCTGAACACTTGTCTGCTAGTTTTCATCAAGTATCTCCCCTTTCCAGTGCAAGATTTATTATTTTTATATAGTTCAAAAAACTTAAGTTTCTTTAACTAGGTGAAAGCAGTGTGCCTTTCTTTTCTGGGGTGGGATGAGATTTTTACCAGCTGCGAAGTGCATTCAATACTAATTGAGTTTACTTCCTTCACAAAACAATTTATCTGATCAAGAATACAATCATCACCAACTTCATAAAGGCATACGTAACATTTATAAATGTCCTGCACTAGTACCTGGCATTTGGTGGTTCCACACTTTTGCTCACATTGTCAATGTTTAGTAGTCTTTAAGTAACTCATGGTTATACAGCATTTGTCACAAATAACATTTTGAGTTCAGGTCATTCATTATACCTAGGGATCAGTGGCAGTGAAAGTAAAATCTCACGTGGTTCCTAACTAAAGATGTCTCTCCTCTTTTTTACAGCTTTAGTTTTCCTATTCCTTTTTAGTCTAGAAAGAGAAACTGTAAAGCCACAAACTATTGCATTGTGCTGCCCTATCATGGTTGTATGTATGTTTGTGAGAGCATCTCAGTTCTTCGCTTGTCTTCTCTAGTCTAATGCCAGCCAGCATTTCTTATGTCTAGGGCCATGCACCTCCTCTGCCTTGCTCTCCTCACTGTATAGGCATCACTGCAGGCCTAGTTTGACCCTTATTTTAATTTTAATTTAGTTAACTGTCTCTTTAAGAGATCAGCACTTTCTGGAATAAAAGTGGCTTAGCGTACATCAGTGAACAAATAATTTTCAGCCATTCTTTCTTACTGGAAAGAATATTTTGTACCATATACTTTGCAAGATCAAATAAAACTGAAGTCTTGAAGTAAAAATTGAACTGTTATGTACAGTCAGCACTTAGGCAATGCAAAATTGACTTAGGCAATGCAAAATCACATGAATTTATTCTGATGGTATATATTGGAAATTATCACCTTGCCTATCTAAAGGTCAGAAAGTAGTAGCTGTATTATGACATATTTATAACACTACCAGTTATATCTGTCTGCTAGAATTTTCAACATCAGAATTAACATTCACGCCAAAGTCAAACACAGTGGATAAACAACAGTAGCATCTCTACCTCTTTGGAAGCTGGTTAAATTTCAGCTTGTGCTAATCTTAAGCAAATGATCTGCTACATTACCCAAATACTGTGGGTTTTTTTTTTCCATTTTTAAAGGCATGGAATGTGAAATGTATTACCTAAAAAAGCAGAGGCAAAGTTTTGTGTTTGTATCAATATGGATTACTTATGTGAAATGAAAATGAAGAACATAAATCAAAATAGCTCATTACAAGTTTGTTTTACAGTAATTTATCAGTTTTATTTATATTTTTTTACTGTTCTATATTTAGCTTATATCACTTATCCTTTTACTTCATGAAATCATAGAAACATGGAATGTTTTAGGTTGAAAGGGACCTTAAAGGTCATCTGCTTCCAACCCCCCTGTCATAGGCAGGGACACGTCCCACCAGACCAGGTTGCTCAAAGCCCCATCCAACCTGGACTGGAACACCTCCAGGGATGGGGCATCCACAACTTCTCTGTGCAACCTGTTCCAGTGTTTCATCACCCTTACAGTAAAGAATTTCTTCCTAATACCTAATCTAAATCTACCCTCTTTCAATTTAAAACCATTATCCTCATCCTATTACTACACTTCCTGATAAAAAATCCACCTCCATCTTTCCTGTAGGCTACAATATTTGAATTTTTTATATATATTGCTCAATGTCATACAAGTTAAAGTACTTCTAAATTAACGTGTTTCCTTCTCTCCTCCATGAAAACATTCATAAAAGGGGAAAGGTATTCCCTAGGACCTCTGGTGAGCATGTTGTCACCAGAAAATTATTTAAATACCTACTTCTTTTTCTAACTATTTTTTAATAAGAAAAACAAAACAAAATACCCTCCAAGAACAAGGCTGCTAAAATCACCTAGGAAATGATATGTAGGGAAGGCTTGACAAATTCTGGGAAAACATTGATGTTGGTGGTTGTGGCAGACAAACCACTGGTGGTTCTGCATTATTGGAAGTAACATCTGCCAAAGGGAAAATCAGAATTCAAAAGTTTTTCTGCATGTCCTGAGACACACATATATATGTATAGGTGTATAGGTACATATATTTGTGTGTTTTACATCTCGTTTTCTCTCTCTTTTAATTATTTTAATAAATTATGTAATATAGAGTTGGTCTTGTGTCAGATTTCCACACAGGAATGAACTTCATTCATAAAGTAACAAATAATGCATGACAATATGTATTATTTTCTTGAAAGAAACTCACTTTTCTAGCAAAGACTTGGAATATGGTTTCACCACATTTTTGTCAGTCAGTGGGGCTTGGTGTACATGCCATTATGTATTTAATTTATGCTGGTTCCCGTATTTATGTGTGTGAAGACCAGATGCAAAAGCGTAATATTAAGCTATATTTTTTTTCAAGCAAGTGTTCTGAGATGACCTAAAACTGTTGAATTTACTTGAAATGCTTGTTACAATTTAAATGACAAGGACATTTCTCTTTTAAATTTACTTTCTAATCCTATCTTATTAAAGTGCTGCTTGCTCTAGGTATTTAATTTAAATTATCCATTTCTGTTTAAAAAAAAAAAAAAAGATAAAGAAAAAGAAAAAGAAAATTTACCTGTGTTCCTATGTTGCTTCACCTTACATCACTTAGTCAGGCAAAGTGCCTTAAACATTGAAACAGAACTGTTAGCTGCTGTTTTAAGTAACATGAGCTAACTTTGAGAGAAGACAAGGAATTGCAAATCTTAAGAGATTTTGTAAAATCATTGGAGAAGGAAAAAAAATAGGTAGGGAATGAATTTTGCATTACAATCTTAACAGGAATTAATTTAGAAATACATTTTCTAGGTTTGGATTGTCTGTGTCTTTGGAGAGAAAGTGATTGCCCATGGAGCGCAGTATAGACAGTAACTAATGGCATTGCTATCTTTACAGTAGCGCTCTGCAACTTTAGATTTATTCTTTGAATGCATCACAATGTGATTCTTAAATAAAATAGAGGGAGTTCAGTCTGGAAATATTTCCAGGTTACTCCTCTGAGGTATGTGCCATAGTTTTTAGTTTCAGTCTTCCCACTTGTACAAAGAGTTTCATTTATTTTTAAGAAAAAATAACTTAAAATTAACATTGTGTATTATTTAAAGATGAATCTAAAATGTTCTATGTTAGTTCTATGTTAGTAACTATGTTAGTTAGTTAGCAATCAAATTCTTTTATTACGGGAAATCTTTCACAAGGTTATCTTTTTTTTTGCCTAACTATTCCCATACTTACAAGTATAAATGGGGCAGATGCATATTTTTGTCTAAAAAGTATGAAAAATGAGTCCTACATGGGAACTATGATCTAGTATTCATCCATTCCATTAATCAGACAGTTTAAAGTCATCTAGAGTAGTTTTCTGCTGCATTGGGAAACTGAACATTTCCACATGGAGATTCAGAGATCCGGATTGGGAAAGGAGTAGAACCTCCATTTTAAATTGTATTAAGCCATAAAGTTTTGAAGTAAGAAAAAAGTTCGGGGTTTTGTTCTATCTGTTAGACAGATTATCTAAATTAGGAACTTTGTAAGTGAACAAACTTTATGAAAGCTGTCCTACCCTACAAGGTTACAGAATTTACATTAATGAAGTAAAAAAAAATTTTTTCACCAATAAAAAAAATTGGTGAACAGAATGATAAAAATGCACGGTGAAAAAAGATTTTTGGCAATGCTTCTGTGTTGTTGTTTTTTTTTTTCCTTCTCATTTAGTGTTCCCTTCCCTTCCCTTCCCTTCCCTTCCCTTCCCTTCCCTTCCCTTCCCTTCCCTCCCCTCCCCTCCCCTCCCCTCCCCTCCCCTCCCCTCCCCTTCCCTCCCCTCCCCTCCCCTTCCCTCCCCTTCCCTTCCCTTCCCTCCCCTCCCCTCCCCTCCCCTCCCCTCCCCTCCCCTCCCCTCCCCTCCCCTTCCCTTCCCTTCCCTCCCCTTCCCTTCCCTTCCCTTCCCTTCCCATCCTTTCCCTTCCCATCCTTTCCCTTCCCTTCCCTTCCTTTCCCCTTTCCAGTGGGACCATTTCTGTGATGTTGCATCTGAGCAAAGAATAGATTTTAGTTAAGGAATCAGTGTAAATATTTCTCCTTCTGCTTCTGTTTATCAGTTTCTACCTTAACACCTGTTTACTTCTCCCTTGTTTTTTCTAACAGAGTTTTATGTAGGACTGCACTGTAAACCAGAGAGCTGAAATGATTGGAGTAAAAACCAGTAACAGAGTTCTTTTTTCTAACCCTTCTTACATTTATGTAATGGTGTTAACAATGAAGCCTTCCCCAGCAAGCAAGTTTCGGTTCAATTCAGAAGCCTAGCTCCATTTCAGAGGAGCAATAAGGAGCTTCTTAAACTGGTTTATCCCCAGAATAAAACCTACCCTAGAACTACACCCTGAGTAACTGCGCACCTCTGACAGTATTGTCCTGAAAAGAGAAGAAATCATGCACTTCATTATAGGCAATTGCATCTGCTGTAGTCATTTATCTTACAAATTAGGAGTGAAAAGCTATACTTAATGGTCTAGCAGATTTTTATACCTCCATCTTCTCAGGGGTAAATGACTGTACAAGGTGTAGTTGTAATAGAGAATCAAGTGTATTGTGTTACTATGTGCTATGCAAACCACAACACTCAGCTTGCATTGTGTTCCCTCCTCCCGAAAAACAAAACATCCTGTGAGGTTTACTGTACTAAATTATACCACTTTGTGCTTCTGATTGCTATGTGTAGAGAGCTATTATTTGTATGCCACAACAAGCAATCAACTACTGAACAGCATTATGTGTATTGATGACACTGTCTCTATGATTATTAATACTAATACTAAAGTACATTCTAATGCTGGGGGTGTGGGGGGAATCAAATAGGAATATATTGCTTTTTCTGGAGTAACCTCTAGTAATATTTCTGTCTTCAGTTTAAAGTACAAACTTCCAAACCTTGGCTTCTCTGTTGAGTTCCTCACATAATTAAATAATTTTGGTATAAAATAGATAATTATACATTTCCAATTTCAGATTAATATTAATTCAGCTATAGTAATTCAGTGCTAAAGAATGGGCAGCTTAGGACCAAAGAAGCCATTATGAAATATTACCTGTCATAGGCAATGTTATGAATGTTTACTGAGCTGTACTTGACCTAAGATATAGTCAAGTATGTAAGATGGATTTCCAGCTTTTTACAAAGGGCTCCCTGTAGCATAAAAAATAAATGTTTAGACTGATTACCAGGAGAAGTAAAAGAAGCAATAGAAAACTCTCATTTAGAATTCTCTTCTTCTCTTTTTTTTTTCCCTCCTCCATCATGGCTTTTCTGTATTTACAGATCCCATTTCTTTATTGTGATTTTGAAGTGCCATCATTGAAAAGCTTTTGCTTTTGGCCAGCATGCTTGTAAAGCACAGAACATGAAATGATGTACTAATAAAGAAAACCTAAAAGAATGCATATGTTGGTACAATTTTGCTCTTGGTTTGACTGTACTGACTGCATTTACATTTGTGGTTTCTAGTTGAAGCATAGTTGAGTATTTTTCATCTTCTAATAAATGATTATCAGGTTTTGTTCATTAGGGCTCAGAAACTAATCTCATTACTAGCAATATTTTGGCATTCTACCATGTTTAAACAGAAGTAGCTAAATGAAACAGTTGGTCCCATGAAGCTAAAAAAGAGGATAATTTCAATTGTAGATTTATATTTGAAGACCAGAATATGACTGTAGAAGGGTGTATTTTTGGTTGCAATTATATCCACCTTTTAGGTAGAGGGAAAAAAACCCAACTATTAGATCACAGCTGTTCTCAATGGTTTTCTTACTTTTTATTTCCAAACAGTACTGAAATTTTCACATATGTATATATTTGTCCAGCTTGAATAATTTAAATTAAGTACAGTTGGTAATTTCACCATCTACATTTTTTAAATTTTCTTTTACTCTTTTCAGTCCCGTAGCTAATAATCTCTTAGCAGTGTGCTGGCCAGTGGCTATGCTGCAGTGTTGTTGCCATAGTGTTGTTTAGAGAAAAAAAAAAGAAAATATTTACTTAGTATTATGGTTGTGTGTATATTTACTTAGTATTATGTTTTTATTGTTTTATTTCAGAGCACTTCTAACAGATAACAGCTTTTAGTATCCTGCCAGTTTCTTACATGTAACATAAATTTTTCTCTTCTATCATTCTTTTGCAAAGGATGAGAGGGAAGAGAAAGCATTAGTGAAAGTAAGCTGTTACAGCAATAGTCTATGAGCTGGCATGTCATCCGTTTCTTACTCTGAACTGCTGTGAAATCCACAGATGTCAGACTGGAACAAGAAAATAAGGCATGGTAATAATTAGCAAAATCATTATCCAAATATGCCTGGTTCCTATTTTGTCTTGAAAAAATTAATTTGCTCCGCAGAAGTCCCCCTGACCAATCCTTTTTTTTTTTTTTTTTGTGAGAAATTCCTATTGTCCCTGTATTTTTTGCTGGAAAGTAGAGAGATATTTAGATATTCCTTGAAGTTTTTTCTAATAATACATAAATAATTATGAGACCTGCAAAAAAAAATGCATTACTTTGAAATAAAAGTGAGCTCATGTTTAATAAAATTAATGGGCTAATAGAATCTGAGTCACCCCACTAATTGTCCTTCCATGACAGGCACAGCACTCAGGGTAAAGAGATAAATGGCGTGTGTCACTTTGCCTCTCTAGTTTTGTCCTTTCTTATTTGTGTTTCTCTCCATGTCACCACAGGAATCTTGAAGCTCTATATAAGGTCTTTTTTTTTTTTTTCTTTCTCTTTTGCATTAATGTAGTAGTACTTGTAGCTTTCACTTGTGATTCTTTCTAATGATTATATTACGTTTCATTTCATAGCACTGAATACTGCTATCTATTTAAATGATTTGGGGAAGTGGACTGTATCAACTTATTTCACTCAAACTCACAAAAAACTACATAGCTCTTATTATTCATGCTTCTTTGAAACTACTGGCAGTTTTAAAGGTGGTTATATGCAAAAATCTTAGCAGGAGTGGGAACTTTCTTGGAAGGAATAACCTTGAGGGATGTATAGCTGTAAAATTTCAGCATCAGCCCATACAGATTTGTCTCCTCAGAACAGAAAAACACTGCAACCTAAGATTAAATGAGCAGCTGGTAGAGAGTTTCTGATTTGATCATGTTGCTTTTTTAGACAGACTAATTGTTCTGATTTATGGTTATCACCTGTATTTCATGGGTGCTTGCTTCCAGCTCTAATTAATGCATAATTTTTAACTGCTGCAACTTTAATTGTTCCTTGGATTTCAAAAGGTAGAGGAAAAATGGCTGTTAGCAAATAGAGGCCTTGCTTCTATGACCTTTTTTGTGTTAGAAATGGAAATTATAGTTGTTTGGGACTGGGTTTTTTGAGACATTGATTTTTACATCATCTACAAGATAATAATATTATGCTACATATATAGTGATTACTATGATTAAAAGTATAAAAAAATCATTGTCAACATAAAAAAAGATTATTTTAA
The DNA here is from genome assembly GCF_963924245.1 of Chroicocephalus ridibundus. Lineage (NCBI taxonomy): Eukaryota > Metazoa > Chordata > Aves > Charadriiformes > Laridae > Chroicocephalus > Chroicocephalus ridibundus. The sequence goes on from NC_086316.1 coordinate 53,966,280, forward strand.
ACTTTCTACTATAAGGTTGTTTGACACTATTTAGGGCACGACAGATCTTTTATATAATTTATTCATTTATTCCTGGTCGAATATAACTCAACAGACCAGTTTTATTAATCCCTCAATAACCGTTTTTTGACTAATGAATTCCTTTCAGAGATACATACAATCTTGGTCTGAAGATTTAAAGAGATGGAGAATCCATCACTTCCCTTTGCCATACCATTTCAGTGATTTTGTGAACAATAAGCTACAGTTATGCTATCTTTTTTTATAGAAGCTCTTTCAGACATGCTATGAATAATGAAGAAAGAGAAGACAAAAACAGAACATGTATCATAAAAGTCAATATTGCAAAAGGAACAGCACTGCACCGACAAATATGCAGGAAAAAAAAATTAATTACAAATAACAACAGGATTATATTGTACATAAAATTGAATGTATAATATTTAAGAGGTCAGAGATTGTGCTGAAGTGATAGAGAGAAGTTGATGAATATTGAAGTGTTTTTTTAACAAAGTCATCAAAGTTTGTATGTACTCACAAGAGAAAACAGAGAAAATAGAATTCGACCAAAATAGCATTCTTGTACATGAAGCCTTCCTGAAACTGCTGCTAGAACTACTAGAAAAGTTTCTAATACTTTATGACTAGTTTTTTATTATTTTAAATGTAGATGATAACACTGGTGAATCAATTGTAAAAAAACCCCAAACAAACAAAAACAACAACAACCAAACAAAAAAAAAAACATAAAAAGATGGGGTTTTTTATCTACGAGTTTTATAAACCTGCATTTCCCCCCAAAATTTTAAGTTTCTCTAACATGTCAACTTTGGTCATCCATTAATCATTCCTGTCACAAACACCGCAACATCTGAGTAAATTTTTACAGCTGAAGTTACTGGTATGTTCTCTGTAACTTTCAGACTTTCCATAATTTTTTTCAGATTCATTCTTCAGATTTCCTTTCTGATTTGTTGGTTACAGACCATATATGAAGCTTAGTGGAATGAGAAGGAAAAAAAACCAAAACAAAACAAACCACCAAACAGACCAATAAAACCTTTTTCTTTTGAAACAAAATATTTTGTGAAAAAACTGCTGCACAAAAAACGTAGCAATTAGTTCAGAAGAACTACCTGGTGAGATACAGTTTTAAATAGTGTGCATTTTAGCGCTACCAAAATAGATCATATTTCAATGGTTTAGTTGCCTATAGATTTGCCTAGGAGCAAGTTAAGCATTTCAGAAAAAAATAATAATCTTTAAACATTTAAAAATAGTAAATATTCTATCTCCTCCTTGGCACAACAGATACAGCTTTAGCCTGTCCGACCTTGGTTAAGTCAAGCTCCTGCTAACTTGGTAAATACTCTATGTGCTGCATTAGTGAGCTTGGCCTTTGCTGATGGGAAGGAGGTGAAAACAGCTTTATTGAGGTTTATTATGTTCCCATTAACCTAAAAAGCTGAGACACTTTCTGTCGTTTTAAGTGTTCATATTCTGGATTCAGTAGAATTAAAGTTTACCACCTCTGCCCTTACTAACATATGTCATTATAATCAAAGGAAATGACTAAAAAGCTGGAGTACTCCATCTGTGTCTTGCAGATCAGGCTTGGCTTGTATTCATGGGAAACATGTCTTTATGGATATGAATATTAATGCTTTAAAATGGTAATCTTTGTGAATAGCTGTGCCCCTTTATCCCCTTTTTTTCCTTTTTGAACTTCAACATTTGTTTGATATTTCATAATTGTATCCTTTCTGTCACTAAACAGACACGGACATGGCCCTCTGGTCAAGACTGCATTTAGGTTCTCCAACCTATAACTCTGGCAAGAGAAAAGAGTTTTGGCCTCAAATTAATTAGAGAATGCCTTATAAAAACAGATCAAGAGCATACATAACGAGGGTCACTGGAAAAAACTTGGTGATTCTGAAGGATTTTTTTATTTATCTATATCTGTTTGTTTCAATACTTATTTTTATTACTTTTTAACCTCCATCTTCCAAGTATATATGTGAATATATAAGTTGGCTAGCAAATACATCATGAAGATAACAGGGTTTGCGTTTGTGAATAGAGCTGTGTTTGAAACTTGGGTGTAGGAAATTACCTTGACACTGCTTTTAATAGTTTTTTGTTTCCAGTTGCTTTGCTTTTTCAGGCCAGGTTTCTTGTGTACTGTCTGGTGGATAAGTTCCAGAGACAACACCTGCATGTCAAACACACACGTGCTATTTCCTCAGAATATTGGTTACTCTCCTTTTTGCTGGAAAAGATGTAATTGCATGTCACATCACACTGGTCATTTCAACATGTTGGTATTAGACCTCATGTTTACTGATGCTTTCCATTTTCCCAATCAAAAATCCTAAGATCATCATAACATTAAAAAAACATACCATAGAGTATTTAAGTAATACATTAGAGAAAACAGTACCAGAAGAAACTAACAATATGGTTCATTTTCTCTTTGGACTATGAGTGCTCTTTCCCTCAAAACCTAAACCTTCACAGCACTGCTGCATCTTTTAGAAACTTCACAATGAGGATTTTGTAGAGTTGCAGAAATTAGTTAAGGTATTTTCAAAGCAGAGTGGGGTTGGTTAGTTCATTTTTTTTTGTTTTTTTTTTCCTTTTTTCTGTTATATGTAGAAAATGATAGCAAGAAAACTGAAAAAAAGATCAGATTGAATGCTGTATGAATTTTAATTTAACCTGTTTATTGAAACCACGTACATGTAACATTAAGTACCAACTAAAGCAGATAAGGAGGCCAGGGGCAAGCCTTTAGGATAAGGCTGAAGGGTTTATTTAGCCTCTTTTGAATGGAAGAAATTAAGAATAAACCTATTAGCTAAATGGAGCTAAAAGTTTTAAAAGAGATGGGAATCATGGCCCAGGTACTCCTTGGGTCTTGTTACATTCTTTTTCTCCAAGACTGCTGAAGAAAACTGAGTTGCTGTGCCAGCAGTTGGCTTAAGATAAGAGTTGCATTAAAATGCCTGCTAGTTTCACATTACAGTGCTTCTTTGCTGTGTTATCCAGGTGCTATTGAGGAAGGTCTTCTGCAAATTACAAATTTGGCAGTATAGAGTCTGTCAGGCTTGTCAATTGTCAAGGAGAGAAAATGGGTAATCATCAGGAAGAAAGTTCAAGGTGATGTCTTTGCTAAGGTGCAGAACGCTAATAGCAGCCTATAAGCATGGATATGAGCAACCTCTACCTGAAAATTTTAAACCTTGTTGCAGTATCTTTGTGCCTTATAGTACAGCTAACACCCTCCAAGTGGATTCCCTCTACTGGTTATTGTGTGCCAATTATTTTCAGCATTAAAGCAAATAGAGCTAAAAGAAGCCAACCCTCTTGAGATCAGCTTTTTAATTCACTGTTAAAATTGACATGCAGCTTCCTTTCTTTAGCAAAAGGTTAACACTGAAAAGATCAGTTTCCTCAAGGAGGTTAAAGCTGTAAAAGGAGGAAGAAGCAAACTCTCCCTACCTCGTAAGATTATTTCCTCCCAGATGAAGTGATTAAAAAAGATATCAAAACAGAGAATCTCTTTCTTTCCTGGGTAGCCTTTGTTACAGAATACGTGATAACCAAAATTTTTACTGCTGGAGTTCTTGTTCTCTTGTAATTTCAGCTAGGAGCCACTTTTCAGTTTATTTTGTTTGCACTCTGTAGATATCTACAGTGTTTAAATATTGTGAAATAGACAGAACAGAGGAAATCCAAGGGAAAACAGAACTCCCTGCTTAAGTTTATCCCTGCTTAATTAGCAAGACTAATTTTAACAGCTGACTTGTTTAACTCCTTTCCACTGTAACTATAAAAAAATATGATGCAATCGAATATCCTACATGGAAGCTTAGATACTCAACAAGGAAAACCATACAGCAGATGATTATTGACTTTACACAAAATTCAGTCAGAATTCAGCTGATCATCTTTACTCTTTTTTTCCTGAGCTAATTTTTGATATAGAATAGATTTTTGACACTTTTACCAGATAATTTTACAACATTTAATAATTAATAACTGGTTTTGCTGATAAATTCTAAAAACTCTTCTTGCTTTCCATAGAAATAAGTCCTTTTTTATTTGAGTTCTGCCTTTTATCTGATTAAAACTTCAGAACAAAATCAGGCGTCCTTAAAGTAATACTGCTTCTACATATTTTGATGAAGTTTAATTAATTTGGGTGGTTCCTACCTGTTAACTTGATCATTGTTTGTATAGTACTGAGTAACTTTTGACTGACATTGTGAGTTCCTTGTGCACAAATACACCTAATGAAGGGAAATACTATTGAAATTAATACTGTAATCTGTGTATTTTATTAGGTGCATGATAGTGAAAATAATGACAATTCAGACTGCCTTGTTTATGCACGATGTAAATATTTTCATGGTGTATCAAAAGAAGCGTGCTAGACCACTTAATCAACTTTCACTGGCTTTTGCATAATTATGTAAGTTATCTATGAAAAGATCTTTCTCTTTTTTTCAAGCATTCTAATTATTATCAGTAGAAAATGAAAATCTTAGCATTCCTTCATATTTTAATACAAAAGAGATTTTAAATATGATTTTGCAGCTTGTAAACCACTTGGATAGCCTGTGAAATCAAAGACACTATAAAATATTAAAATGATCAGATCTGATTCTCTTTTGGTACAAGATGTTGTGCTTCCCTTAAAGTCAAATGACCTCTCATATGTTTTAAATAGTTATTCTTCCCTTTACTCTCTTTATCTGGCATAGCATGTAAAGTTAAGTGGCAAGTTTCATTTGTTTCTTCCCTACCTTCTCATTCCCACTGCATGTCTGTTTGAAAAAAAAACAGTGCAGCAAAAGAAAATCTAGATGCTACAATTTTTAGCATTGCAAAAATGCTAATTGATTAGAACAATTAGGACACAATTAGAACACAAAAGTTAGTACTATTGTTACAACTGTAGAGGAAACAGTGGCTAATCTTAAATTTCAGATATTGATTTCGTATGATATGATGAAGTTAATTTCCAGTGTCATGGGTAACTCCTTTTCACTCTCAGTAGAGGTATGCATAGTGCAAGTTATATTTTTAGGTTATTGTGCTTAAAGACGCAACTTTATGTGAGTCCTTATTTTTTGCCTACCTTCTGAGGAACTGCACAGTTCCCATACAAGTCAACAGGTTTTGCAGAAGCTCAGCGTTAACAAGGATTTGGTCTTTGAGGTTCATGTGTACACACAGATGCATAATACCTCCATGCATATGTTTATGTTTGTAAGTACATACATATGTTTATATGTACAGGTGTATGCATACATTTGTGCAGCATGCACAATGTACATACATCGTCAAGGTCACTGATCTCATGAGTGAAGAAGCCAAGTTCAGATTTCAGATACGCTGTTTTGAAATTACGGGATATTTTTTGACCAAGGCTAGAAAAGGCAGATGGGCTTTGAAGGTTTCTGAATGTACAAAGGAGAAATTACAGCTGCAGGTATCCCTTACTTCCTCATGGTCAGTTCACTCTTTTTTTTTTTTTTAGACTATTATATCATTATTCATTAAGACTTACATAGTGTGAGAATTTTTACCTGTAGAAATGAATAGGATTTGCTCACACACTATGATTTCTTGAGTAATTTATAAATGGCTTGGTATAGAAATTAATTTCTCTTTCTGCAGATGTAAGGAGGTCTGATTCTTGATCCTATTGGTAGGAAAGTTTGTCTTGCTTTGCAGAGAAAAAGCAGCACTTCTGTTTTGTGGATGTCTTCATCTGAGGATATGTTCTTTCCACTTGAAGATTAAGTGTTTTGTTGCAACTCAACTCAAGTAAGCTCCTAGTCACCAAATAGTCTTGGTAGTACTAGACCTTCAAACTGTAATGAAATAAATCTCAAAAGAACCGTGGAACCATTGCCTGAAATTGTCTTCGTGAAAGAAGACTTATTTCTGAACTAAATTTTGCAACTGTTATTTAAAGGATTATTGAAATCAAGGAATACAAATAGATCGAGATGTTCAGCCTCTGTAAAAAAAGGCACACTGAGAGAAGCTCTCATATATAATACAACACAGATTAACACAAAGCAATGTTTTAATTCTTTTTTTCCAGTACACTGCTCCATTAAAATAAGTTGTACTGCTATGATTAAGGGTTACTTCACAAGCAAAACAAGAAAAAGGAGTTTTTAAGCTGTACCTTTTTAAATTACATTTTCCACAAGAAATAAAATGCCGGTTAGATTTCGAAAGGCACCGCACTGTACACCAGTACGTGCGGCTCAGGGACATCCAGTAAAATGCCTACAGTAAAAGTCTAGATTCATCAGAATCATTCACTTTAAGATGTAGATGATCCAGGTAATAAAGACCTAGGGAAATGAAGAACAGATCTCATGGAGATCTAAACCTTCTCCTAAATATTGTTTAACCACCCTTGAACAAAAAAACAAGAAACCAAAATTTACATGCAGGAATATAAATATAGCTTGGCAATGTAAAAAAAAAAAAATTGGTATTAAATTCTTAAATTTAACCTAGTTTTATTATTAAAAAAATATTTTATCTGCAGTAGCTTAAAATAGCTTATTAATTGATGTTCTTTACTCCACCCAAGTACATGAAGACATAAGGATATCTTTTAGAGATAGAGAAAATACAATTAATTTCTAGAGACTTGTTGAAATGATGTAAAAATCTTATTGATCCTGAATTCAGTACGATGACCATGCACTTAAGGGATTTTGTATGATAATTAATAAAATGCCATAATGGAGCTTCTGAAGCTCCATGAACTTTATAACTTAACACCACTGAAAACTTTGGACTAGATGTTTAGTTTTGCTTAGGAGAGGAGAGAAATAAGTGAAAAATAATTCTCCATATAGATTATAGGCTACAAGCTGACCTTTTTATTTTTGTGTGGCACTGAATTTACAGTCTTTCCAGCACTTTAACTAGAAAAGTATTTCTGATGAAAGGTTGACCACAATCATATAGTTGAATAATTGCTTAAAGAGTAAAAAGAATCCTTGTCTTTAAATGAGAAAAGGATCTGTTAATGTCTGCTATTTCCCGATATTTTATTAGATTTTCCCTCGTATAAAATCTGTCCAAAGACTGAATAGATTTTGCAGTGTTTGGAATTAAAAGACATGCATATTGACTTTTATGAAAACAATAATGGCAGATTCAAGGCTGATTTTGAAGTTAGAATGCCATATATCAGAAGTGACCCTATGACTTTTTGATTCTGTGTGCTATGTCATAGAGAAGTCTGCACCTGCAGTAGTCATCTCACCTCTTTTGTTTTATTGACTGTCTAGGTGACTATGCCTTTCTGCTTTAGTAGATGTTATGTTGGAAGAAGTGTCAGTTTGTAAAGGAGTTAGTATTTTTTTGGCACTTTTGGACTGTGTTGTTATACCATGATAGAGTAAATTCTATTGGAAATTACTTGCTTATGTGTTGAGGAAGACTGACGGAATATGTGTGTCTCAATGAGTTCTGGGACACAGAGTTATTATGATTTGCATTCAAATACCTATGAAATATTGATGGTATTTATAGGTGAGAGAACACAACTGACAATGTCCCAGAAGTAATTATATACTTGACAACTCTTTCCTGTCCTTAGGATAAATTCTAATATGTGAAAAAAATAATGAACTATGATTTCAGAAAAATGTAATCTGTTCATATAGGAATTTTTGGTGTTTTCTTCATGAAATTTTTGAAAGGGAATGTAACATAAACATTTTTTTTTACTTTTTTAAGTGCATGCAAATATACTGTTAGTAGAAAACATATGGAGGAGTTATTAACATATCCTGTAGCCAAGCTCTATCAGTAGAAGCTTTTCATTAAGTTTCTCACTTTTAAATTTGCTTATAGTTTTACTAATTTTTTCTCCAAGTTGAAATTTCTGTTATATCTCTTCCTAAGTTTGAGCAAAAATTTTTCATCCATTGCTGAGAATCTGTGCTTTAAATTTGCACACAGAAAATCATGTATTATGTAGAGGTTCCCTTAGTTTCTTTAGAGAGCTTCAGTCTCTCAAATCACCAGCTCACTAGCTAGAGATTTAATAGGAATTTCTAAGCAATTTTTATGTGCTGAACAGGCTATTGCTAAAAGGACAGCCTACAATGTCAGCTTCATTGCATATACAGCCAGGGTCCATGGTATTCCCTGAATGATCAAAGTGATATTCTAAGCAAAGAGACTTGAAAGACTACAGGAGAGTAATGGGACAAAAGCTATAAAGACTTTCTGTATTATTGCATCAGAAGGTGGGTTGGGTAGGAAATCCTTAGGGAAAGAGTTAATGAGAATTCCCAGTGTAGATTATATAGATGTTTGAGCCCTTGATCCTTTTGTCTATGTGGAAATGAACTAAAATGATTGATTTTACCTAGTTCTATTTCTTTTTCTTCCTCTTCTTTTTTTTTTAATTTTATTCTTGCCAATAAAGGATTTTAAGTCAGTTTTTATTTCCTCTGGAAATAAAAGAAACAGTAAGAATAAATATAATAGATTTCACAAGCCTGGCTGAGATGTAGCTAATATCACTAAATGAATGTGTGTCTAAACTGCCTTTTTAAAAAAACAAGTGTTTATCATGTAGTACTTATTGCTTATAAAATACGGTACTTTATGAAAGCTGGCTGATAACTGGTTAGTTCTATCATCCCTTCTGAGAATGAACAAATTGCAAACCTAAGTTTAAATTATTGGTATGTTTGCATAGAACCTCCAGGATACTCCGAAGCAGAGATAGTTTACTGTCAGGAGCATTCTCTTCTTGAGGACATACACAACCAGGACTCTCTGATCATCTAGTAAACTTTTCTTCGACTACCTCAGTTACCTCTTATAAGTTCTTACACAAATTATTTTTGCCAATCATTTCACTTCCACTTTCTTTCCACTTTAAGACATTAGCTCTTTGGAAGCTCCAGTTGTACATATTACAAGTTTGGGTAGGTTTCTCTTTAACATTATTGAATGTATTCAGTTCATCATTATTTGCTGAAAAACTAAGGACTTCCAGATCAGTAATCTATTATTTAACAAGATTTGAACTGTTACATTTGTTTATAGGAAACAATTCTTAGAAACAGACAAATGGTTTTAGGAATTCTAGATTTATTTTTCTGATAGCTACAAGAGATTTGATATTTTTCTTCAAACTGAAGGAAATTTTCCCAAAATCCTTTCTTCTTTTGCATGTACCAGAGGTATGCAAAGAAACAAAGATTTTCTGTTGTGAATAGAAATACATAGAAAATGTATTAGTGCCATTAGCACCTTGGACTAAGACCATGATTACTCGTCCCTAAAGGAAGGTGCATATATCTGTATGGAAAAGTGCGTTTAAATCTGCCAGACTGTTATAATAATTTAACTAATTTGCTACTTGGTAAGCTACAAAATTTGAATCTTCTACAACACTTCTCACTCCAGAATCCAGAATTTTTCATATTATTTTAACATTAAAAATATTTCATAAAATTCCAACCTCATTTACAGCAATTACTAGACAGCAGAAAATAGAGGCAATATTTGTGCTTTCTGAGCAAGGCAATGGCTTGAAACACATGTAGTGGCCTGTAGTCTTCACTCCAATGCATATTTTGTATTTAATAATATGCACAACTGTGTGTTTACGTATTCCTGCCAAGGAATACACTGCTGCCAAGGAGCTGAGGTAGTGATAAATTATTTCTTTACTAACTGTACCATTCTGTAACAGCGGTCAGTCAGCTTCTCAGTGGAAAGCGTGTGGACCCACTACTGTCATTGCTTTTGATAAATACTACATTGCAGATGTTAACTGTAGTTTCTCATAAAAAAAAAAAAAGGACTAAAATATGTCTTTGTACTAACAATTAATTTTCTAGTACAACTGCACGCATATAGAAAATCTCTATTAAAGAATAAACTGTCACTAATGATTTACAATATTTTCCAAGTGGTAAATGTTTACATACCACCTAGGTTTCCCTCAGTTCCCAGATAATTAAGTGAAGTCAGAAGAATTGAAACTGCTTATTTCCTTTAAGGTTCTACTAGAAAATTTCCAGAAGAGTAGTAGGATTTGATATATATTTATTAAGATATCTTAAAATATTCTAGCAAGAGAACTTGTATTTCTGACTAGCTATACATAAAACATTACAGAAAAAGACCAAAGAAGTAGAAGAAATCCAGAAAATCCAATTAATTAATTAGGTATAGTATAATATTAAACAAGTTCTATCAGTAATAAGCACGTAGGTAATCATATTAACTAGGGTACTGATGAAAGAAAATCTTGAAATTACTTCTTTTAGTATTTTTAATCAGCTTATCGTATGAACTGCAATACTCTTTGAAAAGTAGATTCAGTTTTACCAATAACACTTCATAAGTAATCCAGTGTCCTGACTGCACCTTATGAATAGAGTTTTGTCTTTTACTGCTTACTTCTTTTCCCAGTAAAATATATTGCCTAAATTTTGATGAAAGTGTTCAACAAAGTTGCTTACTGAAGCAAACTGCCAGAGTCTGTAATACTGGGTTTAGTTTAGAGGCATGTTACAAACCTCTTTTATTTGAAAAAAGAAAAACTAATTATTCCAGAATGGCCACTGAAATATGTATGCTTCCTTTATAAAAGGAATATATTTCAGTAAATATTTTTGTCAGAAAATACGTATTTGCTTAAATAAAATTGTGTTTTTTTGGAGAGAATATAAAGTGTTTTAATTGAACTTGAATTGAGGAAATTATTTCAAATCCAGGTTAAAATATTTGATCTCATAAGAAAGGCCCTCCTAGAATAATTAGGGTGCTGGTGATCAGAACTCCCCATCAGTTAGGTGAAAAATAGAATGTAGAGATAAGTTTGAGCCTTAATCACAAATGTCATACAGGATGCATCTCTGTAGCTTTAATGAAGGGTTTTGAAAGGTTAAGTTTCATTCAAATTTGGAAATTGATTTATTTTGTTTTGAAATTGAAATTGAATCATATGCATACAGTTTTTAAAAAGGATTTTGAAAATAGTCGCTCTCCCTTAATTTCTATTTTGTTAATATAGGACTGGAACAAAATTTTTACCTTAGGGATTTTGAGGGCTGGATATATTTTTTGATGTTGTGAAGTAAAGCATTGGAACAAGGACTGAGCTCAGGCCAGTGAATAAAAAAATAATACTTCAATATGCAGTTTCAATCAATATTTAAAGTGTGTACAGAGGCAAAAAGTATTCATATCTGCTAAATATAATTTCATGTACTATTACAAATATGCATCAGAATTATTGTTCTTTGTTGATTGCAGTTCTGCTTTCATGTATGCTTCCTAGAAATGAAGAAACGTAAGGCAGAATTTTGTCTATCAGTATGAAACTTTGTGGGTACAGGTTTGATTTTCAGATGCAAGGCAAAATAAAGGAGCAAAACGATTTAATATGCTTTTCCGATTAAAGTACGTTAACATTCTCACTTAAAAAAAAATTTTATTACATGTACTTTAATGGAAGTGACTGTTAGCTGGAAAATGCTTCTAGGCAAAGGAAGAGAAAGGAAAGAGCCATTTCAAGACGATCTAGCCAATTGCATGCTTAGCAACATGGCAACAGATCAAATTCAGCGTAGATAAAAGGTGGATAATGGCATTTGGAAAGAGTGTATGAATTTTATTTTGCCTGATAACATATTTTCTATTAGTACAGTGTTCTATTTGAACGGTCATGTTCAAAAGAAATGCAATACGTTGGTTAAGATTAAAAATCTGTATTGAGCAAGACTACTGTACATAATTTCTAAAACATAAACAAGAGTATTTAGGTTAATTGATAGAGACATAAATATTAGAGAAATCCTCAGTTTAACAAGTTCTAGGCTGGTCACTGTAAGATCTCTGCCTATTTTCAACATTTATGTTGGATATATTTAATCCACACATATATAATTAAAAAAAAAAAAATCTACATTTAGCATTACACTTTTATATTCAATTTTGATAATACTATCTTTTTTAGAGGAAGTAAATGATTAACATTAGATGTAGAGATACTTCCATAAATGAAAGATTAGGGAGATTTCTTTTTTTGAAAGGAAGAGATTGAAGAGAAGTTTTAAAAAAAATAAAAATAAAGCAATGTGTAGTGTGTTGAGTGCTATTGAAATCAATCTTTTTATATATATATATAAAAAATGCTCTATTAGGTACTTTATGGGAGGGGTTCAGACTACAGTTCTCTGAGAAATAACAGAAATTGACTGCTGTGAAAGCTTGGATAAAGGGACCATGATCAGTTCACAGAATCACGGAATCATGGAATCACGGAATTTCAGAGTTGGAAGGGACCTTTAGAGATCTTCTAGTCCAACTCCCCTGCTAAAGAAGGTTCACCTAGAGCAGGACACATATTTTGCTTTGTTTCAGTTGTCTCTCCTTTCTTCTTTGGTCTAAAGGAGAGTAGCTGCTCTTTCTCCCAGCACAAGAGAATTTAGATGTGTAACATTTTGTTGTTTCTTTGCTGTAAGCAAAATTTACTAAAGGAAAAAAAAACCATAACCAACTTATTATGTAATAAACCTCTTTAGATTAAGTTGGACAGTAAGTTCTGTATAGTTCTGTACTATATTGGCTGAAAAACTGGTGAAGCCGGAGAGAAGTAAACACCTCAAAAGTTCAAAGTTGTAACCTACCTGCCTACATGACAGTATCACCAAGCAATCAGTTATATCGTAGCCTGTAGTTGAATAAAAATCTGTTCCTTCCTGAAAATGAATTATTGGGAAACCAGTACATTATTTTCTGGAGAAGTGTTTTATCCAAGACAATGGCCTTGAGAGATTTCAATTTTGTATCCCTAGTCAGATTTTCATCATATTCCAAGTGAAGTAATAAATTCATAATATTGTGGCTACATTAGAGACAAAATAAAAAGTTTTTATAATGTCAATTAGAGGTACACCATTCAAACCTTCTATTCAAACTGCTATTTTATTTCATAGCGATCAAAAAGAGATTGTAAAATTTAGTAGAAGTTTTTAACTTTAGAATTAACAGTCCCTAAATAATGTGCTACCAAAACTAGCACAGACAGTGGGCTAAAGGGAGGAAACAGAAGAAAAACAAAATCAGGACAAACATGAAAATTAATACCATTTTTTTGAAGTACAGACATCAGTGAGGAAAGTTTGATTTGGTAAAGATGAGGTACTAGCGGAGTAAAATCACCATATTCATTTCCTTTAAGTAAAAATTCTAGGGTTTAATTAAGCAATTAAAAATTTTTTAACATAATATCTTCTGCTGGAAGCCTTGTATATCACTGTTGGAAGTACTTTCTCCTTTTTTGCATACCAAAATTGTGTGCACAACTGTATTTCTTAATAGTTTAGTAAAGAGAGCTTAATACAGTGGTAGAGTCGCATGTGCCTCTCTAACTTGTGTTATGCAATGTTTGAATATGCGGAGTTCAAGGTACTGAGAACACCAATACATGATCTGCATTCTCCTTAAAAGCTTGCAATGTGAAGCCTGAGATCACTTAACCAGAGATTCCTGCTGGGAAATATGGATCATTTGTGCTCAGTGCTGCACTCCTATTAAGTTAAAAAGCTCTCTTTATCCCAGAGGGCAGGCAATTTTCTTGTACAGGTAGAAAGGGATGTGGATAGAAAAGGCAACAATAAATTCAAGGAGATAGACAGTGAAAGGAATACATTTTTCCTAGTGAGCTGTCACCATGGGCAAAAACACCGTGACTGTTCATGGTGGCCTGTTGACTATTTTAAACAAGACACAGATAGAAGAAAAAGGAGGATAAACTCAGAATTTGGTAAAATATGCTACCAGAGTTATGTTTACTTAGTTTAGATTAATTCAGATGCAATATTTATATTTTTCCCTGCTATCTGCAACATATGAGTAGTTACTTACACTGTTGTTTTGCTTCATAGTCCCTGATACGCATTATATTTAATACTGTCTTTGAAAGTGATTTATAGTTTATTTCTACGTATAAACCAACATGTTTGTTTCTTAGTGATAAAAAAATCCAAAAGAGTTGGCCAATTAATGTCTCAAATATGTCCTCTATTACAGAAGCTGGAAGAAAAGAGCCTATACTATCTATGTATACTCAGAACAATGTGTAAAATGCAAAAAAGTTACTGCATTCAAAATTTGCATTTTGAAGACAAGATCGCTACATTTGTACACAAAAAACTAATTCAAAACAATAATACTGGAAATAAGAATATTTTTCTTTCTTAGAAGCAGCAACTCCAAGCCCAGCGTTGGGAAATACTAAAAAAGTAGTCCATAAAAAGTTGGAAAACAGTAATGCAAGGTCTTTTGGTCAGAAGAAAAAGTCTGTCACAGGACACCCAAACACAAATCTGGAAAATTTCCAAAATCAAAATTAACACATTAATCAGTTATGAAAAAGTAACTAAACCATGATAGTTCTGGAGATCAATTTCTGTCAGTTTTCTTGATGTCCCTTCCTTTTCTCTTAAACAGTGTCTTCTTTGCATTTTCTTAGAATATTTGACTGAGATGACGATACATATTTTAACACAAAACTTAAAGACTGTAGATGTTGCAATTGGAGCCCTCTGCTCTGTGAATAGGGTAGAATGTTATAAGAACTTCACACAGCAAAACATCTCTGCTTCCATTCCCTTTTCACTTTGCAGGCCATTTGGGTAATTAATTCTAAAAGATCTGAATATCTGATGTATCCTAACAAAGAGGAAGTCAGCCATATATGCCAAGAGGCCTGCATGGATGAACAAGGAGCTCCTGGAAAAACTCAAACTGAAAAAGGAAGCCTGCAGAGGGTGGAAGTGAGAATGGGTAGCCTGGAAGGAATACAGAGACATTGTCTGAGCAGCCAGGGATCAAGCTAGGAAAGCTTAAGCCCAGATAGAGTTAAGTCTGGCCAGATGTGTCAGGGGCAACAAGAAAAGCTTCTACAGGTATGTCAGTGATAAGAGGAAGACTAGGGGAAATGTGGGCCCTCTCCAGAAGGAAACGGGAGACCTGGTTACCCGGGATATGGAGGATGCTGAGGTACTCAATGACTTTTTTGCCTCA
The DNA here is from genome assembly GCF_963924245.1 of Chroicocephalus ridibundus. NCBI lineage: Eukaryota > Metazoa > Chordata > Aves > Charadriiformes > Laridae > Chroicocephalus > Chroicocephalus ridibundus. The sequence continues at coordinate 53,981,391 of NC_086316.1, forward strand.
GTATTCACGGTAAGAGCTCTAACCACACTGTCTGAGTTTCAGAGGGCAAAGGCTGGGCCTGGGAGAATGAGGTACTGCCTACTGTAGGAGAAGACCAGGTTCAAGACTAGCTGTGGAGCCTGAAGGTGCACAAGTCCATGGGATCTGACGAGATTCATCCACGGGTTCTGAGGGAACTGGCGGATGAAGTTGCCAAGCCACTATCCGTCATATAGTCTGTCTTGTCTCATCATATAGTCTCATATCTCATATCTGTGCCTGGCAAGATCATGTGGCAGATCTTCCTGGAAACTCTGGTAAGGTCAATGGAAAATAAGGAGGTGATCGATGACAGCCAACATGGCTTCACTAAAGGCAAATCGCATCTGACAAATTTGGTGGCCTTCTACAATGGGGTTACAGCATTGGTGGGTAAGGGAAGAGCAACTGATATCATCTACCTGGACTTATGCAAAGCATTTGACGCTGTCCCGCATGACATCCTTGTCTCTAAATTGGAGAGACATGGATTTGACAGGTGGACCACTCAGTGGACAGGGGACTGGCTGGACGGTCACACTCAAAGAGTTGTGGTCAACCTCTCCGTGCCTAAGTGGTGATCAGTGACAAGTGGTCATCCTCAGGGGTTGGTACTAGGACTGGTACAATTTAACATCTTTGGTGGTGACATAGATGTTGGGATTGAATGCAGCCTCAGCAAGCTTGCTGATGACACCAAGCTGTATGGAGCAGTTGACACACTGGAAGGAAGGGATGCCATCCAGAGGGACCTTGACAGGCTTGAGAGGTGGGCCTATGCCAACCTCATGAAGTTCAACAAGGCCAAGTGCAAGGTCCTGCATATGGGTCACGACAATCCCGAGCACAAATACAGGCTGGGCGGAGAGTGGCTTAAGAGCAGCCCTGAGGAGAAGGACTTGGGGGTTTTGGTTGATGAGAAGCTCAACATGACTTGATAATCTGTGCTTGCAGTCCAGAAAGCCAAAAAAAAATGACATAGTTTGCCATGCATTGAGGGAAGACTGTGAGAACAGTTGTTCTCTCTGGAATGATGAAATATATTTTTGTTTCTTATAAATAGACAATCTTTACACTAAATAAATTGAAGTACTTTAAAATCCTTGTTTTTAAAATACAGGCATAGAAAGTAGAGTAGAAAAGAGCAATAATTTAATGAGAAAAATATTTTTTAAAAACAAACTACAAATGGGTGCACTCTGCATGATCAAGGGCTAGTCAAAACGAAATGGAATCTAAGTTAAGCAAGACAGCCATTAAAAATATGACACCCTTAGAGCTAATTTTACAGCTGCTATGGAAGCAAGTAGGTTCCATTAGATGAAAGCTTGATTATAAGACAGAGAGCCTGGGGAAAAAATATCATATTCCAGAGTCCATTGTAGGGATTCCATATCTGCACCCCACACACTACATAAAATTTGCGTTGTGTTTTATTACATCTAAAGGCCTAGTCTTCTATTGATGTACAGTTTAAGCTATATGCATGCATCAGAAGAAAATAAAACCCTTCATTTCAAATTCATCAAGTGAGCATTATGGCAAGTTACATGGGTGTTTGTGCTCAATATATTCATATGCCCTTTATAATTACAATACATTGTTATTTCAAGAAGAAAAGATATCTTTCTGTGTATTTTCTTATTTACATTTTAAGTTATGCCAGTTTTACAGAATGAGATTTTTTTGTATGGAAAAGCTCTCTGAACAATACATCTTAAGTACAGAAAAGTGGAATACTTACTCCCTTGAAAAGGAGGAAATTATTTCAGTAGAATATTTAAGTTTTAGATTGGTTGCTCAAATTCTGGAACCTAAAAAAAAAAAAAAGGTTGGACTTCAGCCTTCATTCTTCAACAACTTTAAAACTGTATTTTCATTGTAAACCTATAATAGCATAAGGTCAAATTCACCGCATAACATTATGTTTAGTCCTATAAATATATAAGGAATGAATGCCTCTGACCGAGGCACTTGCAATAAAACCCTTTTTAATAGGGAGAGAAATACATGAGTAGGCAAATATTGTAAAAACAACCAAATCTTAGCTGATTAAACAATATAAGTTGATAGGTGACTCTGAATGTTTTGCTTTTAAAAAAACAAATTATTAAATTATTTTCAAAGAGACAAAAATCCAAGAAAAGTGCCTGATACAATTGAAAGCTTTATCAAAACAATTATGAATCTCTGTTCCTACACAAAAGAGAAGTGTATAGGTGAGTTCTCATTTCTCTGAAATTTAAAAACTGTGCAGCATGTACTGTAGAAGGAGCCAAGATAAATCAGTTTGGTTCATCCACACTTACTGCTCATGCACATCTTTAGATACTTCTTGGAATCAATGCAGTGTTTCATCATGTCCCTCAGGGATAAGTAAGTGAAGATTAACTCTCTGTTACTTTTCTATTTCCCGTGTTTTCTTCCTATTGTTCAGTGAATGCTTACCAAATATATATTAATCATCATAGAGCAAGCATTGACTCAAAATCTTGTGGTAGTAGGACCTGTGCAAGCACAGAACCAAAAGATGGACAGTGCTTTTCAGAGCACTAGCTATAACAAAATGGACAACATAAAGACATGCTGGAAATCACAAGCTAAAAATGAGACAACAGCAGTCATCAAGGCAGGTGGTAGTAGAGCCCAAGAGTATAAGCACTTCTATGGGTGATTTTAGTCATCAGAGAAAAGTATAGTTTTAATGAGAAATGTAAAGAATATCAAGAAATAGCTTTGAAGGTGTTTACAGGGAATGCTTCCCAAGAGTGAATGACAACATGGAGGATGTTTGAAAGTTTAATAGTGTGATGGTGAAGATTAACATCATAAACTAGTAAGAGGTAGAAAATATCTTCTTGATACTGCATAGGGATGATTAAAAGTTACGAATTTTGAAAATGAAGGGAAGTGGTTAATATTTGATATGATAAAAGAACAGAAGAGCCATTGGGAATATTCAAGGTAAAGGGTACAGCATATGAGATTATGAGAGCCTGAATCAAAATATTTGCATATGACTGGAAAGGAGAACATACACCTTAAAGCCTAGACATGGTCTGAATTTATAAAGGAAGGAAAGATCAATAGGCGTGATATTGGTATTCACAAAGCCTGAGAAAAGGATGTAACTGCAGGGGTCAAATACAGGCAAGAAGGCAAGGTATTTCTGTTGACCATGGTGAACATGATGTGAGTGTTGGAGTGGGAGACGGACCCGGAGTAACGATGGAGTCTCAATATGAGTATGATCGTTCTCCCTTTATTCCAGTTTTCACAGAGTAGATATAGACAGGCAATAAGAGCACGCGCTAGCGGCAGCTATATGATTGGCTTACAGTCTCTGTTCACGCGCTGTCCATGCAGTTCATTCACAGATCAGATTGGTTACAAGAATTCACATAGTAAATTACTTAGTCATTAGCACAACATGTTTTCTACCTTCTCAGTTCCCGTTTTTCCCATGTACTAATTCCATCTTCTACCACCTGTTTTGCCCTTAATCTAATCTCTCATAGTAGGGAGGCTGGCTCACGTGACCATTTTCTCTCAGACACATTCCTACAGTGAGTATTATTATCTATTGGCCAGAAGATTTAATTCGGACCTGATTAGGGAGGTCTGGAACAGGGAAATAAAGTTATGCTTTTTGCTTAAAGATGGTAGTTAAATTTCTGGGTGATATTATCCAGATTAGAATTCAAATGCAAATAAAAAGAATTAAACTAGGGTTGGAGATCACTTTGCGACTGTTGTGGATAGAGAGAGTGAGGAAACTTCTCTGAGGGAAGTTTTCCAAAAATAAGAATTAGTCAAGACAACAAGTCACGGAAGAAAAGGAAAAACAGTTTGTCTGACTATTCTGATGGTATTAGTCAAAGCAGATTAGCGTGGCATCCTGTCTCTCAGATTTGGATACAAAGCTGTTAAAAGAGATTATGAAAGATTCTTTGAGAATGTTTTCATATGTTTGCAGTGACTGGAGGAAAAAAAAAAAAAGAAAAAAAGAGGTGGAAGGTGGAAAATGAAATAAGATAGACATTTTTTTAGCCTGAAGGCACTAGCCATGTGCAAGGAAAGAACAAGAAGAAATGGAGAAACAAGTTAAAAAAAAAAAAAAGAAAAAAAAGGAGAAAAAGATGATGGCAGAGAAAATAAGGAAGATTGAAGGAGAAAACTCAGAATGGTCTTGACAGAAAGGAGAAGAGGAGAGATTTATGGAAAAAAAAAGAAACCGCGCTGAGAAAAGAAAAAATAAGTTTTATATTTTTTCCTTTGTTCTCTTGAAAGAATTTAAGCAGATATTTTCTGAAAAAGAAATGAAGGTAAAAGGAGAATGAGAACATAATCAAGATGGAAAAAGGATGGCTGGAATTCATTTAGAAAACTGGAATCACTTAGGAACAAACATGGCAGACGTGAAACCGGAAAATAAATCTATAGCATAGGCGAATGTCCTAGTCCACTTGATTCACTCTGCAATACCGGAGAAAGAAGCAGGAAGTGGAGGGAAGCACTCAGTCTTTTGGGTAAAAGCCAGAAAGAGAAATGGTTGGAAGAGAGTGAAACAAAGAAACAAAGACAAACAAAGAATAAAGAGATAAACAAACAAAAAGAAAGAAAAAGAAAAGGGAAAACAAAATGAAAAACTGGTAGAAGGGCTAAAAGGAGAGAGAATAAGAACAGAGAAGAAAATACTTCTGGCCTAGAAACTACAAAACAATCAGACAACTGAGTTCGTGTTTGTACCTGCTGAGAAAAGACGTGGAAAGATAAGTCAAGAGGTAACAGAGCTAAGAGGAAATGTGTTTTGTCTGTCCCTAGAGCCAGACTTTGTGTTTGCTTTTGATGAACATCATGGGCAGTAACAGTTTTAAACTGAAAGAGGGCAGATTTAGATTAGATATTAGGAAGAAATTCTTTACTGTGAGAGTGGTAAGACATTGGAACAGGTTTCCCAGGGCAGCTGTGGCTGCCCCATCCCTGGAAGTGTTCAAAGCCAGGTTGGATGGGGCTTTGAGCAGCTTGGTCTAGTGGGAAGTGTCCCTGTCCATGGCAGGGGGGTTGGAACTAGATGATCTTGAAGGTTTCCAACTCTAACCATTTTATGAATCTATGAACAATAATCCATGCTGACCACGGAAAATTTACTTTATTGTGTTTTGGTCCTACTGGAAGGAAGTATATGAACTATATTATCAGGGAATCAGGAAGAACCCAAGAAAATAAACTTGTCAGGAAGGCTTGTGTAGTAACCCTTAGTGTAGCTCAGAAGCTGTTTTGGGAAGCTGAAATGCATAGATGCAGAAGAAACATACAGATTTAAAACTTACTCGGACTAGATTGTAGTTTTAAGAAAGTACCTAAGCCTTTTTCTGAAAGAATGATTTTTTTTTCTTTTTTTTTTTTCTGAAGAATGATGTTTTCCTAAATCAGGACTTAATAAAAAATCAGTTTTGCTAGTCTTTTTCCCTGTTTAGATAATTTACACCATTAGCTAATGCAATAACAAAAATTACAGTGAGCATAGATAACATCTTTAATGTGGGTGCTTTAGGTGCTTCATCAGTTTGATGACTGAACTGTTACTGTTCTTTAATTATATGAATGTATTCTTCATACATTTAGCAGCAGCATAGGATCTAGATGTAGATATCCATCTTTCCTGCAGTCAGATAAAAAACATCTTTAAATATAATATTTTATCTTAATCCATGTTATGCTTTTGTAATTTTACGTGGGAGAAAATGAATGATCATTAGCAATAGTAAGTGTCCTGCGCTGTAAGCTTGGAAAGGCATAAATACTCTATTGCATTATGAAATCTCATCTGTGATTATGAACTGTAACAAAGGCAGATGAGTAGGATTAGTTCACCAAAAATTCAACTAATTGTAGTTGAGATAGTAATTCAGTAAGTGTTCTGATTTTATATTTTTCTTTTGCATGAAGAAAATGAAAAGTTACACACAATTCACTGTGTATTTTTGATACAAGTAAATAGTTTTCAAATCTGACCTCAATATTGATAACATAAACAGTGTAAAACCAAGACTAGTAACATGATTTTGTTTGGGTTTTAACAGTGCTGTTACATGAATCATGAGGAAATACAGAATTTTCCTGCCAAGAACAAAAAAGTTATTTACAAAGGTTTTTAGCACCAAAGGACAGATCGGAATAAATAACTCGCATTGTTAGTTTTAGTCTTCAGAACCCTTCAAAAACACAGAATTCGGGGGTGAGTTACCTGACTTTATTTCCTGCATGATCTATGAGGAAAGGTGAGCATCTCACACAAACAACTGCCATTTGGTATGTTGATCAGGAATCACGGAATCACGGAATCTTCAGAGTTGGAAGGGACCTCTAGAGATCATCTAGTCCAACTCCCCTGCTAGAGCAGGATTGCCTAAAGCACATCCCTCAGGGCTGCATTCAGGCGGGTCTTGAAAATCTCCAGAGAAGGGGACTCCACAACCTCCCTGGGCAGCCTGTTCCAGTGCTCTGTCACCCTCACCGTAAAGAAGTTTTTCCGTGTATTTGAACGGAACTTCCTATGTTCTAGCTTGTGCCCATTGCCCCTTGTCCTGTCACTGGGAACCATTGAAAAGAGCCTGGCTCCGTCCTCCTTAAACCCACCCTTTAGGTACTTGTAAACATTAATTAGGTCCCCCCTCAACCTTCTCTTCTCCAGGCTAAAGAGTCCCAGCTCTTTCAGGCTTTCCTCATAAGGGAGATGCTCCAGTCCCATAATCATCTTGGTTGCCCTACGCTGGACTTGCTCCAGTAGTTCCCTGTCCCTCTTGAACTGGGGAGCCCAAAACTGGACACAATACTCCAGTTGTGGCCTCACCAGTGCAGAGTAGAGGGGGAGAATGACCTCTCTTGACCTACTGGCCACAGTCTTCCCTATGCAGCCCAGGATGCCATTGGCCTTCTTGGCGACAAGGGCACACTGCTGGCTCATGGATAATTTGCTGTCTACTAGGATCCCCAGGTCCTTCTCCTCAGAGCTGCTTCCCAGCATGTCCCCCCCTAACATATACTGGTGTTTGGCATTCTTCCTTCCCAGGTGCAGGACCCTACACTTGCTTTTGTTGAACCTCATTTGGTTCTTCTCTGCCCAGCTCTCCAGCCTGTCCAGGTCATGCTGGATGGCAGCACAGCCCTCTGGAGTGTTGGCCACCCCTCCCAGCTTGGTATCATCAGCAAACTTGCTGAGGATACACTCTGTCCCCTCATCTAGGTCATTAATGAATATATTGAACAAAATTGGACCAAGTATTGACCCCTAAGGGACACCACTGGTTACAGGCCTCCAACTGGACTCTGTGCCACTGATCACAACCCTCTGACTTGTGTCGCTCAGCCAGCTCTCGATCCACCTCACTGTCACCTCATCTAGCCCATACTTCCTTAGCTTCCTAATGAGGATGTTGTGGGAGACAGTGTCAAAAGCCTTGCTAAGGTCAAGGTAAATGACATCTACGGCTCTCCCTTCATCCAGCCAACCCGTTATAACATCATAGAAAGCTATCAGATTGGTCAGGCATGATTTGCCCTTGGTAAATCCATGCTGACCACTTCCAATAACTTCCTGTTCCTCTACGTGTTTGGAGACGACATCCAGAATGAGTCGCTCCATTACCTTCCCAGGGACTGAGGTGAGACTAACCGGCCTGTAGTTCCCTGGGTCCTCCTTCTTGCCTTTTTTGAAGATTGGAGTGATGTCAGCCTTCCTCCAGTCCTCAGGCACCTCTCCTGTTCCCCATGACCTTGCAAAGACAATGGAGAGCGGTCTAGCGATAACATCTGCCAGCTCTCTTAGCACTCGCAGGTGCATCCCGTCAGGGCCCATGGATTTATGAATGTCCAGCTTGGCCAACTGGTCTCTGACCCGGTCCTCCTCAACTAAGGGAAAGTCTTCCTCTCTCCCGACCTTCCCCCTTGCCTGCAGGGTATGGGATTCGTGAGGAGGACAGGGATATTCAGCATTTTCATCAGAAGATTCATAGAATCATAGAATCATAGGGTTGGAAGGGACCTCTGGAGATCATCTAGTCGGACGCCCCTGCCAAAGAAGTTTCACCTACAGCAGGTTGCACAGGAACGCGTCCAGGAGGGTTTTGAAAGTCTCCAGAGTTGGAGACTCAACCACATCTCTGGGAAGCCTGTTCCAGTGCTCTGCCACCCTCAGCGTAAAGAAGTTCCTCCTCATGTTGAGATGGAACTTCCTATGCTGAAGTTTGTGCCCATTACCTCTTGTCCTGTCACTGGGCACCACTGAAAAGAGCCTGGCCCCATCCTCCTGACACCCACCCTTGAAGTATTTAGAAGTGTTGATGAGATCCCCCCTCAGTCGTCTTTTTTCCAGACTGAAGAGACCCAAATCCTTCAGCCTTTCTTCATAAGAGAGGTGTTCCTGTCCCCTAATCATCTTGGTAGCCCTTTGCTGCACCCTCTCCAGCAGTTCCCTCTCTTTCTTGAGCCGGGGAGCCCAGAACTGGACACAGTACTCCAGATGCGGCCCCACCAAGGCAGAGTAGAGGGGGAGGATGATCTCCCTCCACCTGCTGGTCACACTCTTCTTGATGCAGCCCAGGATGCCATTGGCTTCTTGGCCACGAGGGCACATTGCTGGCTCATGGCCATCCTGTTGTCCAGCAGGACTCCCAGGTCTCTTTCCACAGAGCTGCTCTCCAGCAGGTCAGCCCCCAACCTGTACTGGTGCAGGGGGTTATTCCTCCCCAGGTGCAGCGCCCTACACTTGCCCTTATTGAATTTCATAAGGTTTCTCTCCTCCCAACTCTCCAGCCTGTCTAGGTCTCTCTGTATGGTGGCACAGCCTTCCGGTGTGTCAGCCACCCCCCCCAGCTTTGTGTCATCGGCAAACTTGCTGAGGGTGCACTCTATCCCTTCATCCAGGTCATTGATGAATATATTGAACAGGACTGGACCCAGTACTGAACCCTGGGGAACACCACTCATCACTGACCTCCAACTAGACTCTGTGCCTCTAATCACGACCCTCTGAACTCTGTCTTTCAACAAGTTATCTATCCACCTTACTGTCAATTCATCTAACCCACACTTCCAAAGCTTCCTTATGAGGACGCTGTGGGATAAGGTGTCAAAAGCCTTGCTGAAGTCAAGGTAGACTACATCTACCGCCCCCCCCTCAGCTATCCATTCAGTCATTCCATCATAGAAGGCTATCAGATTAGTCAGACATGATTTCCCCTTGGTGAATCCATGTTGAGTACTTCTGATAGCTTTCTTTTCCTCCACATGCCTTGAGATGACGCCCAGAACGAGCTGTTCCATCATCTTTCCAGGGATGGAAGTGAGGCTGACCGACCTGTAGTTCCCCGGCTCCTCCTTCTTGCCTTTTTTGAAGGCTCGAGTGACATTGGCTTTCCTCCAGTCCTCAGGCACCTCGCCTGTTCTCCAGGACCTTTCAAAGACGATGGGGAGTGGACCAGCAGTGACTTCCGCCAGCTCCTTCAGCACTCTTGGGTGCATCCCATCGGGGCCCATGGACTTGTGAATATCTAATTGACCTAGTTGATCCCTCCCTCCATCCTTCTCAACCCAGGGGAAGTCTTCCTCTTTCCCTGTTACTTTCTCCAAAGCCTGGGACTCCTGAGGGTTGGGCTGAGCAGTAAAGACTGAAGCAAAGAAGGCATTCAGTAACTCCTAGAGTTACTGAATTACATTCCTAGAGCTAGAGAAAAGAATATACAGGTGGCAAAAGTAAATCTTAAATATATCCACTCAAACACTGAATTCCAGACTGTGGGAAGGTACTTTTGTCCATATATTTACAGTATCTCTTCTCATAGCTAGGTAGTCTTCCCAAACAGCCTCTGACCACTGCCTTAGCTGACCAGCCATGTGCCCATTATTTGGCCAACAACAATACATGTACTTTTTGATTTGTACATCAAAAAAACTTTATTTCTTATCTTGAGCGGAATTTTCCTGTTGCATACAAATAGTATTCAAAGATCAAACAGTTCCCAAATATTTAATATCAAGCTTGAAATTAAAGCAGCTATTTATCTTTTTAAACATTACCTTTCTCTCTTGTTTTCCTATCTCATATCCTTCAAGTCTACTAAAATGAGAATAGCTTGCACTGGCCTGACAGGGAGGCATAATGGTATAAGATCCATAAAACTGCTGCTTTGAACTTATAAAAGTCATTACTGTCCGTATCTCTCTAGATCTGACTTAGAGCTATGCTTGAATTATAAATTAATTAAAATATGGGAGACACATGAATTCATTTGCTCAATCATAAATATTTAGTGCCACTTTAGACTTCTTGGGATGTCTAAGATCCCTTCACGTACCTGGCAGACATGATATAAAACACAAAGTGACGTGTGGATCTGAGCTGGCTAGTCCATACATAGAAATGTGAAAAGGACAAAGGAAAGTTGAAGAGAAATACCTAGCATTTCTTGTCTAAAGTCTGCATATTCAAACACAGCATGGTCCTCTAAAGACCATGGGAAGAAATAAGGAATTTAGAACATCTATATAATGAATGTCTTCAATCCTTTCAATAATATGGAGGAGAAAAAGTAATCTAATGGACACTTGTAGCTGTGGTTCTTTTCCCTAAACTATTCCTACCCAGAAGATGTGATGACTCAGGTAAACCAAGCCCAGTTATGTAAGAAAAGGACTTTTACTTTGGCTTTGGTTTAAGGACAGGAAAATAATTAATGACCATTAAAACAAGAAGAACAGCAACAAAAAATTAAAATCACATAAAGAAGACATATGATACAGTGGTGGGTGGGGTTTTTTTTGACCCGTAAAGGATTCTCCACCCTCCTTTTTCTGGAGTTACTGACCCTTTGACAATGAAACAGGCTTCCAGAGAGACTGTGGAGTCCCCATCCTTAGAGACATTAAGAACCCAATTTGGCACAGCTGAGGGCAACCTACTGTAGTTGATCCTGCTTGAGCAGGATTGAGGCTAGGCAATCTCCAGACATGACTACCAGCCTCGGCTATTCTAATGAAGATGTTTCTACTATAGGAATTGTTTCATTCAGTATATATTTTCAGGTAGAAGTTGTCAAAATGACATTGATCTGATGTGTTTTAAATTCTTTTTTAGATTTTTTTCTTTTTATTTTTTGCCAAACCAGTGTGAAAATGATTTAACATGGAGTGCTTCTCAGAGATTTATGGGTAAGAATCAGAAACCGAGCGAGGCAACAAAAGGAACCTTGTGGTTGGAGTTTAGTACAGGCCACCTCATCAAGGGGAGCCTACTGATGAAGCCTTCTTACTCAAACTACAGGAGGCATCTCACTCGCAGGCTTTTGTCCTGCTCGAGAACTGGGGAACCACCCCAGCATTTGCTGGAAAAGTAGCATGGCAAGCTGTAGGCAATCCGGGAGACTCTTGGAATGATGCATCAAAGAAAACTTCTAAGGCAGGTAATAGGCAGCCCTACTGAGGGGGGTGGGATACTGGACCTGATGGTCAGCAACGCAAGCGAGCTAATTGGAGATGTCAAGATTGGAGGCAGCCTGGATTGCAGTGACCATGCACTGGAGTTCGAAGTCCTGAGGAATATGGGTCATATGAAGAGTAATGTCAGGACCCTGAATTTTAGGAAAGCAAACATCCAGCTCTTCAAGGAGTTAGTTAATAGGACCCTTGGGAAACTGCCCTCAGGGACAAAAGAGCAGAACAGAGCTGGCAGATCTTTAAGCAGGCTTTCCACAGCACAAAAGAGATCTCAGTCCCCAGGAGCAAGAAATAAGGAAAGGAAGACAAGAGACCAGTATGGCTGAGTTGTGACCTGCTGGTCAAACTAAAGGGCAAGAAGGAAATGTACAGGCAGTGGAAGCAGGGACAGATATCCTGAGAAAAGTACAGGGACACTGCCCAGTTGTATAGGGATGGGGTCAGGAAGGCCAAGATCTGGTTGGAGACTAAATTTGCAAGAAACCCAAAGAGTAATAAGGGTTTCTACAGGTGTGTCAGCCAGAAAAGGAGGGTCAGAGAAAGTGTACTGTACCCCACAGATGAACATGACTAGTAGCAAACTAGTCACAATAAGAGAAGGCTGAGGTACTTAACTTTTTTTTGCCTCAGTCTTCACTGTCAGCCTCTCTTCCCACACCTCTCGAGTGGATGTACCTCAGGGCAGGGACTAGGGGAGAAAAGTCCTTCCTATTGTAAAAGAAGATCAGGTTCATGGCCACCTGAGGAACCTGAACATATACAAGTCTATGGAACCTGATGAGATGCATTGCAGAGTCCTGTGGGAATTGGCTTATGCAGTTGCCAAGCCACTCTTCATTATATTTGAAAAGTCATGGCAGTCAGGTGAAGTCCCCAGTGACTGGAAAAAGGAAAACATTGCACCCATTTTTTATAAGGGTAGCAACAAGGACCCTGGGAACTACCAACCTGTCAGCCTCAACTCTGCGCCTGGTAAGATCATGGAACAGATGATCCTAGAAGTTATGGCAAGGCACGTGGAGGACAGGGAGGTCATTTGAGACAGGCAGCATGGCCTCATGAAGGTCAAGTCTTGCCTGACTAACCTAGTGGCCTTCTATGGTGGATTGACTACACCAATGGACAAGGGAGGAGCTGCTGATGTCATCTCTCTGGAATCCTGTAAGGTCTATGACACGATCCCCCACAACATCCTCCTCTCTAAACTGGTGAGATATGGATTTGATGGATGGACTGTTTTTTGGATGAGGAATTGGCTGGGTGGTCACATCCACAGGGTAGTGGTCAACAGGTCAATGTCCAGATGGAGATTGGTGATGAATGGTGTCCCTCTGATCCCTCCATATTGAGATCAGTATGGTTTAATATCTTCTTCAACAACACAGACAGTGTGATTGAGTGAAACTCGGAGCAAATTTGCAGATGACACCAGTGGTGTGGTTGACATACCAAGGAGTGAGATGCCATCCAGAGGGACTTTGACGGGTTTGAGAGGTGGGCTCAGGTGACCTTCATGAAGTTCAACAAGGCCAAGTGCAAGGTCCTGCACCTGAGGCAGGGCAAGGCCCAGTATCAACATAAGCTAGGGGATGAAGGGATTGAGAGCAGCCTTGAGGAGAAGGACTTGAGGATACTGGTGAATGAAAAGCTGGACATGAGCTGGCAATGTGCACTTGCAGCCCAGAAAGCCAACTGCATCCTGGGCTGCATCAAAAGAACCACAGCCAGCAGGTCGAGGGAGGTGATTCTGCCCCTCTATTCTCTTCTGGTGACATCACACCTGGAGTACTGCATCCTGATCTGGAGTCCTCAGCACGGGAGAGACATGGACTTGTTGGAGCGGGTCCAGAGGAGTGCCACAAAAATGATCAGAGAGCTGGAACACCTCTCCTATCAGTAAAGGTTGAGGGATCTGCGATTGTTTAGCCTGCAAAAGAGAAAGCTCCAGGGAGACCTTATATCAGCCTTTCAGCACTTAAAGGGGGTCTTATAAGGAAGATGGGGACACTTTTTAGTAGGTCCTGTAGGGATAGGACAGGGAGTAATGGTTTTAAACTGAACAGGCTAGGCTAGATTTAGACTAGATATAGGGAAGACATTTTGTACAATGAGGGTGCTGAAACGCTTGAACAGATTGCCCAGAGCAGTGGTAGGGTCCCATCCCTGTAAACATTCAAGGTCAGGTTGGATGGGGCTCTGAGCAACCTGGTCTGGTTGGAGATGTTCCTGTTCATTGCAAGGTATGTTGGACCAGATGACCTTTAGAGGTCTCTTTCAACCCAAAGTATTTTTTGTTTCAATGAATCTATGATTCTATGATTCTGTGTTTTCAGTTAAAATGAAGCTAATTCCTTTCTCTAAAAGATTTAAATCAGAATTATTTTCACAAGACAAATAATCCTAAAGGTTATCTGATTAAACAGATTGCTTTTTCTTTATGGAAATGGATTGGTATATTAGTAAGAAACTTTCACAGAAGGGAAATTTTATCTTTTTGAGAGTTAGTTAATATTTATTTTCTTGCCTGATGTTCTGACTGACAAGAGGGCATATTCAAGTCATATTCTCCAGCACAGTTCAATTGTTACCTTAACTTTGTTTTATAGTTTAACCTCAGGTGAAAAATTAATTTTACATATGGCCATGTAACTTCATGACTTTAAACCTAATTAAATCTATACATTCTGAGTAAGCCTGGGATTCTTCAATTTTGAGTTTCCTCAGTCAATGAAGAAATAATACCATCTAATACTAGTTTCATATTGTAGTATGTAGTCATTCAAGTAAAATTAGCTTGCCATTTTAACAGCTGTGTCTGGGATAACTGGATAGTGGATGCTATAGTTCATTGTGTATTAAAAGCTGAAATGTAACCATACCTTATCACAAGATTAATGTATCCTGATTAGAAAATGAAAGCCTCAGCTTTACTACAATGGATATTTTTTTTTGGGGGGGGGGGAGAAATCTAGGTGGAAAATATCAGTTTTTTACTCAGATTTGTAAATTTATGTGTTTATGTTTTCAAAGAGGCCATTGAGAGATTACCAAAATGAGATACACTTTAAAATTATTTTTTTAAAAGAGGTACAAGTAAGTCTTGTTACAATTATTATCTTCACTTTTCTGTGTACCCTCCCATTTGCTTGTTCCCAATGTTATCTCTGCCAGTTCCTTAAATTGCGAAGTCTTCAATAGACCACTTTTTTCTTAAGTAGACCACTATTTTCTAAGTAATAGTATAATGCATAAGTAGTAGAAAACCTGTGCAATTACACTTCATATAAGAAATACTAGTAGCTGACTGGGACAAGGTTTTGCTGGAGCAGGCTTTAGAAAAGTAACTGTTTATGTCCCAATTTTGCGTGAAACCGGCTATGATAATTCCCTAAGTCTCTGTAGAATTTCTTGAAATGCAATGGGTGCTGCATGTAATCAAGGAACTTTTAGGTGATACCAGTGAGAAACTGGTATCAGTTTAAGTTATGTCTAAAGAAAAATTCTTTAGTGATAATAAAAATGAGGAAAGGATCAGGGAAAGAAATTCGGAAAACATGGGAAATTTGGATTTTTGTATTTGCTTTTTAATTCTAAGGTATATTCTGACAATCTGAATATTTTTGACAAAACAGATTAAATCAGTTGGCAAAGCTACTAGGTTTTATGTAATTTAAGGGCCTGGATTTTTTAAAAATTGAGAAGAATACCCTTATGCCACAATTTTTAGAAAAGTGATATGTAAATTCCAGCTTCTGAAATTAACATAGAAAAGACTAACATTTTCCCTATTTATTGGAGATTGGGACTTGCAGTCACCCTGCATGTTTAAAACAGAATTGTAGACATCCAAGGGTACCTTCTTCTTGTATCAAAAGCCTTGACACAGAAATTGCCTAATCTTCCTTAAAAGCTTTTAATTTTATTGTCACTTTTCTGTTTTCAGGAATGAGTGGTGAAACACGATATTTATCAGAGATTTAAACTTAAATCCTTTCCCACATATCATTATAAAGCATGAAAAAAAATAACTACTGCAGTGAAAGATTTAAAAATATTACAGCAAATCTTCTGAGAGAGAGACAAATAAAGTGTAATTATCACTAATGATATTCAATACAAAAAGTAGTAGTTTAAAAATAAATACTTAAAGCTAAGTCCATATTAGAAAGAGAGGAAAAAGAACTTTGAAAGGATATAATTGAAAATAATTTCTTTGTAACATATTAATATATCTGCTACAATTAATGACTTTTCACACGATTGAGAAAGAACGCTTCTAGCAGCATATACACAAAGATGATAGTTATTTTTTGAATACTGAACTATGTGATTGTCAGACATAATTTATCTACTAAAAAGTAAAGAAAAATATATTAGTTTAAAATGTTTATTTTTTAAAAAATATGAACACTAGGAGTATCTACTTAATTTCTAATCCAATTAGGAGATGATAGAAAACTATTGAAATGTGGAGTCATGTGCATGTATGAAATATGAAATTGTAAAATAAATAAAAATAGTTTGCTAAGACTTTTAATCTCTTCATTGCTGAAAACAGACTTTGTTTCCTGAGCTGTTTTTCAAATGAGCACCTGCTCAAATATGTTGAGACAGGTACTGATTTTCTGCTTATACAAGGTGAGAAGCCTAGAGGAAGAAGCTGCGTTCAGAATTTAGCATAACTCGGAAATTGCATGCTTTGTTTATTTGCCTGCAAGGACAATTTTTTTTTTTATTTTATTTTTTTTTACCTTTGCTATAACCTATAATAGCAAGGGAAAAATTACCTGTGAGGTATTTGATACTGAATGGAAAGATGTGTCAACACAGCACTAGAGATATCTGTCAAATTTTAATTCAGTCATTATAATTCTGCCTTTGATTCAACATTGCAATAAACTAAGATTAAGCAAATGTTCTACTTATACATTTTTCTACAGCTGTAATGTGCATAGCTTTATATGTTAAACTGCATTCACTAAATTAATTACAGAAGCTTGATTCTTCTTCCTCAAGATCTTTAATTCTATGCAGAGGTTTGTTGGTTTTTTGTTTGTTTTTTTTTCTTTTTGTGTGGTGTTTTTTTGTTTGTTTGTTTGTTTGTTTAAAGTAAAATGCTAATAACCTATGTTTATTGAACTGTCATTATAATATCTTCTCCAAAGCCCATCACTTCATACATGTGAATGTTGCCCACTGACATATGTTTCTCAGGCTCTCAGGGAAGATTTCTGAGGAAGTTTCCTAAAGAGGCCACCAGGCAGCAGCAACAACAAATTAGACACATATCTTGCTTTTGCAAGGATCTGAATCATGGTTTGCTCCCCCATCCTTCTCAGTTCTTCCCAGAAACCACCTGAAAGAAGGCAATGGAATTATAGAGGAATGAGGAGGTGGAAGTTCTGACGAGTACACCACCTGGATGATATATTCTTCAATAAAATAGAGAACTAGGGAATATAGCATAAACCATTTTTTTATACACACCAATATTCACCATGGTAGAATCCTAAATTTAAATTCAAGAGGCAGAAAAACAGTTACAATAAACTAAGAACTGAGGCTACTGAGCCCACCACAAAATTATATTGTAAAATGAGTCAATGACATTTAACTGCTTCTTTGATAAGAAAAAAGATACACTCCTTTAGCCTGTTCTGTGTTGATCTTGTTTGTGAACACATATTCATGATAGTCTTGACTGGTCCTAAATATCAGAGAATGATCTCCAAACACCTCCTCTTTGCTGCTTCCCGTGCATGTCCTTACATACTTTTCTTCTCTGTTTCTCTTCTTGATTCAAATTAATGACTCTTGCAAAATTTTTTTGAAATATGTCATTAAACAAATATCTCTACATAATTCACTGTGTCTTCACTGGGCTTTTCTGGAGATTCTGTAAGGTAAAATTCCTCCTTTACTTTAGACACTGAGAGGTTAAAAAACCCCTTCAATCTTTCGCTGCCACTCATGTAGTCTAAAGAAGGGTTTCTGAGAACTAAATGGTCTTTTTGCAAAACAGTAGGAAAGATTCAAGCCCATCCTGTCTCTTAGACAACTAATTACAGCATTACATGCTGCAATTACAATTAAAGATTTTCAGCTGATGAAAGGCATGTTCACTGCATTCTCATTACCTCATATTTCCTTGCCAACACTCGAGTATCATGATTTTGATGAAACAAAAACAACTCAAGAAGCTGTACTTTCTCAGTAACATCCACAGACTAGCTTAGAGACCACACTGAAACTCCTTTTCCCCATTATATATTAACCATGTTATCTGAAGGAGTAACATCCATCCTTTTGCTGAGAGTATTTTGTTTAAATTGGTCTTTGCAAAAAAGTGCTGTCAGGCTTTCATCACAGTGTTACCTTTATTGTTCAAGTCAGTGACTTTTAGGACTCAGTTTAGCCTACTTTCTTGGATTTAAGCCAGTTGGCTTCTCTCAAATTTAAATAGTTCAAATAAATTGACGAAATCTCCCTTGTAGCAAGCACTAAATCATAGCAAAAAATGGGGTAGTAATTTCATATGTGATAAATACAATTACTTTCTATGATAATAAAGAACAGAATTAATCAATACCAGCTTAGCAGAGAGGAAAGAATATTGCATTCCTCTCATGTATGTATCAGTCAATTTGATAATTAACCATGGACCGGTATCTGGTGTCCTAGAATAAGTAAAAATACAACACACAAAGTCAGGAAATAAGTGTTTTGAAGACTATTTAGAAGTTGGTTCTGCTTCTATAGCAATATTTAGTAAACCCTGGATTTGCAAATAGGTCTGTGAAAGTAATATACCTGTCTTATACTTTGAAAATTCCAGATATTCTCCAAGTATTCATTAAATTACACAGAAGAAAAAAGTATGCTGCATAAAATATGATATTTTGTATGGTGTGACATTGTTAGTTATAGAAATTAGAAATATGTTATTATGTAGCAAGAAGACATCACTTACCACGTATGACCATAGAATGACAGGTTTCTTTTAAGTTTACATAATCATTGAAATGATAATAATACTTTTTATATACTTTTCAATTAGAGAATAAATTATTGCCAATCTCTTTTATGTAACAGCCAAATGATTAGACCATTCACTTGTGATGTAAGAGACCCATTTTCAAATTGTTTTTATAAGAGAAGCTCCAAGTTCCAATTATAGGTGGAATGTCAAGTGGAAATATCCTTTTGTGGAAACAGTGCTTCTGCACAAAAATGCCCCACGCAAACCAACCAACCAACCAATTCAAAATTCTTGGGCTTTAGAATAAAAAGAAAAGGAAACCCATAACATTGTATGTTCTGCTTAAGTCAAAGTCTTAGTTTCTTATCTAAATATCTTTTGTACATTTCATCTAATAACTGATGGATGTTATCCATTGGATATATCCATTGGATGGATGATGGAGAAGGAGAACCTTGGACTCACATATCTTTCTCAAATGTTTAAAGTACTGCAACATGTTCATGAAGTGCAACCTGTTCTTTTTTCCTAGGCAAATTTTCAAAGAGCTCGATCTCTGCTCGTTACTCAGCAAGCTGTGTTAGGAAGGTTTACTAGTAGGACAAAGTTCCAGATAAGACATTTCCTCTGAAACCACAAATGATGTGCTAAATGAAAAGGGCACACTTGATACTCACATTTTTTATGATTTCCTTATGCCTGTGATGATTTCTGCACCATAATCCTCAGAATATTTTCAGTTATCTGGTTTTTTTTGCTCTTTTCTTTGAGTCATTTTTTTTGTCAGACATGTGAGATATACCAAGCTGCACTCCAAACAGCAGCATACATTCACAAAACTAAGAATTTGTGGTTTTGATATTTTTAATTAGTGGATTCCTTAAGTTTTATTGAAATGTTTTAATACAATGCCATTCTTCTATGAATGGAGCTACACACAGAAGAAAAGCATATTAAAGTACTTCAGGGGCTTCACACTGCAAAATTAGCCACTCTGTCAGTTCCGGTCGAGTGCTTATTGCAGCACCTGTTGTTCTTGCAATTAGCAACAACTGAATTGACCCAACTGTAGGTGCACGGTGTGGCACAAAGTTTCATTCTTTATGTAGACTGAGCAAAAAGGTATGGAAAAACAATATATTTTTATATGTAAGGTAATTGTTCTATGAAAGAAAATAAAGAAAACCACGTCATTTATCTAAAGAAGAGGACAAAATATGCTGTTGCAAAGATTTAGTGGTATAAAAATAAATGTTAAATACGATTGCTACTAAATGACGTACACGTGTAAAAAGCTTATGCAGAAAATATTTTCCAGATATTCCTACAGAAGCTTTGAATTGGCTTGTAAAGGGTACCTTTTGCATGTCAAACATGCTAAGAAATTTATCATAATAGGGAGAAAGATGTTTGACACTGATTAAAGATATCGACAAATGAAGAAGACATCCACAAAATATCTCACTTGATTCTTCCAGGAAAATATTTGACCTTACCCCAGTCTAACTTTAATTCAAGTTCTTGTTTTGTAGTCTTCATTTTTATAGTATTTTCTTGCTTTTTCTTTCCTTATAGTGAGGATACACTTGCTTTCAAGGTTCTATTACAAAATGTATCTTACAACTGTCCAGAATCCTGTGACTTTCTATGTATTTTTTGTTTTGAATTTTGTGATGCATGAGAGGATTCATACAAATTACCTAGACTGCAAATAACAGCTCTTGGATCAGGTTTCTTTGTAGCTTTCCTTAATTCCCTAAAATTCTTGTGAATGGCTTCATTATGTATTACTAACTTATATTCAACAGCATTGTTCTCAAAGATTCCCTGCATTAATTATTGCACTAAATGTATAGGTTTACAAGATGAGAAATGACTGCAGTCAATTTAGAAGGCAATAATAAGGCAAAAATTAAAACTATATTTAAAAAAAAATAATAATTTTTTAAATCAAACTAAAAGTACTACCATCTTTTCATTAGGAAGTGAAAAATATTTAACCTTTCCTTTATGAATAGCTAACTTTACATTGGAAGTCATGAATAATTAATCTTTTTATCAGACTTTGTCAGGTATAAAGTCAAAGTTGTGCTGATGGACACAATTTACACTTCTGTTTTATGTTGCTCTTATTAATACACTAGATATTAACACACTTCCTGTATCCAAACCCTACTTAATGGACACCAATTTATAAGAATTCCAGCATTTGTTTTCATCAACAGACTAGTCTTGGGAGACATTTCAAAAATCCGGGGGGTTTAATATTTAAGTTTTTTGGAGTAACTCTAATTTAATATTGCTACAAGGTTAGAAATGTGGATCTTGCCACAGTACACTTATGTCACCAATATGTAAATACCGGTTATATGTCTACAGAAGATACCAACGAACTTAAACTGATACTTTCCACCAAACTGAAAAAAAAAAGATGTTGTCAATATTAGATCACTTCAAAAATTTCAGTTTTGTTTTTGCTTATAACCTTGTGTCCAAGAAAACTCTGACTTCTATGTGATGCTTGCTGAGGTCACTGTTTCTAATTTTTAGCTGAAAAAGCAAAGAATTACTGCATATCTTTAGAGTTGTTTACTATCCTTCATGTACTCTGTGTGGTTCTTCAGCTTGATTTTAATATGGCAAAATCAAGACACCATTACATCCTTCCTTGTATCCAGGGGTGTTGTCTGAGTTACTTTAATTAAACAATATGTAATACATACAGCTGAAGCAGAGACAATTTTCTGCAGGAGAAACCTGATTAAGGAAGCACTTATGAGAGAGAAAACATATTCTGCCATTCTGAGATACAAATCCAGAGTCTCAATTCTTGTATACCCATAGAGGCACATGTTCTGTCCCTCTATTTTTCATTATTTGATAGAGGGTGGGACAGGTATATGGAGAGAGAATAAGAAGATGAAGAGACAGACCATGTGACTATTGTTGTTAATGAGGTGTGAACGATATCAAGCTGTTATCATACATTTTGCCAGGAAAGGGTCTTTAAGGAACAAGAAAAATGCACAAATTTTGGAACCTCCCCTGAACAGATCTGTGTTTCTATGAAGCCAGAACTTCTGTTTAGGTATTAAGTCAGCCAGATTTCTGACCACTTGCACCCCTCTGCAATAAAAGGACTGCTGTCCTTCCTGCAAATGCTCGTTTTCATGCATTAATATCTCAGGGTATTGACAACTTGGTCCTTACTGAAGCTATACTGAAAACACTGGATATTCAACACTCCAACTAAGCCTCCTTCAGCCTGTCCTCCCTTCTCTTCAGCCCTTCTTCTATTCTCTTTGCCTCTTGCCCTTCTCAGACTAAATAAACACTGTCTTAGTATTAGATCATAGTGTAAGGAAAAAAAGGAAAAATACAGTTCAATATAACATCCAAGTCTAGTCAAATTAAAAGAAGGGCTGCCTATTTGTTTCAGAATTGAAACCCATGTGTAGGTCTGTGGTTATTTTATAAATTCACGGACGCAACAGTTGTTCAATTTGTGGAGACGTCTCACAAATGATGCCAGGGCAGCACAGAGCCACCACAGCAGTCACTGGGGTTGAATGCTGTGTATCGCCTCCCTCATGTTTTCCCACCTCTTCTTCTGTCTGCATTTGCTGTGACATTACTCCTGAATTCGGTTGGAGAGGGAAAGGAGATAAAATAGGGTGTCTAAGAAAGGCATATCACAGAGGTAATGCAAAAAGCAGAGCCCTTGGGGGGTGTGTATGTGTGTGTACATGTGGGGTGTATGACTGTGTAATGGATGGTCTGCAACACTTGGTAGAAAAATGGGTGTTCAGTAATTACACAGAACCAGGGAGACTGGCTGGTCTACTGAAAACAAATGGATGGCATAAATATAAAGTTTTTAGTAATCGCTTCTGAAAGATGAGTAGGTAGAAAATGCATGGAAAAAGTATAAATGGGGGAAGTATTACAATAAAATATGGCTTTCCTGTTAAGTTTTTTTTTTCATCAATTTTGGATATAGCACAGAATATTAAGCTCACTGAAAAAAAAACATGACTAAAATAAAATTGCATGAGTGTATCTTTCTGAGGGAATTCAATGTATTAACAAGTTTTCTATGGACTTCAGTATGCTATTCAAGTATAGGCTTAAAAACCTGCTACTTTCATCCCAGTTCTGTTCTGAAAGCCATGTAATTTAGTGACATATCAAATACTCACAAGTAGATTTTTACAATTTTTATATGCCAATGTCCAGCTGGAGTGCATGGAGCTCCGCCTGGGGATGGATGAGGAACTGACTGGCAGGTCAGGATTAAAGGGAAGGTAGGGACAGGTGACGTTATAGTGGCCATCTGCTACAGCCAGTTGAGAAAGCAGAGAAGGCCCTCTATAGATGGATAGGAGCAGCCTCATGTTCACAAGCCCTGGTCCTCATGGAGAACTTCAACCAGTTGGATATCTGCTGGAGGGACAACACAGCAAGGCATAAACTATCCAGGAGGTTCTTGGAATGCGTTGGTGATAACTTTCTTCTCCAAGTAATAGAGGAGGCAATGAGGAGAGGTGCTATGCTGGACTTTGTTCTTACCAACAAAGAAGGGCTGGTGGGGACCGTGAAGCTCAAGGGCAACCTTGGCTGCAGTGACAATGAAATGGTGGAACTCAAGATCCTTGAGGCCACAAGGAGGGCCCACAGCGAGTTCACTAGCCTGGACTTCAGGAAGGCAGACTTTGGGCTCTTCAGGGATCTGCTTGGTAGAGTACCATATGATAAAACCTTGAGGGAAGAGGAGCCCAAGAAAGCTGGTTAATATTCAAAGATCAACTCCTCTAAGCCCAGGAGTGATGCATCCCAACAAAGAGGAAGTCAGCCATATATGCCAAGAGGCCTGCATGGATGAACAAGGAGCTCCTGGAAAAACTCAAACTGAAAAAGGAAGCCTGCAGAGGGTGGAAGTGAGAATGGGTAGCCTGGAAGGAATACAGAGACATTGTCTGAGCAGCCAGGGATCAAGCTAGGAAAGCTTAAGCCCAGATAGAGTTAAGTCTGGCCAGATGTGTCAGGGGCAACAAGAAAAGCTTCTACAGGTATGTCAGTGATAAGAGAAAGACTAGGGGAAATGTGGGCCCTCTCCAGAAGGAAACGGGAGACCTGGTTACCCGGGATATGGAGGATGCTGAGGTACTCAATGACTTTTTTGCCTCAGTATTCACGGTAAGAGCCCTAACCACACTGTCTGAGTTTCAGAGGGCAAAGGCTGGGCCTGGGAGAATGAGGTACTGCCTACTGTAGGAGAAGACCAGGTTCAAGACTAGCTGTGGAGCCTGAAGGTGCACAAGTCCATGGGATCTGACGAGATCCATCCACGGGTTCTGAGGGAACTGGCGGATGAAGTTGCCAAGCCACTATCCGTCATATAGTCTGTCTTGTCTCATCATATAGTCTCATATCTCATATCTGTGCCTGGCAAGATCATGTGGCAGATCTTCCTGGAAACTCTGGTAAGGTCAATGGAAAATAAGGAGGTGATCGATGACAGCCAACATGGCTTCACTAAAGGCAAATCGCATCTGACAAATTTGGTGGCCTTCTACAATGGGGTCACAGCATTGGTGGGTAAGGGAAGAGCAACTGATATCATCTACCTGGACTTATGCAAAGCATTTGATGCTGTCCTGCATGACATCCTTGTCTCTAAATTGGAGAGACACGGATTTGACAGATGGACCATTCGGTGGATAAGGAATTGGCTGCATGACCACACTCAAAGAGTTGCACTCATCAGCTTGATGTCCAAGTGGTGACCAGTGATGTGTGGTGATCCTCAGGGGTTGGTATTGGGACCAGAGCTGTTTAATATCTTTGACAGTGCCATGGATGGTGGGATTGAGTGCAGCCTCAGCACCTTTTGCCAATGACACCAAGCTGTGCGGAGCAGTTGACACGATGCAGGGAAGGCATTCCATCCAGAGCGACCTTGACAGGCTTGAGAGGTGCACCCATGCAAACCTCATGAAGTTCAACTAGGCCAAGTACAAGGTCCTGTATGTGGGTTGGGGGAATGCCAAGCACAAATACAGGCTGGGCAGAGAAGGGATTGTGAGCAGCCCTGAGAAGAAGGACTTGGGGGTGTTGGTGGACAAGAAGCTCAACATGACCTGAAAATGTGCACTTACAGCCTAGAAAGTCAACTACGTCCTTGGTTGCATCAAAGGAAGTATGGCCAGTGGGTTGAGGAAGGTGATCCTGCCCCTCTACTCTGTTCTGGTAAGACCCCACCTGGAGTACTGCATCTGGCTCTGGGGTCCCCAACATAAGAAGGACATGGACCTGTTGGAGGGAGTCCAGAGGAGGACCATGAAGATGATGAGAGAGCTAGAGCACCTCTCCTGTGAGGACAGGCTGAGAGAGTTGGGATTGTTCATCCTGGAGAAGAGAAGGATCTGGGGAGACTTTATAGGAGCCTTCCAGTACCTAAAGGGGATCTACAGGAAAGATGGGGAGGGACTCTTTCTCAGGAAGTGTAGCAATAGGACAAGGAGTAATGGTCTTAAACTGAAAGACTGTAGATTTAGATTAGAAATTAGGAAGAAATTTTTCACTGTGAAGGTGGTGAGACACTGGAACAGGTTTCCCAGAGAAGTTATGGATGCCCCATCCCTGGAAATATTCAAGGCCAGGTTGGATGGGGCTTTGAGTAACCTGGTTTAGAAGGAGGTGTCCCTGGCCATGGCAGGGAAATTGTAACTAGGTGATCTTGAAGGTCCCTTCCAACCCAAACCATTCCATGACTGTATGATTGCATTTGAAACAGTTTCATCTATTTTTACCTGTTTTGGTTTTTGTTTTTGTTTTGTTTTGTTTTGTTTTGCTAATGGGGAAGAGTAAATTACTGTAAAATTTCATGAAATGAATGAAATAATTCGTTAATTCAGAGTCTTAGTCCAACAAAATTTTTCAGCAGAATTTTCTTCATAACACATGAAATCTGTGTAAACATGGAATTTTCTATTTAGGACTTTAGTTTTTACTTTGCACAGTTTCTTTTATTTCGGTATTCTTTTTTTACCTCAGTCTGTTTTTACCAGTTCCATGTCACTTTATAAATATGAACATTTTAAATGAGGGCTATATTTTTTCCTAGCTTTGAAGATTTATCCTTACATTATTGTTGCTTTTATTTGATTGTCTTTGTGTTGACTGGTTTAAATATCCTGTAATTAAGTTGTGTTTTCTCAATTGGTTTGATTTCTTGTTGGCATATGAGGTATGTCTCTCCAAATTATTGCTAATATTTTAAGATAATACTTTGAATTCAAAATGAAGTTCCTACTTATCTTAGAAGATTCAAGTATTCTATTCATACGGAAGAAATTTACATTCACTGCTCTGAGGAAGTCATACCAGATTAAATGGCAACTTACTTAGCATGAACTTATTTTTTTTATTGATCCTAGTAAATCAGGAGAATAATATATGTATATTGTTAACTTTCAGATTGTTTCTTGATTTCTCTTGCTTGAAGCTTGAAAAAAGTTAACACCCATGTCATTAACTCATTTAAAATTTTGTACATACTTTTATTGCAGTGACTTTTTCCCAACTAAGTACCTTTGTACAGAGAAATAAATATATAGCAATGGAACATGGGTTTCTAAACCAGCAATGAGTTCTTGATTTTCTTTTATTGTACCAGATACAATATACACAAAGGTTTAATGAACTTAACATCTT
This sequence comes from Chroicocephalus ridibundus, assembly GCF_963924245.1. Taxonomy (NCBI): domain Eukaryota; kingdom Metazoa; phylum Chordata; class Aves; order Charadriiformes; family Laridae; genus Chroicocephalus; species Chroicocephalus ridibundus. The sequence goes on from NC_086316.1 coordinate 54,007,600, forward strand.
TAAAACAAACAAATAAACAAACAAACCTTACACTTTGAAAAAAACAGATTTTCCAATTCAGTGTCTCACTAAAATATTGACTTAAAACATAAGTTGTCCTCACAGAAATTCATACTGCCTAACAACCTGCTGCATTCAGGCATTCAGGCAAACAAAATGGAAATAAATATTTGAAACTAGATATTAATCTACAGACCTTACTTTAACACATCAGAAACAAGATTAATAGAAAGAAATATAAAGTTAAGGTTTCTGAGACACACTATTCTTGGGAAGAGTAAACATCAGGAAAAGAAATGTAGAAGACTGTCAGGTACCTGACTATCACAAATACAATACTTTTAATGTGCACATAAGTTAGATAATATCATCTGTTTGCCAGCAAAAGGAAAGGTTGGTTGTTTAAAGTTAAGGACTTGTTCAACTTTACATAGCAAGACTGTGTCAGAGATAGAAAATAAAAATGCATTAGATACATTAATAATAGTTAATCTTGTGGGTACAACACACATGAAAGTTAATATTTTATCCGCATTTATTATTGTCTGTATGTATAGTAGAGAGAAAATAAGAAGAAAGGATCTCATCTGGTTCAAATGGTCTTAAGTTTGAAGGGACTGCAGACCTATACTCATGACAATGAAGGCATTTATAGTATAATGTTTTGTAAATTAATTGTTGTCTTAGATTCATAGATTTTAAAGTCTGAAGGATGTAGAGTTTATACATGTCTGTAAGCAACTGTTGGTTTATTTTTCGGGTTTTTTGGGGTTTTTTTTCCCCTCTGGAAAATATATTGCGACACAAAAAGTGACAGAGTTATTAATATCGATAGACTTTGGCAATCTCAGCAAATAGGGGATATAATCTCTGGAAGCATCTTTCTAAAATTAATATCCCAGTGATAAAATATTCAGTTCAGCTAAGTTCTCATATGTATGTGTGTGTATGCTTTTTTTTTTCCTTTCTTTCTAGTTTGACTTTTCTGATTCACTTTTTTCCTCAGAATTCAAGTAGGAAACATCACTGCTTAGTGTCTCTGAAACTTGATCTCTAATCATCGTTGAAATGAAACTATCTCTAAAGTAATGCAACACGACCATGAAAATACAAAGTCATTAAATTACAGTAAATCAAAAGGCTGTGTTTTGATAGCTTCCGTCATTACTAATATCAGAAGGCATGCCATTACTAATATTGTAAGTCATCTAATGTTGGTATCATGATCTTATATTTTATTAAAAATATCTCTGGAGCTTGAGTAACATTCTTTATATTTTGCAAATAACATTATCAGCCTTCAGCAAGTGACTGCTGAGAAATTTTCCAGACCTGTAGGAGCTCTGAATCCCATGAACATCCTGGTGACTGAAACAGTCCTATACGGAGATTGGTTTAAATCAACTAAATCAACTAAAATACATAACCAGCTTTTTCCCCATTCCTAGCTGTCTTCCCTTTCCAAAGCTTAGACCTGAACAAGACAACTGTGGCTCTTGAAAACTCAATCAACAGTTTACACCCTGAGAAATAAATTACCAGAATTACTGATACTAAAACAAAAGAATGAATCTGAAGACCTGTGTTTTAAGGCAGTGTCTGAAAAAGAGGGAGGGGAGACAGAATAACCTGAAAAAGAACAAGCTTACATATGGAAAAAGAAAAAAAATATTAGTCTAGAATAAAGAAGGAAAAGACTTGCCTGAAAGAAATAAAACAGTTTTCTATATAAAACTAAATAAAACTAAGTAAAAAAATATTTTTTTTTAAATTAAAGCAAATTTTTTCAAATAAATATTTTAAATTAAAACATCATATTAATATTGAATTACCAAATATAATTTTGATGGGTTTCTTAAATAATTTGCCACAACTGTTCCTACTCTTCAGGTGATAAATGGATCTGGTGGCTGTTCCTATAGACACATTTGTGAAATGTAAATCATAGGTAAAAATCATTTGGCCTCTCCCCCTCTCCTGATGCCATCTTAACAACCTGGAACAAGTCCTGTACCTACACCATCATCACTGAACCCTCTCTCAGTCTGAAACAGAATTAGATTCAGAACCCATCTGACCTAAATCTTTTTTTAGGACCTGAGGCAAACAAATCTTTCAGCTTTGTGCCAGTGCACGTAGCAACACCTTAAAGCACTTAGCTTTAAAACGGCTGCTTTAGTGACAGCTGGCACGGTAGTCCCTTTTCTACAAGCACCTGGGCATCTTAGGTAAATTAAATGTCTTGTTCTTGTAACTTTCTTCAAGAGTTACCAACTCTTACAGGATGTGAACATTCAGGACATTTCATACTGCTGTGCTTCAGAAATGCAGAAATTCAGTATTGCAGAGATAGTTTGCAAGGTACCTTGTGATATGTCATCAGTTCCACACCATAGCAGACTGTGGATTTCCAAAGTATAAAGAGATTTTTTAAAAATATTGGATAAATTCACACACACAAGACATTTGGGGGGCCATTGGATGCAGAAATGCAGTTTTCTACTAACTAATTTTCTATGATTTTCACCTGACCTATCTTCCTCTTCTCTTTTTCCTCACAGTTTCTCTTTCGTGGGTTAAAGTAAACATAAGAGTGAGTAAGGTAGTGTAGCTGTCCTTACACTGGCAATTTTTTATTTGTTTTTCACATGACCATAGGATGGTTGAGGTTGAAAGGAACCTCTGGAGGTCATCCTGTCCAAGCACCCTGTTCAAGCAAGGTCAGATAGAGCAGATAACTTTTGAGTATCTCCAAGAACAGAGATTTCATAACCACAATATTATTAATAATAATTATTATTATTAATGACCTAAATTCATCTATCATTTTCTGTTTACATTTATTAAGTATAGTTATAAAAGACGGTTGAACTGGCAACCATCTGAGGAATATGCCATTTTCAGGAGAAACAGAGGTCATGATATAAAACTGTAGAATTTAAATCATTCTTCCTCAAACTCCTCAAAACCTAAAAAGCTGTTCTATTAACAATTCCATTACTCTATTAAAAATAAATATGTGTATGTGTATATTGACCATAGTCAACTATATTCTGTAGAGATTAAATTATTTAATCTGTTTGCATATTATAATTGCAGTTGTGATGATCTAAACTCATAAAACAAACTTTAAGTAGAGCATAAAAAGAAAAGAGAAAAAAAAAAAAAAGAAAAGAAAAAAACCCCAACTTTTAATTTTCTTCCAAAGACCCACCTGACAGCACACCCTGTTCATACTATAACCTTTAGTGTAGTTTCATAAATACTGTTTCCTTTACAAGGAATGTGCTATCAAAAATTTAAACTGTGAAACCTTTCTTTAGATTTTAGGTAGATGATCATTTCTGACAGCATGTACTTTGCAAGCAAGGCTCTCATCTTAACCAATCTGTTGTCTTTTCATATACATTTTTTTTTCAAAGTAGGGCAAGTATTTACACTTATATGTCTTGAAGACGTTAGCACCTGGAAAGTCAAAGGCTGATCATCCTCCTTCAGAAACCGCAACCTCAGCAGAATTCAAGAAGCCAGTTTGTCAAAATGCTCTCTATGAAACAGTACTTCAGAGACTCAACCAAGGAAGTAGAAGTGGGCATCTGTAAAATTCATCACTATTCTAAAAATGCTTACACTAAATGTTTTTTAAAAACTTATTTCTAATAAATTTATTTCTTGATCAACAAACCAAATTTCTTCAATAACAGAAAACAATGGTGTGGGTAAAATTGTTATATTTCTATAGCTTTTCTAAGAACTGATCTAGACTAGGCTTGTAGAGATATATGCAGACTGCAATATTTTACCTACAAAGACATACCTTGAAATTACTATTTAATTTCATGGTATATTTATGTATCTTCCTGTGACAAAATATGAAAAGCAGAAAATGAGCCTATTTATCTTGGAAGACAGTAGCTCTGAATGATGGGTTTAATGAGAATTAAACAGGTGAAATTAAACTTGAGTATTGCAGACATAACAGTAATAATTCAAAAATATCAAGCTCTGCCCCAACACCCACTTTTTATTCTCTCATACAGTATTTTGCTTATAGCATTACTGCATGCTAGTAAGATCACGATTCTGAGACACTCATCTAAAAGCCTTCTGAAACCTCATTTTAACAATGCCCTCAAGAGAAACATAGTGTTTTTTAAAAACAGTACTATCCAGAAAACTCTTGGCTATACACACAGCATTTTCATCATGTCATGACAGGCCACCCTGAGCTGTCAATAGGGTCTGCTATGTAAAAAATTGCATCACTCCTAATACTTGCTTCACCTTATGCTTAAATTCTCTTAAAAGTATGGTGTATCATGCAGTTTACTCTTGCCTATCTGTTTTTAATAAGTGTCTTGCTTCTGTATTTTTCACATTTCTAGTGACTAGTGATGAGGCTTAGCTGAACTGTAGATATTCTTCCATTTCCACGTATAGGTCTAGCAACTTCAATACTATTCCACCTGAATTATTAAACAGAAACAAGATAAGAATCAAACTCCTTGTTTTGACAATATTGGCGTATTTTTCCGCGGGGGTGTCCACTTATTTGTGTTAATCCAACTCATTGTCAAGTGACGTCAGGTGAAAACACTAGTCATCCCCTAAATATTTGTAATAATTATTTATTCTCTTGAAGACTATACAAGAATGTTGAATATTACAGTTTTATAAACCCACAGTATCTTATATTTCCAAATAAAAAAAGAAACAAATAAATAAATATCATTACTGTTATTATTACTATTAGTATTTACTATAGAGTTTTTGTGCTCTCACGGATCCCAGAATCTAGCCATCGACTATGATTTTTCTTTTTTTTTTTTTTGCATTCAGTGATACACATCGCACAAGCAAATAAACATCTCTATCCTAAAATGTATAAATCCTGTATTGGTTTAAAGAATTTTGAATATCTGAAAACAAGCCTGTTCTTATCTCTTAGGCATTAAAGGATACTTTCACAATATTAAAACAAACTGACATACAGATTATCTCTCAGCTGTCTTGAGTGGAAGGATCTATGGAAAAATCTTTCAAGTTAATCAAACTTTGGTTAGCCTAATAATGCCCAGATTGCCAAGTGATTGTAATTTTACAAACTTTTTCTTTTTTTAAATCTTGAAACCTCATCATTGACTTGACTGACAACTAATACACTTCATACCCCTCAGCAACTGCCATCAGGTGTTAATTTTCAGTTATGTTTGGCCTAAAGTAGATTTGAATCATTGACCCATTAATGAAAGTGTTTGCATCCCATTGCCAATCTTTTAAGCTCTCCAATCCTCTAGCATTACTTATCTCTGAAAAACAAATACGAAGTTATTAAAATGTAGCCAGTATCACACAGACCATTCCTCTTAGTCTTTTTGAAATGTTTGTCTGCAGAAATAATTACGAAGTAGCTATTAAATATTATGTGTAAGAAGGTTTCTTTATATGGATAAAAGTGGATAATGTATTTCTTATTTATCTCTGCATTTTAACAGACAGAAGAATTATTTTTTCCAGTTTATAGGATTTAGCACTATGTATTTGAAGGTACATAGCAAAAAACTTCTAATCTGCCCAAGTGACTTACAGGAAGTGATTGGTTCAAATAGTTTTTCATATACTTTCATATACTTTCTAACTTCTAGTGCTGCCAGCCTGGTCAGGATTTCAGTTTCTATCCTGACATTCAGCAAAATGAGAGACTGGATTAGTCAAGGAATTACGCTGTTTGAAGTACCTGCAGCTGGACTAATGCAGCAGCAGGTTACAAAGTGTCCTGTGCCTTAAAACACTTAAGGTTAGCTCAAAGAGAGTGAATACTGGGTTTAGCCAAGGGAAGGAGATACCAATCCTTTTATTTATTCTTCAGAAGAAGTCCTAAAATTGTCCAGGTTACATCTCTTTCAAATCTATGCCTATGTTATGTCAGTTTTTCTAATCCCAAATCAAATTGTTAATCTAGTCTCTTTTTGGAGAAGTCATCCAATTTTACTCTATCGATTGCTTTTTTATAGTGCTGGCACTACTCTTTTAGTTATGTTTCAGTTTTCATAGAGCAAAACCAAGTTGAGAACAGATGAAGAGAACAGTCACAAATTTAAGTGGTCGAAGAAAGTAAAGAAAGAATTCAAACTTTGTTTCCAGTAACCTAAAGTTATAATTTATTTTTAAATTATTTAAATAACCCAACAATCTAGAGCAGATTTTCTTTACATTGAGATTAAATTTTCCTCATACAAAAAATTATCAGCTCTTCCTCTAGTGTTCCTTTACAGTCTGTAAGTCATAAATTGTTTCCTGATGTTACACATGTCTCTCTTCTGGGTTGACTAGTGAAAAGGCATGGTTACCCGCCTTGCTCCACCCTTTCTGTGTATATATACAAATATATATACGTATATGAATGTATGTGTGTATGAAATGAGGAAAGTAGGGTTGCGCAAGGAGAGAAGAGAGGCATTCCAAAGAAAATGCTCCATCATATTTACATATCAGGTACAATACTGCAGTAAATCTTGTTCTACTAGCAATTTTTAAAAAAATCTTTGTTACTCGCATTGGGTTATTTTCTTTTTTGCTATAAGTATATGAGAAAAACACTCTGTCTTCAAAGTTACCAAAACACAAAAAGTAATTGGTGTTTTGTCTTCTGTCTTACAAAAAAAAAAAAAAAAGCCGAAGTGAAACATTCAAGCACAATTTTGGTTACTACCACTGCAGGTGGACTGCAAAACCATAATTACATTTGTGGTGACTGCCAATACAGAAATTGAAGCTATATCAGGTAATCACTTATTAAATTCTAGAATGTGTTTGGTATGCAATACTGCTGCCATTCCGAAGGACTAATTTCTTAGCTACTTTCTCTCATTCAACAGGTTAATTTTATCTGCTTTTAATTATTTTTGGTTTCGCTTTAATTTGTTACACACAACTACATAAAGCATTTCATAAATCAATTTTATCAAGGTAAAAAAAAAAGTTGGGTAGATTTCGTAGTGCAAGTGGTTTAGGTGGACAGTGGTACCTTGTGTACTGCATATATCATGGTCTTGTTTCAGGTAGTGACAAGGAGCTGTGTGTCCACCAGGCAGCTCCTGTTGTGCAGCTGGCACATGCAACCACATGAGCAACTGTTTGTGCAAACTGCCTTCGGGTTCTGTTTCTGGGATCTCCTAGGAACTCCTTTAGGCATCTTGGGCTGCTTGCAACTGAACAGAAAGGACTGCCAAAGGAGGCTGTTTCTCCCAGCAAGTGCTGGCATTCATTTATAACATCCCCTCTCAGCTATTCCCAACAAAAATATATTTGAGGTTTTGTCTGTAGCCTTCTCCTGCCAAAGGAAGGTCCCAGTGGCTTTTAGCTGGTGCCAGCGAGGGACTTGCATATCAGCAAGACCCAGTCCTGCAAGCAGAGCCAGATTTGTGCCACAGGGCATGAAAAAGTGGTCGTGCCCCTTTTGTTCTGCCAATGAGGGGTAAAGGGTTTGGGGAGCAGTGCATCTTGTGGGTCAATCACTGCTTGCGCAGCAGGTGCTGAAAGTAGGAATGCAGCTTTTACAACCATGGGATTCATGCTGAGAGTCAAGGACTGCAGACTGAAGATGGGATTCATCTGATTAAATTTGGCAAGAGCACATTTGCCAAGAGACCGGCTGAAGTGCTGAAAAGAACATTAAACTGCTGAGATCAGGGAGGGACATTATGATTCAAAGTCAAATGGGGAAAATTAAGATGGGTTGGAAGGAGAAGGCTGCAAGACAGTCAAAACAATGGAGACCTCAGGAGTCATGAACCAGGACAAAGGCACATCTGCCTCAAGTGCACGTACACAAATGCTCTCAGCCTGTTAAACAAAGCAGGGGGGACTAGAGCTCCACGCATAGCTGCAACACCACAGCAATATTGCAATGGCAGTTGTGGTGGGACAGCTTGCACAACAGGAATGAGCAATGGGTGGATACAAGCATTTTAGGAAAAACAGGCAGTGAAGAAAAGGGCAGAGACTGTTCATGATATGAATGACCAATTCTGACGTGTAAGGCTTCTCTGTGGGACTGGCAATAGACACTAAGGAAAGATGAAAACAGGGATGAAAAAAAGAGTTACCTCTCTAATCACAGGATAAGGAATCATAAAATATGAAAAAAACTTTAGCTTTTCATCTCAAAATATTGTAATTTCTTTCTAGCAAATTAGTACTTCTTTTTTGAGAGACTGAGACAACACACGTGTGTAAAGCAAACCATTAGCAAATCTGTAACTTACCAGCTGATAGTGAACCAGAAGGCTACAAGGTGAGAGGGGCTTTTAAAAGCTATCAAAAATCTTGGGCTAAACTGTACAACACAAAGCTTGAAAAACAAGAAAATGGCCCACAGGAGAAGATGCTCCCTTTTTAAAACAGAATTTAAACCTCCTGGGCCAGTTGGTTAACAGTGTAAATTTTGCCATCTCTTTAAATTTCTCATTTGTAGTCTGTGAACTACTGCTGAGATACCTCCAGGACAAGGACTAAGGAAAACTGCTTCTCATAGCTGGAAAGGGTAGAAAGGAATTATGGGGGCATTTGATTTGCAAGTCTGTTATTTTGCAGTATGAAGAAGGTTGTTATAGCAGTGATTTCCTTTGCACGTTCAAAGTGTTGCTAAATGCCGAAAAGAAATGGACGTGATTAAAATATACGCCACCATCTTATGATTGTTGTTTTCTTTAAAAAATAATTTCCAGTTTTCCTCCAGTTGCCTTGCCAACAGATTTAAGTTCAAACAGAAAGACTGGTAGTTCAAATCCCCAAATACTTATTCACTTCCCCTGTTGACAGTCATTTTGGATCAGCGTAATCAGCATATAGAGCTCAGAGAAAGATCTGTGAAATGACAGAAAAGATATCAGACTACTGAGGAGTGAAATATTTCTTATTTTTAATAAGGTGTCATTTTCTCAAACATGGTGTGCCTCCTCAAATGAAAATAAAAATATAATACATTCCAATGTATGTATGCAGGAAAACAAGGGAAACTTGGTGACCCGAAGAAACCCTAAAGCTGATGTTCCTGGAGTTCCTAATTTCCGTTAAAGTTATTGAGAGGTAAATTTCATGTAGGAGTTGCACATTAAACATTAATATTGGGATAGGTTTGTTTTAGGATCACTGCCAAACTGATGGTGGAATTTTTCTCTCATGGAAGTGTTTTGAGTCAGATACATATCCAGTATGACAACTTCCAAGTCTCTTTCTAAGAGATGCTCCTTTCTATCCTTTTTCTTTCAGTTCACATATATAAAAGATGGTTGTCATAGGCTCTGCCACATTCTCAGGAGCCTGGTTTCAGTTTCTGACAGTGCCACTCTGGAGAAAATAATTTGAATTTTTCCGTATTACAATACTGCCTTTACACATTAAGGATATGTGTACTTCACAGGGTGGTGTTATGATGATAAATTAAAGATGGAGAGTGTGACTATATTGCTTTCCTATTATGATAACAGAGCAGAAACAGGTTTTCTCTTATTTTCAGCATAATAAAAAGCCTGCCATACTTAACCATATTTATTATTAATACAGTATTGTAGATAAATTGAGTAAATAACAGCCAATACTCACAACAGAGGTATCTCAACCCATTCAAAAATGTTGCAGGATTTTGGGAGTTGTGTAAGATTTACCTTGATTTTTTTTTGAGCTAATAAGAACTCTTTTACTCATCAAAATAGGATAGGAAAGCACTCTCTCTAATGAAAAAAATAAAAATCAACTTGTAGGATTCACAGCATTTCTGCTGTCTACTTACTTGGAAATACTCCCAGAACAAGCATTTGAGCTTTTCGATAATTCTGATCTTTTCTGACCCCAGAAATATGGAGAAAGAGAAAAAAAATGTGTTTGTGCATTTAACACTTCAAAGGACAAATTATTATAAATGTAGAGTGTTTTAAATTAGTGAGGAGGGCAAAGTTTACCTGTCAGTTTTCATGTTTTTAATTATTTCCTTTTTTTTCTGTGTTTATCTTTACAAAGTGTTATTGCTTCTGCTATATGATAGTAATTTCTACAAACCTAAAAGATGCTATTACTCGAATATAATTGCTTGTTCTATTTGTTTCCTCTTTGAGTCATAGAATACTGTATAATCTAAGTCTAGATTTTCATATTTTTCCATTGAGACAACCAGTTTTGTGAAAAATTATTTGTATTTGTCTCTTTCAGGAGTGTAAGAATTTATAAAATTGATCTCTTTTTCATATTTGATAACTAAGATATTTATTAATCTATTAATCATCAGAACAGGATAGTACAGTTTGAGGTATGATAGAATTTTTGTATGCACACCATCACACATTTACTTATCCTGAATTTACAGTAAAGTTAATGTCCTAGATATGTACTCTAATATCTAAATCAAGTTCAACACATAAAAAGCACACAAATCTGAAATGTGCTACCCAAACAGACTTCCAACGCTTTTGTTTTGAGATATTCACTGCCTTTGCTCAAAAAATGGGATGTTTAACGTCTTCATTAATTACCTATACTATGGGATGGGGTGTACCTTCATCAAGTTTGCAGAAGATACCAAAAGTGGATGAGTGGCTGATAAACCAGATGGGTGTGCCATTCAGAGATACCTGGACAGGCTAGAGAAACAGGCCCGCAGTAACCTTTAAAGTTCTACAAAGATAAATGCTAAGGCCTGCCCCAGGGAACAACTCCAGGCACCAGTACAGGTTGGAGACTGACTGGCTGGAAAGCATCTGTATAGAAAAGGACACAGGGGCTCTGAGGAACATCAAGTTGACCACAGAGAGCCAGCAACGTGCTCTTGAGGCAAAGAGCTCCTGTGCTGCATTAGGAAGAGCATTGACTGCAGATTAAGGGAGCTGATTCTTCCTCTCCACTCAGGCCTGGTGAGACACATCTGAGTGCTGTGTCCAGTGCCAGGATCCCCAGTACAAGAGACACGTGGATATATTGGAGGAACTTCAGTGAATGACCACAAAGATAATTAAAATACTGAAGCATCTGTTATATGAGGAGAGGCTGTGAGAGCTTGGAGTGTTTAACCTATCTAAGAGAAAGCTCAGGGGAATCTCACCAATGTGTATAACTACCCACTGATGAGGGGTTCAGTGAAAAGTGAAACAGACTCTTCTAAGGAGTGCCCAGTGACAGGTCAAGAGACAATGATCACAAGTTAAAAGACATTGAAATTCCATGTAAATGCAACAATGTACTTTTTTACGGGGAAGATGACTTTACAGTAATCTTAGTGTCTTAGATATGTAATTAAATATTTAAATCAAATTGAGTGAATAATAAACACATGATTCTGAAATACCCTATCCGAACAGACTTCTAACCAATTTGTTTGGAAGTGTTCAGTAGCTTTGCCCAAAAAGTGAGAAAGTGAGGAGAGAGAACAAATATTAGTAATTTTCTGCATAAGACAATAAATGATAATTGGATCAGAGAGATAACATACAAGAAAAGGGCAAGTGAGGCAAAAACAAAACTAAGAATCTTAACAGATCTCTGAACACCAAATCTCATAACAAGTTAGGTGCTATGAGACAAAATGTGCAACAGTGGTGACTAAGTGACTGATGTCTGCACCATAGCAAAAGATGTAAAACATAAACTAGAAAACTCCAGCAACAGTGTCTAGAAGCACGAAGCATTTTCTGAACATGATTACTAACGAAGAGCTGAGAAGCTCAGCTCTCTCTTCAGAATAGAGAAGAACAGAAGAGAATCAAATAGAATACAATAAAATACAATGCAATGCAATGTAATAGAATTGAATGATTTAGTTCCCGTTGGAAGAGATCTGCAATGATCACCTAGTCCAACTCCCTTACCGCTTCAGGGATGATGAAAACTTAAAGCATGTTATTAAGGGCATTGTCCAAAAGCCTCTTAAACACTGACAGGATTGGGGCATTGACCACCTCTCTAGGAAGCCCGTTCCAATGTTGCCTAATGTGAAGTCCAAACCTCCCGTGACACAGCTTTGAACCATTCCCACATGTCCTACCACTGGACACCAGGGAGAAGAGATCAACACCTCCCTCTCCACTTCACCTCCCATGAAGCTGTAGAGAGCAATGAGGTTGACTGTAAGAATCCTTTTTTCCAAACTAGCGAAACCCAAAGTCCTCAGCCACTCCTTATAGGACATTCTTTCTAGCCATTTCACCAGTTTTGTTGCCCTCAACTGGACGCATTCATAGAATCATAGTTTGGAAAAGATCCGTAAGATAAATGTCCAACTGGAAGTGTAACACTGCCAAGTCTACCATTAAACCATGTCCCTAAGCACCACATCTACAAGTCTTTTAAATACCTCCAGGGATGGTGACTCAACCACTTCCCTGGGAAGCCTGTTCCAATCTAAACCTCCCCTGGCACAAATTGAGGACGTTTCCTCTTGTCCTCTCAATTGCTACTTGGGAGAGGAGACCAACACCTCTCTACAACCTCCTTTCAGGTAGTTGTAGAGAACAATAAGGTCACCCCTCAGCCTCCTGTTCTCCAGACTAAACCCCAGTCCCCTCAGCCGCTCCTCATAAGGCTTATTCTCTAGACCCTGCACCAGCTTCATTGCTCTTCTTTTGGTGTGCTCCAGCACCTCAATGGCTTTCTTGCAGTGAGGGGCCCAAAACAGAGCACAGTACTTGAGGTGCAGTCTCACCAATATCGAATACAAAGGGAAAATCACTTCCCTAGTCCTGCTGGCCACACTGCTTCTAATACAAGCCAGGATGCTATTGGTCGTCTTGGACACCTGGGCACACTGCTGGATTGTATTCAGCTGACTGTCAACCTAGGGACAGGTTGACCCAGGTCCTTTTCTGCCAGGCAGCTTTCCAGCCACTCTTCCCCAAGCCTGTAGCGTTGCATGGGGCTGCTGCGACCCAAGTGCAGGACCTGGTACTTGGCCTTGTTGAATCTCATTGGCCTCAGCCCACCAATCCTGCCTGGACAGATCCCTCTCTAGAGCCTTCCTACTCTCAAGGAGATCAACACTCCCACCCAACTTGGTGTTGTCTGCAAACTTACTGAGGGTACACTCGATCCCCTTGTCCAGATCACTGATGAAGATATCAAACAGAACTGGCCCCAGTACTGATCCCTGAGGAATCACCACAACTTTTTGGGCTCAGACACCCAGACAGTTTTTCACGCAAGGAAGTGTACATCCATCCACACCATGAGCAACCAGGAGAGTGCTGTGTGAAATGGTGTCAAAGGTTTCACAGACAGGTTCAGGTGAACAACATCCACAACCTTTTCCTTATCCACTAAACAGGTCACCTTATCCTAGAAGAAGATGAGGTTAGTCAAGCAGGACTTGCCTTTCACAAACCCATGCTGACTGGGCCTGATCACCTGCTTGTCGTGTATGTGCCATGTGATAGACTCAAGAGGATCTGCTCCATAACCTTCCCTGGCACTGAGGTCAGACTGACAGGCATTTAGTCCCCTGGATCCTCTTTCCAACCCTTCTTGTACATGGGCATCACATTTGCTAACTTCCAATGAACTGGGACTTCCCTGATTAGCCAGACAGATGATAAATGAAGGAAAGTACCTTCTGCCAGCTCCCTCAGTACTTGGATGGATGCCATCTGTCCCCCTAGACTTGATTATGTCTAAGTGGTATAGCAGGTCATTAAACATTTCCCCTTGGATTATGGGAACTTCATTCTGTTTCCTGTTTCTATCTTCCAGCTCAGGGAGCTGGGTTCCCCTTGAAGAAATGGTCATACCATTAAAGACTGAGACAAAGAAGGCATTAAGTACTTTAGGCTTTTCCTTTGTCACTATGTTTCCCCCCACATGCAATCAAGGATGGAGATTCTGCTTAACTCTTGCCCTTTTGTTGCTAATGAACATTTTTTATAGATTTTTTTTGTTGTATATAGTTTATAGAAACATTTTTTATTGTCTTTTATGGCAGTAGCCATATTAAGTTCCAGTTGGGCTTTGGTCTTTCTAATTTTCTCCCTGAATAACCTCATCTTTGTAGTCCTCCTGAATTGCCTGCTCCTTCTTCCTAAGATCACAAATTCCCTTTTTCCCCTGAGTTCCAGGCAAACCTTTCTGTTTGACCAGGTCTGTCTTCTTTCCAGCTGGTTCATCTTTCAGCATATGGGGACAGCCTGCTCTTGTGCCTTTAAGATTTCCTTCTTGAAGAATATCCAGCCTTCCTGGGCCCCTTTCCCCTTCTGGACTGCCTCCCAAGGGGCTCTGTTGACCAGGTGCATAAACAGATCAAAATATGCCGTCCAGAGCTCCAAGGTACCAGTTCTGCTGAGCCCACTCCTTACTTCTTCAACAACTGAAAAGTCTACCATTTCATGATCACTGTGCCCAAGAGAGCCTCCAGCCACCACATCACCCACAAGTCCTCTGTTTGCAAACAACAGCTCCAGTTGGGCACCTTCCCTAGTTGCTTCACTCACTAACTGTGTCAGGAAGTTACCTTCCACACATTCCAGGAACCTCCTAGGCTGTTTTCTCTCCCCTGTATTTTATTTCCAGAAGACATCTGCTAAGCTGAATTCCCCCATGATTCCCCCATGAGAACAAGGGCTAGTGATTATGAGACTTTTCTGAGCAGCTTATAGAATATTTCATCTGTCTCTTCATCCTGGCCGGGTGGTCTATAACAGAGTTCCACCGTGATATCTGCTTTGTTGGCCTTTCCCCTGATTCTTATCCATAAACACTCAACGCTGTTGTCACCATCATCAAGCTCTACACAGTCAAAACCCTGCCTAACACAGAGGGGCTACCCCACCACCTCACCTTCCTTGCCTATCCATTCTGAAGAGTTTATAGCCATCCATTGCAACACTCCTGTTGGTGAGTTATCCCACCATGTTCCCATGATCGCAACTATATCACAGTTTTCCAGCTGCACAGTTGCTTTCAACTCCTCCTATTTGTTGCCGATGTTGTGTGCATTGGTGTAGATGCACTTCAGTTGAGCTGTTGATCCTGCCACCTTTTTTTGGGAAGACGCCCTAGTTCCTATGTGACTGTTCTCAGGTTCTCCTGTGGTTTCTAACAAATCAATAACCCCTGTGTCTTCGCTACCTCATGGATCTCCATCCCCTGCCTCTGCTGAGATGGCAGACTGAAGAACTTCGCTAGCACACTGTTCCTCAAATGTTGGTATACTTCCCCCAAACTTATCTCTAGTGAGCCTGGTTTTATCTCTTGCCCCATTCAAGTTTAAAGCTTTTTCAACAAACCCTGCTAACTCCTATGCAAAGATACTTCAAGTACCTTAACATCCTTTTTAAATGGTGGGCCCTAGAACCATACTCAAGGTGATGCCTTACCAATGCAGAATACAGTGGGATAATCACTGCTTTTGACAAAATGTTTATACTGTTTGGTGGACCCCAGAATGTGGTATGCCCTCCTGGCTACCAGGGCACACTGCTGACTCATATTGAGCCTGCTGTCAACTAGCACACCTAGGTCCCTTTCTGCAGGGCTGCTGAGTACATGTATATCTGTTTAACCACTATGGAAATGGCTGTGGCCAACTAGAAACTGAAGAAAACTGTCATTTGTAGATCTGTAAAAAAATATCCATGAAATGTAGGTGGTTGTGGGCTTTTTTACATCATATACAAAGGATGATGGCCCACTCCTGAAACACACGTGAACATATTCTTGTCTGTACTTTCCTGGGTTTTCTTACTGATCTCAAAGGATAATTCAAGTTAGTAAACATTTGCAATCTTTGTATGGGTTTATTATACCTAGATGGTCATCTCTGTTGGTCATCACCACAGTGAGCCCTAATATTATATTGGATAGCACAATATTATTAAATGTACCAGTCTTTAGTGTAAGACTTAATTGGGTAGAAGTTAATTATAAGACTAACTCACAGTGGTAAATGAAAGGTATAACTGAAGTATAACTTGTTTTTAATAACAAATTTATTGAGTCCCAAAATCACAGAAACATAGAATGATTTGGTTTGGAAGGGACCTTCAAGATCATCTTTTTTCCAACTGCCCTACCATGGGAAGGGACACCTTCCACTAGACCAGGTTACTCAGATCCCTATCCAATCTGGCCTTGAATCTTTGAAAATCTTTAAGATTTATTGATAATTGTACTGGTTTGGGATGGATAAAGTTAATTTTCTTCATAGTCGTTTGTATGCAGCTACATCTTATCTTTGTGATGAAAACAGTGTTGATAACGAACGACTGTTTCAGTTATTGCTGAATGGTGCTTACACAGTGTCAAGACCACCTCCTTTTCCAAGTCTGCCAATGAGTAGGTTGGGGGTGCACAAGAATAGGAGATGACACAGCTGGGACAGCTGATCCCAACTGACCAAAGCCATATCCCATGTGATGTTGTGGTCAGTATGTAAAACTGGCGAAGAGAAGAAGGAAAAGGAGTTTCAAAATTATGGCTTTTGTCTTCCCAAGTCACCATTACATGTGATGGAGCCCTGCTTTCCTGGAGATGGCTAAATCCCTGCCTGTCTATAGGAAGTAGTGAATTAATTCCGTATTTTCCTTTGCTTGCATGCACAGTTTTTTCTTTGCCTATTAAACTGTCTTTAGCCCAATCCATGAGTTTTCTCACTTTTACCCTTGTAATTGTCTTCCCCATCCCACTGCCTACCAGGGTTAAACTGTAACATAATTTTATTGGCAGAGTATTTCTATGCAAATTTTGGACATAGTCTTATTTATATGATTGAATTATTCTCGGTGGAAAACCTAAAATAATGTTTTTATTCCATTTTGACTATTAGGTAGCAATTACTACTGTTGGAAAATGATATAAAACTCAATGTGAGAGTGATCACTTGCAGCTTTTAATAGGGCAACTGGTTAAGTCACTTCACAATTCTTATTCAGAAAACTGAACTTTCAAAGGAGAGTAGATGCTTAATTGAGAAATGCATACCTGACAATGTTGACACTTGACTGGCTAGAAGGCCCTACTTTAATAGTTCCATCACTGATGTAATTTTCTATGCATGACTGCAATACTGAAGAATTTTCTGGACTGTTAAGCAATTATTTTTTCTTTGAATAAGTTTTCCACCTAGAAGGATAACTGGCCATCAGTAATGGGCATTATTCTGTAATGCATCACATAGAAACATGTCAAGAGTTAGAAAGATGCACTTCAAGAGTGCTGAAATATCCATTTTGATCTGATTTTTCCATCTCCCAAAATACAGCTATTTGACTTTCATTCCTTTTGAGACTTTCAAATAGGGGAAAAAGGTTGGAAGAAAGAAAAGTGTTTATCTGTATCAGTTTAAGAACACGTGATGGTCTCCTTTTAACACAGCATATTCTTTAAATTATTTAAATGATACTGATTGTGTACACATTGATTGTGGGAAAAAGGTGTTCATAACTTTTTGTTTTATATGGTAACAAGTAAAGCGGATAATCTATAGATAATCTCTAATTTTTCACAGTACTGAAATGCGTGCAAATAGTGTTACTCAATTTATTATGAGTAAACACTTTATAATTCAAGGCCTTTCTGTTTTGTTTTGTTTTGTTTTGTTTTTTATTCCTATATCTGAAGAAGGTGACAAAACAGAAAAAAAAATAGTAAGGTTATCTCGAGCTTTTTGTGAATATCCAGTTGGACTAGCCTATTTCTACGCTGTTTGTGCAGAGAACTGGGTTTTTAGGCTACACAATGAGTGAAGACATGATCTCTTTGACCACTTGATTGTTTCCATAGCAGAAAAAAAAATCCATAAACTTCATTTTAGTGTATAATGTGTTTAGCTAGTTCTACATTTAATGCTTTGAGAATTAAAAACACAGTTGTAAATAGTTGAGTGTGACACATACTGTGTTCATGTGAATTTAACTCTAGTATAAGGATCCTTAGGGAGGTCAGTATATTTGTTTATAAAAATTGGAGTTTGTAGCAGGTCTGAAGAGGGTGAAGGTGTTAACTCATCGTGTGTCTGTCAAAAATAACTGTGCAGGCTGTAAGGGGGAATTATGCCACATTTTCATCTATTTCTTTTCATCTCAACTGAAAATACAGATCATGGGACTGCAAGGACCTTACTTCTCTTGGAAATAACTGAAGAGGCATGCAAGTGTGGCAGATTGCCACTATTGCTGTGTATAAAGCTGCTTTTACAGGTTTCCATTGACTATAGTACACAAGATCAGAGGGACAGCTGAACCACTAGTGGTGATGAACATCCTCTATTATGCATTGTAAATTAGTAAGTTCATTTACAAATTCAACTTGTCTTAATTACACATGATTAAATGGAAGATGTTAACAAATGTGAGAATACTGGATGCTTTACATACATATTTTCAAAGTTGAATTACCTCCACCTAAGTAATGCTTAACGGATTGTGGACAATCTATTACATAGAGTTTCTCAGTGCATTCACTAAATTTCAATGAATATATATTCCAGTAACAAAAAAGAATGCACAAGTACAGCCTAACCTTTCCTAAACCATTTTGATATAAAAATATTTTCATGGCACCTGTTTATTCTTTACTTTGCTTGTGCTTTTTTAACAAGCTGGATTTCCTCCCCCCACAGCCAATTGTTGAAGAACCATATTTCTAGGAGTTTCACACAAAGGAAAAAGAAAATGGATAGTTGGAGACATTTGTCATCACTTTTTCTCTTATGTATGTGATGTTAAGAAATGACTTGTGAGCTCATAAAACTAGATTTTGCCTTCACTTATCAAAAATGCTAAAATGGGAAAAGTGGCTAAATGGGAAAGTTATCACAGCCACAGTATCTGCTTCCAGACAAAACCCACTGTAAGTGTAAAAGCATGAGTTCTATGTGTGAGTTCAGTAACTCTCTGCACTTGAACCTCAATGAACAAAAAAGTAATGGCTGCAGTTTCTGAGTTTTGAATGTGAACCTTAACAATGGTTTGCATAAAATAAGAGTACCTTTATAAAATGCAAAATGTGCTTAAATATGTGAAATAAAATATATGGGGAAAAATAATAGAGAAAGCAAGAATTAAGCTATTATCTATGCATTCGGAATATTCCTAGATTGGATTCCTGGAGGTCATGGTGGATGAATTTGTAAGAATTTCAGTTACTGTATTTTTTAAAATGTCTTGATTGTTGAAGAGAGGTTTTCTCAAACCAAATGTGGAGTTTAACCTTCATTTTGTGTAAAATACATGTATATATGTGCACTCCTTTTCTATGTATTAGATAGATCTCTTAGAAAACCCTACTGTTAAAAGAAGCTTTGTAGAAGAAGGTTTTCCTCCAGTTTCCTGGAGTCTTCAATTGGTTCACTTTGAACTTCAGTAATCAGACAATTGGATCTGCACAAAACAGGTAGCTGAACTGGTTGTTTAATCCGTGCAACGGTGTAAGGAAAGGGGGAGCACCTACCTAGATTAGGCTAGTCAAATTATTTGCTTTGGTCTTTACTGCTCGGCCCAGCCCTCAGGAGTCCCAGACCTTGGAGGTAGCAGGGAAAGTCTGGAGGAAGGAGGACTTCCCCTCGGATGAGGAGGATCAAGGGAGAGATCAATTAAGTAAAATGGATATCCACAAGTCCATGGGCCCCGATGGTAGGTACCCAGGAGTGCTGAGGGAGCTGGCAGATGTCACTGCTGGGCTGCTCCCCATCATCTTTGAAACATCCTAGAAAACAGGTGAGGTGCCCGAGGAGTGGAGGAAAGCCAATGTCACTCCAGTCTTCAAAAAGGGCAAGTAGGAAGACCCAGGGAGCTACTGGCCAGTCAGCCTCACTTCCATCCTTGGAAAGATGATGGAAGAGCTCATTCTGGGAGCCATCTGAAAGCACGTGGAGGAAAAGAAAGCTATCAGAAGTAGTCAACACGGATTCACCAAGGGGAAATCATGTCTGACTAATCTGATAGCCTTCTATGATGCCATGACTGGATGGATAGGTGAGGGGAGGGCAGTGGATGTTGTCTACCTTGACTTCAGCAAGGCTTTCGACACCGTCTCCCACAGCATCCTCATAAGGAAGCTTTGGAAGTGTGGGGTAGATGAGCGGACAGTGGATTAAAAATTGGTTGAAAGATAGAGCTCAGAGAGTCGTGATTTGACACACAGAGTCTAGTTGTAGGTCAGTAACAAGTGGTGTTCCCCAGGGCTCAGTACTGGGTCCAGTCCTCTTCAGTATATTCATCAATGACCTGGATGAAGGGATAGAGTACACCCTCAGCAAGTTTGCCGATGACACAAAGCTGGGGGGGGTGGCTGACACACCGGAAGGCTGTGCCGCCATACAGAGAGACCTAGACAGGCTGGAGAGTTGGGAGGAGAGAAACCTTATGAAATTCAATAAGGGCAAGTGTAGGGCGCTGCGCCTGGGGAGGAATAACCCCCTGCACCAGTACAGGTTGGGGGCAGACCTGCTGGAGAGCAGCTCTGTGGAAAGAGACCTGGGAGTCCTGCTGGACAACAGGATGGCCATGAGCCAGCAATGTGCCCTCGTGGCCAAGAAGCCAATGGCATCCTGGGCTGCATCAAGAAGAGTGTGGCCAGCAGGTGGAGGGAGGTCATCCTCCCCCTCTACTCTGCCCTGGTGGGGCCGCATCTGGAGTACTGTGTCCAGTTCTGGGCTCCCCGGCTCAAGAAGGAGAGGGAACTGCTGGAGAGGATGCAGCAAAGGGCTACCAAGATGATTAGGGGACTGGAACACCTCTCTTATGAAGAAAGGCTGAAGGATTTGGGTCTCTTCAGTCTGGAAAAAAGATGACTGAGGGGGGATCTTATCAATGCTTATAAATGCTTAAAGGATGGGTGTCGGAGGATGGGGTCAGATGGTTTTCAGTGCCCAGCGACAGGACAAGAGGTAATGGGCACAAACTTCAGCATAGGAAGTTCCATCTCAACATGAGAAGGAACCTCTTTACTTTGAGGGTGGCAGAGCACTGGAACAGGCTTCCCAGAGAGGTGGTGGAGTCTCCGTCTGTGGAGGCATTCAAAACCCTCCTGGGCGCGTTCCTGTGCAACCTGCTGTAGGTGAACCTTCTTTGGCAGGGGTGTTGGACTAGATGATCTCCAGAGATCCCTTCCAACCCCTATCATTCTGTGAATCTGTGATAATATGATTAGAGAAAAACAAAATGTGTAATGTCCACAGCTGAATATTGTCCCCTATCTCATTTTGATCCCATTGGTGTTAGCTGTTTGACTGCAAGCAGGCAGAACATGCATATATATTACCCAAATTAATTAAAAAAATGGGTGACCTAAATGACTTCAGACATTCAGTGTTTTGTTTGGATAAGTCCGTCTTTGCTCTGCATACAGAAACAAATGAGTAGGGAATTAACAGGAAAGCACCTTCTCTGCTTAGTTCTTCCCTCCACTTCCAATCCACTGAAATATACTCAATTTCACCCATCTGCACACACTTATTAAGCTGGCATCAAGTGTATGTTTGTGGCCAGCTCAGCACAAAAAAAAAATATTCTTGGTACATATGGATCCCATAAAGTATCTGTTAAATTTTCCAAATATCAACATGGAATTTATGCTCCAGATGTTTTAGATTCTGCCTCTTATGGATTGTTTTTTTGCCTTGCAAACAGTTTGGTGAGATTTTTTTCAGATTGCACCTCTCTTCACTATTGTGAATGTCTGAAACAGATGGGCAGCATTTGTTATTAGCGCATGTGCAAAAGTGCCCTTTTGTGGATGGGTTTGAATTCTCATCTGATATGGCTTTTTTTTTTTTTTTGTGCCATGAAACTTTATTAAGAATACTTAGACATGTATTTTAGTTGAACTAGGAACTTTCATAAATTATTTTTGCTTATTGAAAGGTCATTTTCTGAATGTCAGGAACATGAAGCTTCTGAAAATATGCTGAAGCATTGTTTGATGTATCTGATTACAAATTTTAGAGTCTGACTTGTATTTTGCGTCTATAAAGAAGGTACAGTTCATATCTTTTTATAGTGTGAAGAAGCATTACATGTTCTTGGAGGAAGACTGCATACGTTTTATTGCGTAAAAGTGTTTTAATCTTACAAGCAGTGAAATACTTATTAATTGAAATGTTGTTAGTCACAGTGTTTTAATAAATGAGAATACATTAGAAAATGTTGAAAACAATAATTATTTTATTGTACCATAATCTTCCCAGCAAGGTCTTTTTGGAAATTTTAGCCATGTTACGCTTCATCAAATTGAAAGAATACTCATACACATTTCAACATTGAAATTACAGCACAATATTGGTTTGCTGTGATACTAAAAATACAAAGAACCTTCTTTTCTTACTTGCTAATGCACATTTATGTCATATTGTTTGCTACACATATGAACACTTTGTGAAGATAAATTTAGGTATTAGACAGGTGGAAATGGGCTGGTTCTCTAACAAGTTAGATCCTATGATATTTAACAGACACCTCAGACTAAATTGCTCTGGCTTCTTATTTGTCACTGTATCATCTGAAAGAATTGGAAATCAATCATCCACCATGCATTTTTCCGTTTCAAGAAAAATGTGCCCAAAGTCACTAGTGATATATGAGATGACTGTGATGGGGTGAGAAGAGCAACCACTCCTGTGTATTAACTGTAACCCTTGACTCCCTTCAGAAAAAAAAAAAAAACAAACTTTTTTATAATATACCTCTTTTTCTATAAACAGAATGTATAGCAGACATTTGAAGAAATATGAGGAATGTCTGAGGTAATGCATTAAAAATGAGCACTATTTTTATAGAATACTGGATGGAAGACAGAAGTAGGCAGAGTAATTATGGGCCATAATTGTAAAATTTCATAGCAAAATGATCTTCTAATTAAAATATTTGTTACCATTGGAAACACAATGTAATCTTACACCCATGGCTCTCAGTTCCACTGGCACAATGTGTTTTCATAATTGTGTTTGGGTTTTATCTATTTATGGCTTTATTTGTTTTATGTGATATAAGCATTGGGTCACAAGGAACAATGGGGGCAGCTGGTTAAACTCTAAGCAAAACTCTCTCACACTATGAAAGTGATCCCAGTGAGATAGGTACATGAGGAAAATGTTGAAAACTCACATCACAGGCTCTGCTTCCTAAGCCAGACTAAGGGGGAGGAGAGTGATATTTTTTGGTTGTGCACCTACCAAATGTAATTTTTTGTTTGAAAAGCACAGTCTCCTAATTCTTAGTCATAATTTTGCATTCATAAAATATCTACCAATGTATTTGACATCCTCTTCAGGAGTCATGCTACCTCTCTGGGATTGAGCAAGGAATACTGAAGAAAGTCAGACATAGACTTCCAGGGAAAAGTGAGGGAGGGGGCAGAAGCTAAGTGGTTGCTGCTCTTTGATTCATCTTTTCTTTGTTCTTATAATTGTCTAGGGTCTGCGGTTGCCTCACACCTTATGATCTTACCTGTTTGTGTGTTTTGCAGACAAAATGTGAACAGAGTTACAGAAACAAATGGTTGAGAGAGAAATTATTGTTTAATGTTGTGCTGATATTTGTATTACTGCTCTATATCTGAAATACACCAGAAAAGGGAGTGCTTTGTTCTACATTATGAAGACATATTAAAAGTATTGTATTTCCATGTAACTAATGCCTAAAATTATTTAAAATAAAAGCACAGGATATGTATATAACACTATGAAGCAGCTAATTCTTCACATTCCTAATAGAGGCGCTTAGATAGCACATCTTTCATGCCTGATACTGATTCTACATACACCTAGAGTTTTAATTGCTGACTTATAATTGCCGATTTACATTTATGTGATTCTAATACTAGACAGGTTTAATTTCACTGATAGTAATTTTCTTGGAAATCTGCTCAGCGTTTCTGAAATTCACATGAGAGTTGTTAGGTCTTAACACTAACCTTCCAGCAGTCTTTCTCAAATACTCAAGAAAGACTGCTTCACAACACATAAAATGGGAGAGGGAATTAGGTCTTGTCTGGGACATCGTTGGGACGGGGAATACAGAAGACCTGAAAAAATCTGAAAAAGTAGTATTTTGGCTTCTCTTTTTAGGCACCTTGTATCACTTATCCTAACAATTTTCAGAATTATATTAGAAATGAAGAGCTTTTCAAAAACAAAACAAAAAAAAATCAAAAAATCCAACAAAAAAACCCCAAAATAAACAAAAAAAACCCCAAAACAAACAAACAAAAAATTTGAAAATCCAAAGTTACTCTGGAAACTTTGAAAATGACAGATATACTCTCATGTTGTACCATCTCAAATGAAAGCTCACTACAACAGCTCCACAATAAGCAGAAGAAAATAATAAAAAACATACTAAAAGCATGTGAAAGACCATATAAGAAATCTAACAATTAGATATGCAAACTATGTATTTAAATGATAGCATGCAAAAATTGTGTCATCAAAATCCCCTGGTTTAATGAGAGCCTTAAATCCGACTGTTTTCCATTTGGAACTGGTAATTGCCAAAATGATTAATTTACGATTCTGAGAAAGGGACAGCTGAAATCTTCCATGGTAAGAGAATCTTTGATAGAACATTTGAAAGGAGGCGGCTATCTGTAAAATTGCACGTTGTGGCAGTTCCTGAGGAAATTAAAGTACAACTAATAAATCAGAATAACTCCATGAAAACCCTGCCAGTCGTACAAAACATGCTGAAAGAACTGTTGTGTTTGAAAATCAGATCTATTAATTTGACATTTAAAATCAACATAGGCTAGCCTGTGGGTATACAATTAAAATGTCCAAAAACTCATTGTATGATGGAATCATGAAAGAGTGAACTCAGGAAAAACACCTGATTGATGTAAATATGAAGAATGACAAGAAATTACAAGAAATATTGAGGTCTTAGCTTTTTAAAGTCAAATAGATGAAAACAGAACAAAAAGCTATTTTTGTTTTCACTTACACAAGTACTATTTGTGTGAAGACAAATGCGTGTGTTGGCACATGCATGTATTGCAGAAACTTGTTGAACTGGATCATGGTATAGTAGTAGTGTTTGCATTCTTTATCTTTTGTTTGTTTCTTTGTTTGTTTGTTTTGTGTACATGGATTATTTAAGCTCTCAATTATTTTTATAAATATTTGTGGCTTGAGATAAGGCTGACTCATCTCCATGCAATAGTCTACACATTATTCAGTCATTTTGCATTATGCTTACTGGCCTGTCTCTAACGAAGAAGACACAAAGTGTCCTAAATTTGTGTGGTTGAGTTTCTTCTCATTCTGTAACATAGAAGTACTGCAGTGGATTAATAAACTGCACAAAACCTCTACACCATCTTCTTATGATTGCCTCTAAGAAGGTTACACCTTCATGCTAAGGTTTGTGCTACTTCTCATCTCAAATTTGCAATATGTGTCAGACTTCATGTTCTTCTTTTCCCCTGTAAGAATGCTACTGAGTCTTCCATAGATATGAATGTTATTGCCTGTTCACTAAGTGTTTTCTCTGCAAACACTTAGGCAATGGAAATATTTAAAAGTATTCTTTAAACTGTGTCTGTTTTATGAGATTTCTCTCATAAATGAAGAAAACTTGGGAGGAAAAAATTCTCTCGGTATTGACAAAATATAACTGCAATACTTTTGTATGTTTATAAATGGAAAGCATTTCATGACTATTGATCTTTGAAGTCATTGAACAGGTACTCAATGAGTTTAACAGTTTCACAATGAGGAGACTTAAAGAAAAAGATATAATTTGCCTAATACTGAATGATATATCAGTGGCAAAGTAAGGAATGCATCTCTCCTGTACTGTAATTTTGGGACCATATTGCCTCTCTTATCACAATTGCACTTAGTAAATTAATTGGAGCTTTGTTCTCCATAAAGGAAATAAAGGTATTTTTGTAATTAAAAAAAATAAATGTTCATTTCAAAATAGAACTTAATGCTAACTGCAGCTATGGTCAGATTTTAGCATCATCATCCCCCATTGATATTTAATTATGTGAATTCATAGGAGGTATTAATGAAAAAAGCATTTTTTTGCAGTGAAAGCAAACTTCTCATGAGCTTGTTGTAGGATACATACAAATTTCAAGTAATCTGGTCAGATCATACAGTGAATCAGAATCAGATTTACAGCAGTGTCGTTCACACCAGCAGCTTGCTTTCTTCAATGTGATCTCTACAGAAAATAACAAAAAAGTTGGCACAGAATGTGTGTAAGAGGGGTGTGGTTAGAACACTATAAACAATCTTCCCAGGCATTTTTTGTAAATGTGTTTTACAGGTGTTTTATTTTTTCCAGGAAGGAAATGGGTTTATACATAGTTTACTTAAATAACTGCAAAGCAATTTGCTTTTCCTCTTGCACCCAGAAACTCTGGATTCCTTCTTTGTTTTGTGACCTGGGAATGATCTAACATTTCTTATTTGTAGGGTTCTGATGGAAAATTTGCTGTCTCAGTTTCCAGTGAACAGTTCTGTTATATTGTGTTGTGACTCTCTCTCCCTTTCTCTTTCTTTCAACCCCCTCCCCCTGCCTTCTCCCCTAAAAGCTTTCTTGCCATTTACTTCCTTGATAGGTGCAATAGAACTTGTGTATTGATAGTGGAAAATACTTTTCAGACATCTGTTGTTGGTTTCTAGTGGAAGTCAAGGTGTTATTAAATCATGTAACTGAAGTGTAGAGACATTTATTTCACTAGTTTCTATGTGTTCTTTGTCATTAAAAGCTAAAGCACAGCATTTGCCACTTGTTCTGTCAATTTCTGTCTGCGTGAACACATCTAAAAAAGTACATACATGATACTTTCTTATTAAAATCTATTTTCCACGATTTATTAATTTACAGTTATGATATAATACTGCAGAATGCATTTTGTGACAGCCACTACTTGTTTTCATATTTACATTCTCTTGGAACATATTATCAGTGAAAAAACTTGCATCTAAATTTGATATTTTAAGATCCAGGCTGGTAAAATTTCTACAGATATTAAAATCAGTGTCTACTCTCAGGAGTCACAGAGGAGTTCAAGTCCTGCATAATAAATTTATACAGAATAACAATTTTTCTTCTTTTCTTGTTGCCAAAAATTTAATATTTATTCCTCTTAGGAATAATTTAGGTAAGTTAGTAAATTGTGTGAATGATATAAAATCAAGAAGCATCACTTTTTGTTAGATAGTTGGTAAATTTCATGAAAAGCTAACAATCCATAAAGTACTCATTGTTTTGTGGTGTAATGTATGTTATTTGAACGGTAGGACTTGTAAGCAGATATAAGATATGTATATATACCTCAGGAAGAGAGTATTGTTACAGTATTATTAACAAGAATATAAATCATTATTAAAAGAACATAATGATGGATGTACACTCCGCTAGGTAAAAAACTGTCTGTGTGGCTGAGCCCAAAAAGTTGTGGTGAATGAAGTCAAATCCAATTGACGACCACTCACAAGTGGTATTCCCCAGGAATAAGGTGGGAAAAAAGGTAGCAGGATCAACAGCCCAACTGAAGTGCATCTACACCAATGCACACAACATCGGCAACAAATAAGAGGAGTTGAAAGCAACTGTGCAGCTGGAAAACTGTGATATAGTTGCGATCATGGGAACATGGTGGGATAACTCACCAACAGGAGTGTTGCAATGGATGGCTATAAACTCTTCAGAATGGATAGGCAAGGAAGGTGAGGTGGTGGGGTAGCCCCTCTGTGTTAGGCAGGGTTTTGACTGTGTAGAGCTTGATGATGGTGACAACAGCGTTGAGTGTTTATGGATAAGAATCAGGGGAAAGGCCAACAAAGCAGATATCACGGTGGAACTCTGTTATAGACCACCCGGCCAGGATGAAGAGACAGATGAAATATTCTATAAGCTGCTCAGAAAAGTCTCATAATCACTAGCCCTTGTTCTCATGGGGGAATCATGGGGGAATTCAGCTTAGCAGATGTCTTCTGGAAATAAAATACAGGGGAGAGAAAACAGCCTAGGAGGTTCCTGGAATGTGTGGAAGGTAACTTCCTGACACAGTTAGTGAGTGAAGCAACTAGGGAAGGTGCCCAACTGGAGCTGTTGTTTGCAAACAGAGGACTTGTGGGTGATGTGGTGGCTGGAGGCTCTCTTGGGCACAGTGATCATGAAATGGTAGACTTTTCAGTTGTTGAAGAAGTAAGGAGTGGGCTCAGCAGAACTGGTACCTTGGAGCTCTGGACGGCATATTTTGATCTGTTTATGCACCTGGTCAACAGAGCCCCTTGGGAGGCAGTCCAGAAGGGGAAAGGGGCCCAGGAAGGCTGGATATTCTTCAAGAAGGAAATCTTAAAGGCACAAGAGCAGGCTGTCCCCATATGCTGAAAGATGAACCAGCTGGAAAGAAGACAGACCTGGTCAAACAGAAAGGTTTGCCTGGAACTCAGGGGAAAAAGGGAATTTGTGATCTTAGGAAGAAGGAGCAGGCAATTCAGGAGGACTACAAAGATGAGGTTATTCAGGGAGAAAATTAGAAAGACCAAAGCCCAACTGGAACTTAATATGGCTACTGCCATAAAAGACAATAAAAAATGTTTCTATAAACTATATACAACAAAAAAAATCTATAAAAAATGTTCATTAGCAACAAAAGGGCAAGAGTTAAGCAGAATCTCCATCCTTGATTGCATGTGGGGGGAAACATAGTGACAAAGGAAAAGCCTAAAGTACTTAATGCCTTCTTTGTCTCAGTCTTTAATGGTATGACCATTTCTTCAAGGGGAACCCAGCTCCCTGAGCTGGAAGATAGAAACAGGAAACAGAATGAAGTTCCCATAATCCAAGGGGAAATGTTTAATGACCTGCTATACCACTTAGACATAATCAAGTCTAGGGGGACAGATGGCATCCATCCAAGTACTGAGGGAGCTGGCAGAAGGTACTTTCCTTCATTTATCATCTGTCTGGCTAATCAGGGAAGTCCCAGTTCATTGGAAGTTAGCAAATGTGATGCCCATGTACAAGAAGGGTTGGAAAGAGGATCCAGGGGACTAAATGCCTGTCAGTCTGACCTCAGTGCCAGGGAAGGTTATGGAGCAGATCCTCTTGAGTCTATCACATGGCACATACACGACAAGCAGGTGATCAGGCCCAGTCAGCATGGGTTTGTGAAAGGCAAGTCCTGCTTGACTAACCTCATCTTCTTCTAGGATAAGGTGACCTGTTTAGTGGATAAGGAAAAGGTTGTGGATGTTGTTCACCTGAACCTGTCTGTGAAACCTTTGACACCATTTCACACAGCACTCTCCTGGTTGCTCATGGTGTGGATGGATGTACACTTCCTTGCGTGAAAAACTGTCTGGGTGTCTGAGCCCAAAAAGTTGTGGTGATTCCTCAGGGATCAGTACTGGGGCCAGTTCTGTTTGATATCTTCATCAGTGATCTGGACAAGGGGATCGAGTGTACCCTCAGTAAGTTTGCAGACAACACCAAGTTGGGTGGGAGTGTTGATCTCCTTGAGAGTAGGAAGGCTCTAGAGAGGGATCTGTCCAGGCAGGATTGGTGGGCTGAGGCCAATGAGATTCAACAAGGCCAAGTACCAGGTCCTGCACTTGGGTCGCAGCAGCCCCATGCAACGCTACAGGCTTGGGGAAGAGTGGCTGGAAAGCTGCCTGGCAGAAAAGGACCTGGGTCAACCTGTCCCTAGGTTGACAGTCAGCTGAATACAATCCAGCAGTGTGCCCAGGTGTCCAAGACGACCAATAGCATCCTGGCTTGTATTAGAAGCAGTGTGGCCAGCAGGACTAGGGAAGTGATTTTCCCTTTGTATTCGATATTGGTGAGACTGCACCTCAAGTACTGTGCTCTGTTTTGGGCCCCTCACTGCAAGAAAGCCATTGAGGTGCTGGAGCACACCAAAAGAAGAGCAATGAAGCTGGTGCAGGGTCTAGAGAATAAGCCTTATGAGGAGCGGCTGAGGGGACTGGGGTTTAGTCTGGAGAACAGGAGGCTGAGGGGTGACCTTATTGTTCTCTACAACTACCTGAAAGGAGGTTGTAGAGAGGTGTTGGTCTCCTCTCCCAAGTAGCAATTGAGAGGACAAGAGGAAACGTCCTCAATTTGTGCCAGGGGAGGTTTAGATTGGAACAGGCTTCCCAGGGAAGTGGTTGAGTCACCATCCCTGGAGGTATTTAAAAGACTTGTAGATGTGGTGCTTAGGGACATGGTTTAATGGTAGACTTGGCAGTGTTACACTTCCAGTTGGACATTTATCTTACGGATCTTTTCCAAACTATGATTCTATGAATGCGTCCAGTTGAGGGCAACAAAACTGGTGAAATGGCTAGAAAGAATGTCCTATAAGGAGTGGCTGAGGACTTTGGGTTTCGCTAGTTTGGAAAAAAGGATTCTTACAGTCAACCTCATTGCTCTCTACAGCTTCATGGGAGGTGAAGTGGAGAGGGAGGTGTTGATCTCTTCTCCCTGGTGTCCAGTGGTAGGACATGTGGGAATGGTTCAAAGCTGTGTCACGGGAGGTTTGGACTTCACATTAGGCAACATTGGAACGGGCTTCCTAGAGAGGTGGTCAATGCCCCAATCCTGTCAGTGTTTAAGAGGCTTTTGGACAATGCCCTTAATAACATGCTTTAAGTTTTCATCATCCCTGAAGCGGTAAGGGAGTTGGACTAGGTGATCATTGCAGATCTCTTCCAACGGGAACTAAATCATTCAATTCTATTACATTGCATTGCATTGTATTTTATTGTATTCTATTTGATTCTCTTCTGTTCTTCTCTATTCTGAAGAGAGAGCTGAGCTTCTCAGCTCTTCGTTAGTAATCATGTTCAGAAAATGCTTCGTGCTTCTAGACACTGTTGCTGGAGTTTTCTAGTTTATGTTTTACATCTTTTGCTATGGTGCAGACATCAGTCACTTAGTCACCACTGTTGCACATTTTGTCTCATAGCACCTAACTTGTTATGAGATTTGGTGTTCAGAGATCTGTTAAGATTCTTAGTTTTGTTTTTGCCTCACTTGCCCTTTTCTTGTATGTTATCTCTCTGATCCAATTATCATTTATTGTCTTATGCAGAAAATTACTAATATTTGTTCTCTCTCCTCACTTTCTCACTTTTTGGGCAAAGCTACTGAACACTTCCAAACAAATTGGTTAGAAGTCTGTTCGGATAGGGTATTTCAGAATCATGTGTTTATTATTCACTCAATTTGATTTAAATATTTAATTACATATCTAAGACACTAAGATTACTGTAAAGTCATCTTCCCCGTAAAAAAGTACATTGTTGCATTTACATGGAATTTCAATGTCTTTTAACTTGTGATCATTGTCTCTTGACCTGTCACTGGGCACTCCTTAGAAGAGTCTGTTTCACTTTTCACTGAACCCCTCATCAGTGGGTAGTTATACACATTGGTGAGATTCCCCTGAGCTTTCTCTTAGATAGGTTAAACACTCCAAGCTCTCAGCCTTCCCAGGCTTCCCAGGGAAGTGGTTGAGTCACCATCCCTGAAGGTAATTAAAAGATGTGTGGGACATGGTTTAGTGGTAGACTTGGCAGTCTTCTATTTATGGCTGGACCTGATGATCTTAAAGATCTTTTCCAACCTAAATGATTCTAGGCTTTTTATGTGCAGTCTCCCATGTAAAGTAAGTGCTGATTGTTTAATTTCTCAA
The DNA here is from genome assembly GCF_963924245.1 of Chroicocephalus ridibundus. Taxonomy (NCBI): domain Eukaryota; kingdom Metazoa; phylum Chordata; class Aves; order Charadriiformes; family Laridae; genus Chroicocephalus; species Chroicocephalus ridibundus. The sequence continues at coordinate 54,039,229 of NC_086316.1, forward strand.
AGTATTAATGAAGGTATTCAACAAAAGCAAATTTAAAGCCCAGCCCCTGTGATGGAAAAAACCCTGCAGCATAACAGGTCAGGGATGGCTGTCTGGGAGCAACAGAAAAGGCCTTGGGGTCCTGGGGACACTAGTTTGGCCATCAAGCAGTAGCACCCCCAGAGAGTAAAGAAGCCATCACTATATCCCAGGCTTCACAAGCAAGGGTGCAGCCAGCAAATTTGGGGAAGGATCCTTCTGTGCTGACCAGGACTTGTGTGCTGCCCCCAGTCTGAGGCTCCTACAGACAGGACAGTCTCTGACCTACTGGAGAAACTCCTATGGAGGCCATCAAAGTGGTTAGGGTCTGGAGCATGTGGAGTCTGACAGGAGGCTGCAGACCTCAATCTGTTTATCCCAGGAAGGAACAGGTTTGGATGCCCTTGTTGGTGTTTACAGATAGCTGGTGGGAGGATTCAGAGAAGACAGAGCCACGCTCTGCCCAATATTGCACAGTGGTAGTATTTAAAATGAAAAAGTTAAACACAAGAAATACCATCCAGATATTAGAAAAAACTTTTTATCATAAGGGTGATCGAATTCCAGCACAGGTAGTCTAGAGAGGTTTTGGAACCTTCCACCTTGTAGATATTAAACCCCTGACTAAGCATAGCTGAAAAATAGACTATTTGCTATTTTAATGCTGTCATGGAGAGTGTTGGTGGTGCAGCCATGGGAGCATAATGACACTGCTCAGTGACTTGATCAGAGGTCGTTTTCCTAACTGTGATGCACACATTCGATGCACTGCAGTTTATTTCCTACCATTTTTATTCTCCAGCCAGTTCACACACTTCACATCCTCATGAGCCGGGACCCATTGATTGTGGCCCAGCACCAGGGCCCCAGGAACAGGAGACTCAGCTAATGGCTGGTGCATTGAATCTGGCTAGGTGGACAACCCTAATACTCTATGGCTCCATCTCAACATGGCGATGTGTGTCCCTCACCAAAGAACTATTGGGTTTGCTATCTATTACTTTGTATGTTAGATAGTCAGCATGTATTAATGATGTGTATCTGGGCTGGTTGCTGTGACTCTCTCCCCATCTAAGGCCAGTTAGTAGCTGTCACCAGGGTTTCTATTACCTGCTGGTCTCTTACCCCAGATGTCTTAAAGAAATGTGAAGCTTACAGTGGTTATGTGAAAAAGTTTGAGTATTGCTTTTTTGTTTTCCAGCTTAAATGTCATTTATCTAGTTAGTTAGTGCCAGGTGGATACAGGCAACCTTTCCTTCATCTTAACAGTGTCTTCAAGCAGGCTTCATCACATGATGACAAACACTAGGGCTTTTACCCTGATAAAAGGACAAAAAAAATTTCCTGTCATAAGGTACCTAAAATGTATAATTGATACAAATAGCGATATGTTTAATTTTCCACTGTGAAAAATAATGAACTATAAATGAGAGACATCCACGAGACAGGAATTCTGCTGCACAGCAATTTGTGGGGTTTTGAAGTGTGGTCAGAGAGAGTGTGAAGGATTTATTTGCTCTTCAAAAGGCACAGGGACAGGTTAGGGATGAGGGAGATGCAAATTCCATTCCTTCCCAGTGGGATTCAGAGTTACATTTCATAGCAAGGAACAATGAACTGGATACAGCAAGGATGTGAGCCTGGTTGCTCTGTATCTATTTCATAAACAAATGCAAAAGACCCATTCAATTCTCTGTTAGCTACAATAATGTCATGAACTTTCTTTTTGCATGCTTTTTCCACAAATTAATCACCCCACTGAAAGGTAAATTTCTGCATTCCTGGAACAAATCTTGAAATGTTGCAACTTGAGACAACATCAAGTTATTTTTCTAACCTCCAAATTGCAGACCATTTGCTCTCAGGCAGAACAATCTCCAACTCCTCATTGACAGCAACTCCGTAAAATACCGTTTTTAGTTTCTAGCTGTCCTAATGAACATGTGATAAAACCATTTCAATTTTCTAGACCATTCTGGTGATCATCATAAATGAACAAAGTGATATGTCGTACATTGCATCATCTACAGCCATGCCCAACATGCCGTTCTTGTAAGTCATGCTTTCAGGATATGTCCCCATTTTATGGTACAGTCCACCATTATGTATGTTCCTCCATGATTTGAGACACGAGAATGCTAAGAAGTTGTCCTAATGTTATGAGCCATCATACAGCCATGAGCCTGTAGACCAACTCCTTAGCACTCATTAATACGTGAGGTGATCACAATGGAAGAGTACACAGAATAGTACATAGTATTAAAAAATATTTTTATTGTAAGACCGTTATTTTCTTTTCGCTGAATGTGATTTGCTGGGAGAATCTTGTAGTTATTCAAATAATGTAGTTCATCACCAAAACCAAATACATACACAATAAAACTTCAGGTATACAGCCCAAATATTTTGGGCTTAAAGAAATTTTGGGATTTTTCAGTCTTTGTAATTCTTCAGTAAAAATTATAAGCTGAGACATATTTATAACTAACATATTTTTTACTTCAGAATTTTCTCTGCTAATTGCAACAAAACAAGCTGTAAGATGAGAATGGAACTGCTTGTTTATAAACTTTGAGTTCTTCAAAATTATTTTCTCGCACGCTTGCATGCTTGAAGTGAACCAGGACCTTAGCCTTTGACATACACATTCTGTAAAGCAATATTGTAGAAAACAAATCATCAGCCTCTCTGTATTACAAGTGCATTATTCCGGTTTTCCAGATGGAGCTCTGAAGCATTGGTTTAACTGGAAGCTACACACACACACAAAAAAAAAGTTGGCAGCTGTGAATAATGGACAGCAGTTACCATTATACTTCATGGCTTTGAACCTTTTTACTTTTCCTTTCAGCTACCGTATTTCATTTGTCCAAAACCTTTGCTTACAGATCAACTATTTTCAATATGTGATTTCATAAATTGTCTCATTCATTAAAACAAAAACAAACACACAAACAACATTTTAGTTTATTTTTTTAAATAAAAAAAAATTGGATTATTTTTTTAAGTAAAAAAGAAATCTGTCTTTCAGTGGTTGCTTTAAGAGTATTGAATGCCACCTGTCAAAATTTGGCAACACAGTTATGCCAGTTTTTACTAACTCTAGTGTACCCGAGAACTTAAAACAGCACTGATTTTAATATAGTTTCCAGTTGTTCAAATTATCTTTTCAGACTACACAGTAAAAAGATTTTTATAAATTTATTTTTTCATACTCAGTAGCACACCTCCATGAACCGAATTGACAGAAGAAATGTTTCTTGATATAACCTAGACTAAAATAAAAAGGATCATAAAATAGATGTATCTTGTGAATTCTGCACTCGCTAAAGTGTTTGCTTGTGCAGTGTACACCTGCAATTAGTTCTGATTTTTCTCACGCCCTTAGAATTTGCACTGTAATATTACTGGTTTGTTTTTTTCTATCATTCTACCAAATGATAACAAAACATAGGACGTTTACAGTGTCTTTTGAAAGGTTATATATTGTGTAACAGTGATCTCAATATTGTGATCTCTCATATTGTGATCTCATCAATACTTATAAATGCTTAAAGGGTGGGTGTCAAGAGAATAGGGCCAGAGTCTTTTCGGTGGTGCCCAGTGACAGTACAAGGGCCAAAGGACTCAAACTGGAAAATAAGAAATTCCATCTAAACGTAAGGAAGAACTTGCCTTCTCCATACCCTCTGTCACCATGGCTCCTGTCTCATTCAACAGTGGGCACACATTTTCTCTAGTTTTCCTTTTGCCTCCAATATACTTGACCCTAATATCCCTTGCCAGTTTTAATTCCAAGGAGGCCTTGGCTTTCCTCGTTTCAGCCCTGCATACACTGATGGCATTCTTGTAATCTTCTCAAGTGGTCAGTCCCTTCTTCCATGTGTTGTAAACTTCCTTCTTCCACTTGAGCTTTTTCAGAAGCTCCCTGCTCAACCATGCAGGTCTCCTGCTTCCCTTGCCTGATTTCTTGCTCTTAGGGATGCACCGATCCTGAGCTTGGAGGAAGTGGTCTTTGAATATCAACCAGCTCTCTTGAGCCCCCCTACCTTCCAGAGCCCTAGCCCACGGGATTTCTCCAAGCAGTCTCTTGAAGAGGTCAAAGTTAGCCCCCCTGAAGTCCAAGCTTGCAAGCCTACTTGTGGGTGTTTTGTCCATGATCCTGAACTCTGTCTTCTTGTGATCACTACAGCCAAGGTTGCCCCCAACCTTTATGTCCTCCACCAGTCCCCCTGTGTTTGTATCCATCAAATGTTTGAAAAATTGCTTTCACTTAACCCTTATTAAACATTTCAACTGGAGGGTCCTGTAGGAGTCTGTTTTGGCCATGTTGTTTTTCAGTGTTTGAAAAAAAAATAATAGACTTGAATGATGGAAGAAACCATAAACTTTTAAAATCTCTGGCTGACAGACAACTGGGCAGTATTTTAAATGCCCCAGAGGGTATGATTAGAATTTACAAATATCTTTTTAAATTGCGCAACAGAAATGTAAGAATACCACGACCAAATGAACATAAACAAATCAGAAATAACTGGATAGAGTGTGGAAACATAAAAATTTAATATAGCCCAATACTGCAAGTTCCATTACAGTATAGACAAATTCTTTAATACATACCACACTACTGCTTCTTGAACCATACAAACTTCAGGACCTATTTTAGCATACTATAGTTACTTTCCTGCCTGCCTTATACACCTGAGATTACTTTTAATGTCAAATACAGAAGGGGAAAGAGCATGGTGAAGTTTCACCTTGGTAAATATTAAGAACATACTGTAGGGTGCGTATTGGGCATCATGACCACTACACTCAAGGTAGAAAATCTGCCCTGAAGTGCAGATGTAGCCCTTCCAGTTCACATAAACAAAAGAAATTACCAAAGGAATACAACAAGAAAAAGTTAGTCTTTAATAGGAAACATTTCATAGTATTGTCATGTAAAATATGGTCTCCATGCGGTGTTACGGAAACCCAAACTTTAATGTTTTGGCAACAAAACTGAATTTTCCATTAAGGTTAATACTGAGAGAAAAGGGAGAGAGAGGTATTTTATGCAAGTATGGATTTCCTGCCAAGAAGTTTACGTAGTTTATCATGAAGATTATCTCCAAAATATAACTGAATTGGATACCTTTTTTGAATTTTGAGGCTTTGAAATACATGACTGTGTTTTGTCATAAACCAGAATATTCCCTGAAGAGATTATGAAAATGGGATTATAAAATTTAATGGAACTTTTTGATTTCTTCAGATGGTATTTTTGTGTTTTTTCAAGATATTTTATCAGATTGACAAAGATTTTGATTCAGCAAGAATAAGATTGTGAAATAACTACTGTTGGAAAACCAGTGCAAGATTTAAAACTCATGGATAAAACATATGTTTGTGAATAAGTAGGGACTGTTTGGGTTTTTTTTAAAGTCAAGGGGGGACAGTTATCAGCTAAAATGACAGAGCAGTCCTAAAAAAAAGTGCACTTCTACTGCTTTTACCCTAGGCTGTATTTGAATCTATTTCCAGTTGTGGAAGAACTAGGTAACAGAATAATCTATGAAGTTATCACCTGTCTCTTTTACATTATGTTCTTTCTCTAAAAATCCAAGAAATTTCTTAAAGAGAAATAGGGACAGAAGGATCTTGCATTCTCCAAAAGTAGCAAAATATTTTAGACTTACAAAAATTTATTAGAAATTGCTGCCAAAAAATAAATTACACTCTAATGAGATGTTAAAAATTCCTAACTCTTTCACAGTCTACTTGAAAAACTCGTGATTTTGAATCATATCCTTACTTTGGTGTAGATATTTCAGGATAGTATCTAACGCAACTGAAATAAGATTTTGGACAACGTTTAATTTAGAGCTGAATTTAAGTATCAGTGATTAAACAAAGATTTGTTTGTTGATAATTGGTGCAACCTTTGCACAAGGAAATAAACATTAATGAAAGTAAGGTGATAATACACACAGTTAGAATTCCTAGTGGGATTTGTTTGGGAAATCATCATCATACAAATAGTGGGGCTTGTTCTCTATGCTGATTTATTACCAGTATTTTAAAGTCAACATGCAAAAAGACCACTGAAAGCAGAGCTTTAATCCCTTCATTTTTTTCTGACCCATTGAAAGAAACGTATGTTAACATTGTCCAGTACTGAGTCATCATATAGTAGTTGTTACTGGCTGGTAGTTCCCATGCTGTCTTTAAATAGGGGCTGTTATAAAAGGAGCTCAAAAATGCAGTAGTTTATTAAGTTAATGATCATTCCCATCAGTGATTTTTAATGAAGTAATAATGTCAATAGAATAAAGAATTTTCACAGGAAAATAGCCTCCTGCTTGTTTTCTAAAATTGTGATGATTGCAGAGAGCAGAGGTCTTGCAAAATTTAAAGAAAAGTAAAAAGAAGCCTTAAAAGATTGACAATTGTTGAAGAAAGGTCCTACAAAAGTGGGAACTGGCTAAGCATTTAAATGTTGCTGAATAATGTCATGAGTTGCGTGAGTTTGCAAACTTGGAGAATAAATTAATTTTTACTTAAATATAAAACCAGATTACTTTCAGGAGGTAGAGTTTCTATTCTCTCCAAAGAATGATTAATTTCCTGGCAATACAATATAATGAACTATCTTATTGATATTTTATTATTATGTACATAGAAATAATCCTTTGTATAAAAAAAGATAAAGATAAAGAAAGACATCTTTCTTTTAAGATAAAGGAAGGCCACTTTTATCCTCAGGTTCTTTTTTGAAGATGTCAAAAATACTTTTGGAAAAAAAAAATCTGCCACTCCTTGAGCCATAAACAAAAAGAAAAGAAAAAAAACAACTACACAAAATTCCATAAAAAACAAAACACAAAACTAATTTACCTAATGCAAACACTATGGAAAAAATGTTAGAACACTCCAAGCACTGAATAGATAATCTATCTTTAATAGTTTTAAGATTACAGAGACGTACATACTTCTTCCAAAGCATGTAGATTACCACTATAGCATTTATCTTCTTGTTTTACACATTAATTACCTTTAGCATAAAACTAAAATCAATTTATTATTATGTTTATGGATATTTTTTCTATGAATGCTCCTTTTCTATTATTCAAACAGACATGTTTTTACTTTGTGTATTTTCTAATATTTATTTGCCAGATTAAATTTTGAGCATTAATCTTCATTAATGTTGTACTGGAAAGAGAAAAATGCCTGTAGACAAAAAGCTGGAAACTAATTTGCTGCAGGAGAATCAATTTTAGATTGTTCTTATTAAGCTAATGGGCAACCTCAAGCCTTATTAATGAAATAACCATGGTTAGAGTATTGATGAATTTAACAAATCTTAGCAATTACAAAGAAATGCATACAGGTCCATGAAATGAATGTTAATTCAATGATAAATCATTTGTATTTGATGCTCATAAAGGAGATTTGCTGTACTAATCTGTTTTCTTCCTCTGCTTATATAGAAGAAATTCCCTTTTTGCGTCCCTGGATTTACAAACATCCATCCCCAGTCAGATTCTCTATTGCTTTTACTGTGATACACTTTCATCAGCTGTCACAGAGCATTCTGATCACTTTCAAACATGAAATGTATATCCCCTATTATTATTTTGATTACTTTGATTTCCCACTCTTAGAACCAAAATCTTAGAATGTAGTCTGACTTTTATTTTTATTTTTTTATATATATCTTCTGAGCATTAAAGTAATTTGGTTTCTAAAGGAGCTATTTATGTTCAAATAAACTTCTCAAGTAATAGTTTGAACTGCTCTGGTGTACAGTCTGAACCTCTTCTATCCAGATATCCCCGGAGTTTATTGGTCTCCGTAGAAATTCACAAATTCTCTGTTCCAGGAGAGAGCTTAAAATTAATTTTTCCTTAGAACACTGTTGTGGGTTGGGGAGAAAAAGACTGAACACGCTTGAAAACTCAGGCTTTTATTGGGCTGCTTTTCTGACAAAAAATGTTCTTTTTTCAAAGTGCATTATTCAAGGTTTAAGTCAATTGATTTTCCTGTAACATATATGTACGTTAATTATTTGAACTATCATTTACTCATTTTGCTTTATATCTAATTTCTAACTATTTATTGTCAGTGGTAACAGAAAGCTTTTGTTCTGTTTCTCAGATCTCAGGATAGAGAATTTTTGATTGAGTTCCAAACCTGCAAGCTCAGGGTGAGTAACTATTTTTGTTATTTCTTTAGCTTGATTTTGGATGCTTCTGTGAATAACTTTATTCCAGCATATGACTATGTTTCCTAGAGCATGAAAAAAAATTCCTTCCCCGTCTGTGATTATGTCAGTTGGTAATATCAGTGATTAATTGATCTCTTTTTGTTTCACGAGATTTTGAGGAAAAAGGATTTTCCTTACGGTGTAACTAGACAATGAATTCGTTCATGTTTTTTGTTCGTTTGTTCGTTTGTTTGTTTGTTTTAGCATGGTTTGACTGAAGAGACCTTGACATAACTATACTTCAATGCTACATGTGCAACTTGACCATGTTGCATTTTGGGACTAACATTAACATAGTCATCAAACACAAGACCTGACATAATCTCAAAGTGAGATGAACCAAAGAGGCAATGATCTGTAAAAATGACAGAGGTTCTCCAGACATAAACTGCATTTTTGTACATTAAATCCCTTGTGAGAAACCATCTTTTTCAGGAATTAATAAGGGCCAAGCAGCAGTAGACAGTAAAACTATCATGTTACGGGTTTTATCAAAATGATTTCCTAGTAACAGAAGTATAATGTGACAATTTTGGGGAGCATAATATAAGACAACTGTTATAATGAAAAATGAAATTATTGGAAACTTGTGATTACTGTAGTTCAATTTTTTCTCTTTTCCATATACTAAGTTTTTTGGGAAAAGTTGTTTAATGGGAAGTCCTTTGAAGCAAATATGTTCATGTTTAGCATGTTGCTGAAATATTTTAATATGTAATGTAATAAAGCTATTGAGACAAACAAGCTTAAACACATTACCAAAGTATTCTCCTGTGTTTTAAGCTTGTGTCATAATATTAAATATAATAAAGTTGAGTGCTTGTTTTATAACAAGGGACAATATGATTAACACGCAATTGAGGTCAAACTCACGAGGAAACCTCATTTGTATAACACAAATAGCTGTCATACTCTGCTTACACGGGCAGCAAATACCATTCCTAGACAGTGAAAACCTAAGCCCAGGAGAACAGATCTGTCAACTTTGTTTTCTGATTCCACTCATAGTGTGAAGGTAGTTCAAAAAGCACCATGGCAGAAATGATGATATCTTTTACCACGTCACTTTTTTGTAGTAAATTACAACCTTTGAGCTTTAAGGCATATTTCTGTTTCAGAAGCTTCTTGTGAAAGCCTAAAATTTAGAATTTTGTAGTATAAATTTAAAAGACTCACATAAAATATTTTTTCTTAATATTAGGACAGGTCTGGTGGGCTTTGTTTCCATCCTGATTCTTTTAATTTCCATGAGTTTCATTATTGCTTTTTTGCTCATAGTCCTCAAGCAGTGGAGTTGATTATTGCTATCCCATATGCTGCGCAGAACAGTTGTAGAATCTTCCTTGCAGCAGGTGATTTAGAGGTGTAAGTCTATAAAGTGTTTTTGAATTCCAAATCCCTCAAATCTGGTTGTTTGGATTTTTGGGGTTTTTTTGTTTGGTTGGGTTTTTTGTGTGGTTTTTTCCCTAGGTATCACAGTGTGTACAGGAACACAGGGCTTATTCAGATTCCTGTAAATGTCCTGTACTCATAAAAAATCTGTAGTAGTAAGCAATCTATTATTGTCAAAACTTTTAACTGTACAGATATCTGCCTCATTAAATTTGTTCATATCTGGTGTTTGAGGAAACACTGAAAGTGTTTAGTAACAATACACTTGAGTGACTGTTAGAGAATTCTCATTATAATGCTGGTATATTACTTAACATAAGATGCCTTGTGATCAATTTTTTTCTTTTTTGAACAACTGATGCTATATGAAATACACACAAACATATATGTGTATGTGTGTCTGTGTATCATGTATAATAAATGATATCTCCTGGTTTAAGGAATTAGGCTTTCAACATGCACTTTTTACACCTATAAATATAAGACACAACTGAGATAACCACATTAAATAACTGATAAATACAATGAAATTATGGTAAAGTAAGGTGGGGTTTCAACAGCTTTCAGGTTTCAAGTGCTTTCAACAGCACTTTTTACACCTATAAATATAAGACACAACTGAGATAACCACATTAAATAATTGATAAATACAATGAAATTATGGTAAAGTAAGGTGGGGGATTTTTTAATTAAAAAACAAACAAACAAATAAATCAAATGATACACAACAGAAATCAATGACTTCCATGGGAAAATCCAGCAAAAAAGAAGTTCTAACCACTTGTTTAAATTGGAGCACTAAAGTTTAGCATACTTGGAGCGATTAGAAGATACAGCTGATAGGGGTTTACTATGGAATAGGGCTCATTTCCACTAGTACAGCTTTTCCAATATATTCAAAGTAGAAAGATAAATATTCTAATTAATTCCTTGCATAAACTGACAAACTTTGAATTATGCAAAATAGACATGTGATTCTCTCCAGTTATGTTTGTAAACTGTAGCTATAGCTGATTTGTCAGAGAACTTACATTGTTTTATTGCCCTGCAATTTGTTTACATGAAAGTGATACATATGACTGAAGCAGAATACGGGCAGCTACTGAAGTATCAAGAATCCTTGCAAAAGTCAAATCAGGGATGAAATTTGGTCCTATACTTTAAACAGCATTTTGCTGAGATAGAAGTTTAAACAAATGGTTGTGGCATGCCTGATTTAGTCATTTGTAATAAATATTTTTAAAAAGGGGGCACAGACAGTAGTATTGGCACTGTTAAAGTAATAGTACTGATGTTATGCATCTTTACTATTTTTTAATAAATATGACATTAAATTATGCAAATATTTTAAAAAGTATTACTTAATAAATTAATGCTTTCAACTTTCTCCTTCATTTAAGAGTGACTTGATCATTCTTATGAAGTTTTTACCAGAAAAAAAAAACATACAAACTAATACTGAACCAATGAACCGAAATAAATCTTTCATTGGAAAACTAATACCAGGAACTTCCCTAACCTTACGTCAAGGCTATGTCCATGTCAACCCCTAATACCCATTATTTATGGTTTTCTATAAAATAAAAAGTAACTAAAAAAACCCCAAACCAGCACAACCAAAACCAAATCACCCCAAGAAAAACAATAAACTAACCAAAACAAAACCCCTTCTTATTCTTTCACCCATTTCTTCTTAGTATTTTTCCTAGACCTCTTTTCTTTCAGATCTTAATTTTTTTAAACTCCTTTTACACATATTCTTTCTTTATCTATTGCCTCATGTGATTGAAGATTGAGTATAAAAGTTTAGGACATTGGCCATAGTTCTCAAAATAATGCCAATCAACCAATCAACCATGCGATATATTCCTTTAGAGATAATTTTTAAATTAAAACAAAATATGCAAATTTTGGATGATCTGAGATGAGTCTGTAAAAGACAATAAGCAACCACAGCAGTTTTGAAGGATGTGTCTTTACTCTTAGGATGCTGAGCAACTGAATGGATTCTGATAACTGCCCATAGTTGTCTTCCTTACATTTTTGATAGTTTTATGTCAGTGAAAGCAGTGCCAAGTAAGGAACTTGACATGGAGCGTGGGCTTCAATTTATTTTATGTTAAGCTTGTGATGCCCTTTTATATTATCTGGCAATCAAGAAAATAATTTTCTTGGCCATAAATCTGTAGTGGGGCCATCAGAATTCATCATCCCGGAAATATCATAATTTTAAGACTTCTTCTATTATTAAATAATCTGATCTAAAAACCCAATAAAACAACAAAAAAACAATAAATTCATTTACATTTTAAAATAATGAAGGGTATTTTTAAATACAGAATTTGCAGAAGTAAACTTGAAATGCCATTTTACCTAAATCCTTCTGAATGCTGTACCACAAATTATCAGGTTTGATACGCAGATATGCTTGTACGTTCATTGGCAAAACCTTGCTGTTAGATACTACATTTAACTGCTGTTAGATACTACATTTAACACTGTATTTGGAAAACTTTCCTTTTGATTACTTGTCTACATATGGAAAGATGGACATAAACACAAACATATGTGGGTACATCTGTTTAAAAGCATATTAATCTTCCTGAATGCATTCTAGATTTGATCCTGTTCAGTCCTTAAGTGTGTATATGTGCTTCATAGATAGGCATAAATGCAACTGTGTATTTATATGTTTCTAATGTGACAGGTAATATTTTCTTAAAAGCACTGCAAAAAGAGCTTAGCCACTTATGCTTTTAATACAAATTTCAAGCATATTAAGTGTAATAATACAGGAAAAGCCAATACAGCAAAATTATCTTTTAATACTCTCAGTAGTAGATTCATGAGCGTGTAAAATGGTGTGGCTAGAGACTTTGCAGGCCCTACCACTGTAAAAGTAAAAGGTTGTATGTAAATTAAGGAATGAGATCGGGGGGGTTTCTTTTCTTTTCTTTTCTTTTCTTTTCTTTTCTTTTCTTTTCTTTTCTTTTCTTTTCTTTTCTTTTCTTTTCTTTTCTTTTCTTTTCTTTTCTTTTCTTTTCTTTTCTTTTCTTTTCTTTTCTTTTCTTTTCTTTTCTTTCTTTTCTTTTCTTTTCTTTTCTTTTCTTTTCTTTTCTTTTCTTTTCTTTTCTTTTCTTTTCTTTTCTTTTCTTTTCTTTTCTTTTCTTTTCTTTTCTTTTCTTTTCTTTTCTTTTCTTTTCTTTTCTGACATTCACAAAAAGTTACTCTTGATGAAACATATTCTACCCTTCTGGAAGATTAAAGCATACCACCTACAAAGAAGATTTATTTTATTTGAAACACAATATATCCACCAAATTCATTTTTATTAAGGAATAGCACCAATTAAAAGTTAACCAACCTGTATAAAATGTGAAATGGAAAAGAAAATGCTTTTATACTGAAGGCAGCTTTCATTTTTTTGTAAGCATCCTCTGAAAGTATTGATTAAAAAGTCCTACTATGGCCACAGCCTAGGGCAAATTACCATTAGAATGACATTATACAATCTTGGTGGTATGCCGTCTTTCATACCTCTGAGAATGTCATTGTATCTCTTGGGATTATGATTATTTCTGAAGTTAAAATCAGCTTTAAAAGAAAATGGTAGCTTGAATCTCATTTTCAGGTTCTTGGAGCTAAACATACAGTGTGAATAAATCTCTTCTCACATAAACCAGAGACCCTCATTACAATCCTCAGGGTTTTGCAGTGGTGGTTATATGTTGTTCTTTATAAGGAATTTCAATAGATTTCAGCCACCAATAATTGCATGTTGAAACTTGGTTCCAAACCAAGAGACAGGGTTTGTGGACCAAGTGATAGGGCTATCATGTAGAGGTGCAAATTCTAGAAGATAAGTATTAAATAAGTGTTTGTTAGGAACTAAACGGTGTCAGTCAAAGAAGAAAAGATGGTGTAATACTGCTAAATAGGCATCAATTTTGGAATAAATTTCTCCAGTTACATTATTAGGACAACTCAATGGGTGACAGACATACCTTTCCTGACACACTAGAAATCACTACTAATGGATTCGCTGGTGGCTACCATTGTCAGTGGATTATTAACAGTTGTTCTTAGACTGATTTTCTGACATATCTTTGAACTTTGATGATTCACAGTCATCCCACTAAACAAAATTATGATTGGTTTCTGTCAGGCTATAGGAAATGGGAAAAAACGGTTTGAATCTATTACCTTATATTCAAAGGCCATGTCAGTATCTGCTTAGGTAAGCTTAGAGTTACTGCCATTTACAAAGGATGTGGAATTGGAAATGCAAATTATAAGTTAAAGGTAAAATTGTTTCTTTCATCCAGCCTCCAACATTATTACTGAATATTTTAAACAGAGATGATTTAAAGTACAACATAACAAAAAGTTCTCCATTTGCTTCAGCAGAGGTGTTTTTAACTCTCTGAAGGGAAGATTTTTTTCCCCAAAACCCAAAAGATATTGTGCTACCATTTTGTAATGCTGCAAGAGAAAATTAGTGACTCAGAACCTCATTGAAGTAACTGATAAAGTTACATCAGGGATAAATTTGAGAACTTTTTTTATAAAAGGAACTATTTCCTTTCCTTTCTTAAATGAAGAAACAGAAGAAGAAGAAGAAGAAGAAGAAGAGGAAGAAGAAGAAGAAGAAGAGGAAGAAGCTAATGACTTATTTGAACTACTTTCCAGGTCTTAAAGAACTGAGAGTTATTCTCTTAGAATCTTTCCCAAAACCTAATGAAAGGACTTCTATTAACGTCAGTGGCCTGTAGATGAAGTCTTTTTCATGCACGTCTAGTGAGCTTGATCTTACACGGAAGTTCTTATTAGGTCCACTTAACTATACCTTCTTAGCTATGTAGGTATTTATATCTATATCTTTCATATGAATTATTTTTACTTGGCTTGTAAAGAACATAAAACAAATGAGTGAGTCATTACCTTATGTTACTCTCCTGCAAAAATGGTGGGGAAGAAGGAATAGAACTCTAAAGAACTTTATAAATGCCATATGCAGCATCAGATTTATTGCTTAAGGCATGAGAAGCCAGAATTGAATCACTCTTTGTTGTCTCTTTTGTTTTCTCATTATTTTATGTTCAGCATGAAAGCAAAAAAAATAGTTACATTACTCACTGTAGGAGTGAAAGTGCTGTTAAAGCACAAGTTATCAGAGATTAGATCATTTGAGATTCACATTGAAAATACAGAAGTAAAAATAGACTGGGTATTTAGACTGTTGCTATGTTATCAGACACATGATTCAAAGGATTAAGCCTTTTCATCTTCATCCCGCTTCTACTCCTGAAGGAAAGAAACTTCCTCAAAGAATGTTCTGGTTGAAAAGTATCACCTGGGTTGTCAACATGTGCAAATCTGCAGAGTCCATCTCAAATCTGATTAATATTTGTTTGCTGAAATAGCATAAGAAACAAACTATTTTTTAAATTTCATGTGCAGTTAACTTGTGTTCTAAAAGTTATTTTAGTTGTTTAGTTGTCATGTGAAAATATGTCACCAACATGGGTTTTTTCTCAATACTTCATAACTCTGGTCCAATATCAGGATAAAAATCCCATTGTCTTTCAGGGAAATGTTGTGCTCTTTTGTGTGTGTGTATGTGTGTGTTCTGTGGAAGAGTTTTTCTGAGTTTTTATACTCAGTAAGAAAATGTGTAAAAAAAAAACATAAAAATTGCATAGTGAAACCCAATCTTTTTTTCCATTCCACTTGGGTTGGTAGGTCTCATAAATACATGATTTTCTGCATAGACAAAGGCAGAAAAAAAAATAAATTAGGTCCTCATTTTCAACGATGTAGCAAATACATTCACCTACATTCACTTGGGCAATTAATCCAGTAAAATCTCACCTCAGTTGAGTACTTCAGAATTTTTAGGAGAAAATCGCTTGTATACTGTGTAAATAAATATGCAACTAAATGCAGTGTTAGTCTCAAACAAAAGCCTATTAAATTATTTTAATCCAAAACTTCAATTAAAAAATAATTTGTTATTGTAATAAGCACATTAAAAAACCACATTATAAACTCCGGGACTTTGAGTCAAGTCAAAGATCCAGCTGGCTCAGCATGATTTTTCCAGTGATGGCTGGCTTTAAAGGTTTAGGTAATTTTTCTTCTGAAATAGCCTCCAGTTTCCATCAGTCAGGTTGCTGATTCTGTTCAGATCACTATATTACACTGAAATTGAAAAGTAGGAAAGGATAATGAAAAAATCTGAAAACGTGAAATTTTTATAGTTTTAGACTTCATTATTGAGTAGGCTGAGTAAAGTTTCTCATATTTGGTTATGTGTAAAATTCAACCAATGTTTTACTGAATTCAAAATGAATTCTACAGTTCTGAATCAAATTCCTTAGAAAATATGATCTCATTTAAAAATTAAACTGAACTGTAGAGGAAGAAAAGAAAGTGCATGTCATGTGCTAGAACACATATTTCTGTGTATGTATGAAATTAAAATTATATGATTTCCATACTCTTAGCAATTTCTTCAAGTACAAGCTCTTTCTTCCATCTCCTCCCAGTTCAGTCATGTTTGTGTATTGATAAATTACACAGGGCTTCGCTTGCAACACATCTGAATGCCCGATCTGACTGGGCGTACACAACATCTAGGGTATAATTTTCTTTTTATCTTTTTTTCCCCCTTGTCATAACAAGTGTAAGTAGTTTATGTACTCTGACGTGTCTTTTTGACTGTTGATAACCCTGTCAGTCTTTATCAAAGTTTGGATCTGAGCTGAAACTTTTTATTTATTGGACTATGTGTATACTGGGAGATCAAGATTAGGCTTTCGTTTGATCGTCTTATCGATAATGAGGAATTAGGGGGAAAAAAAAGAAGTAACCTGCATTGAGAAAACAATTTTGAAGCATGTTTATGTCTGGAAAAGTTTTTCAATAGAAAGTAGGTAATTCTAGAGGTAATAAAATAGATGAGATTTCATTGCACCCAATATGTCAGCTTTATAAAACAGATTATTAATAAACTGCCACTCTCATCAGTAGATGCCAATTGTCAGTGACCGCTATTTCTGAATTTGAGACTAGATTTTTATTCTTAGTATCCTTGCTCTCTGACTCCCTTCTTTCCTTTCAGTACAAGCCATTCTCTTTTTTAGACAGAAAATATACATGGTTGTTGTGCGATATAGTTCATGGTATTCAGTTTATAAAACTAACATATTTCTGGACACCAGTAAAATAGTAGCACACAAATCAATGTGTACTATACTCACATCATAGTGCAGAAAATGAGGATTGGAGCAGATAGGACTATTTTTGTACCTGGAAATATGTGAAAGGTCATGGAAAAAAATTCAATGGATGGTAGAGATCGGCTTTCTCTTAAGAGAGAGGCACAAGCATATTTTATAAGAAACACTTTGGTTTACACTTTAACTCTTTTTTGTCTTGCCTGCAAAACCACTGAACCCCTTTGCAGATCAGTCCCAGTGATGCAAAAAAGACACCGTTTAACATTTTAATTAACTTTAGAGACAGGTGGTATACTCTGTATAATGAAATATCAGGTAATCCCTCTGTGCAAAGCAGTCCTTTATGAAGAGTGAAACTACCGCATAATAGGAACAAGATTTTATGGTTTTGAGGCCTAATTTGTCATATGTTTATGCACTTTGGGAGGATTTTCTTATGTTGGATGTATCTCTTCTCTCCTGAAATCTGAAAGTATTTAGAGTTAAATAGTATGATAAACATGCAGTGGCTAACACATTCAAGAGAAACTTCTGTGAGGTGCTATGTCTTGGGAGGAAGCTAGCAAAAGCTTCCTCCAAAAATGAAACAGGCTATAAATTATTATTATTATTAATGAATTAATCAACTAAGACAAAATGATAGATACAAATGAACATATCCTTTGCCTTGTTTTTTGTTTTTGTTTTTTTGTTTGTTTGGGTTTTTTTAATTTTTTCAATTGCAGGCTCAGGGTGATATGGTAGATTAGGAAGCTATGGAGATAAGAATTAGGAAGATACGGTAGAGGAAGATTAGAACATTCTCAGAGTATCATTTGCACTTCCATTACTTCTGCACAAAAAATACGCTTATCTTTATTTTTAAAGTACCATTTCATATCAACCCTGCTGCCATGTAAGGAGATATGCTGTAGTAACTGCCTCTATCTATAGCTCTTTTTTAAACTGCAGCAATTTGGGAGTTTATCGAAACTCATATAATTAGTAAGAGTTGACTGGAGGCAGATATTTTTAAGGAAGGCTGTTTGATGGTTGTACTGCTGCGTTTTAAAATAAGTTTGGAAGAGAGAAAATAGGCAGAGCTCCAAGGCAACGTGAGGCTCTCACATCTCTCAGTCTCTCATAGCCTCTGTTAACTGGAGGCTGCTTCTGGGATGCATTTGGGACTACAGCAGTATTCCCACCTGATAGCTTGGCTTTATCCGTCTACTGTCAGCACGAGCCGCTGCTGTCGCATAAATGACTTATAGTACTTGACAGAACTGTGACATTTTCCCACTCCCAATGGTTGCTTCACATACTATGCTAGGCACAGCATGTGCTTGTGTTTTTGGATTGCAAATGCCATTAGAGTCCAAAGTGCATAGCACTGCTTCCTTCACAACACTGAAAGATACAGTGATGTGAATCATACGCAATAATCTGCAGGGAACACCTACAGAATTTGATGGCTGAGTTCAAAAGGCTAGATTTGGTGCTGATATACAATCCTTTGTTAAATTCTGCCAGATATTTTGAAATCTTTGGGAAAAAAAATCATGGAACCATAAAGTCATGGAATGGTTTGTGCTGAAAGGGACATTCAAAGATCGTAAATCCAACTCCCCAGCCATGGGCAGAGACATCTTTCACTAGATCAGATTGCTCAAAGGCTCATCCAACCCGACCTTGAACACTTCCAGGGATGAGGCATCCACAACTTCTCTGAGCTACCTATTCCAGAGTCTCACCACCCTCAGAGTAAAGAATTTCTTCCTTAAGCCCAATCTCATTAACTATTTGATCTTCTAAGTTCTTTAGAGGATTTTTTGTCACACCTTTCTAGTTTGTGCCAGGTTTCCTTTATGTCATTCCTCCAAATTACATTTCTTCATAGTTTTCCATAGGCATCAATATTGAGTTTATATTCTCCTTTCCCATACATCTGAAAGCATGCTTAATTTCTAGAGAAAACCTGATTGAAAAATATGAAACATTTTGTGTTTTTTTTTTTAATAATATTTTTTGACTGCCAAACTGCAGTCCCATTTATATTTATCCACTTCTAGATACCTTAAACATGGAATCTACCTTTAGTATCTTACAGAGCTGTACACTAACATCACTGTATTTTATACTCCGTTTTTCCTCTGGTTTCTTTAATATGGTATGCAGAATTCTGTTCTCCTGACAGAATTTCACCCTTTGGAATACAAATACCACCTTCCGCAGATACAGTTGGACAGACTTTTTTATCTACATTTAAAAAGAATAATTATAATTGTATTCATCCAGATGAATTAAATTTTCTGGTAAATTTACAGAAAACATGGGAGGAAACATTGCTGGTTTAGGTAATTTCTTCTTTTTTCTTCATGGTTTGATATGTAAAACTCAGAAGAGCAAAATATGTGCTTCTGGTTTTGTGGAATTATCTTGTAGTTTCTATTGTGGGTAGGGAAACAGTGAGATAAAAGTGTCCAAATACTACTAGAAGCAGAACACATATTTAAGTACATAATTCATAATGTACGTAGAGGACCATAGAGACCCTAGAGGACCCTTTTTAAGATTTAAGGCAGATTTTAGCTAGCCTCAATGACTTGCATCATCTGGGAAGGACATGTAACATGAAAAAAAAATAAATTAAAAAATGAAAGAGTATGGGACAAAGTGGAAAAATATTGTGTCACAGTTTCTCTCCTTTGTGCTGCCTGAACACAAAAGAGTTTAAATCAAAGGAAACATACACTGGCTTGACATGTTCCCAGACAAGAAGCTGGTTCTGGAAGGCTATTAAGGCTTTCAGCCTGAATCTGCTTTCTCCATCTACCAAAACCATGAAACTGAATCTACATGAGAGTGCAGGCCTGCAACAAAAGCTTCTTCTTAATGAGTTTCTTCTCTTCCAACAGGATGAGTATCAGTCCAGGTTTGCCTCTTAGTAGATCTAATTTGTAATCTTTAGTAGATTTAATTAGGCATAAGGCTTATTTCCCTGCTATTTCTGAACCAATTTGTGTTGAAAAAAAATAACAAAATATAAATAGGGTTTATGACAAATGTAATACCTGGTATTTCTTTAGAACAGATGTCTCCCCCATCATAAAACAGAAGACCACTCTCCTCCACATCTTATCCCTAAGCATACACTTTTCTCCTTGTTTCTGTTATGGCATCTTGCTTTTCTCCTCCTGTGGGATAGGTGAGCCAGTATTCCATTTGTTAATCCTTTCAAAACAAAAGTAAAGCCCGAGAAATGCTTTGTGTAAAAATTCTTTGTGTAAAAATATATCAAACTGTGATGCTGTTATGTCATGTCATCTCCATGTTCCTTTCCAACCAGAGCAATCTATTCATTTGTAAAGGAAATAGAACAGACACTGATAATGAACAACTTTGAGCTGTGTTCTTGCTTCAGTGACTCAGTCTGTTATGATAGACTATTATTGCTCTCAGGCAGCTTTCTTTCCTTAAGAAAGGAATGACACATTTGTGCTGTAGTGATGGGCCTCAAGAAGTACCTAACTAGTAGAAACTACTCCCTCAGTTTGTTTCAGCCTAGCAAGCCAATTTGAACAGAAAATGAATGCCCACAATACAATATATGGATGCAGGAGTGACAATTCAGTTTTATTGGGCAATACTAATTGCTGTACTAAATGTGGATTTGGGAGGCAATTCACTGGTGAGGCAACTCAATAGTGTGAGTCTTATTAAGTACAGCTCTTGAGTATTAGTATGTTATTCTGTCATAACCAAAGTGCCATAAGGTTGCAGTTACTGATCAGGGAAGAATGATAGCACAGGATTTGGCATGGCATCTTGTGCACAAAGCATGTTGGGTACAATTGACCATGCATGGGGTGAATGATGATAAAGCAACCCCTTCAGCTCAGTAACAGCTGTCACATGGCTTTCTCCTTGTTACAGACCATGAGGACTCAGCTGAGATGTGTGAACCACAATAGAATATTTGTCATGCCTACATAAAAATACAGGTCTTTATTCATGAGGACATGTGGTCATTTTTACCGCCCATTTTCCAAGGAACAATGCTAATCCTTTTTCACTCCATTACCATTCTTCAGTTCTTTAAGCATATACGGCAGAACTGTAGTAAATGCAGTAGCGTGTTTCTTTCAGTGTCTCCTGCTTATGTGTGTAAAATGCCTCTGTCTTTCTTAAAAATACTGTCATCACTGACATAACAAACTAGAAAGGAATGTTGTTTGGACACAGTTGAAAATTAACTAAACAGCAGTATTTAGCCATGAATTGGGAACCAGTATTTAGGAAGCTCTTGGCTATATCTATAGTTCTGAAACACTATCGCGTACAGGAAATGACAAAAAATCTTTGTACATTTGAATTTTAAATTTAAGTACAACTTAGTTCTGTCACAGAGAGAAGGAAGACTCTGATCTAACAGATTCTTCTATTCTCATTTTCTGACTTTTATGTGCTTTGGTGTTTTTTTGCTTGTAAATTTTAGGACTATCTGTCAAGAACTGATATATGACTTAGAAAGAACGCCATGCACCATGCAGAGAAAAAGAAGGTGCTGAAGTGTTCTGCCTCTTTTCTAAACACAGAAGACTTCCAAAATTTTATATATTTCTGACTAAATTGCAGTGAGGATAATACTGAAATTGCCATGAATCAGCAGGCTGGTGCTTCCCTTGCATATCCCTCTCAGTAATCCCAGGTCATTCAGTAATCTATTGTTTCTAGATAAACAATCCTGAACAGCAGACATTTCTCAGGTAGAGTTCTAATTCCCTGTATTCATGTTTCATTTATTTTAAATATGTACTAAATAAATTAATTTTAAAAAGAACTATATGCCTCAGCTTTTCATGTGTTTTAAGTTCTGTGCATGAGTTCCCTGCTGACTCATGGTGCCACGTACGTACTACAATACACCTGGACAGTTCAAAGGGGCTCCATTAAAGAGAAAATTCACAATACAGTTAGGCAGCATTATTTTTATGTCAATGTTCTTTCATCTTCCCTCCTGTCTTATGTTTTTGAGTGGCTTTTCTCTTGCCTTCTATGTAGTGCTGTTCAATGTTAGAGATACTTTCTGTAGGCATCATTTAATGAATAATTTCTTCTTAGCAGCCATTTTCTTCAGATTGATTATCTGTTTTCTCATAGACAGTACCTGGCAGATACATAGTGATATACATTATTAGGAAAAAATATGGTTAGACTTGGGAGATTTAACCCTTTAAACTGTTTCTTTGACCTCTAATCAAGACACATTTTCTTTCCAAACAAGATTGTGTTTGTGGCTTCTTTACAGAACAACCTGGAAAAGAATGATGGGAAGAAGGACTTCAAAAATAGATTGATTTCATAGAATAAATAAATGGCTTGTCAGGAAGCCATCACTCGCTCTTAATTAAGTTGCTTTGTCTGGAGACCTTGCAGTTCTAGTCAAAGTTGATAGGAATCCTATGCAGCTCAGCTCAACCTCTGTGTACTAATAATATGTACCAGCAGCTCAACATATTTTCTTCAATATAAAGTAAAAAACATTAATATTCTAATTATTATTCAATAACTAGGTAGCAGAGATCTTAGAAGATAGTTATAACAAATGCCTAGGCTAAAATTTAATTTGGTCTTCAAGGCTTTTAAAATGGCACGCATACATCAAGGTTACAGCAGCCTAGTCTTTTGCACTGTCATTACAATATTCAGTTATATTGTAAGAATGAATTATTTACTTGCAGTTTAATCTTATTAATCCACTATTGCTGATGATTTTCTTGCTTCTGTGTTTACACATGACCTAGTTTGCTTTGCACTTGCATCTACTGCAAGCATTTATAACAAAGTCAGTTGAACACAAACCAGATCTAAAACATTTAAAGGCTCCTATGGGACTCTTCTGCCCCATTTCACCAGTAAAAATGACCAAAGAATATTCTAAGCAATCAGTCAATCTATCTTATTTGATGATTGATCCTTGACTTGGTGAGCGCTGTTATTATCAGATGTATGTGCAATTTTGCAGATTTAATAGCTTTTATATAAATTACTTTAAAAGCACATCTTAAAATACTGTATGTACTTCATAAACAGGCATTGAGTAGACATTATTTATACAAATATTTTAAGGAAAACTGTATTTATTTTTTTTCCTAATGATTCATGCTCTTGCAGTAGTTTACCTAAGGCTACAGGTTCATTTAGTGTCTTTTCTTAATCTTTATTCTGCTCAATTAGATGATTGTTAGTCTACATTCAAGATTGCTCCAATTTTTCAATTGCAAAAGAGCAGATGGGTAGGTCTGGTGGAGATAAGCTAGGGCTCTGGAGTCCAGACCACTGTGATGGCTGTAGAAGAGTGCCAAAACTGGCTGGAATCTGAGACTAACTCCTGTAAACAGATGAGAGCCCCACCACTGAACTTTGCTTGGTAGAGCTGGAGCAAGGGTGAGACAAGCGAAAGGTGCATAATGAAGGCAAATATGCTGAAACCCTGACAACTGCTGGTACTGTTGAGTGTGGTGCCATTGTAACTCCATAGCAGTAAAGCAAAGAGCTCAAGAGAGACTGTTCCTGGAGGAGGAGGGAGGAAAAAGCAAGCACACTGTGGTACTTAGAAATTCTGGCTGCAATTTGAACTCTAACGGCAACTGTGTGTGGCAGGGGAGGGCCTTACTTGTGCCTCCGGTTGATTTGCGAAATACAAGCAAACAAAGCAAAAGCTTCTGTAGACTCCTGAGGTGAATCAGGAAAACTCTCTCAAAACTTGACAGTGCCAGACTGGATAGATAGTTTTGTGCCAGTTCGGGTAGTCAGCCAAAGATTTCATCCTTGCCCAAGTACTGTCTGTTGTAGCATTTCCGCATGACCAGTTTCATTCTAATGTATTCTGCAAAAACTACTCATATGTGCGTACATCCCTGTGTATGTGGATAGTAGTTTTGCACCTGAGGAAGCCTGGACTTCTTAAAAAAAGTATGGTGAAATGCATGTCATGTAACAAACATTACCACTTTGTTTTGCTTTTTATAGTTATTTCTTTAAGTGTAATCTGGTATTCAATTTACTTCCTGAGAAATAAAACAACAGATGCCCCAAGGAATTCAGGTCCTATCACTTTAGCAACTATTCTGATGAGAGATGTTTCCAGCCTTCATAAAAAAACCACAGTTCAGAAAACTATCTATCTACTATGTGGTATACATCCTAATTATATACCATATACCACATGCAAATTTTTTTTAAGTTTTTTCATTGTTCTACATTTTTTTAATGTCAGTCTTGGAAAGTACTTCTGGTCAGTACACAAGTGTAAATAAATAGATTTATCTAGTGGTACTTCACTGAGTAGCTCTTACTGATTTTTTTTTTAATTATTTTTTTTTTTTACTTAGACTTGTACAAGATTTTTTGGTGAATATTTTAATGAATTATTCTTGTGCTAGTATGAACACTGAAGCATAAAACAATTTTTCCTTTATTTTGTGAAATGATCATAGGCAACTCATCTGAATTAGATCTTGAAATCTGATCAGATGTTCCAGATGTTCTAGCATGAACACTACAGTTTCTCTGTGATCCATGTCAGAAATGCAGCTGTCAACACTAAAGCACACCTGCCACCAGTTTGCTGTCAGCAAATTATTTTTCAGTTTTATTAGGAAGTGTAGTAAATTGCCAGAACAAAGCTTTGGTCTCATATTGAACCGTATCTCGTATTCCAAATTCACAATATGTAATCAACAGGTTTAAGGAAGTTTACAGGGAAATAACCTTGAGTCTGAGAATTCACATACTAAAAATTTTGCTTCAAAAAGTTTGCTTCCATGTTTCTGTAGGTATCTTCAGAATGTTGTTCAGCAGAACAATGTAAGCTGCTCAGAACTGTGCAGGTCACCTCTGGGCTCTTGGACTGTACCCGTGGAGCGTGTAACTGAGAAGGAGTATGTGTCTTACTGCTTGCAAAAAAACATTTTTTCACTTTACCACAAGTAGTTCTGTAAGCAAGAGAAATCCATGGGTTGTTATCATTCAAACTAGGATGGATTTGGAATCAGTCGTTAGACAAACTTTCCAAAGGGAGATACATTTATATATGCCAAGATGCATTCAAAAACTAAAGCATTGACTTTCTAGCTATTTGTTCACTCTGTCCCATATAAACTATAGCTTTCAGTGCAAGGTTCTAATCTGATACACTCTGTAGAGAATTTGGTCTCTAAATCATGTAACATAATTTTTTGTTACTTAAGATTCTGAGAAGAAGATGAGGTATAGCGTATTTTATATAGGATCACAAGTTATAAGATTTGAACTGTATCCTCCCAAATGAATGATTAGACTTTTATCTGCTGTACCACTTTCCTGGAGGCTTTATGGTTTCAAACTGCATTTCTTAGTTATATAAGATTGCACAATCCACCAGCCACTCGATGCTTTTATCTCCAAAAATAAAAAACATTTTGCAGGGTGAGGTCCACTCTTTTTTGGGACTCTTTTTTTTTTTTTAATTTTATTAAATAGTTTTAAAAGCTATGCAGTATATGTGCATTTGAGATCCTATTTCTAAAATATTATGTTGTAACTGAATGTTGTCATGAGAGCTCAAAAGGCCTTAGCTCTTTTCTAGGCCTCTTTTATTTAGGTGTTTAAAATTTCACTCGTATTTTTCCTTCCTGACTTTCTAATAACTTACTACAGAGATTTTTAATTATATGTGTGAAATTATATGTGCTTTATGTGAACAGAAATGTACACTGAAAAAGGACTAGCTGGCATAACTCCTGATGAAATATCTGAGCACCTGATTTACAGAGAGTTTACTGACTTTTCTCTTGAGACACCGCAGTCTCCTTTCGCACCTGTTTTAATGCTTAGGTAAAACATTTTATGATTCTGTGTGTTAGCTGCTAATTTTCAGGCAATGACTCTTATTATGATACAGCTAACTAAGGATGCTCTCCGTCAAAGTTCGCCATGAAAAGACTGATAAATTACAATGACAATGCAGACTTCAGCTATTGTGTGTAACTCTGGCTGGTATTTGCTCACATGTGACATGAGATTCTGCAGTAAGCCCGATCATGGTTTGTAATGTTACAAGCAGCAGAATTTTGGTGGCCTTTTTTTTTCCCCATGAATACAGTATGATTATTTATCGTGATGAAAAGCTTATAACAATAGTAAATGTAAATAGTAAATCCTTAATAAGCAGATTCTAAATCTAGGTAAAATGTCACAGCAAATAACATAAAGAAAACTGTTGATTGCAAAAAACTCACCACATGACATCCTCCCTTAAGTCTTTGTCTTCACCTGTTATTAGAATCTAATTTCTCCTTTTATAATGCTCATTGGTTGCAAATGGTATTACTGACATATTAATTAAGAACGGAAGTGCAAAGACAAGTGGATGGAAAAAAGGAAAAAAGAAATAATGGCAAAGAAGACTGAGATTTTGTTTTCATAAAATTCTGATGGATTTCCCATCACACATTTAGATATTCAAACCCCTCCTGATGTGTCTTTGGAAAGAATGGTTTTCTTTTTGCCTTTTTAAAAAAACCAAAACAAAACAACAAACAAACAAAACAAACCAAACACCCTAAACATTCCATTTATAGAATAATTCCTAGACATGCTGGACTTGGCCATTGAAAAATATTATTAAAACCTATGAATAATTCAAATTCAGAACAAGATTCAATTTTAGGTCATCTGGCATATTGCCTTTTAACACTGAAAGCCAAGAGCAAAAATCAGACTCCCTTATAGGAAGCCAATCTTCCAGGTGGCCACCAGGATTTTTCACTGAATTTTGCACCTCCTGGGATAGAGAAACTATAATGGAATACAAAATCAATGCAGCTTCTGAGATCCAATCCACAAACTGGGGTTTTTATGGCTACATTGAAGTGAGATGGCCTTCTGTCTCTCTAAGAACATTCAGATTACCATCACACAGGAAGGACAAAAGATTATGCAGAACTAAGACATGTCAGCATGGCTTCCTCCTGTTCTACAATTCAGTGTGATATAGCCACATTGGCAGGTTGACTGGCTCATGAAAAAAAGCTTAAGGACAGTTTTCCATTGGCACAGAGTTGTTACAGGTACTCTTACAGCAGTTGTGTTCCTCATCACTGTGCAACGTAGATTTAAAAAAATATTGTGGATGGGTTACATGTGGTGAGGCCATGAATGAGCTGATCTTTCACTGGGCTATTAGCTGAATAAACTCATTTTGTGTCAGAATACTCAAGAACTTTTCTTACGTATTACAAAATGTTTCCTCTTCTTAGAACACACAGGATCTAGGGAATCTTCTGTAATTTCAAATTTCATTTATACATCCTCTTCTTCCCCCAAGATACCATATAGTTAAGGATATTTCCTTCTGTCTCTTGTCATTCTCTATAAAAATATCACATAGGCATAATTGACATATATAAAGTTAACCCAATGATTTCAAAATAAATTTCCGTAACTTAGTATGTTATGTATGCTTGCGTATGTGTTTATAGCTATAAAGATAATATTTGTATTTAATAGAGAGTAAACATGCCATCCACTTCCAAATACTGCTAAATAAACTGGTATTAATTTTCTAAGAAAATAGAGGAATATGAAATCACAGCTGGGGATAAAAGGGAAGAGAAACCCTTAGGTGAATCCAGGAGCAAGAACTGTATAAACTAGCATCTATGAAGGTTTTTACATATGTCCACAGTTTCCTTTCTGACATAATCCTAAGCAAAGAACATTATGTTAGGTCATGTAGATAGGACAATAGCTAAGATAAATTTCCTTCCAGAGAACAGACTAAAATTGATTTAACAAATTTGGAACAGCTTATTGTGCTGAGCACAGAATTTGACACTTGCTTGATAAAACTTGCCTCAATACCATAGATACACAATGAAAATATTCTTCAGGAAGTGTCAGTCCCTACTCAATTCTATACAACTTCTGTCTGAAAAGTTGGGGCAAAGTAATTCATTAATGAAACTTTATTGTATCTTGTTGCTAAGACTGATGAATTTACATTTTCAAACAGAATTTTAAGGAAAGGAAAGTATAATATTGGGATTAGCATAGAATATTAGAAACAGAGTTCTAAATAATTCATTAATTACTAACTGCAGGAATTTTATTTCTGTATTTTAAAATTAGTTGTAAGTAAGAATGTTTTCAGAGGAAAAAAAATCATACAGTGTCCTGTACATGCTATTATAGCTGCTCAGCTGCTTTAAGAGCTCGGAGTGTTTTTTGCATTACGTTAGTTATAAAACATAAATATACATCTTTAGCTAGTTTATTTTTATTTGCCTTTAGTTTGTAAACATTGTAGGAATTACGTTGTTCACTAGGAAACATTGATGCTACATAACAATGTATAACTATAAACTTCAAAATATTTTCATTTTTATCTGCATTGCAGTCACCTAAATTAAAAACAAACAAACAAATAAACTCGAGCTTCTGATCCTAGACCCTATTCATTCTAAGTTTGCATTTATACAAGTTGATTTGTTGGGATATAGACCATATGTTTTATTTTTCATAAGTCCAAGTCTTGATCAATCAAGTAATGGCAGGCTGACTCATACGATTACGTAGAAGACAGTATTTTGATATGTAGCCAACCCACTAAAACAGCTTTCCAAAGAAAAATGTATTGAAGGGAACCAAGGAAAGTAGAAACTGCTTTGAAAAGATGAAGAAAAAATAATCACTCTTTCTGGTTAATAGTTGTCCAAGAGACAAATTGGCAGAAAACTTGATGTCTGCCCAAAGGGAAGTGTCACTTCCAAAATTTTTAACAGCTTCATGTGGATATTGCTTCAAATGTTCTCTAAAATGGTGATACCAGCTTTTTATCCTCTGAAATACAGTACGCTCTTCTTTTGCAAATAACAGTCTAAAAACCTAATGCTGTAGGCTAGTTTATCCAGACTAAGTGGAAGTGAAAGAAAATACTTAGAATCAGAGACTGATTACATGTCAGTATGGCCTTAAAAATCTACTGAAACAGTTAATCTTGTTACTCAAAGCACCACAAGCACTAGGATTTGTACTAACCCTTTTCCACCCTGCTGTTAATAATTGAGTACACAAGCTTTAAATTAACAATGAATAATGGACTTTTTGCCAATAAAATCATGTTAAGCATAGAATCAAATAAGAGTTTGGTGCCACCCCACCTGAAAGGAGCAGGGACAGCTTTCACTAGATCAGGTTGCTCAGAGCCCCATCCAACCTGACGTTGAGCGTTTCCAGGGGTGGGACACCAACCACCCCTCTGGGAAAACTGTTCCAGTGTTTCACCATGTTCATTGTACAAAATGTATTCTTTATATCTACTCTAAATACCCTATTTCAATTTAAAGCCATTACTCCTTGCCCTATCACAATAGGCCTGCTGCGAAGTTTGTCCCCATCTTTCCTTCAGGCCCCCTTCAAGTCCTGAAAGACCTCCATAAGGTCACCCCATAGCCTTCTCTTCTGTAGGCTGAACGGCGCCAGCTCTCTCAGCCTGTCGTCATAGGAGAGTTGTTCCATCCCTCTGATCATTTTTGTGGCACTCCTCTGGACACACTCTAACAGGTCCATATCTTTCCTGTGCTGAGGACTCCAGAGCTGGACATAGTACTCCAGGTGGGATGTCACCAGAGCAGAACAGAGGGGCAGAATCACCTCCCTCGACCTGCTGGCTGTGGTTCTTTTGATGCAGCCCAGGATGCGGTTGGCTTTCTGGGCTGCAAGTGCACATTGCCAGCTCACGTCCAACTTTTCATTCACCAGTCCTTCTTCTCAGGGCTGCTCTCAATCCTTCCATCCCCCAGCCTGTATTGATACTGGGAGTCCCATTTTGATAGCAAACCTTCCATCAGTCTCCTATGAAACAGCTTCCAGAAGGTGTATCCTGTGCAATTTCTGTCTGACAAACAAATATCTGACATTTAGCAGTGGGAAAAACACTCCAACCTGTTTCCTAGACTTTCAGCTCCTTCCTGACTTGACTGCTACCCAAAAAGGCAAAGGCATACACAAAACTTTTTTTCTAGCTACAAAAAACTTTTAATTGAAAACAAGAGTGCCAGGTTTGAACACAGTTTCAGCAGATTAGCAGTTAAATTAGAAGGGGCTTTTCGTTTAAGTTCCAGTGTTGATATGTCACTGTGCCCTGTCACTTTGAAAAGCGATAGTGCTTTGTTATCAGCACTGAGCACAGGCAGCTTCCTGATGTAGAGGCAGACCAAAATAGGCTGCCACAGTGATGAAGGCACCATGCACATGTTGCATCCTCCCATGCAGGAAGATGTGGAGGGGCGGTGCTGACACACAGCTCTGCTCAGACAAACAGTCTGATTATCTCCCAGGGCCTGGTTTCCTGACATTCAACAAAAAAAAAAAAAATGAACTGATGGCAAAAATGTTCATCCTAGTTTACCTCAAGGAGTATAAAGGGATTCCGAGACTATGGTAGCATTTCTCATTAATAAATGATTCCTTGTGTGTTTGCTTATCATCCCTTTTGGCAGGAAAAAGCTTTGTGGGATTAGTTATTGTTGAGAGTTCTGTATTGCAGAAGTTAAAGGATTTGAGGGATATTCATATCTTGTATTGAGGTTTTAGATGCAAAAGGGGTATACAAATTTTATTCTCAGCTTCCATGATTAAGAATTGGTGTAACTCTTTTAATATTTGAAGTCACTCTTTATTTATTTCAAGCCTGTACTGCCCTGATAGAAAATTGATTTGATTACATTTTTCCTTCTGTTGTTCCCTACTACAACTGTCTTCTTGGGCCTGCCATAGCAACTAAATATCACCCATTTGATGCTTTTTACCGTCTAATCTTCTCAGACACCTAACTTAATTCTTGCAACAAAAAAATCTTATGTGTTCTCTACTCAGCATGATAGAGGGAAGACACTTAGCCTGTCATTTTCCAAATGTCTTGTCAGGCAAAGCTGGGCCATATTGGAAGTAGTGTATTTGACAGATATACAGCAACTTTTTGGCAGGCATGGGTTCTTCTTTGATGGTTTTCTGCTTAGCTGCCTCTTTTTGTATAAAATAATTTTTTATTCTGTTCTCATGGGTTTCACATATGTGCGTATTTGTAACAGAGGAAGCAGAGAGGACCTGATTTTTTTTTTCCATTTTTCTCTTCTGGATTTGTAGATATTTTTAAAATTCAGCAAAAACAGAAAACAAGGTTCAAGTGATTAAAATTTTTATTTAAGCTATTTGTCTTGTCTCATAAGCTGTGCTTCTACAACATAATGCTAATTGAAAAGCCAACTAATCCAGCAAATCTGGGATAAAAGGTGTGGAATATGAATGAATTTGTCCTAGACAGCATACATACAATTATTAATAATATGTAACAACCACTGGAATTATACCAATGACAAGTAATTTTATCGTGCGTGTTCCTTCACATGGCATTGCAGTTGATTTCTCATTCCTTGATGAAATCTTTGCTGTTGCAAAACCAACAATAGGTGAGAAGTATTTCCTAGTATGGATTGACTGGAATGTATCAAGCTCTCCCTGGGGATGGATGAAGAGGTATTCGAGAGCTTGTGGGTAAGGACTAAGGGGCAGGCTAATATGAGAGACACTGTTCTGGGTGTTTATTACAGGCTGGCTGATCAGGATGGGGAAGCTGATGAGGCCTACAGGTAACTGAAAGTAGCCTCACAATCACAGGCCTTGGTTCTCATGGGGGACTTGGTTCTCATGGGTCACCCTGATATCTGCTGAGAAGGCTATGCAGCCAGGCATGCACAGTCCAGGAGGTTCCTCCAGTGTATTGATAATTTTTTGAGTCGGGTGGTGGAGAAGCCAACAAGGAGAGGTGTACTACTGGACCTAGTATTGACAACAAAGAGGGACTGGTGGAGTACATAAAGCTTGGGGGCAGCCTTGGCTGTAGTGATCACAAGAAGACAGAGTTCAGGATCATGGGTAGTATGCACAAAACACCCACAAGTAGGCTTGCAAGCTTGGACTTCAGGGGGGCTAACTTTGACCTCTTCAAGAGACTGCTTGGAGAAATCCCGTGGGCTAGGGCTCTGGAAGGTAGGGGGGCTCAAGAGTGCTGGTTGATATTCAAAGACCACTTCCTCCAAGCTCAGGATCGGTGCATCCCTAAGAGCAAGAAATCAGGCAAGGGAAGCAGGAGACCTGCATGGTTGAGCAGGGAGCTTCTGAAAAAGCTCAAGTGGAAGAAGGAAGTTTACAACACATGGAAGAAGGGACTGACCACTTGAGAAGATTACAAGAATGCCATCAGTGTATGCAGGGCTGAAACGAGGAAAGCCAAGGCCTCCTTGGAATTAAAACTGGCAAGGGATATTAAGGTCAAGTATGTTGGAGGCAAAAGGAAAACTAGAGAAAATGTGTGCCCACTGTTGAATGAGACAGGAGCCATGGTGACAGAGGGTATGGAGAAGGCAAGTTACTGGATGCCTTCTTTGCTTTGGTCTTTACTGCTCGGCCCAGCCCTCAGGAGTCCCAGACCTTGGAGGTAACAGGGAAAGTCTGGAGGAAGGAGGACTTCCCCTCGGATGAGGAGGATCAAGGGAGAGATCAATTAAGTAAAATGGATATCCACAAGTCCATGGGCCCCGATGGTAGGTACCCAGGAGTGCTGAGGGAGCTGGCAGATGTCACTGCTGGGCTGCTCCCCATCATCTTTGAAACATCCTAGAGAACAGGTGAGGTGCCCGAGGAGTGGAGGAAAGCCAATGTCACTCCAGTCTTCAAAAAGGGCAAGTAGGAAGACCCAGGGAGCTACTGGCCAGTCAGCCTCACTTCCATCCTTGGAAAGATGATGGAAGAGCTCATTCTGGGAGCCATCTCAAAGCACGTGGAGGAAAAGAAAGCTATCAGAAGTAGTCGACACGGATTCACCAAGGGGAAATCATGTCTGACTAATCTGATAGCCTTCTATGATGCCATGACTGGATGGATAGGTGAGGGGAGGGCAGTGGATGTTGTCTACCTTGACTTCAGCAAGGCTTTCGACACCGTCTCCCACAGCATCCTCATAAGGAAGCTTTGGAAGTGTGGGGTAGATGAGCGGACAGTGGATTAAAAATTGGTTGAAAGATAGAGCTCAGAGAGTCGTGATTTGACACACAGAGTCTAGTTGTAGGTCAGTAACAAGTGGTGTTCCCCAGGGCTCAGTACTGGGTCCAGTCCTCTTCAGTATATTCATCAATGACATGACCATGAGGCAGCAATGTGCCCTCGTGGCCAAGAAGCCAATGGCATCCTGGGCTGCATCAAGAAGAGTGTGGCCAGCAGGTGGAGGGAGGTCATCCTCTCCCTCTACTCTGCCTTTGTGGGGCCGCATCTGGAGTACTGTGTCCAGTTCTGGGCTCCCCGGCTCAAGAAGGACAGGGAACTGCTGGAGAGGGTGCAGCAAAGGGCTACAAAGATGATTAGGGGACTGGAACACCTCTCTTATGAAGAAAGGCTGAAGGTTTTGGGTCTCTTCAGTCTGGAAAAAAGACGGCTGAGGAGGGATCTTATCAATGCTTATAAATGCTTAAAGGGTGGGTGTCAGAAGGATGGGGCCAGGCTCTTTTCAGTGGTGCCCGGGGACAGGACAAGAGGTAATGGGCACAAACTTGAACATAGAAGTTCCATCTCAACATGAGAAGGAACCTCTTTACTTTGAGAGTGGCATAGCACTGGAACAGGCTGCCCAGGGAGGTGGTGGAGTCTCCATCTCTGGAGACATTCAAAACCCACCTGAACACATTCCTGTCCATCCTGCTCTAGGTGACCCTGCTCTGGCATGGGACTAGATGATCTCCAGAGATCTCTTCCAACCTCTATCATTCTCTTATTCTGTGACTCTCTTTCAAGAAGAAAGAGATCCATGAGGTACACAGGGAGAGCTCATCTTGGACTTTATATTACAGTTAACTGACTGTTGGATAAAGCTGAAGTTAATAAAATCACAGGCTTACAGTGGTTTAGACTGCATAGGTTTTGTTTCTGTGTGGAGCTAACACATGCAAGTCTCAATATATTACGTATTACTTTATCACGGAATCACGGAATCTTCAGAGTTGGAAGGGACCTCTAGAGATCATCTAGTCCAACTCCCCTGCTAGAGCAGGATTGCCTAAAGCACATCCCTCAGGGCTGCATCCAGGCAGGTCTTGAAAATCTCCAGAGAAGGGGACTCCACAACCTCCCTGGGCAGCCTGTTCCAGTGCTCTGTCACCCTCACCGTAAAGAAGTTTTTCCGTGTATTTGAACGGAACTTCCTATGTTCTAGCTTGTGCTCATTGCCCCTTGTCCTGTCACTGGGAACCATTGAAAAGAGCCTGGCTCCGTCCTCCTTAAACCCACCCTTTAGGTACTTGTAAACATTAATTAGGTCCCCCCTCAACCTTCTCTTCTCCAGGCTAAAGAGTCCCAGCTCTTTCAGGCTTTCCTCATAAGGGAGATGCTCCAGTCCCATAATCATCTTGGTTGCCCTACGCTGGACTCGCTCCA
Source organism: Chroicocephalus ridibundus (assembly GCF_963924245.1). Taxonomy (NCBI): domain Eukaryota; kingdom Metazoa; phylum Chordata; class Aves; order Charadriiformes; family Laridae; genus Chroicocephalus; species Chroicocephalus ridibundus. Next base: position 54,073,639 of record NC_086316.1, read on the forward strand.
GTAGTTCCCTGTCCCTCTTGAACTGGGGAGCCCAAAACTGGACACAATACTCCAGTTGTGGCCTCACCAGTGCAGAGGAGAGGGGGAGAATGACCTCCCTCGACCTACTGGCCACAGTCTTCCCTATGCAGCCCAGGATGCCATTGGCCTTCTTGGCCACGAGGGCACACTGCTGGCTCATGGATAATTTGCTGTCTACTAGGACCCCCAGGTCCGTCTCCTCAGAGCTGCTTCCCAGCATGTCCGCCCCTAACCTATACTGGTGCTTAGCATTCTTCCTTCCCAGGTGCAGGACCTTACGCTTGCTTTTGTTGAACCTCATTAGGTTCTTCTCTGCCCAGCTCTCCAGCCTGTCCAGGTCACGCTTTATATATGTATATATATTTTCTTTTACTTTGATAGTGTTATGTTATTGAAAAGCACATTCTTTTAGAAAATTTTGCTTTTCTGGCTAATGAGTAAATAGCCTTATTGTTCTTTAAAGATATATGCTTTACTTTTTGCATCCTGAAAGGCTTTGGTTTCTTATTTCTTGGAAAACTCTTTTAGCAAAGATATCAAGCAGAATCAAATAGCTGTGTTGAATCTGTGAAGAAATTATATTTTTGGTTTATTTCATTTGCAAACTCTTTATTTGCACAGTTTGCAGATACATATAATTAAATTTTAACTACAATTTCTCCAAGTTAAACCATGTGAAATTGAACTCTATGGTTACAATTAGTTGCATACAAAAAGACTGTTTATAGTTTCATTTTTACTTTTGTCTAGAACAGTTGTTCATGCAAAAAGCATCACAACTAAAATACAAGCTGTTGAATTATCTTCATTTTTGTTTTTAATACCTTAACCTAGTTAAAACTGAGAGATTGAGAATACTATGTGTCATTCTATGAGCATGATTTAATTTAGGGTCTTCACTAAGCTGGCTGCTTTCAGTGTTTTTTTTCAGAGAAGATATCTATAAGATACACACATACATTTTCTTTCTCCTTTTCTCACTTTCTGCAAAATATATTTCATTCATCCCACCTGGACTCTCTCAAAGCAGATCCACAAAGCATACAGCAGCTCCTATTGTCAATGAATGCAGATAATGTCATTAACACTGCAAAGGATTTGCAAGTATATATGGACTAGATGAAATTGAGTCAGGCGTGACAAATTGCATTGAATTAAATCTTGTTTAAAAAAAGTATTTTTTCTGTCTGAAGGTCATTGCATGCACTGCCAGTCACTCAAAACACTCAAAGTAGCTATTAGATCAAAGGGGAGGAGGTAATACTGCAATTCTACAATACACTGTAAAACAGAATAGAGTACTGTGGGAAAAGTAGCAGGCAACATACATCTGCAGCCAAACAGAAGCAATTTGAATCTTTGTTTGTTTGCATTCTTACTAATTGAAAAGGAGACTATAAAAGAATCCGGAGACTATAAAAGAATCCAGAGACTATAAAAGAATCCAGAGACTATAACTGAAATGTATTTGCTTGCTTGGAGCTGGTGGAAGATGGAACATATGAAGAAGAAAAATAACTTGTTTTAATTGGTGATAGAGGGTTTGGGTTTGGTTGTTTTTGCAATTTCCTTTACATTTTAAATGCTTTTTCTCTATGCTTAACATTTGTATACGATCAATTTTGCAACATTTAAAAGTGGAATTGCAGTTGAAGTACTTTCCAGCTTTTACACGAACAACATGTAAAATATTAAATACCTATCTTGCAGAATTTCTGAGTTATCCATCTACTTTTAGTAAATATAACCTGTAATTCAGGGTACATTTATTTATTTTACTCCCAGCTCTCCCAGCCTCTCCTTGTATGACAAATGCTCCAGTTCATTCATCATCTTTGTGGCCCTTTACTGAATTTGCTCTATTAGGTCTCTTGTACTGGGAAGCCCAGCACAGGACACAGCACCCAGATGCGTCTCACCTGTACTGAGTAGAGAGGAAGGATCACCTCCCTTGACCCACCAACAGTGTTCTTCCTAGTGCAGCCCAGGAAGCTGTTGGGCTTCTTTGCTACTAAGCTGCATTACTGGGTCATGGTCAATTTACTGTCCACCAGGACCTTTTCTACTGAGCTTGTTTCCAGAAAGCTGGCCTCCAAATGGCTGCTGCTGCCTGCAATTATTCTTCCCTAATGGCAGGGTTTGGCATTTCCCTTTGTTGAGCAGCAAGATATTCCTGTTGGTCATTGCTCTGTTCTGTCCAGGTTCCCCTAAATGGCAGCACACCTATGTAGTGTATCAATCTATTGTTCCACTTTGTTATCCTCTGTAAACTTGCTGAAGGTGCACTATGTCCATTGTCCAGGTCATTAATGAACATGTTCAACAATGTTGGACCCAATTAGACAGTATTGAGCCCTGGGAGCCCTGGGAGGACTGCAGTTGAGATATGTAGAGCTGTTCACAGTCCTTGTAGCCTGGTAGTTCAAGGAGTTTTCAATCTACCTCATTGTCCATTTATGGAGTTCATGCTTCACCTGTTTTACTATGAGAATGTTAGGGGAGACAGTGATGAAAGCTTCGTTAAATTCAGAACAAGCAACATTCATTGCTCTATACTTGTTCACCATTCCAGTCACCTCATCACAGAAGGCTGTGAAGTTGGTTAAACATGATTCCCCCTTCATATATCCATACTGAGTACTCCAAAATGCCTTTATGTCCTTCATGTTTGGAAATCATTTCCAGAAGGATTTCCTCTATCGCCTTCCCAGGGATCAAAAGCAAGGCCTGTACTTCCACAGATCCTCCTCCTTTCTGCTCTTGAATAGAGTGAGCTTTACATTCTTCTAGTCTTCAGAGACATCCACAGTCAATACAAACCCTCAAGATAAATTCAGAGTGGTCTGGTAATGACGTGAGCCAACTCCTCGGCACTGGGGGATGCAAGTCATCAGGTCCCATAAACTCGTGTGTATCTGGTTCATTTAAATGATCCCTAACCTGGTCCTTCTCATTCCACCAAGTGTAAGTATTTCTTCCTCCAGACTTTCTTGCTGGTCTCAAGTACCCAAGTCTTACCCTTAGAGATCAAGGCAAAGAAGGCATTAAGTGTTTCAGTCTTTTCAGTGTCCTTTGTCATCAAGTCCCTTTTCTTTTTCAGCAGTGGGCCCGCATTTTGCTTTGTCTTCCTTCTGCTTCTGGTGTATCTGTAGAAACCATTTTTCCCTTCAGATCCCTTACCAGACGCCAGTCTAGGTAGGCTTTGGCTTTCATAATGACAACCCTGAATGCTTAGACAGTGTCTCTGTGTTCTTCCTGGGTCACTAGTCCCTGCTTCCACCAGTATGTTGCATTTTCTAGTCTGAGTTTTTTCAGGAGCTCCATGGGCATCTATGGAAGGTTGCGCCTTCAATAAAGTGATGTGAATTTTGTGGGAAGGAGGGAAGAAAGGTCCTGGAAAAGGGCATAGGGCGTGCAAAATATATTAAGAACCAGTAAAGGGTGAATCCATAACAGCAATAGGAGTGTCCTCTGAGAGGAACAGTAAGTGGACAGTCCTGCTGTTGACCTGATGATAAATAGAGTTTCCTACAGACTCAAAACAGATTTTTTTTGGCATTTGTTCAGTCCAGGAAGGCACTGTAAACCAATAACCTGGAAAGAGAGACTAAAAGAAAAACCTGAATCAGAAAGGTCAAATAGTTAGGGCAGATCTGTTTTCAAACCTTTTATTCATTCTGCCTATTCCTGAAAAGCTGAATTTAAATTTGAATCTATTTTTTAGAATTCCTTATTTGGTTTATGAATTTCCTTTCCTAATGAATAATAACGTTAGAAATGGAACATCCATTTACAGACTACTGCTTATGAAAATACACATAATTCTCTTTTAAATCTCTGCCCAGTTTGGAATCTGAGAATTTTCTGCAATTGTATTAGTTTTGTCACATCTTGACACTTCATTAGGTTTACTGAGCTCCAACAGAAGGGTAAATTTTCAAAAGTGCAAATCTGTCTGTAAACACTGTAAATGAATTAATATGTTTATTTCATTAAGAATAGCAACTCTAGGAGGACATCTTTCCTAATTGGATCATTGAGTACTTGTGACAAGAAGTTATCACCTACAAACTTCAAGAATGTCCAATGCCTTTCAGTATTTAAGAGGCATTTGGACAATGCCTGTAAAAATAAGATGTTTCAGCTTTTGATCATCCTTGAATTGGTCAGGCAGTTGGAATAGATGATCCTTGTAACTTCCAACTGAAATATTCTATTCTATTCTATTCTATTCTATTCTATTCTATTCTATTCTATTCTATTCTATTCTATTCTATTCTGCCCTGCCCTGCCCTGCCCTGTTGTTTTCAAAACAAAAGATACTTGAACTTCATCTGAATAATTCAATTTCTCAAAAAAGCCTTCCTCCTCCCAAAAATTAATGGCATCAAAGCCCATCTATAGAATCATCATTTTCTCCAAATGTGCTGTGTATAACAACTTTTACCACACCTGTTCTACAAATTTTGACTTATTGTGCCATCTTTACAAAAGATGGACAATAAAGAAGGACTTACTAACTCGCATGACACCATTTAGATACCATCTTGCTGATTTCAAGACCCAAGTTAGTATTTCTGAATGGTGCTGAAAAATGTAAAACATTTGCTTGCTGATTTGATTGCACAAAGAACATATGTTCCTATATCCATCATACAATAACGAATAAAAAAAAGAAAATCTATGTAAAGCAATAGATACACTCACTTTGTTGGTGTTCCAGACCAGAGAGGCGGCCAATCTCTTCCTACTCTCTTTTCTGAAGTTTATTTTTAACGACAGCTGACTACTTGAAGTTGCAAATATTCACATCATTTTGTGTAGAAAAATGCCTAATACAATAACTAGAGCAATAATTATACTTTGAAAACTATGCAAGTCACAAGATATAGTTCTCAATAACAAAGCTAAATAAACTTTTTTTTTAAATAGTTCTGACCAGTTTAATAGAATGACAAAAATGAAATATAAGATTAAGTGAGGAATAATTTTGCCAAACATTTTTTTTTGTTAAAATTGAAGCAATCTTTGATTATGATGGACCTTTTTGTTCAAAAATTAGTAAGTATCCAAATTTGGGTAGTTGGACAAGACCAAGGAATGTCATGTTCCTGCCACACAGAATGGCTTTAATGTCCTTCAGCCTGGTTTGCTTGAGCACAGTTTCAGATTCAGATGATCTGAACAATTTAATATAAATAAAAAAAATACTCAGTCTACTTATTCTGTTTTCTGGAACAATTGAATTGTATTCATTAGAATTATTCTCCCCTCAAAAGATCCCGGGCGAATACATGAAATAAGAACGATGTTTAGTCCAATTTCTTCTTTTTTTTTTTTTTTAATTACAGCCAATTATTTCTACAGTTTGTAATGAGAAGTGCTTTATAACCATAAAATAGTTAGCACTGTTAGTACCAGAACAGATAATGACAGTTATTTCATATCAATTGGGGTAGCTGCAGAGAAGGAAACTGTTTGCTGTAAGCATAGGTGGCAAATCCAACTCATTAAGTTCGTATCTATCATTTGAATAATGATAAGAAGAAATTTATAATGAAATTATAGCATCACAAAAAAGTCTAGATTGGAAGAGACTATTTAATCAAACTTCGAGTTGAAATTAGAGCCTTAGATTAGGTTGTCAAGAGTCTTGTCAAACCACTTTGTGAAAATTTCCAGTGAAGGGAGATTCCACCACTTTTCTGTGCAACCTATTCCAATGCTTAATTGATCTCCCAATTAAGATTTTTTTTTCTTGTATCTGTTAACCATTGCCACCATCTATTTATTTGAAGAAAGTACCTTCATTTTCTCCTACTACCTTCTAGGTACTGGATGACCATAGTTAGATTCCCATCAGAGCTGCTGCTTCTCCAGATTGAACAAACCCTATGTATTCAGATGTCATGTTCTCCAATCCCTGAAGCACTTCATTAGCTGCTGGACTCTTTTAGATATTTCAAAGTCTCTCTTAAACTGTAGGACCAAAACTGAGCAGAATATTCCACCTGTGAACTAGTAAGTCAACAAGGGATGAGAGCATCTGCCATACCAAGAGAGGCTGAGAGAGCTGGGACTGTTCAGTTTGGACAAGAGAAGTCTCAGGGGAGATCTTATCCATGTGTATAAATACCTGAGTGGGAGTGTATAAATAAAATGAAGCAGACTCTTTTCAGTGGTGCCCAGTGAAAAGGACAAGAGGTAATGGGCAAAATGTGAAAGATTTGAAATTCCATCTGAACAGAAGAAAAATATTTTTTCCTGTGAAGGTATTCAAAAACTGTCAGAGGTTGCCCAGAGAGGCTGTGGAGTCTCCATCCCTACAGATATTAAAACCTGCCTGGAACACATCCTTAGCAACTTGTTTTATCTAGCCCTGTTCTGAGCAGGGAGTTGCACTAGACAATCTCCAGAGGTACCAACCAGCCTCAGCCACTCTGCAGTTCTGTCAAGTGCTTAATAAAGCAGAATTATCATATCCCTTAATCTGCTGTCTGTAATCTTGTTGATGCAACCCAGGACAGAGTATCTCATCACAGCCCAAGGGTGTGCTGTGGATTCATATTCAGCTTACTGTCCACCAGGACATCTAGAATTTGCATAATCAGCATATGTTAAAAGTCCTTAATGTTGTACGTAACAATTTTTTCATATTACTTGCCAAAAGATCTTTAGTGAATCCAGAATTATAGTGGAGATATCATCACTAGCACTGGAAAACACACTTCCAAGGTGTGACAAAGGTATTGTCAACAAGCTTCTTTTGAACCTGCATTTTCCCTAAATATATTTTCTACTTTCTCATATAGAAGTTGTTGTTTTAATCTTGTACCTCACCCATTCCACTTCTGTATTCTTATGGTACTACATGATGTGCACAGTAAATGTATGTTACCTTGCATCTAGGAATAAGTTTCTGGGGTTTTACTTTCCCTGTTCATAGCACTAGTAACCAAGCAAATAACTGAAGTAGCAAGGAAAAAGAATGTTAAACCAGTTCCCCTAGTGACTTAATATTCCTGTCCCGTCCCAGTGATTTTGACCTTCTGGAAGTCCAAAGGGCTATTTACATTTAAAAACATTACTAAGCTATGTCTACAGCAAAATTAATATGATGGGTATCTTTTATTAAAAATTTTGGGTCCCAACTGTGGCATGCATGATCACACGCAAATTAACATTATTGGAGATATTTGGTATGCACTGAAAGTTCGGCTATTTGTCTCAGAACTTAACTCTGTTTAAAAGAATCTTCATAACTTAAACAGATGCTAGAATATATTTCTCATGTTATGCACATATATTCAATATTATTTGCTACAGGATCCTAAGGCATAATGATTTACAATTTATGTTATCATAGCCTGAATAAGCAACTGAGTAAAATCTGTCACATTATACTGTTGTATTTAATATGAATTCACATCCAACCCTCTATGGAAGAAATGAATTCTAATTTCATGCTGTAAGATTTCACAATAGAGAGAACTGATCATTAGATTTGCATTTTTAAAAGAAGTAATATAAGGAGAATACAATCAGATCTATAGTAATTTATCATTTCATATGCCCTAGACTGCGTCAACAACCTCAAAAGCCCACATTTCTAAGAGTAGTACAGCATGAAGTACTTAGTAGAATTACTCTAAAAAAGTATAACACTGCTAAGGTAATAGTCATATGTTCAAACATTTATACATCATTATATTGTGCTATGCGTTTCTCCAAACACGAGTTTTTGTTCTAACATTGACTATGCTTTGAAACAAATTGTCCTCAGAATGCACTCATTTGAATTTTTAGGCAGGTAGACCTAAAATATGTACTTTACTCTCTTTCTAAAAAAATTAATACAGTAAAAGTAGTATCTTGAACAGTCAAATTTCTTGAGCAATACTTTTATGCAAAATAATTTTCTTTTTTAGCAAAATTATTTTCTAGAGGAGTAATTGTACAGGTTTTCTTTTTACTAAACTTGACAGGGATGTAATCTAATGTGGGTATAAGGTAGGTATTAATTCATTATTCCTTATTGATTTTGATTTCTGCTTTAGTGTGACTGGATATTTTTTTCTTATTTCTTCCAATTAATTTACATTAGAAAACATTTATTGCTTTAAATTTAACTTTAAATTTCCCCTTATATTTCCCATATACTTCTACATCACCCATGTAACAAAGAATTATTTTCTGAGTTAATGATTAGGATCACTAGGGAAGAGAAACAACTAGTAAGACCTATATTTTTTTATGCTGAAAGAACAGGTTATCTATGCTTTAGCCAGAAACCAGTACTGATTTGTTTAACAGGTTGCCTAAAAGAAAATTTATTAGAAACTGTATCTAGCACAGTAAACCTGTAAAACTCCTTGCTTGTGTAAGCAGCTTTGTTAGAGGATTTAAGCATTCCTGCCATAAAAAAGTTTGATATTACTGTTAGCATGTTATGAAAACTGAAGCATAAATAAAGGATGATTTAGTGTTAGTTTTTTCTTAGTTTTCCTTTTTTATGTTTTTGGTTTGCAATATAGATTTCATTAGTAAACAGTACTTTGGTCTATAGAATTCTTTCAATTTTTTTTCAATTTTTTTTTTAAATGTAAGTACTTCTTCCTGTTCCCTAAGTAGAAAGCCCATAAATAGCCAGGGACTTGATTATTCATTGTAATTACACAGGGTGTTCACATATATTTCAATAACAGAATGTTGAGAACATGGTGAAAGTAAAGTAGACATGTCTATAGGAAAATTAAAATAATGACTATTTTTATTAAAAAGGAACATAAAACCACATTATATGTCTGTTATGTTCTTAATTTTTCTGCAGGCTTTCCAACAAAAATAAAACCAAAGCAAATGACCCCAACCAACCTTAAGTTTTGGAAGTCTTTTGGCAGTAAAGATTTCAAAAGTGGCTACAGACAAATGACATATCAAAATTATTGCAAAAGTCTCTCTGGTTAATAAAGGTAGTTAATCTTACCTTGCTGCCAAATTATGAACAATTACTCTTATCCATTGTAAGTTTTCTGAATAAAATATTCATATTTTCCCTAATCAGATAACCTTTTGTTTAACAATGAAATATATTTAAAAATCTTTCAAAATAATTGAGCATGAGGATACATCCTCTTTTTTCTCTAGCAGGTGAAATTAAGAGACAGATTTATACACATTGCTCCACACCCACTACAATGTATTGCTTACATGAAGACTAGTCTGAAGTTCACTAGGAATCCAAGGATTATGAGAATAAAAATGCCATTTGTGAATCAACAAATTCCCTTAATCACTTTGAAAATCCAGATGCTTTTGTGCTGTATTTGTGCTGCTGATTTCAGGATGTTTCAGTGATTTTATAAAAATAAATATATAATATTTGACAGTCAGAGTTGGCCTGATGGAGAGAGAAATGGACATGACTGAAGATTTTTAATTAGTAATGAAGGCTCATTTTCAGTTAGACTTTTGTTTTGCTCATTCCCTTATAAAGCAGCACATGGTTTCACTCTTCTTCAATATACTTTTCTCAATATACTGTGCTATTATTTGATCAGAAGATTCTGAGCTTGACAGCTGTTGCCCACCAATTTAGTAATCAGTATTTATACTAGTACTCACACATATTGAACTTGCCCCTTTCCCTTCTTTTTGAGTACATATTTGGAGTTCAGTCATTTCTTTATTATTGCTGCTGTTCCACAGTATTTTATGAAATTTCTGTCTTAGTTTTATTTGTTAATTTTATTCCATACGTATAATAGATAGTTTGTATTAGTTTTTATCTTTCAGTGACTGTTTTTTTTTAATTATTATTTATTTGTTTTTAAAGCATATCCATATTTTTCAATGTAGCATTTCATGACTTAAGCAAAAGTGGTCACCTTAGAAATGCTCCAGCATTGTATCCTTCAACACACAGGATCACAGAATCATAGAATGGTAGGATTGGAAGGGACCTCTAGAGATCATCTAGTCCAACCCCCCTGCCAGAGCAAGGTCACCTAGACCATGTTGCACAGGAATGTGTCCAGGAGGGTTTTGAATGTCTCCAGAGATGGAGACTCCACCACCTCTCTGGGAAGCCTGTTCCAGTGCTCTGCCACCCTTAAAGTAAAGAAGTTCCTTCTCATATTTAGGTGTAACTTCCTATGTTCAAGTTTGTGTCCACTACCTCTTGTCCTGTCCCCAGGCACCACTGAAAAGAGCCTGGCCCCATCCTCCTGGCACCAAACCTTTAAGCATTGATAAGATCCCCCCTCAGTCTTCTTTTTTTCCAGACTGAAGAGACCCAAGTCCCTCAGCCTTTCTTCATAAGAGAGAAGTTCCAGCAATCTTGGTAGCCCTTTGCTGCACCCTCTCCAGCAGTTCCCTGTCCTTCTTGAGCTGGGGAGCTCAGAACTGGACACAGTGCTCCAGGTATGGCCTCACCAAGGCAGAGTAGAGGGGGAGAATAATGTCCCTTGATCTTCTTGATGCACTCTTCTTGATGCACCCCAGGATGCCACTGGCCTTCTTGGCCACAAGGGCACGTTCCTGGCTCACAGTCATCCTGTTTTCCACGAGGACTCCCAGGTCTTTTTTTGACAGACAGAACTGCTACTAATCCTCATGCCATTTGTCTTCACTTTCTGACAGAGAAGTTTTAAGCATGAAATGTGCCCTTTTAGGAGATTTTACCAAAAAATAGTTAAGATTTGGTGGGCAGCTCACACTTACAAGCTCTCCCAGTCCTGAGATATGCTGTTTCTTATGGAAGACGTATTAACAAAATACATATAATACACCCACATGCCTTGAACACCTATGAGGTGGGTTGACCTTGGACAGCTGTCTTACTCCGCCTTCCAATGATGGAAAAGCTCATGGTTCTGGACAAGGACAGAGACGTCAATTACCAATTACCTTCAAGCATGGCACAGACTAAACTTGGGGAAAATTAATTTAATTTATAGTCAATTAAAAAAAAGAGTGGGGTGGTAAGAAACAAAGACAAAGCTAAAAACACCTTCCCCCTCACTCCCTCCTTCCCAAGTTCAACTTAATGCCTGACTCCTCTACCTTCTCCCTCCCTGCGCAGCACAGGGGGATGGGGAAAGGATCTTGCAGTCAGTTCATAAGTGTTCGTCTCTGCCACTCCTTCCTCCTCACACTTTTCCCTTGCTCCAGGATTAGTCCCTCATACATCAGAAAACCTGTCTGTGTGTGGGCTCCTTTCTGCCAGCTGCAGTGGAATCTCTGCCAGTACCTATATACCTGCACCCAACAAAATGTACTAAGGTTTTTTGTTTACTGACGTGCAGGGTAAGAAAACTTATATAAAATCTTGATTCCTCAGTGATTTGAATTTTCATTACTAGAGAGTATCAGCAGCAGAAGGATATTTATAACACCACTGCAGTGCCAAAACAGAAAGGCATACACTGTGCACAGCAGCCTGGTAGAGCAGGATTACACTGCTTACACCACAGATTACACTTGTCTGAAAAGACTCTCCTTCTCACAGTAATAACAGCCCATATACATTCTAAGAAGTATTTTTTAGGTCATGTGTCTAGCACAAAATAACACTAGCATAAAGAGATTATGTAGAGTTCCTAAAGAGAGTTCCATTGGCAGGACAGATTTTCCTGATTAAAGAAAAGGGGCATAAGTGTAGTATCTCATATTTATCTCATAATTATATATTACCTTATGACAATTTTGAATACCCATAGTTACCTATTATGTATTTGCCTGTCACTCTACTTCCTTAATGTGTGATCTCTCAATTGCACACAGCAAAATTTCTCTTCTGCTGCTGCTGCTAACACTGCATCTCTTTGGGACCTCTGGAGAAAAAGTCTCTCATTATACAACATTGGAAATTCTTAGTCTATGACTGACTGATTGCAAAGAATTTCTTTAACAACTTATTTGAGAGATGGTGCTTGACAGAGTTTGGAGTCAAAATTCTGGATTAAGTGAGCAAAAGTCATGATTTATTATCATTTTCCACTCATTTAAGGTTAACTAAAGCAAAACAAAACTAAAAGAAAGCTAAAACCCCTCATGAGGTTGTGTTATATACTTGTACATATCATGTATGTATTATGTATGCTTGGGGCATATTATATATGTATAGTATATCTTTGTGCATATTCCCTTGTATCATTATTTAAAAAAAAAAAAAATCTAATTTGCTAAATAAGCAAAAGCTTATACGCAATAAGGAATTAAGCAAGAAGAGTTGGAGATGTGCGTGCGCCTCCAGGGCTACAATCTTATTGGCATCACAGAGATGTGGTGGGATGGCTTTTATGATTGGAGCATTGGAATGGACGGATACCGACTCTTCAGGAAGAACAGGCTGGGAAGACAAGGGCAGGGTGTTGCCCTCAATGTCAATGAGCAGCTGGACTACATGGAGCTCCATCTGGGCATGGATGAAGACCCAATGGAGACCTTATGGGTCAAGATTAAAGGGAATGCAGGGACAGGGGACATTACCAGTATGACAGAGCGGATGAGGCCCTCCATAGACAGATGGGAGTGGCATTGCGTTCACAGACCCTGGTCATCATGGGGGACTTCAACCACCCTGATATCTGCTGGAAGGACAACACAGCGGGGCACAAGAAATCCCGTAAATTCTTGGAATGTGTCGATGACAACTTCTTCAAATGGTAGAGGAGCCAACAAGGATAGGAACTATGCTGGACCTTGTCCTTACCAACAAGGAGGGCCTGGTGGCGAGTGTCAAGCTCAAGGGTAGCCTCGGCGGCAGTGATCATGAAATGGTTGAATTCAAGATCCTTCAGGCAGCAAGGAGAGCACGCAGCAAGCTCACTACCCTGGACTTCAAGGGAGCAGACTTTGGCCTCTTGAGGGACCTGATTAGTAGGGTAACATGGGAAAAAGTACTGGAGGGAAGAGGGGCCAAATAGAGTTGGTTAGTATTCAAGGATCACCTCCTCCAAGCTCAGGAGCGTTGCATCCCAAGAATGAAGAAGTCAGAAAAAAGTGCTAGGAGGACTGCGTGGATTAACAAAGAGCTCCTGGACAAGCTCGATAGCAAAAAGGAGGCCTACAGAGGGTGGAAGCAATGATTGGATGACTAGGTGGAATACAAGGAAACTGTCCGAGTGATGAGGAACCAGGTTAGGCAAGCTAAAACCCAGATACAATTAAATCTGGCTAGGGGCATCAAGGATAACAAGAAAACCTTCTGAAAGTAGTCAGGGGTAAAGGCAAGACTAGGAAAGACGTGGGCCCTCTCAGGAAGGAGACAGGAGACCTGGTCACCCAGGATATGGAGAAGGCTGAGGTGCTGAATGACTTTTTGCCTCAGTCTTCACCGGCAAGGGCCCACCCACACCACCCAAGTGGCAGGATGCAAAGGCAGGGTCTATGAGAATGAAGAACCGCCCACTGCAGGAGAAGATCAGGTTCGGGATCATCTGAGGAACCTGAAGGTGTTTAAGTCCATGGGACCGGATGAAATCCATCCACGGGTCCTGAGGAAGCTGGCAGATGAAGTCGCCAAGCTGCTTTCCATTATATTTGAAAAGCCGTGGCAGTCTGTTGAAGTTCCCGCTGATTGGAAAGGGGAAACATAACCCCCATTTTCAAAAAGGGAAAAAAGGATTAGGCGGGGAACTACAGGCCCGTCAGTCTCACCTCTGTGCCCAGCAAGATCATGGAGCAGATCCTCCTGGAAACTCTGCTAAGGCACATGGAAAAGAAGGAGGTGATTGGTGACAGCCAACATGGTTTCACCAAAGGCAAATCGTGCCTAACAAATTTGGTGGCCTCCTATGATGTTGCCACAGGATTGGTAGATAAAGGGAGAACAATGGACATCATCTACCTGGACTTATGCAAAGCATTTGACACTGTCCCACATGACATCCTGGTCTCTAAATTGGAAAGGCATGGATTTGACGGATGGGCCACTCGGTGGATAAGGAACTAGCTGGGTGGCCTCACTCAAAGGGTTGCAGTCAATGGCTCAATGTCCGCATGGAAACCAGTGATGAGTGACATTCCTCAGGGGTCAGTACTGCTGTTTAACATCTTTGTCAATGACATGGAAAGTGGGATTGAGTACACTCTCAGGAAGTTTGCCAACGACACCAAGCTGTGTGGCACGGTTGACATGCTGGAGGGAAGGGATGCCATCCAGAGGGACCTTGACAGGCTTGAGAGGTGGGCCTTTGTGAACTTATTGAAGTTCAACCAGGCCAAGTGCAAGGTCCTGCACCTGGATCATGGCAATCCCAGGCATGAATACAGGCTGGGTGGAGAATGACTTGAGCGCAGCCCTGAGAAGGACTTGGGGGTGCTGGTGGATGAGAAGCTCAACATGACCTGAAAATGCGCACTTGCAGCCCAGAAAGCCAACCGCATCCTGGGCTGCATCAGAAGAAGCGTGGCCAGCAGGTTGAGGGAGGTGATTCTGCCACTCTACTCTGCTCTGGTGAGACACCACTTGGAGTACTGCATCCAGCTCTGGAGTCCTCAACACAAAAGTGTGTAAATCAAGGTATTCAAAGCTAACCAGCAAAGTCTGAACACAAAATTCGTAGTAAATCTTTAATTTTTGACCCACAGAAATAAAAATTTACCATTACATTTCTTGACTTTTTAGGATAATACAAAACTTCAAGGAAATGACATCTACTTTCATAAAGTATGCTGAGTAAGAGTCTGTATTTGTCCTGGATGATGTAACTACATAAATAATTGTAGGATTGACATTTTACATTTTGTTCCATTACTCTCTCTCCCTCTCTCTTCTCTTATTCTTTTTGACAGTGAGGTCACCTGTGTGGTTTTTTTAATATATACATAGTTGTAGTGAATGAGAACAGATTATGAGCTTTGGAATACACTTGTTCCTCAGTGGACTGAGAAAGCCTCTCAGTCCACTGAAAACCCACTTTGTGGGTTTTCTTGTTGTGGTTTGAGGATTGGGGTTGGTTGTGGGAGTTGATTTCACTTTTGTTTGGTTGTTTTTTTTCTAGTGAGAAACTCTCTAGTGTGTTTGAGTTGTCCTATTATGAAATGTTTTAGCTGGCAAAGAATCCATCTATAGCTGTTAAATATGTGTAACAAATTTTCATTTATGCATATGCTCAGAGAAGTTAGATGGGTGCAGTTTAAAAATACTTGTATTTTATGTTGACAAACATCAGTGAGGGTAGTTAGAATCATAGAATTATAGAAGGTTTTGCGTTGGAAAAGACCGTTAAGATCACCAAGTCCAACCATTAACCTAACACTGCCAAGTCCACCAATAAACCACTTCCCTGGGAAGCCTGCTCCAGTGCTTGATAACCCTTTCAGTGAAAATATTTTCCAAAATATCCAATCTAATTTTGGATTACAACTTGAGGCCATTTTCTCTTGTCTTCTCACTTGTTACTTAGGAGAAGGGACAACACCCACCTCACTATGACTTCCTTTCAGGTTGTTCTAGAGAGCAATAAGGTGTCACTTCAGGCTCCTTTTCTCCAGGGTAAACAACCCCATTTCCCTCAGCCACTCTTCATAAGACTTGTGCTCTAGATCCTTCACCAGCTTTGTTGCTCTTCTTTGGATGCACTCCAGCACCTCAGTGTCTTTCTTGTAGTGAGAGGCCCAAAACTGAACACAGTATTCAATGTGTGGCCACACTAGTGCCGAGTACAGGGGTACAATCACTTCCCTAGTCCAGCTGGCCAAACTATTTCTGATACAAGCTAGGATGGTGTTTGCCTTCTTGGCCAATTTTTCATGAATGAAGGATTTTTAGCTAATTTACGATACGTACTTTTTCCTCTGAGGAAAAATAAAATCAAAACATGTTGGGAATTTTTATGCAAATTATGTCATATAATGAAAATTTTTCATTTGTACCTAGTGATATTTAAGGGCCGTACCCTCACATCAAGGCTATGGTGATGTAATCAGTCTGCTAAGAGCGTTTCCTTCTCTTCATTACTTCTGTCTCACAATTCTTGACTCCATGTCACAGCTTGCCTCTTTCCTAAGTCTGAGATTTGATGTTCAAAAGCTACAAACATGTTGCAAGCTGCTAGGACCATTAAAGTTTCTAGCACATGTCATGTTAGTGATGATAGCATAGGGGTTGATTCTAGCATACATACTATAGTTTTTACACTATTGAACTATGTATGTAGATATTTATGCTAACTTAAGCTCTTTATTTGAATATGCATACAATTTTTTTGCTTATTTATTCTTGATCCATCCAGATCTTTTTCAGACATAATTAGTTTCTCTCTTGCACATCCAGTGTCTTCCCTAGAGTAATCTTCAGTCTCAGTAAACACAGGAACAGTAGGAAGGAAATTGTACCCTAGGATGCTCAGCCATGTTTTCCAATGAAGTCGTTAGTGTCCCTGAGCAGTAAGTCATCAATGGAAGAATTTCACCCTGATTGTTTATGTCACAAGTCACACTCTTTTCAAGAAGAAATCATTAAAAGAACCTGTCCTGTTTTCTCTTGGAATCAGAATTCTTTGAGCTGCCCTAAGAATTTAGGGTTGATAAAGAACATACTATTGACATTTGAGATAGTTTCTGGACAGCAGAACTACTTTGTTGAAATGAAGATTTACTATTTCCATGGGCCCTATAATTTTGGGAAAGGTACTCAACAGGACAAAGAGCTATCTGTGTGTAACATCATCTTGGTATTGGGATATATGCAATTCTGAATAAACCGTATACTTAATATTCCATTTCTGTATTACTTTTACACAAGAACAGGAAACTGAGTAAACCTGAGTCTGGGTTAGGTTAGGGAGGAAGTGGAAAGCTGCTCATTTTCCCTGTTGTTAATAAAGGATGACTACTGGCAAAGGTTCATTTCCATCGTTGCCTTTCCTCTGTTACTCTCCTAGTAGTCTAGTCCTAGTCCTAGTCCTAGTGAAGGACAGGATAGAGAAGGTATTAAAAAAAAAAAAAAAAAAAAAAAAGCAGTCATGAACATTAAGAAAAAGAAGGAATTAAATAACACCAGGGACAACTTTGTCGTTTCTGAGATACAGGAAACTAAAGATGTTGAATATAATTTGGGGAAATAGAGGAAAATGAGGCCTAACACAGAAGAAACATAGCATTGTCTAGACCAGGAAGGAGATAGGCGGGCACAGAGAGAGGAAAACCAGCAGTAAGATGATAGACTAACAGAAGGAAAAGAAAAGAAGCAATTGCTTTACTCACCAGAGATGAAATCAGTGTAAAAACAGGAAGACACGCAAAAACTGCCAATCAGTTAGGAATAGTATTGCATCTCCTGAAATTTGAAGATCTTGTCCATTTTCCCTTTTTTCACACATGATGGATTTCTGCTACAGAATACTCTTTAAGAATACCACAAGTCCACCTTCCACCACAGAAGTGAAAGAAAAAGAGATATCAAAACCTAAAGGGAATTGATACTGGGGACTCTGAGTGGAAAGAAGACAAAAGGAAACAAGCAACAGAGACGTTCTCACGCAGTGCAGAAAACTCTTTCAAAAGCAAGAACAGAACAAAAGAGTGAATCGGGAAGTTGTGTGCAAGAAAAATGAGTATGAAAAATTGCAAGAAAACATACTTTAGGACAGACCTACAAGTGATGCTATGGCAGCATGGAATAAAAAAAAAAGATTTATGAGTCTTAAGAATTTGTTTATTTCTTTCAGAAACTTTGTCTGAAACTGATGGTAGGTTTAGGTCTGCATTTGTTTCAAGCCATAAACAAAGTCAGCAAGGGAAAAGCAATTGAGTTTCACAATTTAGAAAAGCAGTGATGAGGGACAAGGAGAGGAAGATGTAGTTTGACTTCATGTTTTAGGGGCTTTTCATCTGCTGCAGTAAACTTATGCTGAACATTTCTTTAATACTGTTTAAAATACACTGTAATTTATTTCTACTCAGCACGTTTTCTGATTGCAATTATCTCTTTATTCTTATCTTTCACTACAAATCTTAATGGCAGTTGTGATTAGGAGTCTGTTGCTTATTGATTACGTTGATATGTGCATAGCAAGTTATTTATGTACTTAATTTAAATTAATTTTCTTTGTAAGGTTGAAGCAGATGTTATGGAGTTGTGATTTCCCACCAACTGTTCAATGAAGTGTCACTTACATGAGGCTTTTTCTTTCCAGTAGCTTTCATTTTCTTTGCTTGTATGTTTCTGATCAGGACTGCATGAGAAAGTTACATTCGTAACTAACACACGTACACATTATGAGGTTTATGGTTCATTCTCTCCCTATGGATATATACTGTACTGTGTTACTAATCTCTTTGAAAATCTTTATGACCCTATCTGTATGCATACATTTTATATGCATTCAGATACTGACTCTGAGCAGTAAATCACAGTTGCCTTAGATGCCGCATGTGTGTGTATGTGTGTGTACATGAAAATAATGTGTATCAGCTAATAATTTATAGGACTAAGGTATAAGTATTCCTAAAATCATGCTACAAAGCAACACTGAAAACAAGCATCATCTATGTAGACATCTAAAGATCATCTATAAGCAGGTTTTCCTTTCTTATTGTATAGTCAACACTTTGTTTTCTGTCCTGATCTCTGAAGAACACTATAACTGAGAGTCAAAACAACCCAACGTTATGCATGGATAAAGGGTGAGGACTATATACCTTTGCAGTTTCTGGTGTCTGTGTTGCTGGAACTCTTCTGACCTGCCTCATATACCACGTGTCTTTTTATTGGCTAGGTGAAGAATAAGAGGTTTAAATAACACAATGGACATGGTCTATGGAAAAGTCATATTTGACTCTGCAAACCCTGTTTTTATCTAGAATCTTGGCACTGTGACACCATTAAGGTCCTTACATTCTCTCTTTGCTCTTAGACCTTCCTGCTTAAAAATGACTAGTCTGGTAAAGATGCTAACTATACTGTTAAATTAAAATTGCCTGGAAATGGCACAATGATTAAAATCCACCCCCTCCCCCCCCCCCCGGCAATGTAATGTTATTGTTAATTATTAACATAGGTAACTTTGAATTTACTGTTCTGTATTTTGCAGTGAAAGTTCTAGATAATAGTTCTCTTTTCCATGGCCTAACTCAGGGATGTGACTCTCTCTTTTTTTTTTTTTTAATATGTGTGTGTGTGGTATCTGTATTACATTCTGCAAACAACAGTATGTTTTAGGAGACGTTTATCTTGGTCTTGCACAGGAAGGTGGAATTACAGATTTTGGATCACATATGTTGTATTTACTGTACTAAGACAGACTTTGGCCCTTATATTTTTTATCACTAGATGCCAAATACTTTGTTTCATAGCAGTCTGAGTTCCTTGATGAATTTTATATTGCACTGTATGTCTTGAAAAGCCTTTAGCCACTCTCTGTATTGCTGTGTAATGTGAAATAAATCAGGGACTGAGTATCTTATTGTTTTAGAGGATTATAATCAGTCTCCTGTATAGGAAATATGTGATCACTAACTTGAGGTCATAATGAGTCTTGCTGTAGGCAACTCAATTTACATCAGTAAAGAGAGGTTTTTATTTCTGGTGCTATTATTTCAGATAAGTTCTTTTTATTGTCTTTTTTAATACAAATGCTGCCATTGTTAAAGTTAGAAAGTGGAAATTAAATACTGTAGACCTCTTAAAGGGACTTATATGAAAACATAGTTTTGAATGTTATGTTTAGAACTCTTATGATCATCATATTTGCTTGAAATTTGGAAAGTTTAACTTCTTACACATAGGTTGAACTTACATATTGTTCAATCAAAAAAAAAATAATCAAGAAACATTAAAATAAGCCCACTTAATGAAAGATAAGGAACATGAGGGGAACATGAGCTCTTTGGGGTATGAAAAGTAGGCTTTCATTGTTTTTTAAGATCATCACCTCTTTTTCGCCTCTGTATTCTCCCAAGACCCAGTGCAGAGTGGTTTTCATCTGTGATTAGGACTTGTCTAGGCCAAGGATACATATAAGCTTCATAGACATGATGCTTTGTTGTTACCGTTTTTGGAGGGAGGACATTCTTTTCCATTTAAGATACTGGCAACTCAAGGCATTTACATTATACAGTAATATTTTCAAACATGTTACAAAATGAGAACCAAAGCAGTTTGTCTGTTAAAGCATTCACAAGCTTTCAGAAAGGGATGCCATTCACTGCTAACCTAAAAAGACTGGGTAATTAGCTGAATCTGACAATATATGTCTAACGTCAGCATGCTACTTGCTATACTTTGTCAATGTTTTTCAGGACATGAAGAGGGAAATCCTTAACTGCTTAGTTGCTTTTATACCTGTGTTTACTCTATCAGAAAGTACACATACTAGTTCTACAAGAATATTCTGGGTTTATACGTGTGTGTGTGTGTATGTATATATATATACACGTAAGTATTCAATGACTAATTGTGCAGAATTTTGTTTTCTTACATTGCAGGTTCTGTTGGTCTGCAAGTAAGCTGGGCAATACAAGGTATTTTTTTGCTATGACAGTTGCATTGATTATAAATGTTAAATGAACCTCCATTCCTTTGGGGAGCTTTTGGTGGGGGGTAAGCGGAGACTTATTTGTTTTATTGCAGTGCAATATTCAAGGTTTTGGAAAAACATATGGTCCTAATAGGCTTGATTGCAACTGGTCATATTATTTTTTCAGACTAATCAGCACAACTGGAAAATTACTAGCATTTAAGATGAAACACATGTATACTTGGTAGTCTGTGATATAACCTCATTCATCCTGACCGTCCTACAAGGGATCACAGAAAGTTCCAAATATAAGGAGAAGGAAACATGTGCCTCTGGGGTTTTTGATCACCTGTTGTAAACTGCACTGGACTGGTAGGTCCTGGAAGAGGTGAAATGTTGTAGTTGAGAAAGGGAAGGTAATCAGGGATTTGCAACTTCTAAAAATGTAATCGAAAGACAGCAACCTTCTAGCTTTGAATTTCATCAGATGGATCTCTTTTCTTCAAGTATGGAAGAGGAAAATTTTTATGTGTTTAATGTGTCCTATCTCCTTAACTCTGTCAGTGCCTCAAAGATATTAGCAAACACAAATAACTCCAGTCAGCCACAAAATGTGCAACTATTGTGTCGGGAATTAAAAAAAGGACCCTGAAAGCTGATCTTTTGTTACTTACATAGCAGAGTCTTGGAGACTGTCTTAAAAGGCTTAGACAAAGCTGTGCACAGCAATTGTACTTATCTTTGTACTGCCAGAGCATTCAGATGATGTGCTGCCATGTTCCCATTTATTCTAATACTGTAATTACTGTAGAATTTGGATCAGCTGTAGTAATTATGTGTGTGCAAATCTTGCTTCAACAGTTCTGACAATGGGATTCACTACAGAGGGTCCACCCTTCATAGCTGCCAGAAACTATACCATTCTATGGAACTTCTAATACCAGTATCACTAGAATGACCTTGCTAAAATAGAGAAATAGCTTTGTGAAAGCAAAGACTGCAAAGGAAAAAGGCAGAGTTTCTCAGTATTTATGTAATACCTATTTTAAATTAATACCAAGATATGCTTTTAAATTTTTATAACTATATATTTAATTTTATCTTTTAGTCTTCTGCGTTTGTCAAGCAGGGTGATTTATCATGGCAAAGTGGAAATGTTTTGAACTTGAAATATGGCAGAAAAGTGAGTTGTTGACAGGCTGATTTGTTTCAACCTGTTGAAATATTTCCCCATTGGTTTCTAGCTAACAGCTATGCAAATAGAAATTAATATTCAAAGAACCAGCATAATAATTGTTATTAACGTACAATGCCCTCCTAGATATTTATTGCTGCAATACAACTTCTGGTTTGTATGAATCAGTTTTCGTTGTAGTTTATTAGCAATCAAGGGTGATTATTTGGCTCTAGTGTTTACAAACTATAATTCATCATCCTCTTATCTTTTATTTATGAGACAATGTCAAATGAAAGAAGCAAATTATGCATTGTTTTTGGTTGGAGGAGCTCTGCACTCTACAGAATATTAACTTTGCCATGAAACGGCAGTGCTCAATGTTCTGCTCTGACTACCACGTACATCCAATCTGCCTTCACCTCACACCAGAGGAGAAAGTAGACTCTTCAGTGGTGTCTCACACTCTGGCAACTGTGATTTTAAAAACAGTTTTAGAAAAACCCTGACCCGTTAAAGTCACTGGGAGATTTGCCATTTACTTCAGTGAAGCCATGATTTTATCCCTTCTGTTCACTGTGCTGTTACTTTGGTTGACACCTGTGCTAAGCAAAAAGGAAACAGAAGAGAATAGACTCCTTCTGTTCATCCTTCTCTCATGGGAAATAATTTTCAGCACATTGAAAATATTTGAATATTCTGAAATGGAGCTGTTTAATCCTGCTGCTCCCATTTTTATAACTGTCAGATTAAAGTAAAACATTTTAAGAAAGCAAAAATTATACTAGCACGTTATCTCTGATGTCATTACATATGTTACTGAGGAATAATTGTAACTGCTAGGAAAGCTGGTGATTTTCCTTCTGGATTTTTTAAATTACTACAATGTCAGTTACATTTAACTATCAGATTCATACTATGCTAGTATGAAGATGACATGCATTTACAAGCAGTTGCAAAACAAATGAAACAAAACAATAAAGGGAATGAAGGAAAGCTGAGGTGAGCACATATATTGTTAATAACTTATCAAAACACTTTTTAGCAATAGAAGCTATATTTTACTCCTCATTCTTGGTGACTCCAGCATTGTATTTATTACTGTATAATAGAATATTAGTTATTTTATTCTAATTGACACTCCCATAGAAGAGTTCCATTTCATATTTGAAATTCATTGGAGGCTTTTAAGAGCTCTTTTGCAATTTTCCTTCTAATTCACATGCTAAAACAGTATTACAAAGTCATCAGTAAATTTTAGTATGACAATCTCTTGTAAGACTAACAGGCGTTTATGTTAAGCCAGGTTCTTAACCTTTACAGATTTGCAACAAGGTAAAATCAGGGAATATAATTTTTATTTGACTATATAGTCCATTTGATAGAGAATTACTAGTTTATATAGACTGAATAAGGTTGGTTAAATTCCCCAAATTATTTCTTACCCTTCTCTTCCCTTCCCTTTTACAAAATTGCTTTAAAAAAATATCCTTCTATTCTTAAGGAATAAATATATTCATATTAATGAAAAAAATAATATTGCAATATTATTATTAATTATAATATTAGTGTTTATACAGTCCTGATTAAGTTAGTCGTGAAGCTCAAAATTTTAATTTAGGAAATATACGCTAAAATGAGCAATTTAACACTGTAATTTTAACTGAATTTTGATGTGTATGTTATGGTGAAATAGCCAATTTGATAGATCTTATCAGTAGACTCAGATAAAATTTGCATTTTAACTTTGCCCATAGTGTTTGTTTTCAAAAACTCCATGTGTACCTTAATGGTAGCATGAATTTTGGAAAAAAAAAGTAAATGACAACATTAAAACACTTTTTCACACTTCTTGTGTTTTGCAGAATGCCTCATTCTAGGACTCACCTTAAGTATACAGGGCAAAGAAGGCATACAATACAGTATTTGTTTACTGTTGTGAATACTTCTTCCTGAATCATACTTTCTTGGCTAGACATCTGCAGTGTTGTTAGAGCTAAACTGGGGCATACAATACAGCAGATTCAATTAAGATTTTCTGAAATTTAAAGCACAGTGTCTGGGAGACAGGAAGCCTTATGGATCAGAACTGTCCTGGTCCTGGTTTTCAGTTTAATGATATGACCCTAAATTATCTGAGCTTTTTGATCCTATATCTTTCATGGTTCTTCTGAATCCTGCCTGCCTCTTTGCCATCTTATCTTCACTCAGAAGGTACTGTTTCTTTGGGAGAACACTGTCAAAGCTTTTGCCTACATTGGTTGCATCAGCCACACTTTGCATAAAACACAAATGCCACAGGGCATAATGGAGAGGTTGAGTGACCTCCAGCTTACTAAATAAATAGACTTTCTGGAGTTGTGCCCTGACAATAGAGAAAGCTTGGCTTGCTAGTCAGTAGGCATTGAAAGTAACTCCAGGTTGTATTTGTAATGTCACAGGGGCACTGTGCTTGTCATACAGAATTATTAGTGACAGTTGATGAGAAACCTGAGTGGTGAAATGATTAAAAGCACACCTGTGATCATATTATCAATAAAAATTAAAATGACCTGTCTCATCTGACTTTCTCTGCTGTCATGTACTGTGCACCATTTCCATGGTAATGAAGCATTTACACCGCTTATGCTAGCTTCAGATAATGTATTCCCCTCAGGTGTATGTTTTTTATCATCATCCATTTTACTGTATGAATGCTGACGTTGTAGGTGATTGCAGATGTGCCATAATCGTTGGTTTCTGCAAATAGTCTCTCTCTTCCCCTTCTTCCTACACAGGTATTTACAGCTCTGTCACAAGGCCATTGATTGAATGTTGTAGATGTCAGTATATTCAAAGTTTCTTTGAAAAGACTTAGTAGATTAAATGATACAGGAAAGGGATAATATGAAACGTTTATCTAATATAACACATTCATTCCTAAACCTGAATTCTACATAACTAATATATTTTTAAGGACCATGCAATTTAAATATTCTTCTTCAGAATGTTTTTCAGAAGTTAATAAGAAGACTGAATATTTAAAATATCTAATACTTTATGATACATACTTTATTTTTAATAGATGTTAATAAAATTATACTTCTCCATAGTTTATTCAACGCTTCATTCCTTACTCTTGAGTCTTCAAACCAGTTAAAATTGACAGTGTTTGATGCTGAAAAGATAAGCAAAGAAAAAATTTCTCCATAGTCGTCTTGTACAACTAATGAGATATATTTAATGAGGTTCTTATATAATAGATAAACATTTCTTTTAAGGTAGCCTCAGTAGCTGTGCTATAAAGTTTAGGAAAGAGAGTCAAATCCACATATGAGACTCTGAATTTTAACAGTTGACTTCTTGGCATTGTGCCCACCTACTCAGCTTGCAAAGCTCTTTAATCTAGGGGCAATTCACCTCTTACAAGACAAAGACGTTAGTTACTTTCATGCTTTGCTTGGAGATTTTTTTTTCTTTTTCAATAAAGACAAAGCTGTAAAAGTGATAATATTTTATAATAAGGATTCTTGGCCAAAATATGTTTCACTATCATTAGGCTTCCCTTAATTTTTTTTTTTCCATTAACCTTTCTTCCTCTTTTTAAAAAATGTCAAGTAGCTTTATAAGAAAATTTTATAGCCTCCAAATATCACAGTTTTATAAGATTGTAAACTCTCTTACTATAAAAGAACCTTATTTAATTAGTAATCTTTTTCTTAGTCAAAAGTAATTTATTTGAAATTAGTATTTAATACCTAACACTGTAAAGTATAATGATAAGTGAGACTTAACAGGACATTAACTTCTAGAAGTTGAAGTCCACCTAAAAGCAATGAAAGCTTGCGCAGTTACCAAAGAAAATGCACCACTGATGACCAATCCTTTGTCTTCTATAGTTATAAAAAACACAGAGAGTAAATAATAGTTTATAAAACTCACACATCCCAGTTACTATTATTAAAATTTTTCAAAATAATAATTAAATTATGACAGCTCAACAGAATTATATTAACTTTTAATGGGACTATTTAGGAGGATGTTAAACTTTATCTTTGATGAGAATGTGTGCATCACTCAGACTCTGGGATCAAGATCAGATAAATTCCCAAGCTCAGTTTTGCTTGAGCATGTTTCGGAAAATAAATAAAGGGCCAAAGATTAGACCTAGTAAGATCATAAGGAAGAATCAAAATTTGTAAGGAGAAAGATAAAATAAAATAATGGATAACGCCTATAAAACAAATCAGGACTCAGATTCACCTGACACAACAGGGAACCAGTTTTCACTGAGTATACTCAAGTCAAGGTACAAAGAATAGGCAGATGATGATGGCAAGTGTTTTTTTGATGATTAACGTAAATAAGTGAAAACACTTTAAGAATGTATGCATTATAGAAAAAAAGAGAAAACATAATCTGCTTTCATCAGATCGGTGATGAATCTGGCAATCTTTTTCAGACAGAGAAGTTTGACATTTGATGTAATTTAGATTTAGGACTTTGATTTGAAGAGATCAGAGGTTCTGCCTCATGAATTTTTTTTTAAGTTATTTCTCTAATTTCTTAAAGTGTGCTCCTTTGAAATCAAAGGCTAGCTACTGCTTATTTTTTATTTTTCGTTTGTCCAGATTTTAATAAATTTGATTCAAAGATTGTTTCCTATTTCCAGCACTTCCATGACTTTTTATCACTGCTTAATAAACTAAGGTTAAAATATCTTTATGCATACTGAAATCTCTTCCATAGTTGTCCCTAATGTAGCAAAAAAATAAAAGCATATTCAAAGTTTCAAATGTATGAGCAGTGTCCTTGACCTTAATGTCACCTAAACAACAGTGCTTGGTCCATTTACTGATGCTTTCTGAATGAATACACACATGCTTACTGTTTCACTTAGTCTAGAATGTAATTTGGCTTGGCTTCAATGATGAAGAAGATCAAGTAAAATTCAGCTATTGTTTTTTTTAAAATTATTTCGGAACCTTTCAAAGCACAGGCTTTACTTGTTCTAGTTTCTGGTCTTAGTTCAGTTTAGAATAGTAAAAATGCACTTTTTACCTTTTAGACTAATGACTGAGAAACAATCCATCTGCTTCAACTAAGGAATTTTTTTAAAAACCTTGCTCTTATTTCTTCTACTAATTTCATCATAGTTGAGGTCCTTCTGCTAACTTCATTGCAGTTGAGGTCATCCAGCAAGTATGAAAACCTGATGTTCCTTTGTTGACGAGATTACAAAGAGATGGAATTTGCATTTGCATTCTTTAAATGGTAAAATTTAGCACTTCCTAATAGTTTATACTTACAGTTTATGAATAGAACATGTTTTGAGACATCAGCTTGGCCACCTTCCTGATTTAATGTCAACAAAACAGGTAACGACCATATCTCTAAATGATTTTCTGCCCCTATCCCTCCTGGCTGATGGGTGAAGGGGTTGACTTTTTGACTTTCTGACAGAATTTCTCTGAAAAATAAAATAAATTCTATAGTCAACTTGACTACAAATGTACTCATATAGAAGAATACAACAGAAATAATTTCTTAAGTGTAAGTACTAGCATGGATCCTCACAACTGAAATTGTTAATTATTTTACATTACTTGTAAGAAAAGGGATGCATTCATAAAAACTGTGTGAGCAACCTGGCACTTTTGATTTTGTAGTACATTACATACACTGATTTATTAAGGGCAAACATGTAATATAAGTCCTTACAGTAGCAGTGAATTGGTTTCAGTGACCTGGGCGATCTCTTGCAGTTTTGTGATTTATTATTATTATTAGGTATTAATGGTATTATGGTATTAATGTAGTCTTGTTATCCTTAACTTTTCATACAACATTAATTCACCCTGTAGCATGCTAATATTAGAGAAACTAAACCTCCTGTTGGAAGAGTTTCTTTGTTATTTCTTATTAAGTACAAATAAATAAAAATGGAATTTTTTTTCCACAGATCTGTTTTTGACCTTCCATAATCAAACTTTCCACTTTGTTCAGTTAGTAGGTGGAGTAATTGAGTTACTTGCACAGACATTTAACACAGCAGGTTAATTCTTCAATGTTCTTCTACACGAATAGAAGAAATGAAAGGATCCTCTATGAAGATACTCAATACTCCGAAAGTTATGCTGAATCTCTCTAGAAATTATTCACTTTTGACCAATCTCAATGACTCTGTGATTATGTCTATGTTTTCTGACCGTTTGTACTTCTTCCTTCCTTCCTTCTCCTCTGCAGTGGTTCTAGGCCCCCAGAAGTTATCAATTTGTGTGTGTACCTATTGCAACAGTGAATATTCAATGAGCTTTTCCTTCTGGGACACGCTACTTCCCCTCTCATCTCTTTTCAGTTTAGTGGTGTAGGGGTCTTCCTTGCTGTTCAGGTCTTATCTATCTCTTATGTGCCACTTCCCTGAATCTTGAGTGATCATTTCTGTGCTGAACATTTCCACCTCTGATGTCTTATTTCCTGCTTTGCCTTCCATTACAGAAGCCCTTTGTATTCTTTTCCAGGACATCCTATCTTTCATCCTGGGGTATATACAAGATCTGCCTCATGATAAGCTGTTTTGCCTTTTTCTCTAATTCTGTTCACCATTCTTCTTTATCTCCTAAAAGTCATGAGCTGGCAGCTTAACATTTTTCTCATGCCTTTCTTTCTAGTCTATTTCTGAGTTCATAATAAATTAAACATATTCCTTTTTTTTTTTTTTGTCCTCATGCAAAATCCTGACACTTGTCTTTCTTAGCTGTTTTATCTCTTCAATACTAAAGAATGCTCTCTACTTCCTTTCCCTGTCCTGCCTCCAAACCCTTATGATTAACCTAAGATAAGAAATTTACACTAGTATTTTCTTCCTCACTGCCATGCACAGATCCTCCTATAGGTCTTTTCTTCTACTGAATGACATTAAAAAAGTCATCAAAGTACAGTCCCATGGCTCAGCCTAATGTTTAAAGAAGTATTAAGTGCTTCTTTTAAGTATTAAGTGCATTTGGGGGTTTGCATTGTTAGGTGTTGTACACAAATTTTCTGCTGTATCCATGATTTTGACCATCTTTCCTTGTGCTTATTGTGCCCTTTCAATTAGTGACAGCAATAAGGCATATCACAGCCCTGTTCTCTTAGAAAAAACTTCTGACTTCTTTGGAGCATTGTAGCTATAGAATCCTTCTTCACTTTTGCTCTATATTGATGTTCCTTAGTACTCAGCTGATCTCTATTCTGAGTCATAAGTTTCAGGAGCTGCAGCTTAGTGTTTTGGCTCATACTTAGGGCTCACTTATGACACTAGATTAAATATAACAGTCCTTTAAAATTTTCCTATGATACATAGACCCAAGTAACAAATAAAAGCCATAGTATTTATATTATGAATAATGGGGCAGACTTGTGGATAACTCAGTAAAGGAAAGAGCAAATTTTCTCTTGCAGGAGAGATGTTTAACAATTGCATCTCCTATTCTCATTTGCCGTTTTGCTCACCATTGTTGGTGCAACAATGTTTTTGAAATTGAATTTGCTCTCTGTGATATTAAGAGTTCCTGTCCAGCAGCTGTGAGATATATCTAGCAGCAAGTGGAAATGGATCAACAGCAAAACTGTGAAGCATCACGCTACAGGGAGCATTTATTTCATTTTTGTCTCAAGTAGGCAGGGAAATACAAAAAGTTTAAATGCAGAAATACTATGTCTGCATCTAGTCTTAATATTGGAAGAATAAGTCCCTGCTACATTGACAGCATCAAAAAGTATGCTGTGGTTGATTCTTCTTATAATACTGTGCATATTTACTTCAATCCACAGCAATGTATGCATTTGATTTCTTAAGATTCAGTGAAACAAGCAGCAAAATCACTGGTAATCACTAATCTATCTATTCAGGAAACATCATAGATTAAGTATGTACTTTGGTCACTGTATGACATATCACATAGGAGGTTTACTTTTTTGAACATCCCATGGTGGTGAGCTGTAGCATTATACATTATTTTCCACATTGAAGACACAAACCTGCTATAACAGATCACCATTATGTCTAGTTAAGAAACATTTAAAAACTGCATTTCTATTGTAGAAAGTTAGGGCATGTTCACTCTACACTCAAACGGGGTAAGAAAGAACTTTCATGCATAAAAAAAGTTTGTTTCTTTAATGAAATGTCAATACTTATCTATCAATATCTAAATATAATCACAGAATCATAGAATGGTTTAGGTTGGAAGGGACCTTAAAGACCATCTTGTTCCAACTTCGCTGCCATGCCTGGGAACACCTTCCACTGGACCAGGTTGCTCAAAGTCCCATCCAGCCTGGTCTTGAACAAATCCAGGGATGGCACATCCATACTTCCCTGGGAAACCTGTTCTAGTGTCTTACCACCCTGACAGTAAAGAATTTCTTCCTGATATCTAATCTAAATCGACACTCTTTCAGTTTAAAACCATTACCCCATTTTCTATTACTACACTCCCTCATAAAGGGTCCCTTTCGGTCTTTCCTGTACGCGCCCTTTTAGGTACTGGAAGGCTCCTATAAGGTCTCCCCAGAGATTTTATTTTTGTTCAGTCTGAATAAACCCATCTCTTTCAGCCTGTCTTCATAGGAGAGGTGCTCCAGCTCTCTGATTGTTGTCACTGCCCTCCTGTGGACTCCCTCCAACAGGTCCATGTCCTTCTTATGTTGGGGGCCCCACTGCTGGGTGCAGTACTGCAGGTGGGGTCTCACCAGAGTGGAGCAGAGGGGCAGAATCACCTCCCCTGACCTGCTGGCCACACTTCTTTTGATGCAGCCCAGGATACAGTTGGCTTTCTTGACTGCAAGTGCACATTTTCAGGTCACATTGAGCTTCTTATTCACCAGAACCCCCAAGTCCTTCTCCTTAGGGGTCCTTGCAATCCATTCTACACGCAGCCTGTATTTGTGCTTGGGATTGCCGTGACTTAGGTGCAGGAGCTTGCACTTGGCCTTGTTGAACTTCATGAGGTTTGCACAGGCCCACCTCTCAAGTCTGTCCATGTCCCTCTGTACGGCATCCTTTCCCTCCAGTGTGTTGACTTCTCCACACAGCTTGGTGTCATTGGCAAAACTTGCTGAGGGTGCACTCAATCCCACTTTCCATGTCACTGACAAAGATGTTAAACAGCACCTGTCCCAAGACCAAGTCCTGAGGAATGCCACTTGTCACTTGCTTCCAGTTGGACATCAAGCTATTGACTGAAACTCTTTGAGTGCAATTATCTAACCAATTTCTTATCCACTGAGTGGTCTATCAGGCAAATCCATTCTCTCCAATTTAGAAACACAGATGTCATGTGGGACAGTGTCAAATACTTTGCATTAGTCCAGGTAGATGGTGTCAGTTGCTCTTCCCTTACCCACCAATGCTGTAACCCCGTCGTAGAAGGCCACCAAACTTGTCAGATGTGTTCTGCCTTTAGTGAAGCCATGTGGGCTGCTACTGATCTTATTTTCCATTTGCCTTATCAGAGTTTCCAGGAGGATCTGCTCCATGGTCTTGCCAGGCACAGAGGTGAGACTGCCTGGTACATAGTCTCCCAGGCCTTCTTTTTTTCCACTTTTTAAAAATAGAGGTTTTGTTTACACTTTTCTAATCAGCAGGAACTCCACTGGATTGCCACAACTTCTCAAGTATGAGTGATAGTGGCTTTGCTACTTCATCTGCCAGTTCTCTCAGGACCCTCAGATGTCCCATCAGATGCTATAGACTTGTGGACCTTCAGGTCCTCAGATGTTCTCAAACGTAATTTTCTCCTACAGTGAGCTGTTCTTCATTCTCACAGTGCCTTCCTTCACCTTCTGCGACTTTGCAGTGTGGCTGGAGTACTTACCTGTGAAGACTGAGGCAAAAAAGTCATTGAGTACCTCAGCCTCCTCCATATCCCAGGTAACCGGGTCTCCCATTTCCTTATGGAGAGGGCCCACATTTTTCCTAGTCTTCCTTTTATCACTGACATACCTGTAGAAGTTTTTCTTGTTGCCCCTGACACACCTGGCCAGATTTAACTCTCTCTGGGCTTTAGCTTTCCTAGCTTGATCCCTGGCTGCTCAGACAATGTCTCTGTATTCCTTCCAGGCTACCCATTCTTGCTTCCACCCTCTGTAGGCTTCCATTTTTGGCTTGAGTTTTTCCAGGAGCTCCTTGTTCAGCCATGTAGGCCTCCTGGCATTTTTGGCTGATTCCTCTTTGTTGGGATGCATCACTCCTTAGCTTGGAGGAGTTGATCCTTGAATATTAACCAGCTTTCTTGGGCTCCTCTTCCCTCCAGGGCTTTATCCCATGGTACTCTACCAAGAAGATCCTTGAAGAGCCCAAAGTCTGCCCTCTTGAAGTCCAGGCTAGTGAGCCCTCCTCATTGCCCTACTGATCTTGAACTCCACCATTTTGTGGTCACTGAAGCCAAGGCTGCCCTTGAGCTTCACATTTCCCACCAGTCCTTCCTTGTTGGTGAGAAGAAGGTCGAGCATAGCACTTCTCATTGGCTCCTCTATCACTTGGAGAAGGAAGTTATCATCAATGCTTTCCAGGAACCTCCAGAATTGCTTATGCCCTGCTGTATTGTCCCTACAACAGATGTATGGGTGGCTGAAGTCCTCCATGAGGACCAGGGCTTGTGAACATGAGGCTGCTCCTATCTGTCTATAGAGGGCCTCCTCCACTTGGTCTTCCTTGTCAGGTGGCCTGTAGCAGATGTCCACTGAAATGTCACCTGTCCCTGCCTGCCTTTTGATCCTCACCCATAAGCTCATACTCGGCTTCTCATCCATCCCCAGGCAGAGCTCCATGCACTCCAGCTGGTCATTGACATAGTGGGCAACACCCCCTCCTTGTCTCCCCTTCCTGTCCTTCCTAAAGACCCTGTATCCTTCCATTGCAATACTCCAGTCACAAGACCCATCCTACCATGTCAATGAGATCATAGCCCTGCAAATGTGCACACTTCTCTAACTCCTCTTGCTTATTCCCCATGCAATGAGCGTTTGTATATAGGTATTAAGTTGGGTGCCCAAAGAAGCTGATTTACTCACTGGAGTGGCTGGAATTCCTTTGTGCTGCGCTAACCTTTGTGCTCTCCTGCTAACCTGTGATCCTTCTCCAGGCTCTGGGCATATATTGCTGGCACTGGCATCAAACTGGTAGGAGCGGGATGGATTGAGGTTCCCCTTCCCCAGCAACATTAGTTTAAAGCCCTCTTCACCAGCTTGTCAAGCCAAAGACACTCTTCTACTCTTACAGATGGACTTCACCAGCCGGCAATAGACCTGGTTTCTCAAAGTGAGTCCCATTGTCTAAGTAGCCAAACCCCTTGCTGTGCCATTTAACCATTTGTTGACTCAACAGGGGGCCAGATTTGACTGGCCCTTTCAAACCCCTTCCCTTTGAGCAGGAGGACTGATGAAAAAACTACTAGTGCTCCAGTCCTTTACTGCAAGCTTCCAGGGCTCTGTAATCCTTCTTGATACCCATCATATTGCTCCTCGTGGTACCACAGGTGGCCACATGAAACAATAGCAACAGATAATAGTGAGTGGATTGGACAAGGCTTGGTAATCTCTTGGTGACATCCGCGATACGAGCTCATGGTAAGCAGCACACCTCTTTAGACAGCACATCAGATCGGCAACTGGGTGCCTCAGTAGTTTTCAGATGAGAACTGCCTACTACTATGACCCATCACTTTTTCTTAGTTGCACTGATTGTTATAGGGGTAGCAGATTGGGTTGCATTACTCATTTCCAGCATTTCTCCTGATGTGACTAGTCTTCCTCTTCAGTCTACAGAGCAGCGAAGTGGTTCTGCAAGTGCACCTCAGGCTTCAGGGGAAGTCTCCTCCTCCTACTGGTCCTTACTATTGCAGGCTTCCATTAATCTGCAATACTGGGCCCCTCCCTTCTGTGATTTTTTTAGTTGTTTGGCTGTGTGCTGTGAATCCACTGCAGACTGCACTTGGAACTCCTTCTCGTCTCCCCTGATGCTACACAGCCTCCTCACTGCCTCCTGCAGCTCAGCCACCTGCTGCAGGAAGTCCTCCACATAGGCAGACCTTTTGCAGGAAGGTCTGCTGCCTATCCCTGCCCCAGGACAAATGTCTCAGCACTTCCTGCAGTCTGAGGTCCACACTGCAGCCTCTCCCTTCAGCAGTTTTGTCTGGGTGGAGGCATCAGCCATGACTCTGGTACATGATGCAGAGTCCCCAGCCAGAGGTGCAGCCTTTGATTGCCATTGATGGGCCACCATTCTGCCTTGAGGGTCAGGTAGGATGAGTGCCCTTGACCTGTGCAGGTGGTCACAGAATGGTGCCTGGCTGCTGGGTTGTGTGTACTTCAAATCTTGCACTCGGACAGTGGAATGCCCCTCCTTCGAAGAGGACCCCTGCACACCCTCCCACATGAACTGCCATGCAAGCTGCCACGCCAAGCCCTGTCTGACACACCAGGCCCTGTTCACCCACTCTGTTTGCAGTGTTCCTGGTCGCTTGCGCTCCCCAGGCTGATTTTGGTAGGTGTGGGGGTGGCTATTGTTCCTCTGGCAACACCCAGACTACATCAATGTCTCCTGAGGGAGCTGCCAGCTCCTGGTGGGTCCCTCCACCACCCTTGAGTTTCCCTGTCTCAGGAATACCTCCTGTGCCCTGAGACCTGCTGCTCTGTTGTGGGTTGGGCTCACTCTGGAGCAGTTCCACTTGGTGATCATAATAAAATACCATTTTATTATACCTGAAAAGCATTATAGATATATAGGACACGTACAAAGTAGGCATGCTTTTGAGACTAAATAGAAAGTTCAATGTATTTTCTAAAATGTTAATCTCTGCTATGCAAATGTAAATTTTTTTTCCACTTTTAAGCAGTTAAATTCCTAGACTTTTTTCTTTGATCTGAGCAGAATGTTTCACACAGTGTAGCCATAGAATGAAATCTCAAGCAAAGAAATTCCTGAAATTAGAAATTTTAAAACTGATTTATTTGTAAACTATATTAAAATATGCTTTTGCAGTTTGTTAATATGCATATATTTAATTTCAGAAAACTCTTTGTCATTAGTTATTTTATTTATGTTGAAATGTTTCATATAGAAAAAAAAGTGTTTAATGTATCTCCCTAATATATTTCAACATACCAGATTTTCTGCCACTTACTTACAGAAGTAGACGGTATCAATTTTTTCTAGTACTATGAGTTGTGTATGAGAAACTTGACAAATCAGATAGATTTTCTTATATTTCAGTGACTTAGAAAACAGACTTGCTCAGCTACAAACAAAGGTTCTCTAAGCTTGCGTCCTTGAGCTTTTGAACATAAGGTAATTCACATGAAAGAAATCTATTTCCGAGAAACTTTTTTTTTTTTAAATCAAGTTTTCTGCAGGTATCTCTTATTATCCTGACTTTGTAGCTTCTCTTCTACCTTTCTTGTGTCTCCTGTTTTTAATTGGCATATATACCTTTATGTCTATAAAATTTATGCACCAAATGTGTCACAGGAAGAGATTACATAGACATATATGTAATTTTTTGTAAGTGCCAATTTTATGAAAATAAAGTGGCGTTGGACAAACAGTAAAAACTTTAAAGTAGTGGAAGACAGGGTAGGCTGAGGAAGTGAAATCATGGATTTAAGTTTATTCTACAGCCTGTAAAAGGCACACCCACCCATTGAAAATACAGTCTGACTG
The DNA here is from genome assembly GCF_963924245.1 of Chroicocephalus ridibundus. Classification (NCBI taxonomy): domain Eukaryota; kingdom Metazoa; phylum Chordata; class Aves; order Charadriiformes; family Laridae; genus Chroicocephalus; species Chroicocephalus ridibundus. The sequence continues at coordinate 54,108,986 of NC_086316.1, forward strand.
CATACGCAGCCCTAGTCTGTGTTTTATCCCCTCTTTTTTTCTGTGTGATGACACATTCAGAATCCACAGATTAGATCCGTCTCTTAAATTAGGCAGAAAGTTCAGAAATAAAATAAAAATATGTAGCTTATCATTTCCTTTTTCTTTTTTGTTTTACACTAGGAAATGCTTATTTACCCAACTAAAGTATATTTTATCTTGGGAATATCTAAGGTTTTTTAAATACCTAGAAAATTAATAGAAGCATTATGAAGTTTTAAAGGTACCAACATAGTAATCATGTATTATTTATGAATGTTATTCAGCAAATGAAACCCATACATCGACCCGAATTTGCAAAAGTTTAATTGTCCAATGAAAAGGCCTGACACCACATCAAATCAATTCATCTCCTGTACAAAGTATTTGTTTAATCTATTGCACAATCTATTGTACAAAAATCATATATAGTCTTCAAATAAAATTTAAAACTATAAAGCAAATTTCTTTTTTGCTTTAGTTATTATGGAACCTTACCTTCCTGAAAAATTCAAGGATGGAACTACTATTGCCGACTTTGGGAAAGAGTATACTATTGTGGATCCAATTACACAGGAATTTGAGCGTAACATAAGAGCTTCAATGATGATTTAAAGTAGTTCTCTATGAATTAAAATGTATATAAATGTTATGACTTTTGCAGACACAGTATGGTGTAAGAGCCTTGCAGGGACTTTAGGGCAGAAAAGTTCCATTTCTAGATTTCCTAGAACAAAACAAAAGCATCTGTACCTATTAAAATGTAGGGCTGAGTCTTGACCTTAACTGAGAGTAAATCTGGAGAAAAGTACTCTGATGTTAGAAGAAGAGGAAGCGGATTTTATCACCAGATTGAATTTAAATATGTAACAGCTGTCTAAAACTTCTGAAAGTGTTTGAGGGGTAGAAAGCCTTGAGAGGAAAAATATCCATGATTAAAAGGCAAGCAAGGCAGGCACAGATGTTTTTTTCCCAGATTTAGACATGCTTAATACATTCTAAAATGTATTACTTATAATATATCACTCATGCAAAATCAAGCCCCAAAACTTGAAAAAAGTCAGTTAAGGTTTCCTGTAAAACTCATATTTGACATAGGTATAGCATTTGTATACGCACCTGTCCTGAATAGCACTTTTCTTTTAATCTTTTAATCACACTTTTCACAAAGGGTGACTGGTTCTGTGTTCCTTATCTTTTGTCTGACAATGCGAGACACTTATAGTATAATTTGCAGAAATTTGAGCTAACTACAACTGTGTTTAGTGAGAGCTCTGCTCTAAGCCTATAAAGAGCTATACAGTTCTAAATATGATGAAAAATGAACACCCTGAGCTTCAAAAATTTATCACACAAAATCAGCTGATCCTGATAATTTTTTTCTGTAATCTCTCTGCCTTAGTTTCCCTATGTAAAATGACATTAATGTTGCCTCATGTCATTTGATTATTCTGAAGATCTATTAATTAATATTAGTAAACATCTAAGATCTTGTGACAAAAATACCACAGAAAATTCCATAGGATAGTTAATAATTCTGCCTTCAGAGCAAAATTTGAACAATATTCTGTAACAAAGGCCAGTAAATAATACTGGAAAGTACTTAATATTAACTTTCTTGAGCTCAACTGATAACAGTTGGAAATAAACAGAAAACCTTTAAAGCATGCAAGCTCTTTTCATGCTTGATGTGCTTTTAGAAAAATAAACAAGCTTCTGAATACCTGGGTAAAAATTATATCTTTATCTGTTCTTTAATTATATAGTTACTTTAAGAAAGGACACTCTCTCATGCAAAACTTATTTTGAAGTAGAAACATGCTGTCAGTCTTAACTTTGATTCCCTGACATTGCAGCTGTCTTGTTTTATTTAATGCATTTCTGCATGCAATATTTGCATGAAATGTTTGTATAAAGACAGTAGCTTATTATACAAGGCATGTCCACCTCTCTACTGACTAACTATGTACCCAAACTTCTCTTCCACCATTCCAAGAGTTCATGCAGCTGCCATGGTGAAAATCTTGGCATTTTTAGAAAAGGAGTTTGAACTAGTCACTTTTGAATGACTGATTTTTAATTTTTTTTTGCTATCTGTGCACAAAATCCATTCCCCATTAAGGCATGCTTCATATACATGTGCATGCTAGGACTGGAAAAAAAAAAAAAAGATAATATTTTCTATTTGTTTTTAAATAGAAGTGAGGACTTAGATATCAGCATCAGAAGTGTCTCTGCTCATCAGTGAAATAAAATGCAGCAGTATTTCATTTTGCAGCTCTTTTTAATTGATAACCAAAGCTTTTTATAAAGTTATCAATTAAAGCCTTTTATAAAGGCTTTTTGTTCATGCTTTATGTGGAATAAAATCATATAACACCATAAAACACCAAGATTTTTAAAACAGTATTGTCCAACATGAAGTAACAATACTAAAGGGCTTTGTTTACATATTATGAAAGGAGTGCAATAAACAAACAAAATACTAATCTGATTGTTTAGAAGTGGTTTTGCAGATTACCTTTAGTAAAAGAAGTTTATATGGAAAGTGTTCAGAAAAAAGTTCCACAATTGGTAGTCTAGAGAACATAGCTGGTGAAGAAAGACTTGCACCAAAACTGCTTACCTAACAACAGACCCGTTGGGAAATTGTACTCTGGAACAGTTTATTAAGGAATAGGACATACTATATCAGGACCTAGCTTTTCAACGAAGACCAGGGGGCCTTCTGAAAAAGAAATTTCTGTACCTTAATTGTAAGACAGTGGCTTCATACAGGAAGTAATGAATTGAATTCTTTGGTGGTATGTAGAAGTTCAGATGATTAGAAAAGTTCCCTAGGGCTGAAAAGTCTTTGAACCATTTCTCTATTACATAGAGCTTTCGGTTTGCTGTATGCTTCAGCAAGCTATTTTCTAATAAGCTATAGGGCAGACTTTGAAAAAGTGCGTAAGTCTGCCTTAATGCTGCTCCCATGGAGGCATCCTCATGCTCAGTGAAGCAGCTTTAAGTTAGTACTAAGTGCTCCTTAGAGTTCTACCTGAAGGAGAATAATGCACATTTAAGGAGTTAATTTGAGAAGCCAGTTGCCATTTTAATGCTACTGATACAACTTACAGCTATGCTGGTTTTGAGTGATGTAAATTACATTTGTTTAATAGTATTATAAAAAACAACAAATTTTTTTCATGTTGATGAAACCTTCCATTACGAACTAGTCTTATGGATCTAATATGACCACTAGGGAATGATGATTAATAGAGGGATAAACTGGGATAGGAAGAAATCAGTCATCATGCAAGTTTACCACTGTTTAATTATGTTTTTTCTTCCCAATCAAAATATCTTAGTCTTTTACCAAAGTGACCCCCTAAAATGTCCAGAACAATGACAACAACAACAAGAAATATAAATTTTTTTTAGAATAGGAATGTATTATACAGTCTTCTAGGATAAACATTCAGAAGAAGATCAAGGGTATATATCTACAAAATAATGTTATACACGTCAATAATCTGGATTTTTATCCGATCTGATATCAGTCTTGATTGTTGTGTGCTTCTTTCTGTCATCAATGTCTTGATTTTCTGGACTGTAAGTGGTTTTTTTTTAACATTTTGGCTTCATGGCAGTAGTAAAACAGAAATAAAAAGGTAGGATTGCATATAAAGTCAGTAATTTTATGTATACTAACTTCTTCCTTTGAGAAATAACTCATATTGTGCTAGATAATGAGTAAGAAGTTGTGAAATACTAGCTACAGGCTGTCTTCTTCTCTGCTAGCAAGTAGTGTTTCTGTTCTTTTGTTTGTTTGTTTTGTTTTTTAGTGTATTGTAAATCCCTAATACATAGTTCCCTGTTCCCATAAAGGTAAAGAGTCTTCCAAGAAGTTAGAAGCTTCAGCTTTATCCATTGACCTCCTATGCATTTCCATGACTCTATGGCAGGTCCATACATAATAAAATGGTTAAAATTCTCTGAAACTGTTCTTGCTTAGGTTTGAATTAAAGCTATTTGTTCATAATTATATTACCTAGTCTTTGAGTAACCTTGTTTCAGTTCATTGGGCATTTTAGCAGTATTCAGAATATATACTCATGGAAGATGAATAAAATTTAGCTGAAAATATCCTGAGACTTTTTCTGTTGCTCTTCACATTTATTGCAAGGTTATATCAGTAGGTTCATGAATGTGAATGGAAAAGTTTAGTGGTTTGATCTACACAGCAACTACCAGATCTTTTTTTTTTATTATTATTTATTTATTTATTTATTATATTGTTGTCTGCACCCAGGATTATTTTGTCACTCATGATATCTAAATCAGAGCTTGCAAAACCTGTTGAAGACCTAATAATACATTTTGGAAACAATTCTAATAATATCACTCTCAATAAACAGTACGCATTGGCCTTCAGACTGTTTTGTTGCAACACAGCTGTATAACTTTTCGGGGCAAAATTAATGCCTTTTATCTTTTTTAGCGGGCAGAATAAACTTCAGAGTAGCAGAGGTCATTCAGGCCTTAAAAATCACAAGGGTTTGGCATCTGTAAATGTTTCCTTCCAGGCTACCAAAGGCGTTAACCCAACTTCCTAAAGAATTGCTTATTAATTTATTCCAAAGTTAATTAGAAACCAGAGATAGTATAAAGACAAAATAAAGATCAATATATATGTTTACCTTTAACTAAGCACTAAGTTTTTCAGAAAGCCTGACAAGCTGGACGGCTTTTATTGCTTGCTGTAGGAGACGCAAGCCATTTCCTGCTGGCTGGTTTTGATTTTTCACCTGAGTGCCAGGGAACAGCAAGGACAGGCATGACTCTGCAAAGCAGGGTCAACCAAGAGCCACAGGTAGATGTGAGGCAGTGTCGTGGTTTAGCCTCAGACGGCAACAAAGAACCACGTGCCGCTCGCTCGCGCCTTCCTAATACAGGAAGAATCGTAAGAAAAGGCAAGACTCTTGGGTTGAGACAAAGGCAGTTTAACAGAACAGCAAAAGGAACAGGCAAACAACAACAACAACAACAACAACAACAACAACAACAACAACAACAACAACAACAACATGGATAGGGGAATATACAAACGCGATTACAGAACCGCCACTCCCTGCCGCTCACCGGCCGGACCCGAGACGCCCCAGCCCGCTTTTAAGCAGCAACTTCCTGCCCCCTACCCCGGCAGCTCAGGGTGGGCGTGGCTCACATGGCATGGAATACCAGGAAAAATTAACCCTATCCCCACTGGAACCAGGACAGGCAGGCAGGACAGAGCCCCCATACATCTGGCCAAGGCCATCTGAGCTGGTCCACAACACTGCTGGGGTCACTGGCAGTCCCGTAACCATGAGGCACGTCCACAGTGAAGAGACAGGTCCAAGACCCAGCTCAGACGTCAAGCCTCTGGATCAGCATCAGGTTGTGGGTGACAGAAGGCAAGTGACGAGGGCAGGCATGGGCACACCTGCAACAGAGGACCCCCTTCTAGATCGACAGGAGCCTCCCCTTGAAAGCAATTCCCAAGCAAAGGACCAGCAGAGCAAGGGCTCAGCGCAGCTTTTTAGCAGAGATTTTTTTTTTTAGAAGAGCTCTTTTCACAGCCAGACACCTGCACTGTTGTTTAAGCTGGCCCTGAGCCCAATCTTCCAAACCCCCAGCGCAAGAAGGAATGCACTCAGGGCCCTGGTGCTGAGTTAGTGTTTATCAGCACCTTTTTTGGGGACAGCAGTTGGCAATGCTTTCCAGTTCCATCTGCTCCTTATGTCTACTTCTTGTTACACTCAAAATCTTGTCATCAGCAGAAGGGAACTCAACACATATTATGAGACAAGAACTTATTGTGAGTTGAAGTAACACTAACTGACAACAAATTTTAACACTATAATTAAAATTCAGTTATTACTGGTCCAGTTACAAATACTAATACAATTTTCATATTGAGGTAGCGTTCAAATTTTGTTATTCAAATTTAGTTTTATATTAAATTAGCATATAAAAGTCTCATTAATAATACAATTTAAGTTGCTATATAAGCAGCCTTCTCATTTTATTTCCAGTATTCCTCAGGACTTGTCCATATGCAGTACCCAACACTTTTAGCAACGGTCACTTGGCCCCTGAATCCTTGCTAAAGCACTGTAAACCAGCCAGGGCCACAGCTAGCTCAACCACCTCCTAGGACCCTGCATCATTGGGACAATACTTACTGGACTATAATCTCTTCATATTTTATTTATGTTTTATGTTACCTTATGGTGCAAGAAATATAAGGCTCATCAACCTAATTTAAATTGACATGAAACTTTGATTGAGAGCTCCTGACAATGTTTCCTTGAGGTACTGCTTACTTTTTATTTCCCCTGAACTTCCTTATAGTTTTTGCTCCTTGCTGCAGTCAAGGTAATACTAAGGGGCAGATGGTATTTATGTAAAAATATTTGAGAAGCATATTTCATTTATATAAAATAACGCAAGTATCAGCTTTAATATCCAAACAAAACATTTTCCAATAAGTGCCTTTTTTCAGCAAGCACTAGTAATATCAGTCAGCCACACTAAATAGAGTTTTATATATTTTAGGTAAACTGGAAGACCTCTTCTTTATTGTTTGTGCTGCTTTCTATTGTATGAACGGACAAATAGAATTTCTACCAAATAGGGAGAACTAAAGTTACAATGAGAAGCCAGATGGTTTCATCATCACAAAGCACATTTTATTTCTGTTTAAAAATGGTATTAGATTTATATCAAGTATATCTCATCTTGTCTTCAAAATAACATGAATTACACTCCTGTCATAGAAAAGTCTAAATGTGAAGTATGCCATTAGTCCCTGATTGAATCTTGACTCCTTGCATATAGAGATATTTTGGTGGATAAAGTCAGACATATGGTTTCTTTGCACTTTCTCTTATTTCTTAGCTTGTCAAAATAGGTAAGTCTTTTCTTTTGAAAATTGACTACAGCAGTATAATGCAATATATTTTGTTATTTTTTTGTGTGTTTTTAGACAAATAATTATTCCTGCATAGTTTATGTTTGTTTAAAACTTATGATACATACAGAGTTTCTCCCTATGCTTTTTAAATTGCAAAGATAAGTGAATCTTGACTTAAGATTATAACAGAATCAAAACCAAAAGTACAAAAAAACTTGTTTATAGCCAAAAATAAGGATTTAAAAGGTGTGCAAAATACAGTACAGAATTCTTTGGGGGTTATCTTACACTTCATTTTGGTAAGAACTATCATATATGACCATGTTCCTCAGCCCATAGTATTTGGGAATACTTGCATTGAGTCAAACATAAGAATTTCCATATATATCTTTTCCAGAATTCATTTTTGACAAAGCAGTGTAAGCTGCAGTCATTTGTTTATTGCTGCCTTCTTTTTAATATATAAATAAATACATAAACAACTATTTCTTAACACCAAATTCTCAGCTCAGATTCTGAGGTGGAATTTTAGCCGACCCCATCTTCAATTTGACAAAAGGAAAGGAAGATTTGCAGATATTGTAGACACCTCTTCAGTTTAACTAAATTTGTCTGTAATGTAGTCTAGTCTTAACACAATTACTCTGTGCAGTTTTGCGTCTCTTGGGAGGTGTAAGAATTGTTCAAGAGAAGCAAGTACTAGGTGGAGAAAAAATCTTGATTGTCTCCCTAAGTCCTATGAGAAACTCCAGGCATTTTTTGCCCCAGGTCAATGACCACCTCACCAAAACTCGTACTATGAGGCAAAGCGATTTCTGACTACTGTCCGAGCATAAATAAAAAACACGTGAGCCAATGGAGGAGATTTTGCAGGTCTCAGGCTGTGCTATCTTTCCTTGCTGTTGCATAAAGGGGCAAAGTGGTTTTGGCAGAAAATAAACCCCCTTGCGTTCTAACACTCCTCACCGAGGTGGGAGGCTAGGTGCGGCTAGGTTTAAATTCTGAGTGATGCCCAATTCACCACTATCAGTCCAGTCGCATTTAATATATCTTAAACTGTCACGATTTGGATACACTAATAATGGACTGCACCTTCAGTCTAGTCATGCTCATGAACTAGCACGGCCACTCTCGAGTCTTTGGTTGCATTCGATGACAAACGGAAACGACTAGCTACTTAAACAGTGCAGTTTATTTAAGCAACAGATACATAGCTTCTTATGATTGCTGGTGATAAATACACTGTCTGCAAAGCACATGCAAATAAAAGTATTGTTAAATACATAAAACGCACAACAAAGTTATAAACAGTACAGCCTGACTATAAATGTAGGAGAAAGATTCTCTAGAGAGATTTTTCCCGAGGAAGCACTCGGCATAGCCTAAGTCTTACCCAAAGGTGTCCCTATGGGGGGGAAGAAAGGCTCAGCCCATCAACCGATCCCGGAAGTCAGTGATGGAGTTCTCCTCAACTTGTTTGCGATGGTGTCTTCCCTGATATCCCCCCTCTCTCGGGCTATTTTTATACTATTTTTTACCTTCAAGGTGGAGTTTGAGTGACTTTAGTCATAAATACTTTTATTACAATTGGTGTACTCAAGGAGGAATGGTCACACCTTGGAGGCGGGTAGCCTTTGGGATGGAGGTGTGTTTTGGTACATTATAATGAGCAAAGTTTGCACAAAGGACAGCACTTCATCAAAATTTGACTAAATGTTGGCTCAGGGTAGCGAGTAGGCAGCTTATCTGTTCCGTAGTACCATCTCATTCCCGTATCTGCTATTCGTCACAAGGCAAGGCCACAGAATTACTACATTCCATCCCATCCCTCGTGTAGTTTCGCAAGATATATTGTACAGGGAATCACAGATGTTGCATTCTTTGTATGCCAGCTGCGGCTGTATTCTAACCTAGAAGCCTTTTGATTTTATAACTTTCCTTAATGTGTGAACAATGCTGTACTTTTGGCCATTTTAGTAATTATTCCACCCTTGCTCAGGTCCTTAAAACTGGTAGAAGGAGATATAGACCTATCTGGTTTCCACCAGAAATCTACTTGGCCCAACTAGTCTCCCTCATAGACGGCCTCAGGGACACTTTTATATAATTCTTATTTTTTTTTCTCAAAGAATCTATTCTCTATCTTTGGTATAACAGAACAGTGTCACAGTATTTCCCTAAAGGTAAGAGTGTGGTTTTTATTTCTGATTTTTATTTCTAGTTTATTCCTTTCTCACAAAAGAAAAACTCCACTTACTCATCTCACGTGGATCACTGAATGAGTTGCACTTGGAGGTTTCTGTCTGATATAGCAGTTTTAATAATTGGCCTCCTCTGGACTCTAATCAGGTCATCAAGATTTCACTGAGTCATGGTTGGTTTGTCTTTGTCTTTTTAGCTAAGCAAAAAAGGGAGAGTCTGCCATTGGACTTCAACTGTCTCCCACAGTATTTTTTTCCAGTTACTGTATATGTAAACACTGTAAGAAATATTTGGGATCTGCAACCTTAGTCATAACTTTAATTTCTATTTCTACTCCACTGGGAAGTGTGATCCATTCTCTTTTTGGAATGCTGTTCCACAGCTGCACTTATATTTATATTTCCCACACAAGTTGGAGAACTTCACTAATGGGACCACTTTAAGGTTTTCAGGAAATTTCCTTTTTTACTAATATCTGTTTCGTGATTCTAATTTCAACCATTGAACATGGATCTTGTCTTTTTTATGTGAAGAATCATTTATATACTTTCTTTTTTTAGGGTTCCAATAGTGTCCAGTGAGCAAAGCTATATTCATAATAGCTAGAGAAGATTCATTTTTCTCAAAAGTCTGACATTCTTAAAATCACACATTTCTTTGAATTCTATAAAAGAAAAAATCCAAGTGGCAAAATTAAAAAGTTTAAAAGATGGACATCTCTGAAGTGCCTAGTTATCCATTTTTCCATTAACAATAGCACATTCTGTTATTGCTGGTTTTGATTTACAGCCTCAAATAGTCTTTGAAAAATATAATAGAACACCTTTAATTAAATCCCCAAAACTCACATTCAGGGTTAAATAATAATCCATCAGCTATTTCATTCTCTAACAAGACCCAGGAGAACTTCACAGTCTTAATCACTTCAGCCATTTATACCTTCATTTTCAGCTTTGTTTCAGTTGAGCCATTTAGTGGGGTTTATCTAAATTACAGTATCTTTTTTTTATCACACTTCATAGCTGTAACACAGAAACTAATTCCAGGTGCAAAATGGAATATCTCTGAAACACAGACATCAGTGGCATAAGCGCGTTAGAATGAAAAGTTACCTGTCACTGACTGATATTTGTCTCTGTAATGAACTAAGGCATTCAGGAACTGTGCCTCTAGTAAAATTAGGAGCCACCAGCAGCAGCACATCAGAATTCTAAACGTGTTAGAGAACATTCATTTTCCTTATTGCACAGGACAGATGTGGAGTACAGAAATAGCTTCATTAATGTAAACAAAGTTTTCAATTATATCCCAGCATTGTTACAGGTGTGTGGGAGGTCAAGGTAAATACTCATGCAGTTCCTAAACACTTACATCAATGCTGTTCTAGTTTCTTTTACCTATCTTGAGGATAAAGTAACATTTATGTGTGTTTTTAGATTTTATCTTGGGGGTTGGATTAGATGACCTTTAAAGGTCCATTCCAACCCAACACATTCTATGATTCTATGATCTTTGGTACTGTATCGAGTTCTTTTAAAATATTTTCTGCAAGTGAAATAAAGAAGGAAGTTTTCAAGAAGAAAGTTCTTGAACATTTTTCAAGAAGGAATTTTTAAAAGCACAGGAGCAGGCTCTCCCCATGTGCTGTAAAATGAGCCACTGGGGGAAAAGACCAACCTGGATGAAGAGAGACATATGGATACAACTCAGGGAAAAAAGGAGAGTTTATGGCCTTTGGAAAAAGGGGCAGGCCACTCGGGAAGGATGCAAGGGTGTTGTGAGGCTATGTAGGGAGAAAATTAGAAAGGCCAGAGCCCAACTAGAACTTAACCTGGCTTTGGATGTTAAGAACAGTAAGAAAAGTTTCTATAAATACATTAGTAACAAAAGGAGGGCTAGGGAGAATCTCCATCCTTATCGGATGAGGGCTGTAACATAGTGACAAAGGATGAGGAGAAAGCTGAGGTACTAAATGCCTTGTTTGCCTCAGTCTTTAGTAGTAGAGTTGATTGTTCCCTGAGTACCCAGACCCCTGAGCTAGCAGGTAGGGACAGGGAGCAGAATGAAACCCCCCTTACCCAAAGGGAGTTGGTGAGGGACCTGCTCCAGCATCTGGATGTACTGAAGTCTATGGGGCCAAATGGGATCTACCTGAGCATACTGAGGGAGATGACGGAAGTGCTCGCTGAGCCACTTTCCATCATTTACCAGCAGTCCTGGAAGACCAGGGAGGTCCCAGTTGACTGGAAGTTAGCAAATGTGATGCCCATGTACAAGAAGAGCTGGAAGGAGGATCTGGGGAACTAAAGGCCTGTCAGTCTGACCTCAGTGCCTGGAAAGGTCATGGAACAGATCATCCTGAGTGCCATTATGCAGCCCATGAAGGACAAGCAGGTGATCAGGCCCAGTCAGCATGGGTTCATGAAAGGCAGGTCCTGCTTAACAAACCCGATCTCCTTCTATGACAAAGTGACCCACTTGGTGGATGAGGGAAAGGCTGTGGATGTTGTTTACCTGGGATTTAGTAAGGCCTTTGATATAGTTTCCCACAGCATCCTCCTGGAGAAACTGGCTGCCCACGGCTTGGATGGGAGTACTCTCTTCTGGGTAAAAAAGTGGCTGCAGGGCCAGGCCCAGAGAGTGGTGGTGAATGGAGTTAAGTCCAGTTGGCAGCTGGTCTCTAGTGGTGTTCCCCAGGGCTCAGTACTGGGGCCAGTTCTCTTTAGTATCTTTATCAATGATGTGGACAAGGGGATTGAGTGGATCCTCAGTAAGTTTGCAGATGACACAAAGTTGGGTGGGAGTGGCAACCTGCTTGAAGGTAGAAAGGCTCTACAGAGGGATCTGGACAGGCTGGATCAATGAGCTGAGACCAATGGTGTGAGATTCATCCAGGCCAAGTACCAGGTCCTGCACTTGGGTCAAAACAACCCCATGCAGAGTTACAAGCTTGGGGAGGAGTGGCTCAAGAGATGCATGGCTGAAAAGTACCTGGGGGTGTTGGTCTACAGCCATCTGAATATGAGTTTGCGGTGTGCCCAGGTGGCCAAGAAGGCCAACAGCATCCTGGCCTGTGTCAGGAACAGTGTGGTGAGCAGGACTAGGGAAGGGAAGTACTCGGCACTGGTGAAGCCCCACATCAAATATTGCGTCCAATTTTGGGCCCCTCACCACAGAAAAGACATAGAGGTGCTGGAGAGTTTCCAGAGAAGGGCAACAAAGCTGGTGAGGGGTCTGGAGAATAAGTCTTATGAGGAGCAGCTGAGGGAGCTGGGGTGGTTTAGCCTAGATAAAAGGAGGCTGAGGGGAGACCTTCTCACTCTCTACAACTACCTGGAAGGAGGTGGTAGAGAGGTGGGTGTTGGTCTCTTCTCCCAAGTGCCAGGTGATAGGACAAGAAGAAACGGCCTCAAGTTGCACCAGGGGCGGTTTAGACTGGATATTAGGAAAAATATTTATACTGAAACTGTTATTAAGCATTGGAACAGGCTGCCCAGGGAAGTGGTTGAATCACCATCCCTGGAGATATTTAAAAGACGGATAGACATAGTGCTTAGAAATATGGTTTAGTGATGGTTTTTGTCAGAGTTAGGTTGGTGATTGGACTAGATGATCTGAAAGGTCCCTTCCAACCTAGGCGATTCTGTGATTCTATGGTTTTAAAGGGATATGACCTTGCATTGTCAAATTCACTTCTTAAATATCCATATGGCTGCCCCAAATTACAACTAAGGTAATAATGAGAGCGTGCCATTAGGTTTTTTTATTGCACAGTGAAAAAAATTTTTGAAGTAGGATCCCTTACTGTGGTTATTCTTTTTAATTAATTTTACTCTACTGTGTTTGTATCTTAAAATTTCCGTAACTTTCTAATGTTGACCATATACAATGATTTACTGTATAGTGGTATTTACGTATTGAAACCCTACTCATATTAATATCATACATTTTCAACAATTAACAGTTTCCCCATATTATTTTTTCATATTCTAAGGCTATCAAATAAACTTCACTGAGTATTTGTTTGCTTCTGGAAGTGCATGAGAATATGAGAGTACAATCTTTTTTCAGAATAGACTGCTCATACACGGATTATCACTAGAAAATTAATTAATCACAGGACAGAAATGTTTGGGGGCTGAACTTTTTGGGTTAGAATTCCACCTTCAGTAAGTAGCTTCAAGATGCGTCTTCCTAAACAACTGTGCCCTTGCCCACCAGTTAATTTGCATCATGTATGTGCACAGTGCAAGTGATTGAGAGGTAGAAGTAGAAGCTGATAGAAGTTCTGCCAAGAGCACAGGGTAGCAATGCATGCCTTTCCAGACAAAAAACAAGGACTGTGAAATGAATGGAAGGGAGAATGGAGAAGGAGTTAAACTAGTAGGAAATCCCATTTGGTAACACCAGAGAAACTAGTAAAACCTAAGCTGTACACCACTAATGCCTAGGACTACCTTCCTTTAAGCTTCCTCTCCCTCACTATGTGCACTTCTTCTACAAAACAAGAATGAATAATGAGCATACCATGTTGGTATCCAAAGGGCTTGGGCGTACTGGTAGATGAAAAACTGGACATGAGCTGACAATCTGTGCTCAACAGCCCAGAAACTCAGCTGTGCTGAATCAAAAGCAGCATGGTCAGCATGTCAAGGGAGGTGATTCTGGACTTCTCCGCTGCTCTGGTGAGACCCCACCTGGAGTACTGCATCCAGCTCTGGAGTCCTCAACACAGGAAAGACATGTATGTGTTGGAGTGCATCCAGAGGAGGGCCACAAAAATGACTAGAGGGCTGAAATACCACTCCTATGAGGAAAGACTGAGAGAGCTGGTGTTCAGCCTGGAGAAGAAAAGGCTTCAGGGAGACCTTATTGCTTCCTGTCAATACTTAAAGGTGGCTTATAGGAAAGATGGCGACAAACCTTGTTTGCAGGGCCTGTTGTGATAGGACAAGGTGCAATGGTTTTAAACTGAAGGAGATTAGATTTAGACTATATACAAGGAAGAAATTTTTTACAGTGTGGGTAGTGAAACACTGGAACAGGTTGCCCAGAAAGGTGGTAGATGCTCCATCCATAGAAACATTCAAGGTCAGGTTGGACAGGGCTTTGAGCAACCTGATCTTGTTGAAGATGTCCCTGTTCCTTGCAGGGGAGGTTAGACTACATGATCTTTAAAGGTTCCTTCCAACCCAGACTATTCTATTATTCTATTATTCTATGTTCCTAGGCAGGCATTTTCAAAATGCTTGTCATGGCAAATTAACATTGCAAGAGATGTGATGTGTATTATAATAAATATTTTTCATACTAATTGTGTTGAATAGAAATTGAAGATGGTAGCACAGAAAACACTATATTTTAATCAATCTTAAAAGGACTTGTTTGGGAGGGCACATGATTCACAACAATGGAATTGATTTAAATTTACACTCATACATTAACATATGCATTTAGTGATTCTTGCTTGAAGTGCTCTATATTGTGTATATGTTTCATCTAATATAAAGCAAGTTACTTTATTGTAAGGCACTTGTAGTTCTGAAAAGAAAAGAGAAAACCATGAAATGCAATTGGTCTGCTACTAGTGTCACATTAGAGTAAACCAGGAATGATTACATAAAGTCAATGACAGTAAAACAAGGCCAACTATTTCAGATGCTCAAGTGATTATTGCTCAATTTTATTTTGTGATTAAAAAGTATTTATAAAAAGTGCTTTAGGAAATGCAAGAATTGCAATATGCAAGCCATCAAGTACTGTATGGGAGGAGGCAGGTGTTGCTGTATTTTGCTAACACTTAAATATTTAGCACGATCATTAAATTTTATATTGCACATATGCATACATTTCCAGCCAAGTGAATGCATGCAATAGAAATTTCAGCACTTGTCCCACATATTCAGTTTTGGAGAATCTGCCCCTTGTTGGTAGTGAATGAACAAGTGAATGAGAAAAAAGCATCATAAGCATGGATGCTGCATCTAAATCAAGTGAGCTTTGGGAAAGAACAAACAAATGGAGATGCAAGTGTTGCTGTTCCCTGCTGACATTTTATATCACCACCTCCCTTCTTGGAAAATGTTTTGAAATCTTTCATTAATGCATTTTCAGATGGTTTCTCTTTTCATCAGATATTCCTTAAAACTTCAGAATTGTTTTAAAAATGGTTGGAAGATAAATGCAGATTTATGAATAAGACAGTTTAGCAGATTTAACATCTCTGAATTGTCAATGTATTCATGTTTGATTCGACAACAAAGGATGTTTTTAAGCTATGGTAATTAAAAGCATATCTTTTATGAATGTAATTTAGTAAAAAATTCCACTCAGGAAGTTCACAGACTGAGAATCCTTAGTTTCACAGTTCTCAGGAATACTGCAGGTTCAGTCAGATTTACATGGCTCCCACAAACATGTCAAAGCTCATCCCTCCTGCTTGTTCCCTTCAGTAGCCAAGTCCCTCAGTGGCTGCCAGAAAGACACGAAGTATGTTTTCTTCCCATCAGAAAATGTATGTTGTTCTTTTTATACTCCAGTCCACAAAACACACACTGAGGCTGCATTCATACATAGTCCTGGAAGCTTCCTAACACCCTGAGCTGAGTTAAGTGCAGTGTGAGAGCTAGTTGCATCTGCAGTTCCAGAGAGGTTACAACTGGTTAAATAAGAAACGCATCTTATACAGCCAAAGCAAAGTCCTCCCCCAGTGAGTAGAGCAAAGTAGGAAATATTCAGTGGCACCCACAGAGTGCTTCATCTGTGGGAAATGTCTCTTGCATTTTTCATGTGCCTTTTAACACTGAAATCTGAGAAGGATCTAAAAACCAACATTTTTGTGCCAAGGGGACAGATAATGTCTGGGTACTTGGCTGATATTGACCCAATATATGCATTTTTTAGGTTAAGTTGTATTGATCTAAATATTGTTGTAGGAAGTTACTTAATGTTTAACTACTGTATGTAATAAATTGGATTCAAAGTTCTCTTTATGCAGTGGCTTTCACATTCAGTTTAAGGGGCTTTTTTATAAACAAATCTAACAGTTATCCGCTTAATTGTGAATTGCATGAAATGAACAAAAATTCAGATGAGGATTCTTAGAGAAATATCAAACGACAAATTATCCATAAAAATAATATGTTACAGATTTTTTATGCTTTGTTCCTGATAGCTGTCACTCCTGTCAAATATGGATATTACAGTTTTGGTACACAAGAATACAGTTTATGAGACTGAGAAGGCAAGGCTTTGGTTTTGATTTCAGCGTGAATAGTACCAATCAAATTGAAAATCAAATTTAGTCTGTGTGACTTTGGTTGTACTCTTTTATTTTGAGGTCACGGGAGACATTAAAGATCAACCTAAATTCACCTTCTGAAATGGATTTGAAGTTTTTTGGGTTTTTTTTTCCAGATTTAAAACATCTTTGCTATTTACTACGGTAAGAAAATTTGTGTAGAACACTTGATGATGCAAATCCAGCAATGCACATAATATTTTTTTAACCATTAGACTGAGCCATATGATTGTACTTCGATGACTTTTTAAATGTCATTCAGTAGAAGACAAGATCCACAGAAGAATCTATAAAATATACTAGGGGAAAAGATGAATGAGCAATTTTTCAGATTTTCATTTTCAGATTCATTTCAGGGTCAATATAAACCCTCCTACAATCATAACCATCAGAATGCAAGATGTAACAGTAGTTCATGACCATATGAAATGCTACTGAGAAAATGCTTTTCCTGTCTCAGATTGGATTCCCTGGGAAAAAGAGGCAGATCTGTATCTCTCACTGTTCTTAATTCAACCTTCATTCCCATTGTAAGGAAAGGTAGCTGCACTGAATATGTGAGGCTATAAAATACCAATCCTCTTCCAGTGAAAGTCAGTTGCTTGATGGCAATCTCCCACTCTCCTCTAGGTTGGTCCAATGACATTCAAGCTTATCCATAGCTGCTCTAGTTCCATAGAAGTGGAAGTTCTATTTTTGGTTTAGGCAGGATTTATGTCTTCATTTCCTGTGTCTGCTGTACTTTTCCTTTGAAAAAACGCAACCAGTGATGACATCTGCATGGCCTGGTAGCCATTTAGGGCCCAAAGAAACCATTGTTTTCACGAGAAATCATGATCTAGGATTTTACCCTGTGTGGTGTAATTAAGTACCCACCACACAGAGTTTTTGATCTCTGTCTGTTCAATAATGTTGCCTACTCTCAGGAGGGAAAAGAAGATCGAGTATTGAAAGAATGCTAAATTTTATAATAAAATACAGGACTATTTTATAGCACTTCAGAATGCAACCATTACATGACCTCAGGATCCATTACCAAAACTCATCACCTTTGCACTGATCAGGACTTGAAATTCTTACTTTTCAGAAAGACCTGAACTACCAAAACTTCATGGTAAGTAAAACTGAGTGGAAAAACAAAATCCATTACAGGAGATTGACACAACACAATAGCAGCACTTAACAGTAATTCTCTTAGACAATCATCCAGATAGCCATATGCTCTGTTGTCATGCTTTTGATGCCAACATAGACATGTCAGAATCAGACATGCAGCTCAGGTAGTTGTACTGTAAAGGTTCCAAATTCAACTATATCCTCTTAAAACTAGACCTCATCCTGCACATTAGTGCCTTGATAATGCATAGTTTTTTGAACCAACTTGTTTGGTCCACCATGGCAGAAAGGAGGAAGTGCTAAGGACAAACCACCATTTAGATGCTCATAGAAATGAGTGACCCATCAGAGAAGTCATGAGTTATTGTCAGAGAAATCACTAGAAAATGCAGCAAAAGTGACATTTTTTTAACTGAATGATGTTATTCGGTGGCACTGTCTGTTAGGATTGCAAGACTCTTATGCCAGAACAAAACCTATGGCCCCTGAAATGAAGAAACCTTGCTTTCAGCTCTAGGGCATCTTCCTGTACTCTTTCAAGCTCTTCCTAACTGCACACAAAGGGAAATTTTTACTAATATTTTCCTAGGCATTGTGAACTTATGGTTGACTGCATTGCCATACCTGCATATAACTGTAAGAGTTGGAGAAAAAAGGGAATAAACAATGCAGCATCCAGGTATTTCTCATTAATGTACACAAATTTCTCACTTCTGTTTCTTTAAAGTAAAAGACACCCACTTTTAGAGAAAACAAATAAAGTATGAAGTGTAATTGTACTTAACCAAATACACTGTTTTCACTGTTAAACTGAAGCTTTTTCAAGAGTACATCTTGCCATCAAAACCTTTTTTTTTTTTTTTTTTCCACTGTAGGAAGCTAGAATGTGATTAATACTCAGAGAAAGTCTTGATTTCTCTATAAATGTAGCTTGCTTGTAGTACTCTTTCTTCTCCAAAAAATAAGATTTTTTTGATGACTTTAGGACTTGAAATCTATAGTTGCTTAGCTCTTTATTTCTTCCTCTGCCTCTCATTGTAGTTTGTTTTAGCCTATAAAATGGAAGTTTTTGTCACTATAAGAAAGTGTCTAGGTTTTATACTAATTTGCTGTTGTCCTGGAAAACTGAGATTGATTTTTACATAATGGAAAATTATGGATTGATTCAGTAAACATCAATACTAATCTAAGTTCACAAAGTCAGACTTCAAGATTAAAAACAGTGATTTTACTGAGCAATTAAGACTGTGTTTATGTCTCTTATCAAGAATTCTTAAAGAGAGAAATATATGTGGTTTCTTTCAGATATATTAGATGGAGAAATTAGTAGAAAGCAGTAACTATTCTGAAAATTGCCAATATTTCAATGTCATCCCCATTCAAAAAATTCAAAATTGCAACTTTTATCGGAACTGGAATCAATATTTATTCATCATTCCTTTATTGCTCTCATATCACACCAAGTTGTCAAAATTGACAAATATTTTAAAGAAAAATTTATTTATGGATATGTGAAGTGTATTGGTTCACTGCATATCACAGTAGTCAAACATCAATGATGCAAAAACCAGAATATCTGTAATTTTTCATGTTATTGTTGAAATTAGGATTGTATTTGAAAATAAGATATTTATAACCATAAGCATTTACAAATTAGGTTTCTCATGTTCTAGTTGCCTTACTACTTGCCCTGTTGTCTGCTTTCCCTTTTTTTCAAAATTATCAGTAAGTATTTTCAAGAGTTTATCCTGTGCTTTGCTTGCAATTGGCCAATGATGGAGCTAATAGACATGACCGAACTATAGTGAAAGTTGATTTACATATATGATATCCAAATGCCGACAAGTGTATTTCCTTCTATAGAGTACCTAGCTGCTTTTAAAGGACATAGTCCTTAAACAGATTTCTAGCTCCATGTATAGTTCTTTTCTATGTGATATGCTCATTTTCAGAAATTTTCCTTCTTATATAGTTCCCCTCATCAAAATTGTGTATGGTGGGTTTGGAATTTCTTAAGGTGGATTGATAGAAGAGAAACAGTAAGCTTGTGGAAAACAGGAAACAAACTACGAAAAAGCCTTAAAGGCTCCTGAATTACTTTCTCTAAAGAGCTTAGGAAAATTATAAATGAAAACAGAGGACCACACATCACTAAACTTATGCAGGCAGCTTTAAATATCCTAGAGGTCCTATTAACAGCATTAAAAGGAACATACTTATTTTCTCCACGGTGATTTATGACAAAAAAAAAACCAAACTAGATGTTTGCTCCAGCTTATACATGAAGTGTATGAGGGCTTGCTTTTAAAATCAAGATCTAAAATGAAAGATGATGTATAGTTGTAAACATCATGTCTTTTAAAACTGTCATAAACCAGGACCAAATGTACAGTTATAATTTTGAGGTTACAGGTTAGAATGTAACTGTTAGAATTTTTAGAATTGCATTCATTGACTTTTGCCCTGAACTTTTGAATGTTTTGACCTTGAATTTTATTTTGATTTGTTTTTTTTTCTTTCAGTAATAATTTTGGGTCACAATCAAGATTAATTGCTATCAATCTCAGGAATAAACAGAACAAATGATCAGATTAAGTTTAGGCTTTGATGTGCCTCTATTGCAGTGAAGTCTGCCAATTTTATTAAAAAAAAATCTCTTTGCAGACTTCAGTCATAACTTTATAATATTTTAAAATACAACAACAGTTCATAAGTAGAATTACGAATGGAGGTTTACCTTCTGGTGCTTATCATCACCGCTTTATTTGCGAGCAGAATTTTTAGTTCGCTCTTGCTGTGCTTTGGTGATGTGAAAGTAAAGAGACAAGTTAATTGCTGAAGTCAGGTCAATTTCGTTCCCCCAGTTTCTGTAATACCCTGATGTTTCAGGTCATATCAAGTGTTCATATTATAGTACAATTACAAAGAGCATGATTTCATATTTTCACCAAACAGAATTAAAAACTCATGGGGAGGAAAATTATGACACTTGTATGCAGTTTGTTGAGTAAGGGGGTCATTGTTGTTTCTTTCTTGAATATACAAAAGCTTTTAATTTCCTTCTTTCCTGTCTTGGAGAAACCAAACCAAACCAAACCAAACCAAAACAAGGAAGAGTTTACATTTTCCTCTGTAGGGGGTTCACAAACGTTAGCAGATAAAACACGTTTATTTCATGTGAGAAGTGGATTCTTACTAGTGCCGTGTGGAACTACTAGTCATACTTGGAAAAAAAAATAAGTTTACTATGCAAAATGTCGGTGTGGTGGGTTGGTCCAAGCTAGCAGCCAAATTCTCACCCAGTCACCCATGTTACCCCCAACACCCCCACCAGCAGGATGGGGCAGGAAATAGGAAGAACAGGAGTGAGAAAGCTTGTGGGTCAATATAAAGACAGCAATATTCCTTGCCAACTACAATGATGGGCAAAACAGACCCATCTTGGGAAAATTAATTCATTGCCAATTAAAATAAATACAGAATGAAATGGAACGGAATAGAATAGAATAGAATAGAATAGAATAGAATAGAATAGAATAGAATAGAATAGAATCAATCATAGAATCATAGAATCATAGAATCATAGAATCATAGAATCGTAGAAGCATAGGGTTGGAAGGGACCTCTGGAGATCATCTAGTCCAACCCCCCTGCCAGAGCAGGGTCACCTAGAGCAGGTTACACAGGAACACGTCCAGGTGGGTTTTGAATGACTCCAGAGTTGGAGACTCCACCACCTCTCTGGGCAGCCTGTTCCAGTGCTCTGCCACCCTCAGGGTAAAGAAGTTCCTCCTCATGTTTCGGTGGAACTTCCTATGTTCAAGTTTGTGCCCATTGCCGCCTGTCCTGTCCCCGGGCACCACTGAAAAGAGCCTGGCCCCATCCTCCTGACACCCACCCTTGAAGTATTTAGAAGTGTTGATAAGGTCACCCCTCAGACGTCTTTTTTCCAGACTGAAGAGACCCAAATCCCTCAGCCTTTCCTCATAAGAGAGGTGTTCCAGTCACCTAATCATCTTGGTAGCTCTCTGCTGCACCCTTTCCAGCAGTTCCCTGTCCCTCTTGAACCGGGGAGCCCAGAACTGGACACAGTACTCCAGATGCGGCCTCACCAAGGCAGAGTAGAGGGGGAGGATGACCTCCCTTGACCTGCTTGCCACACTCTTCTTGATGCACCCCAGGATGCCATTGGCCTTCTTGGCCACAAGGGCACATTGCTGACTCGTGGTCATCCTGTTGTCCACCAGGACTCCCAGGTCTCTTTCCACAGAGCTGCTCTCCAGCAGGTCAGCACCCAACCTGTACTGGTGCATGGGGTTGTTCCTCCCCAGGTGCAGCACCCTACACTTGCCCTTGTTGTGAAACCTTGAATAGAATAGAATAGAATAGAATAGAATAGAATAGAATAGAATAGAATAGAATAGAATAGAATACTTCCAGCTGGAAGGGACCTACAATGATCATCTAGTCCAGCTGCCTGACCAAATCTGGGCTGACCAAAAGTTAAAGCATTTATTAAGAGCATTGTCCAAATGTCTCTTAAAAATTGACAGTCTTGGGGAATCAGCCACCTCTCCAGGAAGCCTGTTCCAGTGTTTGACCAACCTCTTAATGAGGAAATGTTTCCTAATGTCAAATCTGAACCTTCCCTGGAGCAGCTTTGAACCATTCCCACGTATCCTATCACTGGACCACAGGGAAAAGAGATCAGCATCTCCCTCTCCACTTCTCTTCCTCAGGAAACTGTAGAGAACAATGAGTTCATCCATCAGCCTCCTTTTCTCCAAACTAGAAAAACCCCAAGTCCTTTAGCCACACCTCATAGGACACGCCTTCTAGCACTTTTAACAACTTTTTCGCCCTCCTCTGGATGCACTCAAGTACCTTCACATCCTTCTTAAATGGTGGGGGTCAGAACGGCACACAGTACTGAAGGTAAGGCCACACCAATGCTAAAACAGTGGGATAATAACGTCTTTTGACCGGCTGGTGAAGCCGTGTTTGATGCACCCTAGGATAAGGTTTGCCCTCTTGGCTGCCAGGATACACTGCTGGCTCATATTGAGCCTGCTGTCAACCAGCACCCCAGAACCCTTTCTGCAGGGCTGCTGAATACGTGCATATCTGCTTAGCCACTACCGAAATGGCTGTGTCTAATTAGAAACTGAAGAAAACTGTTATCTGAATCTCTAGAAAAAAACTCCATGATCAGTAAGTTCCAGCCACTCCTCTCCCAGTTTATGCTTGTGTCCAGTGACCAGTGTCACAGGTTCAGAATCTGGCATTTGTTCCTGTTAAATTTCATACCACTGATGATTTCCCAATGCTCCATTCTACCTAGACCCCTCTGCAAGGCCTGTGTTTCCATCAGGAGAGTCAACAGCACCTCCCAGTTTAGTATCAACAAATTTTCTAATGATGCATTCAACTCCAGCATCCACAACATTGACAAAAATATTGAACAGAATAGGCCCTAGAATCAGGCCCTGAGGAGCATCACTGATGGCTGGCTGTCAGGCAGATGTAGCCCCATTCATTATAATCCTTTGAGCCCTGCTGTTCAGCCAGTTCTTCAGCAAGCACACCATGTACCTGCTCATCTCAGAGTTGGACAACTTGTCCAGACGGGTGCTGTGAGGGAATATTTAATTATTGATTTGGGGAGTGGGAAACAAAACCAACCAAACAAAAAAGAAATAAACATTTACACACTTAGGGAAAACAGCTTTCCTACTCTTCAAGGTCAACTTCACTCACAGTCCCATGTTCGCTCCAAGCACCTCTATTCCCCACCAGGTTACACTTAGTTGGGCAGTGCAAGAGAGGCTGCGGCCAGGGCTTAGCAATTTCTCTCTGTTGCTCCTTCCTTCTCACTTTTTTCCTATCTGCTGGCTTGAGTCCTCCACTGGAGGAACTGGCTTGAAAGGACTGGAACTATTTGTGTTTGGTGCAGGACCGACTCCTATCTCTTCCCCCATAAGCCATGGCTCTGAGTCCCCAACACCAAAAGCTTGACACCTACACCCAGTGCAGACTGTTTCAGTCAACAAAAATTTAGCTTTACATTTTTCTAAAAATACTCAGAGTTTCTTATAAACAATTATATCTTTGTTGTTCTTGCTTTTCTTTTATGAACTCTTTTTGTTATATTTTTCCTTCTGTGTGATCAGTGTTTTATCTATGATGGTTTAGTTCTTTCATTTTATACAAGCTGCTTTTTAATTCTAATACCAGTGTCTATGTAGAGTCTAGTTTATCCTGCATATCAAAGCAGAGTCTAAGGAACATATATAGCTGTTCGTATATAACATTCTATATTCTTATAATATATAACATATATCATTCATATAACATATATAACATTCTAGATTCTTTGGGGACACAGCATAACATTCAAGGAAAGAAAATAACACTTTAAATTTAAAGGAAAATATTACATTAATAAAGTGTGGAAGTAAAAAAAAAAAAGAATCAAGGATTCCACTAAATCAAAAAATATTAGAAATTTCAAAAAGAAATACAAATTTAGCTTAAAAGTAATATTAGACGAGCCAATGGAAAAGGCAAGGTAAAGTGAATATCTGCTAAACCTGGGACTGCCTGATAGAACTACTGTTTTCTATCAAACGTAAGTGTGGATTTTCAATTATGTTTTTGTTCATGCAAAGGTTTAATCTTATTTTCTTAATCTCTGGGAATACTTTGTTTCAGAATCAGAACTGATTACAAGATCTGTTTTTGTAGGTTTGATTGTTGGTGGGTTTTTTAATTCTTAATCTTTTTTAATGTCTTTATGACAAAGTAAATCAGCAGTTAGTGGAGCTGTACTATTGTTAGTGTATCGTAACAATTTTCCAGAAGGTCCCAAAGTAAGCATGACAGAAAAAGGTGTTTGTTGACTAATCCATTGATGACATTTATAGAAGTTGAGCAATAACCTTTTCTGTCTAAAACTATTTTTTATTATTTTCGGAGTCTTCAGTTTTGCTTACAAGTTAAAATGAGCCCATGTTTTGCTTGTTTGCTCACTGGGTCAGTGAGATACATACAATTGCATACACGTATTTTAACCATGTGTATGTGCATACTTAATTTTCTCATAGAAATGACTCAGCTGTATATGTACCTATTACTGTGATGTCTACAAAAGGTTTCCTGGTCACTAGTATAGATTAAATTCTCAGATGCACATTTTTTTTTGCATATTTTTTCAGTTTCACCTCAGAATTTGAAAATCTGAAGCAAAGTATAAGGATATTAAGAAGCATTTGTATCCTGATAATTTAATGAAATAATGATAAGGCTTTGCCATGTTAAACTTTAGGTCACTACTTAAATATCTGAATAAATGGCCTCGTTTTCTTTGAAATTAGTGGCCCTCAGCACTTTTCAGGATAAAGATGACTTTTCCACTTCTGAAAACCCCATGTTCAACATTCTCATGTGTTTAACTTATCCTTTTTCTGTAGCTTTACTTTTGGCTTACAATCAGTAAGGTAAATACTCCCTGAATTACAAATATTGTATTACTGACATATAGAAAGAATGCATATTTCAATTTATTGATTTGTGCTACTAACCTCTGCTTTAGGAAAATTCCTCATTTATGTGAGCAACTGACTGTTTCTTCAGCATGTCTACTTTTTATTGAATTTGAGTGAAGAAAATCACTGAATCTTGTTATTTTTTCCAGTGTGTTATCTAATCTCAAGAAGTTATTTGACAGGAACCTGTTAAAATATAGCACAGGTATATATGCAAGGTGGGTGGGAAGAGTGTAAAGAAGGGAAAAATATAACTATATTTGTAGTTTAACAGAAGTCTTGTTTTATTTTGGTGTGACTCCAGAAGGTGTGAATTTTTCCTACTCCCTAATAGCACTCCTGCTGGACAAATTGTAAATTAAGCTTATTCCTCAATGAATATGCTGTCAGAGAATTGCTCTCAGGGCAGTGAAGCCTTTTGAAGACATTTGTTTTTTGTTTTTTTCAAAGTCTGAGTAATCTTACAATAATAGGCTGTCAGTCATGTTTCACTCTTTTTCCTACCCAGTGTGGAGAGGCTGTCTAAATATGTAGAACAGGTATAAACAACATGCTGCCTTGCCATTTGTTAATGAAAAGAAAGCAGTTTGAAATGTTGGTCATGAAAAATTTAAGTCTTTTTATATATCCACCACATTATGCCAGTATCTTTCTTATATAACTATAACATTTTATCTACACTGATGAGACAGAACTTTATTTTCCACTTGAAATCTATAAGCCAGAGGCTTCCTAACAGATATGATTTTTTGTTTTAATTAATGAAATTATAGTACCTGAAATATCATGTAATGGACCATGCTATTCAGTGCACCTGTTCAGATAATGTAAAAGTGTGAGAATCTGATCTTTCAATTTAGCCATGGGGCTTTTCCTTTTTTATTTTTATTTTTTTTTTTATTTCAGAACTACTGCTTTAATAGATAATAGATAACTTTAAAAATTCTTCATAATATCTTGATTTTATTTTATATTTGTTGGATTATTTGGTGTTTTCATAGTTCTCGAAAAATTTAAAGGAGTTATAACAACAGGAACCAGTGCAGAAGCACTGAAATATATTTCTCATGGCTGCATGTAATGTATAAAGTTTATAATTTTAATAAAGATTATATAAAAATTAAGTTGTATGCATTAGTATAATATATTAATATAAAGATTTTACTGCATATATCAGTTTTTATAAAGAATAATATATTTTCTGATATATTTTGTCCCTTCCCCACCTCCGCTCCCCAGTAAAAAGGAAGCTAAAATGTTGTCTTCATATGTTTGCATTGAAATTCCATAGTACAAACATCCATATGGCATGTTCTGAAACTGTGTACGTACCATACACACTACACAAAGATGGAATTTGTTTTCCAAAATATTTTTTCATGTTGTAAATAAGATTATAATTAATATTTTAATTAACTAATAAAGAGAAGTAAGTTCATCATCTTTGGAAGAGTACAAAATACATCCCAGAGATATAAAATCATAGAATTATTTAGGTTGGAAAAGATCCTTAAGATCATTGTCCAACTGTAAACATAACATTGCCAAGTCCACCACTAAACCTTGTCCCTAAGCACCACATCTATGAATGATGATCTATTCACATCTATGAACGATGATCTGCTTAACCTGGTGGCCCAGCTGAAGGATGAAGTAGAGAGGCTGAGGAGCATCAGGGAGTGTGAAAGAGAGATTGACTGGTGGGCCCACTCCCTGAGAGTAGGGGAACAGGTTGAGGCCCCGTGTAAATCGGAGGACCCTCTCCCCTCTTCTCACCAGGCAACAGGAGAGGATCTCAGAGAAGAGGGGGAATGGAAACAGGTCCCTGCTCGAGGAAGCAGGCGAGTCCCCTCCCAACTTCTCCCAGCTTCCCAGTTACCCCTGCAGAACAGGTATGGGGTCCTGCGAGAGGAAATGGCTGATAGAGAGGAGAATGGCACACCAAGACTAGAGAAGACAGAAAGTACACATCACAGCGGACCCAACTTCACTACTATCTCCAAAAGGAAACGGAGAAAGGTCATAGTTGTGGGTGACTCTCTGCTGAGGGGGGCAGAGGGACCAATATGCCGCCCTGACCTGCTACACAGGGAAGTCTGTTGCCTCCCTGGGGCACGGGTCAGGGATGTGACGAACAAACTCCCAGACCTAGTAAACCCCACTGATTATTACCCCCTGTTAGTATTTCAGGTGGGTAGTGATGAAATGGGTAGGAGGAGGCCGAAATCAATTAAAAGAGATTTTAGAGCATTAGGGCAGCAGCTCAAGGGGTCAGGAACACAAGTTGTCTTCTCTTCTATCCCACCAGTGGCAACTGTGAATAAAGAAATTGATAGGAAGAGGCAACAGATCAACTTGTGGCTCCGGGACTGGTGTTACAGGCAGGGCTTTGGGTTTTTCGAACATAGGTGGCTATATGAGACACCTGGCATACGATTGTCAGGTGGGACACAGCTGTCCCAGAGGGGGAAAAGAATTTTGGGGCAGGAGTTAGCAGGGCTCATTGACCGGTCTTTAAACTAGATATGAGGGGGGAAGGGAAGATAACTGGGCCTGTCAAGATTAAACCTGAGGAAAGCATGCCACGGTTTGAAGGAGACCACATTAGTGAGGACTCCCACTCTGACATTTCATCAGAGAAAGGTGATAGAAGTTTAGAAATTACTGCTAGAGAACATAGGGAAAACCCTTTCCTAGAAGGGGAAAAGGGTACTAGGCTAAGAGTTAACAAAGCTCATGGACAGAGCTTTAAGCCGAAAGTTAAGGGGGAAGGGGATAAAACCAGGCCTGCTGGTAATGAACCTGAGTGTCAAGGGCCAAAGATGGGGGTGAAATCAGTAGCCCAGGTCAAGTGCATCTACGCTAATGCACGTAGCATGGGCAACAAACAGGATGAGCTAGAAGCCATTATGCGGCAGGACAACTACGACATAGTCGCCATCACGGAAACGTGGTGGGATGATGGTCATGACTGGAATGCTGCAATGAGTGGCTATAAGCTCTTCAGAAGGAATAGGCAAGGAAGGAGGCGGGGTGTGTGGCTCTGTACATTAGGGAGTTGTTTGACTCTATAGAGATAGACTCCAGTGATGAAGAAGTTGAGTGTTTATGGGTAAGGGTGAAAGGGAAGGCTAACAAAGGTGATTTTGTGCTGGGAGTCTGCTATAGACCACCCAATCAGGATGAGCAGGTTGATGAGGTATTCTATAAGTGGCTGGCTGCGGTCTCGCAAATGCCAGCCCTTGTTCTAGTTGGGGACTTCAACTTACCAGACATCTGCTGGAAATATAACACAGCAGAGAGCAGGCAGGCTGGGAGGTTCCTCGAGTGTATGGAGGATAACTTCCTGACACAAATGGTAGGTGAGCCTACCAGGGGAGGCGCCTTGCTTGAGCTACTGTTCACAAACAAAGAAGGGCTAGTGGGGGACGTGGAGGTCGGAGGCCGTCTTGGGCTTAGTGACCGTGAAATGTTTAAGTTTTCCATCCATAGTGAGGTAAGGAAGGGGGTTAACAAAACCTCCATCTTGGACTTCCGGTGGGCAGACTTTAGCCTGTTCAGAACCCTGGTTGGGAGAGTCCCGTGGGAGGTAGTCCTGAGAGGCAAAGGAGCCCAGGAAGGCTGGACGATCTTCAAGAGGGAAATCCTAAAGGCCCAGGAGCAGGCTGTCCCCATGAGGTGCAAAATTAAAGGGCGGGGAAAATGGCCGGCCTGGATGAACAAAGAGCTCTTGATGGGACTTAAGGAAAAAAGGAAGGTTTACCACCTTTGGAAGAGGGGACAGGCAACTCAGGAGGAGTACAGAGATCATGTTAGGTCATACAGAGAAAAAATCAGGAAGGCAAAAGCCCAGCTGGAACTCAACCTGGCAATTAACATAAGGGACAACAAAAAAAGTTTCTATAAATACATCAACAAAAAGTGACAGAGAATGTCCATCACTTACTGCATGCGGGGGGAAACCTTGCAACCAAGGATGAGGAGAAGGCTGAGATACTTAATGCCTTCTTTGCCTCTGTCTTTAATAGTCAGACCAGCTACCCCCAGGGTGTTCAGCTTCTTGGGCTGGAAGATAAGAATGGAGAACAGGACAACTCCCCTGTAATCCAGGAGGAAGTAGTTAATGATTTGCTTATGCACCTGGACACGCATAAGTCTATGGGGCCGGATGGGATTCACCCAGAAGTTCTCAGGGAGCTGGCAGGAGAGCTCACCAAGCCTCTCTCCATTATCTATCAACAATCCTGGTCAACAGGAGAGGTGCCGGATGACTGGAGGGTGGCCAATGTGACGCCCATCTACAAGAAGGGCCGGAAGGAGGATCCCGGAAACTACAGGCCTGTCAGCCTGACCTCTGTACTGGGAAAGATCATGGAGATGATCATCCTGAGTGAGCTCTCAAGGCAAGTGCAGGGCAGCCAAGGGATCAGGGCCAGCCAGCATGGGCTTATGAAGGGGAGGTCCTGCCTGACCAACCTGATCTCTTTCTATGACCATGTGACCCGCTTTCTCGATGAGGGGAAGGCTGTGGACATTGTCTACCTGGACTTTGGTAAGGCCTTTGACACCGTCCCCCACGGCATTCTCCTGGAGAAACTGGAGAATCATGGCATAGACAAGTGTACCCTCCGCTGGATAAAAAACTGGCTGGGTGGCCGTGCCCAGCGAGTTGTGATTAATGGAGCAAAATCTGGTTGGCGGCCGGTCATCAGTGGTGTCCTTCAGGGCTCAGTTTTGGGGCCAGTCTTGTTCAATATCTTTACTGATGATCTAGACAAGGGGATTGAATGCACCCTCAGTAAGTTTGCGGATGACACCAAACTAGGTGGGAGTGTTGATTGGCTTGATGGTCGGAAGGCTTTACAGAGGGATCTAGACAGGTTGTATCAATGGGCCAAGGCCAATGGGATGAGGTTTAATAAGGCCAAGTGCCGGGTCCTGCATTTTGGTCACAACAACCCCTGGCAACGTTACAGGCTTGGGGAAGAGTGGCTCGAAAGCTGCACGGCAGAAAAGGACCTGGGAGTGTTAGTGGACAGCCAGCTTAACATGAGCCAGCAGTGTGCCCAGGTGGCCAAGAAGGCCAATAGTATCCTGGCTTGTATCAGGAACAGCATGGCCAGCAGGAGTAGAGAAGTCATCGTGCCTCTGTACTCGGCACTGGTGAGGCCTCACCTCGAGTACTGTGTTCAGTTTTGGGCCCCTCACTATAGGAAAGACATTGAAGTGCTGGAGCGTGTCCAGAGGAGAGCCACCAAGCTGGTGAGGGATCTGGAGATCCTATGAGGAGAGGCTGAGGGAGCTGGGCATGTTTAGCTTGGAGAAGAGGAGGCTGAGGGGAGACCTCATTGCCCTCTACAACTACCTGAAAGGAAACTGTAGAGAGGCAGGGGTTGGCCTCTTCTCCCAAGGGAATAATGACAGGACCAGAGGAAATGGTATGAAGCTGAGACAAGGGAGATTTAGATTAGATATTAAGAAGAATTACTTTACTGAAACAATGGTCAGGCACAGAACATCCTGCCCAGGGAGGTGGTGGAGTCACCATCCCTAGAGGTATTTAAGAAAAGTGTAGACATGGCTCTTCAGGGCATGCTCTAGTGCCCAAGATTATTGTTTGTGGTGGGGTGTTGTGTGGGGGGTTGTGGGTGTGGAGTTTAGTAGGTGGGTGCTTTTTTTTTTTTTTTTTTTTTGTGGTTGGACTTCATGATCTCAGAGGTCCCTTCCAACCACTAAGATTCTGTGATTCTGTGATCTACTAGTCCCTTGTCCCTAAGCACCACATCTACTAGTCTTTTAAATACCTCCAGGGATGGTGACTCAACCACTTCCCTGGGAAGCCTGTTCCAATGCTTGAAAACCCTTTCAGTGAAGACATTTCTCCTCATACCCAATCTAAACTTCCCCTGGCACAAATTGAGGACATTTCCTCTTTTCCTCTCAATTGCTACTTGGGAGAAGAGACCACCACCTCTCCACAACCTCCTTTCAGGTAGTTGTAGAGAGCAATAAGGTCACCCCTCAGCCTCCTTTTCTCCAGACTAAACAACCCCAGTTCCCTCAGCTGCTCCTTGTAGGACTTATTCTCTAGACCCTGCACCAGTTTCGTTGCTCTTGGCGCACTCCAGCACCTCAATGTCTTTCCTGTAGTGAAGGGCCAAAATAGAACACAGTACCTGAGGTGCAGTCTCACCAATATCGAATACAAAGGGAAAATCACTTCCCTAGTCCTGCTGTCTACGCTGCTTTTGATACAAGCCAGGATGCTATTGGTGTTCTTGGCCACCTGGGCACACTGCTGAACCGCATTCAGCCGACTGTCAACCTACATCCCCAGGTCCTTTTCCACTGCGCACCTTTCCAGCCACTCTTCCCCAAGTCTGTAGCGTTGCATGGGGCTGCTGTGACCCAAGTGCAGGACCTGGTACTTGGCCTTGTTGAATCTCATACCATTGGCCTCAGCCCATGTATCCTGCCTGGACAGGTCCCCCTCTAGAGCCTTCCTACTCTCAAGGAGACCAACACTCCCGCCCAACTTTGTGTCATCTGCAGACTTACTGAGGGTACACTCGATCCCCTTGTCCAGACCATTGGTAAAGAACTGGCCTCAATACTGACCCCTGGGGAATACCACTTGTGACAAAGCGCCAATTAAATTTGACTCCATTCACCACAACTCTTTCAGCCCAGCCACACAGCCATCCAGCCAGTTTTTCACCCAGCAAAGGGTACACCCATCCAAACCATTAGCAAGCAGTTTCTCCAGGAGAACGTTATGTGAAATGGTGTCAAAGGCTTTACTAAATTGCAGATAAACTATATTCACTGCCTTTCACTCATCCAGCAAGTGGGTCACTTTGTCATAGAAGGAGATCAGGTTCGTCAAGTAGGACCTGCCTTTCATAAATCCATGCTGACTGGGTCTGATCACCTGCTTGTCCTGTATGTGACATGTGATGGCACTCAAGAGGATGTGCACCATAACCTTCCCTGGCACTGGGGTGAGACTGACAGGCCTGTAGTTCCCCAGATCCTCCTTCCAGTGCTTCTTATACTTGAGCATCACATATGCTAACTTCCAGTCAACTGAGACGTCCTTAGGTAGCCAGGGCTGCTGATAAAAGACGGAAAGTGGCTTGTTGAGCACTTCCATCATCTCCTTCAGTACCCTTGGGTGGATCCCATGTGGCGTGACAGACTTGTTTATATGTAAGTGGTGTAGTAGGTAGCTAACCATTTCCCCTTGGATTATGGGGGCTTCATTCTGTTCCCTGTTTCTGGCTTCCAGCTCAGGGAATTGGGTACCCCAAGAACAACTGGTCTTATTATTAAAGACTGAGGCAAAGAAGGCATTAAGTACTTCAGGCTTTTCCTCAGCTTTTGTCACTATGTTTCCCCCTGCATCCAATAAAGAACGAGGATTCTCTTAGCCCTTGTCATTAAGGAGTTATTTGCTTTCCTCTTTCTAGGAAATAAATAAAATAAAATGTCATAGTATTACTAATTTTTTCTTGAAGGACCTGAAATGTTTTTCCTATGGCCATACCAATGTATGAGATAACAGCTTTTGGAAAGTCTGAATATCACTATAGTATTTACTGCTCATTCACCATAAGGGAGAAGAATGTTCAGGGGAGGAAAATAATGACCACCACTTGTAATAATGACTACAAATAGCTGAAAACGAGACAGATTTTTCTAAGAAAAACTTATTACTTCATTAAAATATCTTTTTTGACCCTAACACCTAAGACCAAGTAAAACTGTCTGTTTCCAAAGCCTGAAATCTCATGGGAATGACATACTCTGATCCAGTTTCTGGATCTCTGTAAGTTGTCCAGAAAATTTTAGTGTCTTTATTTGTAAAACCGTGGACTGTGATTTACCCAAATGAGTAACTGCTACCGTGTCTTTGACACAGTTGCAGGGGGTGCATGTGACTGGACAGGAGAGGGATTGGCTAAGCAGAGTTCTTCGTGACTTGATAATTCACTCTTCTTTTCAATAGCTTTAATCAGTTCACCTTCAGGTTATACCGTACACCCATCCACAAACTCATCCACTTGGTAAAAGATAGGATGTGTTGGCTTTCTGAGAAAATTGCTTCGATCTGTTCACAGAAAATGGCTGATCTGCTTTTGTTGGTAGGTATATCAGACTTCTAAAAATGAATGGGAAAGAATGCTAGTGTGCTTGAGTGCTTGTAGTAATTTTCATTACCCGTATAGGGCAAAATAGCTTAAACAACACACACATATCTTGGGGAAATCTTCCTACCCAAGGGTTCAGAAATGCTGTTTGATTTTTTTTTAAATCTGGCAGTTTACCAGTCCAGATTTTTGTTGACCACTGTTCACACTCTGTCTGTTGCACTCTCTAGTTCTTTCAATTGCCTATGAATGGCCTTGCCTCTTTTCAGTGTTGACCTGGAAAAACAAGACCCACTGATATGAACTGGAAGTTGCAAGTACCACAATACAGTGTGCAGTACCTCAGTCCCTTTCCTAGTCTTTAATTTCAGATCTCAAGGTGAAGCTAAAATTTGGCCACCTGGATTACTCATACGTATGGTGATAAACAAGCAGACAAGAGGACAGTGGAACCCAGAAACCTCTGTTAGGATACATGACATTATTTTTCAAGCCCAATGCTAAGTGAAGAAGTGTCATTAACTAGTAAGCTCCTGATGCTCTGTACTGGAACACTGTTTAATGGAGCTAAGTGGGGAGTGAACTTGCAATTATTTTATAGTGTCATTTTTATCTAGAAGATCAGATTTTACTTTTCTTGTAGAATTAAAAAGTATACTGTTTGCTTGGACTAAGAGGCTGAACCCACCATGCATGTGTCTTCCATAAGAGAGAATGAAGTTTACTTCTTTCCTTCTTAAATTCCTTCCAGAAAAGATTTGCTTACAGAGCTAAACAAAGCTTTCCATTGGACATTAATAATATCATACTTATTTTACAACCAGCAGCTGTTGAAGTTTGGTTTTATTAAGCATTATGTTACCATGACTACTAATTTTAAATTAATCTGTTCATTGACAATATAGGAATTCTGTGTTTAACACAGTCTCCCTGTATGGGTTTAGACAGTCATGTCTCTCCCACAGCCTTAAATTTCATTACCAATTTCATTATTTCATTACCAATAGGTATTAGATATCATGGTTTGGCACCTTGAATATCTAACAATATCTCTTGCTAAATATGAATAATACCTCTAGCTTCCTGGGGAGACCTTTTGCACTTCACAGAGGTATCTTTGCAGGGTCAGATGTATGAGAAGGGGAAACTGCAACTGTTCCTGATTCCAGCCTTGAAATTCAAACTTTGACCATCAGCTTCAGAAGTCATTGGTCAAAGTAGTAAGACAGCTTGTTCAACCATCATGACAGACAAAATGACCTTGAAGTCAAAAATCACTATCTAAAGTTGTCTAACCCTCTTGTGAATTGATCGCTAGTCAAGATATTGTCAGAAATACTGTTCATCATTCCTGTCCTCTAAGTAGATGAAACTTCCCACAACTCTGTCATTAATTCATGCATAAACTCTTGTTCCTTTCAATAAAAATGATAATCTTCAGGAGGCTGTTTGAGAGAAAAAGAACAAAATTCTGAACTGTGACTGTGTGCATTGGGAATACATTTATCTGAGATGGCAATGTGCAAATGAGTAGAAATGTATCTTCATCCGTAAATACATAGGGTTACTCATGCTGTAGCAGTTTTCAGAAATTTTTATTGCATATTGAAAAACTGTTATGGATATGCTAGTTCTCATATTTTAAAAAAGCATTTTATCTGGAATTTGATTAATTAGAAATACCCAGAGATTCTTTTCTATGTACTATGACAGAAAATTTGATGAAATGCAGGGTTTATCCAGCTTTAAATAATAAAGACATTCTTTTCCTTTCTTAGATTTTTTTTTCACTGTGGCCTTTTCATCTGACTAATTCTGACATAGGTCCAAGGAAAAATACGAGTGTACTATTTTGTAGGACAAAGGAGTATTTATTAGAAGAGACAAGAGCATGCTCAAAAATCAAGTAATTTTTATAAGGCAACTGTATGTTTCAGTGACAATAAAAGTGCATTTTTAAATCATATGTAGTGGCTCGTATGATTTTCATTTATTATAATGATTGCTAATATTGTTCTAATTGAGATATTCTTCATCCCTACAATAGTTGTAAATGATTAAAATTTCACTTACTTTTATAAGACGACATTTTTTCTTTTCAAGGTATTTATTATTGTGCATTGTAACTTGCAGAAGTTATAAAAATTCTTTACCTGTATCAAGCCATCACATTTAATGTATCTCTGAAAAAAAAATAATTGTCATATTCAGCTAAATAAAAAAAAATAGGCATCTACAAAATGAACTATCAATAGTTCTGCAAGTACAGAATGTCCTCAGAACAGCTTCTTTTCATAAATGTGCGTTAAAAAGTGTGATGAATCTCCTGTAGATGATATTTGGATACTGAATATTTTCAGTATTGCATGGTTACTATGCATTCTCGTTTTGCAGGTAGTTCTAGCTTAATTTTCAGAACAGAGCAGGAGTAAAATGTGTATACATATAAATAAGCACAGAATAATTTTGTCCTCATGGAGAACAGAGCACGTACCCAGAAATGTTTGTGAAAATTCTGTCAGAGAAGAGCAGCCCAACACCACCTTTAAAAATGTTTTCATTGCTTTTTTTTTTTTTTTGATATCCACACTGGATTATGGTATCTACTGTAAAGGCTCTTAGGTTGACCTCTTTCTATTCATCCTCACCACCACAACCCTTTTTTTTTCAGTTAGTACAAGCCAAAATTCTTCTAATAAGTAAAATTCTTGTTCTCCAAAAAATAAGACAGAAACACAATGGTTTCACTAATCAAATGAACTCAGTTCTCATTTTATCCCTACTGTTCTTAGATATACCTTCAGAGCACCAGCTATTGAGGATTTTGAGAGGTTTTTTTGTTTCTGTTTTTGTTGTGTCTTTTTAATAGTCAATCACAGTTCTTCTGGTTCATATTGTCTTTGGGCTATGACAGTATTTTGGAAACAAAATTACTTAGATGACAAGGCACATCCCATGTCCATGAACATATGGTTTAATATCCTAAACTCCTTTAAGAACACCATTGTGGTTTTCTCACATGAGGTATGTTATCTGTTATCAATAGTGAACACTTGGCTAGGAGAGGGTTCTATGTTCTTAAAGACTTGTCAATTAGTGACAGTATTGTCAGTATTGTTGTGATTAATAAAGACCATATTTTAGAATAAAACAAAACAAAACAAAACACAAAAATGATGATATAATTAGTTTACAATATAAAACTACATAAGAAATTACCATGTGTAAGTGTTCGTCGATATGATGCTTGCATCTGCCATTACCAAAAACCACACTTCATTTTTGGGTGCCTACCTCTTGCCTACAAAAAAAAAAAAAAAAAAAAAAAAAGTGCAAAGCTAGGACCACATTCTTTTTCATACTAGGCAAATAAAGTTCCTGTCCCATTTCGAATTTTCAGGCAAGACAAACACTTTTGAAATCTGTTTTCCCAAGTTTTGTGCTATTGCAAAAAAAAAAGGTCATTCAAATTGAGATTTCTTCTCCCAGAAAAAATGTACAATAGTTGTATTTGTCAGAAGGGTTGCTTGGATTTCCTCCTCATTCTTTATTCCATTTCGTAACCACATCCTTAATTAAAAATCTTTGTATTTTATTACAGCATATACAATTAGATTATATATCATTCACTAATATATTGCAGTGCTCTCAGTGGAAAAGAGGTCTCTCCCCTTACACAGGAAATGATAATAAGCCTTACAACTAGTTTGCCTCATGTTCTTTTATAAAAACAATAAAACAACATGTTGTTTTTAAAGAGCTATGTCAACAATGTTTGCCTAAATGATAACTAAATACAGTACTAGCAGCAGAAACCACTCTTAAACTAAAGAACTCTTACTCACCTTGATGGAATGGTATGCACATATGCTGTTATAGAAGCTGAGGTCTTCAGTTTTTTGGATATTATAAACATTCTAATTCAGCACAACTTTCATATTGTTTAAATGATTAACAAAATCTTCAAGTCTTTTCAAAATTTTTTCGTATTGCTCCCTTTATTTTCTGTGTTCTTGGACCACATTAGCCCTTGTGCCTATGTGTTGGAAATTGTCCAAATTGATAAATTTTGGAGTATGTATGAATTAACAATTGACTTAGAAGAAGAGGAAGACAACAACTTTCCAAGTCTTCTTCCATGATGTAGGATCCAAATTTGCTTTTGGAGCAATGTATCTTTCCTTTTCTTAAATGCTTTTAAAGAGGAAATGGGCATCAATAATCACAAATGTCTCAAAGATTGCTTAGTAGAAAGAGTATTGTTTACTGGTGATACAATGCCATGTAAGAAACAGAATTTTTGTGATGCTTTTGTTAAGGGTCAACATTAACTAAAAAGCAAAAGAAAAGAATTGGTAGCTATACCTTTCATTCCATAGCCATTTTGTTTTTTTTCTAACTGCAGTCTTAATCATCAGTTGTTGGGAAGTATTGAAATGTTGCACAATTTTTCTTAAGAACAGGTGAATATTTTCTCTTATAAATCATTGAAACAGAAACTTATGCAACTGCTCAACTATTTATCTTATAGGCAGCAATAAAACATTGCTATATTACCATTCAAAATTTTCAATTTCAGTTTATAGTTTTCCGTATATATGCCTGTATGCTTGTATATGCCAATTTTCTCTAGCTTTGTGCATCCAGGATTCACAAGTTTACAAAGAAATATGGCTCAGAAATTCTGTTTCTTTCTTGAACCTCTTTCATAATGCCTTCAAAATTTAGGCAACTGTGTTTTAAAACAAGTGGCTTTCATACTTAAAAACTTAGTTAGTTTCAGGCCACTACTGCATAAGGTTTTATAGGACTGTTTGCACTCTCATATTGTCACACAACTGTTGAAAATATATCCTTTCCTCGTCACTTTGGTACTGATATACTAAGAGAAGCAAAATTAGCCACTTCTAAGATTTGCTTTAAAATATGAACTCTTGCTGAGTTTAAAGCATTCTTCAAACAGGTTTTGTCGAGACTCTTTTTTAAGAGAAAAGAAACTTTCCAATTTCTTCATCACCTTCCATAGGTATATCAAGTGCTTGTAACAATGTCCAGACATGAAAGATTAGTCTGATTCATTTGGATTAAATTAGAAAAAAACCAAAACATAACAAAAAAACCACCATACAATCAAGTGAAACAAAATCACAGCCCCACAACTAAAGACTTGCAGAAGCCAAGTGCTACCTTCACACATAGTAGACTTTTGAATGAGTATCTCATGTCCCAAAGAGCTGGAAAAACAAGAATGTGTGTATGTACTCAGAAATCCATTCACTTAAACTTTTATTAGGCTTTTGAATACGTGTCTTATTTCCTGAAGACTGGGAAAAAACCCAGTGATAGGACAAGCGGTTACGGGTGCAAACTTGAACATAGGAAACTCCTTCTCAAAATTAAGAGGAACTTCTTTACTCTGAGGGTTGTAGAGCACTGGATCAGGCTGCCCAGAGAAGTAGTGGAGTCTCTTTCTCTGGAGACATTCAAAACCCACCTGGACGCTTTCCTGTGCAACCTGCTCTAGGTGACCCTGTTCTGGCAGGGGTGTTGGACTAGATGATCTCTAGAGGTCCATTCCAACCCCTATCATTCTGTGATTCTGTGACTATATTATACACATTCTCGAAGTATGTGGTATCATCCATTTCCGCAGGTACAATATCATTTTTTGTTAAAGCTTTGTCCATTTATTTGGTTGAAAAATATTCCTTCCTTCGATATATGTTCACTGTTAAGAAATGTAATAGAGAATAAAAATAATAAAAGTAAGCTCAGTAAACTCTCAGAATTTCCTGTGTAAAAAAACCCTTCCTTCCAATATTTTTTGCTGGAACTCAGTTTGACAGAAATGAAATACAATGCACAAGAATGATGACAGCTTCTGAAGCTGTTTACAGAGAAAATGTTGTCTCTGTGCACTGTGTCCAATTGCTGTGTTGCTTATTATTTTATTTTATCTTATTTTATCTTATCTTATTTTATCTTATTTTATCTTTTTATTTTATTTTATTTTATTTTATTTTATTTTATTTTATTTTATTTTATTTTATTTTATTTTATTTTATTTTATTTTATTTTATTTATTTTATGTTGTTTGGGTTTGTTTCGTTTTGTTTTGTTTTGTTTTTAGTTTTAAATTTCTTGTATTCCAAGCTTTTTCTGAAGTAGAAAAATTTCTCAAGTTTTTATTGAGGGGACCCAGATGTACATTCAGATTGCTAACTCTTGGAAAGCAAAAAATTTAATTTTCTACTTCCTCCTAAGACTAGTTTAAACTGAAATTTTTATTTCACTGAATTATTTTTAATAACTACATTGGAATAGATGGATAGTAATCCAAGAATTATAAAGCAATTGAGGAACTTCTTAGGGAAAATTACACAAGGTTGTTTTAAAATATCAAGTCACTGAGCTGCAAGTGAGTATCCAGCAGACATATGTAAAGATTTGTTTGTTATCTTCTTTAATACCCTCATTAGTGCCTGTTGCAAAAGACATAGGACCCTTCTGATTAAGAGATGAAAGACACTATTAGAAGTAGTTCAGAACATTGCCTAGGAGAACCTGACTCTCGTAAGGATCAGAGTAACAGAAATGGTGTGAAATTTAATAGTTCAAAGGGCAGAATCATGCATTTCAGAGCTAGTAGCTATAATTGTTGTCTGTTCAGGTTTTGCAAGCTAGAAATTACTGAGAAGAAAACAAGAGAAAGTACCTAAAAGGATTAATCAGACGTGGGGCTATTTTTAGTAGAGAGAAAAAAATATTAATGACATGTTCAAAACACTGACAAGTATCCACCTAATCTCACATGAAATTTAATTATTTTTAAGAAATAAAAAATAAATTTGGAATAATACATTTGAATAACCTCAGATTGGAGAATTTATCTTAATTAAAAGGATCTGAATAATTTATTCTTACAAAACAAAATCAGAGAAATGAAATTACTGCTGTCTAGAAATACATCTGGGGAGAAAATACTACACAAGGAGTGTAAAGGCAGCATCTGTCCAAGTACAAATGTATGTGTACTAGCCAAGAACATGTTCGGCCAGGAAACAAGTTTATGATCACCAGAGGAAAAACATTCAACAGTAGCCTTCAAAGAGAATAATTAAGAAATTAGAGTTTGTTAAGAAAATAGTTACATGACAGTTTCAACTATAGAAAGTGGTTAAACTCATTTGTTTCTGGAATTTCCCCAGCAGTCCTATGTTCCTATTTTAAATTGATAAAAAGGAAACAACAGAATTCCTTGAAGTTCAATATAGGTTCAATAAGCAACCAAAAGTTTGGAAGTGCAATCATAGTATTTGTATAAACTTTAGTTTTGAAATAATTTCTTCAGAAGAGTTGGCTTTATTTCAAGCATTTTCCACATGATAAGATGTGAGGGATGAAGTGATAAATTAAAACAGAAGACCCTGCTGCATCTCTATGACCAGGCTATCTTGCAGGAAGGCACTAAAAACCTTTTTGGAAGGAATCAGCTGTTGAACAAACTCGTTCCTCCAGGCTTTAAGACATAATCGTCATGATGTTGCTCTAGTTTTATTTTGTTTAATTTAGAATTTTCCAGTTATTG
This sequence comes from Chroicocephalus ridibundus, assembly GCF_963924245.1. Lineage (NCBI taxonomy): Eukaryota > Metazoa > Chordata > Aves > Charadriiformes > Laridae > Chroicocephalus > Chroicocephalus ridibundus. The sequence goes on from NC_086316.1 coordinate 54,149,844, forward strand.
CTGAGTCATTTGATGTCATGTTGCATCTACCAAGAGGACAAATTGGGCAAAAGAAAACTATTTGCCTTTTCTGTTTACCTAGTTTGTCATGAATACTGAAGCAGTATACTGATTCTTGTGCCAGGAACTTATGAGACTGGCAGAATTTTAAAGTAGTGGTTTAAAAGGAAAAGGAAATATTTTGAGGCTTCCAAATGTATAACTTGTACTGCCATAGAAGGAAAAACTATTTTGAAACTTAATAGGTTAAATCTATTTTAATGAAATATTGTCCACTGAAAGACTATCAGATTTACATTTTCTCTCAACAGAAATAGTTAATTTTTTTCAGGTATGACAGTATTTCTGATAAACTGTGTCTTAATTTTAGTACTTAAAATTAAAATTAGACCATTGGATTCTCATTCATAATATTTCTTCAAATATATTCCCCAGATTATTTTTCCCATTATGTGTTGGTACATAATTATTCTAGTTAGTAGAAAAGAGCATACAAGCTGCTCCCTGATTTTTATTTATTTTTTTTTTATTTAAAACTAATCACCTGTAATATGTTGTAATTCTAGTCTTCTTCTCTAGAAATCTTTAAATCACAGAATCCAAGTTCATGCAAGTAGTGCAGAAAAACTCTGTTGAAAACATACCTTTCCCTGAGTTTACTTTGTCATGACTGTTTCATTTTCAACAGAGATTACAAAGATGGCAGTGGCTGCCTAATGTATAACAACGTCAAATCTCATTAACATTATGACTAGTTACTCTACCAAAAATATCACAAACTGAACAAATCTATATTTTTATTCACCTGTCAAAAGAAGCTTTTACCTCTGAATCCAAATGCATATCAATTTGTGCAAGTGAACACAAAGAATGCGTAAATTTATTAAATCAAAAGTATCAAAAATGGCCAAAAAAGAAGAGTATTCTATGTATAGAACTAGAATTGCTAGCCCATTTAAGCCCCTAACAGCCTAATCAAAATAAAACAGGTATTTATTAGTCCAGTTACAGCAATGCTTACACTTTGTAGTCCAGATTAATATAGTGAAGCCTCATAAATAATATAATGAAGCTTGTTATTCAGAAAATTCCCTAGTACCTGTCGCCTTTTCTCCACTATACTCACTCCTTTGATTTCACCCCAGGTCTCCTGAGAATGAGACTTCAAACTCCTTGAAAACAGAGAGGTGGTGTGTTATTTTGGATAGCTGTTGGGTTTCTCAAGGTCTTCACTGAGAGGAGTTCAAAGCTGCCAGGGCAGATGTGTTTTTGTGCATTTCAATGTCACAGTATGCTTCCTTCTTCTTGCTTCCCAGCTGAAGCCTGGAAGGTGTATGATCACCTTCTCCAGCCTCTGAACATAAGGGTCTACTGTTGGTCATGTGAGGACTCTCTGAGAACCTCAGATCTTGTTCAGATACAGCATTCAGAGAGCTGCAGCTTTGACATGTTCAACAACGGTTGCTTGGCCACTAGATGCTGGTTAAGGCAAGCTAAAATGAGACCAGAGCCAAAGCCAGCCCAGCCCAGAGACCTTGCACTGCCAGGCCAACATAGAGCAAAAATTGTATTTATTAGGGTACGGTATGCTTCTTCAAGGAAAATGTTTTCCTCTTTGAGAAGAAAGAATTTCATTTACTAAGGTACTTTTGTAACAATTAATTTCCGATGTATTACTTTTTCCAGAGTCTGCAATAATTCTATCTGCAATTTGTCTTTAACTTATGGAAAGCCACCTCACAGGTTTGGCGAAGTTAATGGGTAATGAGCATTTTAGAGTCCTTGAAGAAAGTCAAATTGGATCTTCTACCTGCCAAATTTTGAACCTTATCATTTTATGAGATGCTTGCATTTCTAGACAATCCCCAGCACCTGGCCCCTGGTCCTGTGTGATACAGGAGGGATACAATTCTCCCAAGCTACAACAGGCACCTTATCTTTGTGCTTCACTGTATTCCTGCCTTGCTTAGATCCTGCCTCCTTTCTTAGAGCAAAAACCAGTCTTTTCCAAGTTTTCAAGGTTTCTATTTTTTCACTGGCCACTAATGGACCATCAAAAAACTGCTTATCATTCTTGGCCTCTGTTTCCAAACTTGTCCCATATTTTCCCATGCATAAATATGAACCACATAGCAAAAAACACTGGGTACCAAAACTGATTCATGCCACAGGTTCCTGAACTTGTTTTATGCAGCAATTGATGTGAAGCTGTAGAATGATGAGCAATTGGTGATTCTTATCTGCCATACCTGTAATATATTCTTAGTGAACTACTGAAATTTTCAAATCATATATGTACATATGTGTATCTTGTTTTCATTGATTTGTTTCTTACTTCATATATACTGTAACTTATATTCTTAAGGAAAAAAAAGGTGTTTTCTTTACTGCAAACTTTTTCTGCTAAATTGTGGGTAACTGCATGTAGTAGTACTATATCACATTTTTGTTTTTTCCCTTCGTAAGACGAATCAAACTCATGATCTTCTTAAACAATTTTTAAGGGAGGACTTTCAACTTAGTAACTGCACAAATGTAAATATTACACAAACTTATAATGTATCTTTTCTCCATAACTTGCATCTAGTTGATCACTCCTATAGGTAAGCAGTGCATCAGGTTGTTGAAAGGAGCAGATGGGCAGCAAGCTCTGTGTTTTTCCACAGAAGCTGGGTATAAATGCTGCAGTCAATATGCTACTGCTTCCAGATGTTTTCTGTTCAGAATAGGGAGACTGTGAAATGGCATATTGCCACCCTGTATCAGGATGCTTGTGTAATATCCGTCATAATACTTGGGAGTAGAAATACTTAGGCGAAGATCCTTTGTCTGTGATTTGTTGTACTCTTTCAATTCCTGTTCACTGTAACAAACCTTGAGGCAGTTGGCAGGTGGTATCAGACAGAAGAGATCTCAAGCCGCTTCATCTTCCACTTGACAAGTAGACCATTTCACATCAATCTTGTGGTTCACTACATTCAGAGAATGTTACATCACTCTTTTGTCCTGAAACCTCTTGATCTACTGTTACAATCTGGCCCTATATGTAAATGACTATATTGAAGATAGGTTTCCTCCTATTTCCAATTTTATTGTAATCTTAGTTACAAAATAATGGGCTCAATTCACCTCTATTTCTGTTAAAGTACATGGAGGTTTCCTACTGAAAGGTGAAAACAAAAGATTCAAAGCCATTTCATTACATTGTGATTAAATAAAATTATAAATATTCTGCTGTTAAGTTATACTATAAGTTATTTCAGTATAATAAAGGCTCATTCTGAGTATCACCAGGAGCGATGAACATCAGGGAAATGAGTTCTGAAATTACATCAACTTAGAACATAAGTGTTTTGTAAAATACTGTTGGATTTACTGGTACTTTAAAATACACTTACTTTCAGTTCTTAAGCAGTATGTGAGACCACAATACTGCAACTAAAAATCATGCAGTGTTAATACACTTAATACCGAAATAGTTGTTTTCATTCAGAATAAAGACTTAACTTTAAAAGCATGTAATCTACATGGCAACTACTGAAAGAGCTTTGGCTGCACAGTAACAGGAACCCAATCTTCATAGATTTTTATGACTGCCATGGTGAGCGATACAGATATTAAATGTGTATTTTGTTGCAGTCACTCATTTAATAAAGCATAATACTTTATCTCTTCAAACTAGCGTTGTCTATGAAATTGTAAAGACCAATGGCCTTAGCTTATGATTTTGGACACAGAAAACATTAAAACAATTAATTTACCTGAAAGGTATCCTTTCATGTGAAATAGAAATATCTGCAACAAATTTTTTTTTTTCAGTACTTATATATAAAATGTATGCCAGTCTAGCTTACAGCTTCATTTAATCTTTAGGTGACAGAATTTTATGTCTAACTAATTTGTCCTATTTTTCATAGGACTTTTGTGTGTATTTATCTGACTGATATGTTTGAGATCTCAATATTAGGTGGTACATATATTTTAATTATGTTAGAATTAACTTGCCTTTAACACAAAAACATTACAGAAGCCAAGAAAAGATTGATTTACCAAAAAAAAAAAACCAAAAAACCCAACATTGGTAATCTTAACAAAAAAATAAAGAAATCCCCCCAAAATTAACGAACATAAAGAAAAACAAGGATGTGCATTAGTTTCCGGTTTTGTTCATAAAAATTCATAGATTTACATAGAATTCATAGAACTGTGAATTACTCCTAGATGGGAAAATGACTTTCAAAACACCCTCAGTTGTATATTTATTATTATGAGAGACAGCCTGATCTTTGCAAGAAGGGCAGAGAATCATAATAACGCACCATAATGTTGAATGGTGTTCTTTAAGGCCGTTCACAGGAGCCATCTGTCTCCCCATTTGTTAAAGCTATGTCAAGGTACTGACCTCTGAAGGTGTACTAGCTTCTTCCAGAGTTAGCTCCAACCTTATCTTGACTCCAGAGAAGGTATGCAAATTACTATACATTAACTTTTTTTTTTGTTAGCAGCATTGTACCAATGTTACTTAAGTGGCTGTGCACACAGCAGTAATATAAGCTGCATCTGTAGCCAAAGACATCTGGCATTTCATCTTGCTTGTGAAATTCATTAGGTGCCAAAAAGTCCTTTCAAACTTGCTTTTATTTGAAAATGACCTTATTCACCAAACAAAACAGAATTTCTGTTGAACTCCATGATTGGAAGAATATATAACTGTGCATCAAACTGAGATTGTCACCTTCAAGTAAGTCAATGAATTTCAGTACTTTTCCAAAGCATAGACGGTCATATTTCTGGTGTAAAATCAGTATCTAGAACACTAATAAGAAAGCAGTATCCATGAATAGTAATGGGAGGTTTTGGTCCTCTCCTCTCCTCTCCTCTCCTCTCCTCTCCTCTCCTCTCCTCTCCTCTCCTCTCCTCTCCTCTCCTCTCCTCTCCTCTCCTCTCCTCTCCTCTCCTCTCCTCTCCTCTCCTCTCCTCTCCTCTCCTCTCCTCTCCTCTCCTCTCCTCTCTTCTCTTCTCTTCTCTTCTCTTCTCTTCTCTTCTCTTCTCTCTTTTTTCTTTCTCATCTGCTTCGATTACATGGTTAGTTTGGCTTTTGCTGTTCATTTACCTGGGTAATAAAGGAAAAGATCTGAATTTGGCTTTTCATTGCTACAAGAACTGGTATACAAATATCAATATATGTAAGAGGTTGAAAATGCTCAACAGACAACAGTATTACTCCCTGATACTCTTTCCACTCTAATATTTAATAGAATAAACACCCAAAGCTTCATGTTTATAGTGAGTACAGAGACTTGTAAATGTCAGCAAGAATTTACAGTGGAAATCTTTTCTCAAAACATTTTGAAATGTGTGTCTAGAGTAACCTCCCAAGAGCCTCCATGTAAGAAATGTACTGAGAATAATTAACACTGATTTTGAAATATGATAGAACTGTTTTAGGATTATCTATTACTATGGTAAACTCACAGTACCAAGCCATGTCATGTTTCCAAAAGGGAAATTCAAAAGAATAAAATCAATAAAGGATATGAGGGGAGGGGGGGAGGTGTATTTCAGTTTCCCCAGGTGAAAAATAACGATTTATGCAGCTTCATTTACCTGCACAAGATGCAGGTGGGAAAAAATATATCTGACAAGAAAACAAAAATTTCGGAAAAGTGTCAGTTGCACTGGACTTACAATTTATTTTGAAAACACTGTGTCAGTCAGTTTTGTGCTTTTTGATATCTTTTGAAAACTAGAAATTTATTTTTTGTTTTGCAAAACTTTAGGCCATTCTCTTTCACATGTATACTACTATGATTTTCAATCAGCATATTCTGAAAAATATGTTTAATCAGAAATTACATTTTTAAGAGATTAATTTTGACGTTTGGACAAGTTTCTTACCTTGCTCTGGCTCACTATCTATTACTTGGAAATGGGGTCTTGGAATCTGACAGAAAGATCGTGCTGGTTTCTAGTCATTGTTTGGTGAAATCTTTCAGAAATATTTTTAAAGTTCTGGTAACTAAATTTGTACATACTCAGTGGTTATTTGTAGAGTCCGACTGCTAGGTTTTCTTTTTTTCTGTCTAACATGAACGTTTGTTCTCTTCTTATAGTTCCAATGTAATGTAATTATTGAGACACAGATGATTCATTCTTAGATGACTGAATATGGTCCACCTATGTACCTTGGGATAAACAGGGCTGTAAGTCTTTTGTTCCTTAAAAGTGTGGAAAGTCAACTACTGCTCTCTCTCTGGGGAGTTTACCCAGTTTGCACAATTAGTGGGCATTTTCTTCTAATTTAAGAATGCTACTTGATGCCTTACTAAAACCCAGTGGTTTATCCTACATTCCCCCGCTGTTGTGAAAAAGTGAAAACATAACATTTCTTATCACTTTGCAAATTAATTAGCTAGCATTATAGGCAGTGATCTCTCTTTTTTAATCAGTGTACCTGAGACATTATAGTAATTCTTTCTAAGCCCTTGGCAGACTGGGTGATAGTGCTATATGCAGTCTATTAAGTAGCTCAGGGAGCCAACATTATTTTTTCCAGATTTTTATAGTAATATTAATGTTTGTTTCACTTTACGTGCTTTTCAACCTTGTGAGTTACTTCTTTCCAAAGTTGCTTTGTTATTACTGTGGCTGGTAGCATTGGATAGAATTGTTAATGCTTACTCTGAATAGTTTTATTCTTTTACATTTTCAACTTGCGCTATGTTGTCAAGGACAGCTTCCATTTACCACTTAAAAACTCCGATATGCAATTTTTACATGAGAAATTGCTTCAAATATGTACACTTGTGAAAAGGTACTTTACAATTCTGAAATATTTTTACAGCAGTAGTATTAACTAAAATTTGTCATTCTTCTCATAAAACACATAAAATGCACCTGTCATAGGGTAAATTTTTCTTATATGCTCTATTTGTCCTTTTTTCCACTATATGAAACCCTGTAATACAGAAAACATCTATCCCTACCAAGTAGATTCTAAATTGACACTTGCTTAATATTAACCAAATATTCAATGAGATACTTCACTGGTCAAATGAATGCATTGTTGACAAACGCTCCACTGTAAAGACTTTTACTACTTAGGACATTTCTGTCTTAATCCTCTAGTAAGTGAATTTAGTTAGCTGAAAGAGTACATTGTTCTACATCAGTATTAGGATCATCCTCTACTGACAGTCCGTGCAGGCAATGTAGTGATTTTTGATGTCTCTTCCAACTGTAATTTTGTTGAAAATATATTAATACAGTAGTATAAAAAGGATCTAATCCACTGCAAAACCAAAGTCTTATCTGTAGAAAGTTATCAAGAAGAAGAATTGAATAAATCCTCTATATGCTGCCAATCCTAAAAATCCTTAAGCCAGAGGTTCAGTCCTATAACATTAATGGAATTAAACAAATTTAGGCTTAATGAAGAGCTATGGAACACAGTGGTTTCTTTGTCCTAGGACTGTATTATCATAATGTTAAAGACAGTGTATAACATTAATTCGATAATTTATTCATTTATTTTCTAGAATTAATTTTTAAATCATGCAATATCTTTCAGTGAAAATAATTATATGAAATAATAAAATCCTATTTTGGAACTCATATTCCTGGCATTGATTTTACCTGATCTCTGAAAAGATATGAAATGAAAAGATATTCAAAATCTGGAGGAGGACATGTTTTTTTCTGTTTTGGGTTTGGGTTGGTTTCGGTTTTGTTATTTGGTGGGATGGCATTTTGCTTTGTTTTTACTATTGAATATTAATGATTAAGTGACAACAACTAGTTACGTCAGTAACCACTTTTCTTGTACTAGAAGACTCATGAGAACTGTGAGAACACCTCAGCATTGTTTAGTGCAGAACTTTCTGAAAGCTTGTTCAAATGTATTTTGATGTGTTAGGTTGTGTCAGGTGTGATTCCTCTTGGGCAAGATGGTTTCAAGGATGAAGAGTGTTAGACAAATATCATTAGAAATAGATACATCCTTTAAATATGAAATTCATCAAAGCATGTTAGTTGATGGTTTTCTGAGAATGTTGACACAGAATAGCCTCATAGGTTCCGTTTTCTTTCATGTACAAATGCCACAACTGAACCCTGGAATATATCCATATTCTTAGAGGCATATAGCAGGTACTTCTTTGTGTCTGTGTCAGATCTGTATGCAGATAGCTTTTTCCTTCTCTGAAAGAGAAACAAATGGAATTGATAAAGGCTTTTTATTTCTAAATTCAGTTCTGGATGTTCCCTAGAGAGACCTGTCTTCATCATGCATGCTTGGCTGTTTGCTACCATTATCCATAGTTGGTGTTCTTTCTGGGTTGGGTTGTTTGTTTTTTTTTCAATGCTTCTCGTCACTGTAGAACCTGTACCTCTTCTGCAGGTATGCTTCTATAACCAAAACAGAATAATGTCCTAGATGAGTATCATACCTGATTGTATTATAATTTACATTTATGCAACACAAGTGAATGCAATGAACATTATAAGTTTGAGGCTGCATTCTACCTGCAGAGTTGTGATAGTGGTAATAGTCCCATTAAAAATTCATGTTTGCACTTCTGGGCAAACTTGATCTAGAATGTTGTCAGTAAAACCTGCCTGGAACCTTGCAATGCCAATTTTATGCAATCATCTCTCAAACTATTTTATAAACATAGTATGATTAATGTACAAACATTATATACATACATGCATACACATAGTTGATTTGTCAGTTACCTGAAATACCCTGCACAGCAGCACATTATACTGTATCAACCTATTTATTCACCTCAGAAGTCCTGAGCTGGCAGGTCATTTAAATACGAAGTGCCAAAAGTTCAGTTTCTTTTTATTCAACGAAGCATACAAACCTCCAGATATATACGAACTATCTTTTGAAAATTCTCCTCAGAGAAGTCAATGTTAGGTATGTAGGTGAAAGCATCACAATATTAATTTCAAATAATGCCTCAGTTTAAAACCAAAACCAACTAAGTTTCTTTTGTGTTCATAAACTTAATTGTTCTATAGATATGTTACACTTCTGACATGGAATAAATTTCTAACTACTTTCTGGGAGCCTTCTTGTCTCAGAGTTCTCAAGCAAGCAAAAATAATGTCATGAATTGTGCAAAGAGGCTTGTATGAATTATTTCAGATGTATATTCATCTCAGTTAAGATGACCTCCTGTTCTTCCCAAACATAAACTAAAGTTCAGTGGTAAACTGATCATATCTGTTTAATGACTTCAAAACAGAGTTTGTTATGAATTTATGAGGAAAGCAGTCATATTCTTTTAGTCATAGTAATAACTCAACCCCTTAAGACACAACCCATTTGTAAAGAGATTGAATCATTATTCTGACATTCCAGAAACATGTGCTGTGATAGCAACTAAAGTAAAGAAAAGCTCCTACCTAAAGAAGCAAAAACAATACAGAGGAACCTTACAAAAAATTAAAAAACTCTTCTCTTGTTATCTGCTGTTATTACCAAATGGAAAAAGGCTAACCTCAGTTTCTGCACTGGATACTTGTCTGATTTAAATCAGCTTGGTGGTATAACTGGTATTATAAATCTCAAACATCTTAATTTTGTTGAAGAAAACAAATGTAAACATGTCATCTTTTTTTTTTTGTCTCATTCTCTTTTTTGTCATTTCCACAGTACTATGCTTCTACCACAACTTACCAAGAGGCTTTGAGACAAAAGGAATTGAGATGCAGTTAAAAAACGATTTAATTTTTTTTTCTATATTTTTCTGAGTACTGCATGTAGAAAATTGGCCATTAAAAAAGCTAAAATAAGTTTTCTTTTTAAAGGTGTTCTGTTCCAAAGAAAGCAAATTGTCTGCAGAGATTGAAAGCATTTATCAGTAGGGGAACACAGTAGATTTCTTTTTTTTTTCTATTTTTTTAAGGAACTTCTAACATAGACTTGCTTCTATTAACGAAAACGTTTTTCCTTTTTTTTTTTTTTTTTCCCAATGCGCTGTGGTTTTGCTTGTTTTTTTAAGCAATGTCTAATTACTATATTCAACTAATATTAGAACCTTTGAAGTGGCTTCACTAAACTTTAAATTCATTTCCTAGCAAGGAAAAGAAATTATTGGCTAGTACTTCAAAATGAAGAAGTGAGTTTCATATGGAATCAAATTCCTGTTTCCACTTCCATCTACAAAATGCAAGCTAGTAGCCAATCATCTTGGTTTTCCCCTCTATAAAATGTAGACACTTATTTCCTGAACTAATCACATTGACTCATTCGACCCGATTTCCTACTTCGCGTGGTAAGTTTACAAGTATGTGTTCTACTTTCTTCTTGATACCATGGAGATTTTGGACCTAATCATAGAAGAGTTCTGGCTGGTTGTGTGTATAAGGACTGTCAGCCTTTCCTTGCAGCAGTATTCCTCCTTGCACAAAGCAAAAAGAAAAAAAAGAAAAAAAAAAGCGATATGTGTAACTGTATCTGGAAGTCCTTTTGAGAAAGAGTGATTCCAATGGCAGCGAGTATCAGAGGAAGACATGTTGTCACAAAGATTCTGGGAAATACAGGTGCAGGGTATCAGGTGTTAGTTGGAGCAAAGATACAAGCACATTAGTCCTGTATGCCTGTTTCTCCTGTACAAGGTCAAGCCTGAAATTCATGTCCTTTTATAAATGTGTTTACTTCAAAACTAGTATCACTGTTCGTACAGTAGTTCTGTGAAGCTGAACACTAACATTCAAAGAGACATGCGGTCTGCACCTCCAAATCGTCAAGGACCACTTTTACAAAAATTGAGTACAAATTCATGCATACCATTGAATCAATTTCTTTTTAGTTTTAGGAGTGTCCTTTCCAAATCTTTTTAAGAGAATTCATGAAAAGCCTATCTAATAGGAATAGCCCAAAGGCATATTTAAGCTAATGCATCCTAAATGAAATCTTAACCTTCAACCTTCATTTTCAAAAAGCATATTCTCTAATTAGATAGTGCTCTTTTCATGCAAGTGAAAGGTGTAATGGTGATTAGGTTATATATCACTGAGGAAAATTTTGCCACTACAAGGTCAAGATCTGTTGACTTAGAAACTAGACGGCATAATTCAGCATTTGAAATCATAGCTGCTTCTAGTAGGGCTAATTAAAAAAAATAATAAAATCATAATTTCCTGAAAACGCACAATAATAAATGCAGGCATAACCAAAGCTGAGGGAGATCTGTTTTTTACCATTCTGATATATGTTGCGTTATGTCCAGCCCCACACAGCGTGTAGGTTAACAGAGGTGCAACCTGGACACAGTCAAGTTTGATTGTGGTTTTTTCTGGGTTGATGCAGTTTTTTGCCATGAGTCTTCTGTACTAGAATGCAATTAAGGAACAAAAAGCATAATGACATTAATGATTGATACTCCAACCTCAAAAGGTGTTGGTTTAATCAGAAACTCTGAATGTGATCTCACGCACAAGTCCTCGTCAATATGTTCTCATTTTGCCCGCTCCACAGACTGTGCAACAACTCCTTATCTGGAACGTTGATTAGATATAGAAAGAAAAACCATGCACACCTTTTCTGCTCAGAAACCAATTACTTCTTTTGTGAATGTCAGTGTAATAACATATGCATTTCAAGGGCATCACTAAGAAGGTCAAATACTATGATGGCATTTTTAGAATTCTGCTTTACAACTTGTAAATAGTTTCATCTTAAACAAATGAAAACTTGTAGAGATACAAATATAACTAAAAGAGTTTTCATATGAGGGAAGTCACCTTCTCTTCTTTATGTAATACTAAAATCCTACAGAGGTGAATACCTACTCATAATAAGGTACTAAAAGCACAGATGTGATGACTCAGCACTTGTAGAATATTCATTAACAATTTTATAAGATGCCTATAGAATCATTAGTCTAGAGACCCAGTAAATTACAAGAAAGAAAAAGATGTCTACCCCATTAGTAATATTAGTATGTTCTTCACTATTTCTTCAGTACAAACATATGAACTGTTATTTGCATTTAGTCTTAGACTTAGTTACATATCTTTTCCCTTATGACTTCTGATCTTGTAAACTTTTTTTTTCCCTCTCACCACATCATTCTACAATCTAAAAACCTGAGGCACAAATTGGGATTATCCAATATTTCAGATTATATTTTAATTTTCAGATTATAGACTACTGTCTATAATATTACCCTTTTTTGGTAGTAGTAAACTTCTAAAAAGTAAAATTTGTTTGCCTCTGAGATACCATGTTAGTTCAAACAACTAAATAATCTTTGGAGTGTTTGCACAGTTTATAAAGGTATAAAATGTCTTCCCATAGAGCTTTGTTTTAAAATCACTGGGTTTTTTTGCAGTGTGTTGAAGATCTGTGTTTGAATCAAGCATAGGTAATAAGTGAAGGACAATTCAGGGCATTTTTCAGTCTTTTAAGTCTCACAATCTCTATTCTAAAATATTAGCTGATTTAAAATTGTTAAAATTCAAAGCAGAGAAGAAGTGAATAGAGATGATATATATATAAAGCCTAGTACAGTAAGAAAACATTAATTTATTTGTTCAAGATTAACACGAAAATAAACTATGTTGTATTTGTACATATTATATTATTACAGACTATAATGTAATATATACTTACGTGCATAGATTTTCACAGTACTGTTCTGTACCTTGGAAAACAGAATTTTTCAGTCTAATCCTCATTGTTAGTTAATGTGTGATGGGGAAAGCAACTATTTTCGTTCTGATGTGGATTATTTTAGCTATCTATTTCTGACTAAAAAGTAGGAATTTTCCGTAAACATGAGATTAATTTGTCTAGAGCTTCTGAAAATTGCATTAGGCAATGGGAAGTCAAATAAGAGTTTGAAAGTTTGATCCACCTGTTAACTTTGAAAATAGGAGTAAAAATGAGCAAAAAGATAATCCTAGAAATTCTCAACCAATGAATCAATATTCACATGGGAGTTGTAAGAGGCTGGCACATTTCATACTGGAAAAGGAGTGATGCTGTAAGATTGAAATAATGCTTCTTTTTTTTTTTGCATGCTTCTCTTCAGAAGTTCTCCCTGCATGCACTGTCTTGGTCCTCCTTAGCTTCAAATGAATCAAAAATGCCTTCTAGATACAAGTATTTTCTTCATATGCTTTTCTATCCAACTCTCTTATTCCATTTGAACTCTTTTTGCTTCAACGGAAAGCAAGAGAAAGACCTTGTGTCATGAAGAGCACAAAGAGCTAGACTTTCAAGAGACAATTTAAAATCCTTTGTTAACTAAAAACTGCAAAAAACCTGATGAGAAGTCAAGAAATGTTAGCAAAAGCACAACCATACCTGAATTTATATTTGCTTAGCATATGAGACTGATGGCCTGTCCAAGACTACAAAAACGTAAAGTAAATGGAGTTGTTTGGCTGGAATGTTAAGAGCCACCAGAGCTGTTAAAGTCCAAAGACTTTAAATAATTTATTAGAGTTTACTGAGTTGATATGAGGAAGAGGGAGCTCAGGCCTCTTGATCAATTAGCAATAGTTTTCATTATGATTGACAGCTATGTGGCAGAAGTAGCTTTCTTGACAGTTTTTTTAAGACCTCACCTCCAGCATCCTGTGCTATCAATTGGTTTCATGCACCTCCTGTGGCATATCTACTTCATTCAGCCTTGTAACACACAAAAGTTGCACTGCTTTTTCTGAGGTTGTATTTGTGTTTCATTGCTTGTTGAGTTTTTTGTTACTGTTGCTGTTTTTCATCATTAGGATTTTAATTGCCACTGAGACAGCATAGAATACTTCAGCTTTTAAGTTCTGCCCTCTAAGTATATAATGATAAACCATTAGATTTTGAGATTTCATGTTCACTGCATTCTTTTTTCATGGGTTACACGAGAAATAGAAAATATTAACATGAAATAAAACTAGCTTTTTTGTGTACTTCTAAAACACTTAAGAATTTTATTCCACGAGCTTACTGACAGAAAGTATTAGTGATATTGATAAAACAAAGAGCAAACAAATATAGAGAACTTGACTGGTCACTTGGAGAAAATTATCTTAATGTCATCGAGTAACACTGAACATTTTTAATAAAAGACTTCCTTATAATTCTAAAAGCACATGATTTAAAAAAAAAAAAAAAACACAAGACTTTATAATAGGTAAGTTCAAAAAAGCAATGTCTAATTAAATACTTCATCGTTTTTCTTTTTATCCACTTAGAAATGTTTTACATTTTTTTCCCAAAGCCATATTACAAGATTTATCTTATTCATGATATTTTTATTCAATTCTTCTGTTTTTGTATAATATTTTCACAACAAAAGACAACAGAGAAAATAAATTCCAACTCTTGTATATGTTCATTTATATGATACAGGAGAGCACTTTTGCAATCTGCAACTCTTTTATCCTTTCAGTCATTATTTTACTTAGGAGATAATGTCAAAGGAATTGTCACTGGATAATGGTCTCCCACTGCAAGATGAATGTCGAGACAATTATGAAAAATAAAGGTTCACGTGAAACAGAGACATCCATTTCAAAGCAGGAAAGCATTTTCTAGTCAAAATATTCATCGCTGGTTACAGGACTGCTGTCCATCTAGATAGTTTTGAAAAAGTGAAACAGATGAGAGACAGAAATATATTCGTGACATAAAAGCTCCATTTCATAGTATCTTAAAAAGATGGCTAATAAAAATGAATTTCCAGGTATGAGCAAGAAAATAAAAAAGTAATGGAATATTTTCTTTAAATATTTTCTAGTTTATTCTCATTTTTACTGTATAACAGTTTCATAGACATGCATAATTTGAAAGGTATAAAAAAGATACAAAAATCAATAAAGTTAGTTAAGTATGAATATTATTTAGCTGATACATTTTTATATATATACACATTTTGTATAGTTTAACTTTGTCTATATATAACAAGGTGAAGCTTAAAGAAATATTTTCATTATGGCCGTTGGCTCTGTTTGCAGAGATCTTAAGCTTTTTTTTGTAACTAAGGAGAAAAAATATGATCAATTTTCACCAGTATTAAGAAAATGTAAATAAAATCAGACACTAAGCAGTTTTTCTCTTTCTCTGTCTTTTTTTTTTTTTTTTTTTTTTTTTTAACAGAAGCAGGCAGTATTAGGAAACCCTGCTTGCATTTATCACATTCTTGCCATAATCATTCTGCTGAAAAGTCAGACCTATGAGTTTTGACACTAAGTAGCTAGTAGTTCAAAAGGTATTGAAATATTCCAGGACAAATATAGATTTTCCTGTACATATTCGATCTTGCATTTACAGTATAAGGACACTTCCCAGCACGATGGACCCAGATTTCCACTTTGTTGCAACAAGTGTTAAATTTAATCTATCTCTCTAAGTTGTCCTATATGATAAATAACCAGGAAATACAGTTGCGGAAGCTAACTAGACGTGGTTACATCTCCCTCCCTCATTTCTAGTTGCAGTGCTTAGTAAATGAGTTTCCTTCTGTAAATGAGTTTCCTTCCTGTATCTTCTACTTCATTATTTTGACTGTAGTAGTCTGACGTGTGGTGTGGACAGTGTGATGAGGAGCAGTCAATAAAAAGGCTCTCTAGAGAAATAGCTTCAGCAACACGGCTTTAGGAGACTGGATAAAAATTGTATACAGTGTTTGCTATTCAATTTAAATGAAAAAAACCCAACAATAAAGAAAAAAAATTAGGGACATCCAAGTAGACACGATTAAGATGATACCTTTGCAGATACTAATCAAAGATGACTTCCTACTGTCTTGTTAAAAGAAAGGAAAATTCTCTTAAAACCAGTGAAAAAAATAATAATACCCATGCATTTTCCATTGCATTGGTTATAATTAATGTTTTCACATGAGGTTTCCTCTACTGTATGAGAAACAGACATCACTAATTCATGTGAGCTGATAATCTTGTTACAGGTTGGTTTAATGAGATTAGTGCTTTTTTGTAATTATTATGGTAATAAACTGCCTATGACTCATACAATTCTCTTCTCTTCTATTAATTGGTAAGTGATTGCTTTAGTGTAATTTATTTTTTCTGAATTCCCAAGTTTATTATACTAAGTCATACAGTTATTGACTTTATTGCATAGTTTACTTCATTATGATTTTTTTTTTTTTTCTGATCAGAATTCCATCTTTGTCTATGTCCACAAATGTCCCCTTATGTTTTTGGGATTTCTTTCACTGAAAGAATTACAGAAAGTATATAAAACAAGTCATTATTTCTGCTCAAATCCCGAGAACCACCATTGTCTTTAAAGTGCTACTTGAGCAACGGTGGAATCACTCTGAGGAGCCATTACACCATAACATATACCATGGAGTTCTGAGACCCTATTAGCTCCACTTAGGCTGACTCTCTGCTTCCAAGAGTGATGCCTCAGATTAAGGGAAACTTAAAAGGCATCATGATTTCTGCAGTTCATTATTCAGAAGAGTATACCCTTGATGGAGGAAATGCCACTCAAGTTTGAGCGTTGTGAACAATCAAAGGTTTAAGACAACATAAATGCATCACCATTCCCCTCCACTCAGGAGGTGATGTAATGCACTGCAGATACTCAGGAAAGCTGCCCTAAATTGGCTGTCTAAAGTCCCTGAGTTCTATGCTGGAGACGGGCCAAAAGAAAACTGTGCAGGCTTGCAGTCAACACGAGGACCTTAGAGCAATAGCTTTAATATATTTCCTATGAATTTGTAACTTATAGTAAATTTGCTTTCTATCCCGTTCTTATGTTTCATTTTTGTCCTACAAGTAATGTGGAGGAAAGTAAGGGATGTTCTGTTAAAACGCCTGTCAAGGAATGACCACGTTGACATACCAGAATATGACCAAATGTTGTCATACCAGTACCAAATAGAAAGGGAAATTCAAGCCCAAACCCTGAAGAAATCCTGAAGAAAGTTCATGATTTTTATATAACAGAACAGCTCCATAAAAAAATATGCTATTTATCTGACCTCTGTAGCTAAATGATATGTCTGTCTTACAGAAATTCAAAACGAATTATACAGTTTTGGTAGAAATGGTAAAAAATATTGACCATATATGGTAAGCACACCAGTTTATTACTGGTTATAAGAAGACACTTTTTCAATCAAAATACAATAAAGATTGACCTTTTCTTCTGCACTGCCAACCTACTAATTCAAATTCTCTGTCACATTATAAAGACTCAAGCTTTATCTTATCATGTGATATAACAGAAGTCTTGTACTTCACCTAATTACTGAATTGTAACTCTCCAAATGGAGAATAAATATAGCAATGTTTTGTTAAGTGTGTGTGAAGCCATTTATAATACTCTCTCTGAAGGGAAGAAAACAAAATAATACAATCCATGCTAGTTAAAGATTCTAGAAAAATCTGTAATGTCTCTTTCTATAGAGTTGGTAGATAGCCTCTCACCTTTTTATTATGTTGAACACCTTAATTGTAAAAGCTGTTACATAAAATTAAGTCCTGCTCTCTTCACATGCAGTGTACTCATGCTTTTTAAAACAGCAAATTTCATGTGTTCAATTAACCTTCCTCACAACTTAAAAATAATGTTAAAGAGTGCTATAAAGCTTATTGTATTGCAATGCACAGTCTCAGTGTGTACACAAGCTTTTAGGGCGATCCTAAAGTTATCCTTCTAACTAATAACTTAATTTTTTCAGGATGGAAAAAAAGATTATAAAAATGTATTAAATTCCTGGAGAGCATTTAAGGATAAAAAATACAGCATTTAACTGATTATCTATGACACAGTTCATCAATCTTTCCAATTAGGAAAGGAGTTTTGTTCTATAACAATAAAATATGTGTCAACAAAATTATCTTCAGGATCTGAATTTGTCACATTGTTGCCTAGCTGCATCACTGGAGTTTGTCAAAATCTTAGTGAACACTGAAGAACCTAATTAATTGTTTGTCACCTGCGTATTTTCATGTCTTTTCAGTTATCTGCTATGCATTACAAGGTCCACAGTAGTGCTAGTTTTGGAACTCTGAGCTTTCCTCTTAATTCTGATCCAGATTTACCTTGAGTAGCTTAAGTCTACAATCTTAAGCGCCTGAAGTTAGATGGCATGAATACAGGCCTTTGACATCATTAAGTAGGAACTATTTAAACATTTCCCCCTTCCCTCAACTCTCTGGTAATTTCTTTTTGCCGCTTTATTCTTCCTCTCCTGATTACATGACTCTCCTAATAACCTTCCCTCTAATTTTCAAGGTAAAATTTTCCTTTCAGTAGTAGTTCTTCCTATCATGATTTCCCTAGGCATGGAAGATTCCTAACGGGGAAGAAAAGCATGATTTTCCTTACACAAAAATTACTTGTAATTTCATAAGGAATGTTGGAACAGTCATATGATCTTAGAGGGGATATTTTAGTCAAAATCAGAGAAAATAAAAAGCAGTACAGCTTCAACACTAAAAGACAGGAAAGGTCTGTTTCAGAGTTGCCAGTGCCCCACTAGTTTAAGTGCATTTTCACGCTTTTTTTGTTCTTTCAAACCATGGTGGCCCTAGTTTCTAGCACTCCTGGCAAGTACTTCACTCACTCTACACTATTCTGCTATGGTTTATTCTGTTCCTTCAGTTGGAGTTGTCCTAAATAGCTATTAAATATTTATCATTCTAATAATCCTTTAAATATTTTAATTTCTATTTCCTATGTGGCAATCATCACAACAAACATTCCGATGAAAGGCTCACTTTTCTGTATTTCATTTAGGAATGAAAATGTAAGTGACACATCTTGTGTATAAATGACACAACCACAGGTGCTCCTGCTTTGATGTCAGGGTTGAGATCCTTCCTAGCATACATCATGTGTCTGTGACTGGAGTTATGGTTGGCATAAATACTTTCTTAATTATAAATGTGGATTTTCATATTCCAGAACTATTTGTTATTCCTCAAAAAATAGATTGTTTGATAAGGGGATTCTATACAGCCTACTATCCTGATATTCAGCTTGATCTTAAATCCATTCCATTAAATATGTTATATTATGCAACTTTCTTATTCACCGTCTTGTCAAAGAAAAAACAAAACAGTCATCCAGATTTTTTTAAATATATTTTTCTGTTTGTTCTATATACTGAGTAAGAACCAAAACCAGGTTGTAGTTTACACTGTATTATCCCTTTAAATTGTAAACCTAGAAGCATTACAAGTAATATTTCCAATTTTGTTATGTTTTATAAAGACTGTATGCTAGTTTCCCCAGGAGAAAAATTCTTATTGAACATCAGCCAAACTTTGAGTTCTTCTGGTTTTGCTTACAAAACTTTGGATTCATCTGGTTTTGCTATTTATATTTTTTTATTACTATTTATTTACTGTTTGGATACATTATAAGCATGACTTCTTTTCAAGAATAAATACTGGGAAGCAGGTACCAATGTTGCTACATAGAAGATAATGATTCCTTACATGAAAGCATTCTATTAAAAAATCTAAAAAGACCTTTGTAATGTGAATGGTTTGTGGAGTCTTTTGGGTGACTGACATGAAATAAGCCTGTCTAAATGTTTCTGGTTTTAATAGTCCCCAAAGATTATCAGCATAATCTTCACTTAGGTAAGAGAGCTAGCAGTTGTCTCTGGATCTTATTTATTGCCAGTTCATTTCAGAAGCCAGACTTAGCAGTCGCACTGTTCTTTGACATATGTCAGGGTTTTAAAGTCATATGAAGTTCCTTTCGACAACCTTATTATTAGTAATGGACTAGAATTTCTAATATGCTGTGGATCTATTTTTGGATAGCTCATTAAAAATAAGATCTTCTTTCTGAATTTATTAATCCCTACTTAATCTACTACAGGTTTTACCTGAATAAAAAAATATTGATATGTTAAGGTATGGACCTAAGGAGTTTTGGTTTCAAAGCTTTTTACAGCACTCATAAGTATTGTTTTTAATGCACATACCTCTGCTCTCTGTCTGATTCTTTTCCTGAATATGAAGTTTACAAGATTTGAGCACACCTGACAGCTGATAGATGTGAAGATTAGCAACAGGGGAAAATTAACCTCTGTAGATGTTCTTGAAATTTAAACCAACTTGCATATTTGAAACTTTTTTTCAGCAGCTTTAGTACAGAATATGTTTAAATAGAAAATCAAAAGCATAATTACCTAGTCAAAAGATGTAATGCAACTTCATAGGATTCTGATGTTATCTATATTGATAGACTACTGTAGCTTGGTATCTGTACATTAAATGATATATTTACCACAAATATTTAAATAGGAGGTTAGCTGATGACTGGCTTTTGCATCAGAGTGGATATTGTGACAAATCACTGCAATAGAGTGATCTTCGACTGTATCTCCTTTTGAGATAAAGAGTAAAACACATGCAAAAGTGAAATATGCAACAAAATACTTCCAGGGATACCCTCACTGTTTGCAGCTTAATACAGAGCTTCTCATACACTAAGCCACAGACTGTCACAGTGCACAGTGGCTAGTATACATTGTGTATGTATGTTTATTTATTTTACTGGGTGATTTCAAGAATATCTGAAACATTTCTGACAGAACATTGGAGTCAAAAATCCCCCAAACCAGAAACTTCCTACGTCAGTGAAATGATTGTGTACAAGATCTGGGTCAGTGAGTCATCTTGTTAAGTCCTCCACATGGTCATGTCCAATACTGGGACATCTGCCTGGCAATAATCACTTGTTCTAAATTAAATATAAAGAGGACATGATCAGATAATATAAAAACAGGCATGTTTCCTATTCTGCCTTTAAATGATAAACTTCTGTCCTATCGGTTTTGGTTAAAAATTCCTTCCTTTTTCATCCATCTTATTCCTCCATTTCCAAACTCTAACTTCATCTCTTCAGTCTTGCCATTCTGAATTCTCCGTGATGTTGTATTAATCCACAGTATTTTTATCAAGTTTTCATTAATGTCTTTCTTACAATTACCTTTTTTCTTGTCATCTTTATTATCTCCACCTTTAGTCTCTTCACCAGTTAACTCTTGTTCTTTTTCTCGAGTCTACCGTTTCTTCAGTCTATACCTTTATTAACATTTGACTGCTTTCTTTCCTTTAAATACTCTTGAATGAGAGAAAAAGAGTTTTGCTATGCTTTTCTTCTTACCTCTCTTTTAAATGTCTTTATAGTTATTTTTTTTTTATTTATTTTTCAATATCTTTCATCTACTTTCATAGTTCTTTGTGAAGTCCTGCTTGGCCAATCTAGCTTTGCCATTCCTTCATTAATTTCCTCCATGAACATATTGGCTGTGAAGTCAAACCTCTTTCTTCTCTGCAGAAACATTGTATAAAGCAAAGGTTTGGAAGTAATCGAGGCATCCAACTTCGCTAGATCATTCCTTTTCTTCTATTCAAGGCTTGTACGTGGTTTTCAGCTCTTCTTTTCTCGGTGTTTGGAAAGCAAGGTCTTCTGAGAGATTATTATGTCCATCTGCATTTTGAGCTCCTAAAAAAATTTTTGCAGCCCCTTACTTTTTCATATGGTAATAATAGTCCATTGTATTTTTAAGAACCTTGACACGAAATAGAAAACATATATCAAGGAACAGAAAAAAAGTAGGAATCTTGTATAGATAGATTAAATAATTTCTGAGCTTCTATGAGGGTTGAAATTTTCCAGAGGTTAGGGAAAAAGTATTTTTTCTACCAACTGGTCAAAGAAAATATAATTCCTTACAATCTTGAAATGCCAGAAAAATAACATGATGCTAGTTCTGTATTTGAATTAATTTAATTGAAAGTTAAATAAATACATAAAAGAACAAGTAACTTGAAATTTATTAATAAATAACTAATGTACACATAAGTGCATTGTAAATTTTGAAGATAAGTGAAATCAAATATTTTTTTTGTGTTCATAACTTCAAGTCCACTGCCACCATCATTCATTTAATATCTCATCAGTTGTCCACATTTTTTCTAAAACGTGACTAAATAAAGTCTTTGTATGAAAAAAAAAAGAATATCACATTTTGATCCCATGCCTGTCTGAAGTCTTTCTATCAATAAATTAGAGAATATTTATTTAATTAGCAAATCTAGAATGATGTGCTGCATAGCCCACATACCTTTGCTGTTTTGGTGCCTCATATAGAATCATGGAATGGTTCGGGTTGGAAGGAGCCTTCAAGACCATCTAGTTCTAGGGCAGGGACACCTTCTACTGGCCCAGGTTACTTGAGGCCCCATCCAGCCTCTCTTGAACATTTCCAGGTGTGGGGCACCCACAACTTCTCTGAGCAACCTGTTCCAGTGTCTCATCACTCTGACAGTAAAGAATTTCTTCCTAATATCAAATCTAACTCAAATATAGCCCCTTTCAGTTTAAAAAGTTTAAAATATATTAATTCATCAAAAGTTGTGTTTATATTTTCTGATTACAGTTCTTACACATACTCATTTTAATTTTCACTGAAGGCTTGACCAGCAATGCAGGAAGAAAGGAGTGTTTTTACTTTCTTTTCATATCTCTTCTCTAAATATACAATGGTGTTACTGCTTTATTTCACTGCAACAGAGGTTGTGCAGTGAATCACAGCATCTCAAAATTGTATTTCCTTTTTTGGAAACAATCAGCTGTTGTACTGCAATTTGCAGTAATGCTTAGAATACTTTTGTTGAGATCTCATGACAGGTATAAAATTAACCTCAAGTTACCAGTGTGTGTTATATTAGCTTCTCTAATGGCCTGCAGTCAGCCTACCTTAGGTTCTGATCTCATTAAATCTAAGAAGCTAAACAGCTTCAAACTGATTACTTGATTCAGTGACCTCCAAGGAACATAAAGTGCCACAGAGAATGGTATTAGTAGTTTAGCAGGAACTATTTTCCCTCTGAGGAAATATGGAACTACAGGCTCAGTATGGAGCTAGAAGAGTTGTATGCTACTGGAGCTCTTCTGGAAACTAAATTATCCGGTTTCTGACTATCTTGCAAATTCAAGTTTTCATGTCCCAATTCATTATTGTACCAGTGTCCTTTTTGAAGTAAATTACAGATACTAGCAGTGTATTTTGATTCTAATTGTTTTCTATGTAATTTGAAATTCTATAAAATAATTTAATAACTGATAATATATGCAAGTCTACTTTTTTAACTACTTGGTTTCTCTTCTCTGTTGCACAGTTAGGTGGTATTGTACAGTGACACTTTTGATACTCTAAGCCAAAGTGGTTCCACAGTGGAAATAGTTTTTTGACATCATAGAATCCTGCATTTGTTTTGGAATAACCGCAGAAAAATGTACATGTGAAAAGGTCTTTTGCATTCTCCTCTCACATTGAGAGAGGCTTTAGAATTACATGTTATGATGAAAAATTTCCCAAATTTTGGATTGTGGTCTCAAATTTACAGTGTGGACTCACTCTTACTTTCTCTATGCAATATATACTGCTGGGTAAAGTAGTCTCTGATCCTACAGAACATAAAATGGTATATTCTTTTTAGCTTGAAACTTCTCAAACTTCTAGTTCCAGACAGTCCCACAGGAGCACACACAGAACATTTAGAGAACCTCTAACTCTTGCGATTACACTGCATTCTTTAAGGAAATTTTTTGTTTGCTTTTACAAAGAATGAAAATTTATTGAACTTCCAAAGCCCAATTCAAGAAAGAGAGAGCTACTTCTTCCATGATCTAGTAGGACTCATCAATAAAGAAATGCCAAACATAGCATTTATTGCCCCTTTTGGCACATAGTTTTTCTAACTTAAACATTTCAGGTGGAAGCACCTCACCTCATGAGAAGACATTCTCACTATTGAATTTATGTGCCTTTGTAAAGAAGAGATAGATAGTGACCCTCTACTCCTGCATTCCACATTTCCTTTCTCCTAACTGTCTTTTCACAAATGATATATTTATCAGTATTTACCTTATTTAGAGGAGAACTCTGATATAAAGCTTGCCCATTTCAGTTAAACAACCTTTCCACCACTGAAATTTAGGGAAACAGTAAAGAATATATATATATAAACTGAGAACGAAATAAGAATCCAAATAGACTATAATGAAGATAGCTTTCAATGTCTTGGAAAAACTGCCACTATAATGGAAAGACTTTGGTTAATTGCATGCTGGTTATGGGAGAAAAAGAAAAATTAAAGAAAAAATGTGAAACTACTTTATAGAAAATAATGGGTCTGGTGTGTTTGAGTGATATAGGTACATAGACTTTCCTACCTCATCTTTTCCTCTTTGTTTGGGTTTTTTCTTTTTCTTTCTCTTTTTTCTCTCTGGTGACCTATTTTGTTATTTTTCTGTAGGCTTTGTAGTGGATTTACTGGATTTTTTTTTATTGTGATGTTTTCACAATCTGAATACATCTATCTATCATTGCAATTATCTTTAGAAACTCCGCACATAGTTAAATGAAAAAATGTAAAATAAAGTATGATGTGAATAACAGAAGAATCTCAAGAGGTATTCAGACAATACTAATGCACTGTGAAAACATTGTGATAGCTCCTTTTTTAAACTGACAAATTAATATACTTCTTAATCCAGGAAACTGGATTACCAAATTTAATATCACAGAATCACAGAATGGTTCAGGTTGGAAGGGACCTTAAAGATCATCTAGTTCCAACCCCCCTGCCATGGGCAGGAACACCTCCCATGAGACCAGGCTGCTCAAAACCTTATCCACCCTGGCCTTGAACACCTCCAGGGATGGGGCATCCACAACTTCCCTGAACAACCTGTTACAGTGCCTCACTACCCTTACAGTAAAAAATTTCTTCCTAATATCCAATCTAAACCTACCCTCTTCCAGTTTGAAGCCACCACCCCGTGTCCTATCATTACACTCCCTGATAAAGAGTCCCTCTCCATCATTCCTGTAGGCCCCCTTTAGGTACTGGAAGGCTGCTATGAGGTCTCCTCAGAGCCTTCTCTTCTCCAGGCTGAACAACCTCAACTCTCTCAGCCTGTCCTCATAGCAGAGGTGCTCCAGCCCTCTGACCATCTTTGTGGCCCTCCTCTGGACCCATTCCAACAGGTCCATGTCCTTCTTGTGTTGGGGACTCCAGAGCTGGACGCAGTACTCCAGGTGGGGTCTCACCAGAGCAGAGTAGAGGGGCAGAATCACCTCCCTCGACCTGCTGGCCACGCTTCTTCTGATGCAGCCCAGGATGCGGTTGGCTTTCTGGGCTGCAAGTGAGCATTGCCTGATCATGTTGAGCTTCTCATCCACCAGCACTCCCAAGTCCTTCTCCTCAGGGCTGCTCTCAAGCCATTCTCTGCCCAACCTGTATTCATGCCTGGGATTGCCATGACCCAGGTGCAGGACTTTGCACTTGACCTGGTTGGACTTCATGAATTTCACACAGGCCCACCTCTCAAGCCTGTCAAGGTCCCTCTGGATGTCATCCCTTCACTCCAGCATGTTGGGCGTGCCACACAGCTTGGTGTCGTTGCAAACTTGCTGAGGGTGCACTCAGTCCCACTGTCCGTGTCACCGACAAAGATGTTAAACAGCACACAGAGATACTGACCCCTGAGGAACGCCACTGTGACTGTGATGGATTCTGTTTTAATCGCAGGTGACCCTGTGGACTGTGTTATTCCCCTTTCACAGTCAGCCAGTGTAGCTGGCCGCCGCCTGGTTTGGCAGTCCTTATACAGATCAGCTTTCCCAGTGTGGCCACACCTTTCATGTAGCCATTCCCTTAACTTTACCCGTTCCTGTGCATCCAGACTCTCATCCACTTCTAATGTATGTGTGCGGGTGAGGAAGTCAACTTTATTATTCCAGTGAGCAACCTCAGTTATAGCCTTATCATGCACCTTTACCCAGACTATTTGTAGTGTTTTTTCCTTTCCCACTTCCAATAGCTGCTTCCAGTCGTCTGTTCTCCACACTGGCACCCAATTGACTTGCCAGTCATTAGTTTCCCAATGTCCTATCCATTCTGTTGCCCCTTTGAACACTGCATAGGAGTCGGTATATATAGTTTGAGCTCCATGTTTTACAGCTAACAATACAGCCCATAGTTCCCCTACTTGGGCACTACCTTCTCCTTTTGCAAATTCAGTTCTTCCTGTTTTTATCGCTAGAGCTACTGCTGTATATTGCCAGATCCAGGCTTCGCAAGCTGCAGAAGCATCTGTAAACCATTCGCCTGTTTGGTCTGATTCGGCTGTAAAAGGGGGTGCTTCTAAAATAGGGGATGGTTTGTTAGGTTTGACTAACATAGAAAGGTCTGCATTAACATCCTTTTGTAATTTGGATGTTTCTACTGGTCCTTCAATAATAGTAACTAACTGATAATACCTTGTAAGTAGGAGTACCATTTCTGGACAGTGGGTTTTTGGGCAATTCCCTCAGGGGGAGGAGTCCCTTTCTTAACTGATTCCAGGAGGAGGAAAGGACCCCGGACGACCGTATCTTGGCTTGTGCAAATCCGCTCAGCCTTTTTTACTGCCCACACAAGTGATAACATACTTTTTTCCCAATCGGTATATCTCTGCTCAGTATCATTAAATGAACGAGAGGAGAATTCCAAGGGTCCATCAGGGCCTTCTGGTCCCCATTGATATAAATTACAATAAGAACCACATTCACTGAATTCCCACTCAATCTGTATAGGATCTGTCTGGTGTATGAGGCCTAAAGACTGATATATGCGAAGTTCATGAATCAACAAGTTCAAGGCTTCCTCATGCTGAGGGGTCCACTGCCAACCAATATTTTTCTTAATCAAATTATACAGGGGTCTAGCAATTATGGAAAATTCAGGGATATGTTTGCACCAATAACCTAAAGTCCCAAGTATCTGTTGCAGCTCCTTCTTGTTCTCTGGAGCTTTACCAGCTTCTACTTTTTCCAGGATATCAGCTGGTATAGCCACAGCTCCTCCTGACCACCAACCTCCTAAAAACTTAACTTCTTGACTTGGTCCCTGACATTTAGTGGGAGGGATTTCTAATTCCAATGAAGTCAGCGTATCCCAAACCTGACTAGACATTTCTCTGACTGCCTCTTCATTATCTCCACCTATTAGGATGTCATCAGTGTATTGGTACATGTTTATCCCATCTGGTACCTTTATCTCCTTCAATATTTTTGCTAGTGCATTATGGGCAATAGTGGGAGAATGTTTGTATTCTTGTGGGAGACGATTAAAAGCACATTGCACTCCCTCCCACGTGAATGCAAATTGAGGTTTATCTTCCTCCTGAAGAGGAATCATAAAAAACATATCCTTAACATCTAAAGTGCACATCCATGTGTGATGGTTAGCTTGAATCTGAGTGACCAGGTCAGCAATATTAGGAACAGCAGCCGTAAGGGGCATTACATTGCTATCAAGCCTCCTGTAGTCAATTGTGAGTCGCCATCTACCCTCTGGTTTACGTACTGGCCATACCAGAGAATTATAGGGTGAGTGTGTCCTGATTGTAATACCACGGGCTTCCAGGTCTTTAATTACTTCCCTGATTCCCGTTTTGGCTGTGGTTGGTAAAGGATATTGATTAACATTTGTTACTCGAGAAGGAGGCAGCTTAATGGCAGTCTCCGATAACTAGACCTCACATGGTGGGGCTCCAAAGCTCCATATCGTGCCATCTGGCAATCTCCAGACTTTGTTTGCTAATACATCAAATCCCAAAATGTTATTATGATAAGTACCAATGACTACTTTTACCTTAGTCATTTGGCTTTCTCCTGGAAGCCAGACACACGATGCACTAATTGGTCTGATTTCAGGGACTCCAGTCACTCCTATTACACTTATCTTCTTCTGTGTGGGGACTAATCCTATCTTTTTTGCTGTTTTTTCAGTGATAACACTTATTTGAGCTCCGGTATCAATTAGAAAATTTACAGGTATTCGTCTGGGACCACTAAAACAATGTGTGGACCGCTTAAATGGTTAGGCCATTCTAGGTTAGATATCATGCGGGTGGGTCTGCGTAAAACAACCCCCGTGCCTTCTAGTTTTTTAGATCAATCAAGTCCTTTCTTAAGTCTGAGAGAGGATTCGCAGGAGCAGACGCGCTATCTTCCTGTGTTTTAACAGCATCAGTACATTCTGCAGCTTTGTTAATAGGCTGTTCTACCACATTTACCATTATACAAATATTCTCTGTGGACTGTCCATGTAACATTGACCAGGGTATTCCTAATGCTAACACCTTTCTCCACAATTCGTTACGCTGAGGGTCAAAATGAGAATTGGTTTGTCGAGGAGGATGAGGATTATTATGCCCGACAAACCGTGCCTGAGGGACCCGGCGTTGTGTATTTGAACTTTCCTCTAACGAACCCAGGTCTCTACCATAAATCACTATTTCTTGTAACAGTTCCCCCCAAGTTAAAACAGGCTGCTGTTGCTGGTGGGGGTTACGAGTATTATGGTCAATTGTTGGTGAAATCTTTTCCTTTAGGTTTTGCACATACATTTTCACGGCATCAGGGAGACATCTAATCAATGGTTTAAGGTGACTGGATCCACCAGAGTGGCAAGGGGAATGCCCTGCCCACCACACTCATGGCTTGTATACAGGCAGCCTTTTGTACTGATTCAGCTAGCCTGGACAACCATCAGTTTTAATAGCCAGTGGCTCACCTTGTTCTCTAGAATCCATCCTCCCTGCCCAGTGGGCGACTCTAAGTGTTAAGGGTTGATCCTCTGCAGGTCCCCCACCTAGGAATACACCAGGACCCCAATAACCTCTAGCTTCCTCCTCACTCAGCAATATACAATCTCCTCCTTTTAGCCAAACATTCCATAAATATTCGGTTGCACTTTCCCTTGGCTTGCGTGAAAATTGTTCTTGCATTCAAGCAAGCTCGGGGATAGAGCACGGGGTGATATGTGTTGTAGTATATCTCCTGTTATTTCTATAATTTGACTGCACCACTGTTTTAATGAGGGGTGGAATTTCAATATTACTTGCCCCCTCGGGCTCATCATCTGGGTCACCCCGGATATCCCCGTCCCAAGTATCAGGATCGGCACACATAACTAAAGTCTTGACTTGGGCAGGAGAGGGGTTCGTAGCATTTGACAACAGCAGATCTAATTTTTCCTGTAATCTCCGATTCCTCTCCCTTTCAGCAGTCAATTCATCTTTCAAAAACATTATTTCAATCTCTAATTGTTCTTCGGGAGCCCTTAAGGCTTCCTTTGTCTTTCGTTCTTCCTCTAAAGCAGCTTTGGTAACCTCAACTTCAGTTCACAATTCAGAGAGCTTTTTACCACAATTGATCAGAGCGTCTGCCTTTGAGTCAGCTACACCCATTTTCTTAAGAGCCTCAGATTTCTGTGCCTCCTCGTGTGCACAGGCTAAACATGCTCCAAAAACAGTACACAAGATACGTTTACCCTTTCCAATTTTTTTCGTTTGTTCCTTATTATACTGCTCTACCCATTCCACCACTTTCTCCTTACTTTTCCACAACCTCTTAGCCTTCTCCCTATCCGTGAGAGAGAGTTTACAACCATGTTTCTGCAATAGTTCTTCCATTGTATCCTGCCAACTATGCCAATAAAATGTGATGGAGAGAAGAAGACTTCACTGAGAGGTTCAAATTAACAATTTATTTGGACTACACTCACAGGTCTGATAATGCCACTATTGCAAGTTCTTATGGATACAATGGAAGAGTGCACTATTGCAATTTAAGGGGAAAAGAACAAAACAACTCACAGAATACGCTATTACCACTTAACAAGTGACCCCAAAAAGTAACAACACAAACCACCAGCGCGCTAGATATGAGTGCACAAATCATGATCTTCGAGCATGCTAGACTTCATACGTATGTTATTAAATCACTTACCCTCTCTCTCTCAGGTAAGGCCACTCAATCCTGGGAAGTTACCTTGCACAATGTCCTGGACAAGGTGGGGGCAGAATCTCCTACAGGCCAGCTGTATCTTTGGAAGATTCCCCCACCTTTCTCCCAAAAACTTTGGACTTAAATATCCTTTTTTGGGACTGTGTTTGAATGGATTACACTATCTGGGATGGTTATCTCTGGTGGTTTGATGGCCCCTCAGATAGAAATGTTTATTTTGTGATGTCTGGTCTCACACTCACTGAATACTGGTGGGACTTGACTCAGGGCATTTTGTTTGTTAAAGGCACCGTTTGGGTTTCAGTTCCTATTGTAATGCACTGTTGAGACCACCCCGGGCTGAGCCATTTCCACAGCTCCCCCCAAGTTATCTGTGCATAGGTAGGGATCAATAAGCATCTGCCAAGGCAAGATGGAGCTGAGTTGAATGACAACTCCCTGCATCTCACCTTTTGTGTTCTGAAACCCGTTTAGCCAGGTGCTCCCATTCAGCCACTCATCACCCGTTTCCATGTGGACATTGAGCCACTGACTGCAACCCTTTCAGTGCAGCTATCGAGCCAGTTCCTTATGCACCTAGTGGTCCACCCATCAAATCCATGCTTTTCCAATTTAGAGACCAGGATGTCATGCGAGACAGTGTCAAACGTTTTGCATAAGTCTAGGTAGATGATGTCCATTGTTCTCCCCTTATCTACCGATCCTGTGGCAACATCATAGGAGGCCACCAAATTTGTCAGGCACAATTTGCCTTTGGTGAAGCCATGTAGGCTGTCACCAATCACCTCCTTCTTTTCCATGTGCCGTAGCAGAGTTTCCAGGAGGATCTGCTCCATGATCTTGCCAGGCACAGAGGTGAGACTGACGAGCCTGTAGTTCCCCGCCTAATCCTTTTTTCCCTTTTTGAAAATGGGGGTTATGTTTCCCCTTTTCCAATCAGCGGGAACTTCACCAGACTGCCACGACTTTTCAAACATAATGGAAAGCAGCTTGGCGACTTCATCTGCCAGCTTCCTCAGGACCCATGGATGGGTTTCATCTGGCCCCATGGACTTATACACCTTCAGGTTCCTCAGATAGTCTCAAACCTGAATATAATGTTAATCAGGTTATGCTGGCCCATCCATCAATACAAAAAGAACTAGTTTAGGAGATAAGATTACAAATCCTGACTGCAAGTCCTACGATGAGTTCATTAAATATTGTCAGTTCTTCTCATAAAACTGGAACTTTTTTCATAAAACTAGAGTTCCTGGAGGAAGGTTGTCACCTCAATAACTTCCATTTAACTTTAAAAGCTAACATTGTCAGGTAAATGTGTTCCAGCCTTGAAAAAAAGGGTGAATAAACTCCTCAAATATCTGCTTATTCATGACATTTTTTTGTAGCAAATTTTATCTTTATGTGATAATGTGCCAATAATGAAATCTGATATCATGGTCATCATATTTATACATCTTATTTCTTACCCAACTTATTAAACAGGCACCATTACAATAGTTTCCTTATCTTTTAGCAGCCATGGTCTGAGAACAGCAGGATGATTCATTCAGTAACTCTTAACACTATCTGAAAAGAGAACACCTACCAATTCCAAATTCCTTGTGACTGAATTTCTAGCTTTGTGCCTTGTTTAGGAATATCTGGAACAGGTAATCAAATTAATCAAAGGATTAATTGCATAAGTATCACAAATTCAAAAGTAATAACAAACTGGTATAAGGTTACATGACAGCTATATAGCTAAGTGCTCTCTAAAACAAATACAAATGTATTTGTATTCCTAGTCAAGGCATCACTCTAATAATAGAATAATTCACATGTCACTGAAGTCAACTAGTACCTGCCTGTCCATGGACTTAGTAAGGTCTTACCTCAACCCTACTTCTTCTTACATTCATCTGTAACTTGTTTGGTAAACTGTTGAATACATCTTTTTCCCTCTGTGTTGGATTTTTTTTTTCCCCTTTACAGATTTCTCATTTCTTCCCTGTGTTACTTTGTTCTTAGTGTAATAGCTTCCTTATTTTGAAGCTTTTACTAGGTTAAATGTTGGTTATTAGTTTTGCCTGTTTTTCTTCTCCAAAGAACATAGCAGGCCTTATCAGTTTCAATTTAATCCGTTGGGTAGAATCTCTTTCTCTGCATTTCCAGTGGCAAAAGCACTCTTTAACAGCCTTTCCAGGCTTAGACAGGACTTATTTCTCAGTCCTGCAGTACAATTTATCTGCTTTCATACTGAGACTTTGTATTGCCAAGAATTTCTAGCCGTTACCCCCTCGTGGTAACCAATTTACACACAGTCAAACCAATTTAGACATGTTTCTTTCAAAATGATATAGAGCTTGCAACATTGTTAGTAATATTTCCTTCTGAATTTTTCAATTAACACAAATAGCTTGTCCAAAATCAGTATTTATATCTGTCCAGAATTTAAGATATACTAAAACCCACATTTTGTATGAGATAGAATCTTTCATGAATAAAAACCAAAATTAACATGCTGTTTGGTCTCTGAAGAGAGTTATTTTATCTATACGTTTTGTATGTGTGTTAAATTTGTTTGCTTCTTCTTTTTAACTTTGCACAGTTGAGATCCCATAGTATGTACTTCTTTTATTAGAGTTATTTTTTATTAGAATTATAGTCCATCATTAGATTTATACCTAGGGAAGTTAAGTCATTGATGTTAATATGCTTTGCAAGTAAGCTACTGACAGCTTGTCATAGACCGTAGATTTTGTTCCAGAGCATGAAGTCTGAGAACCTGATTCTCACTGGTTGTATAACATGACCCTCCTGGCATGCCACGCATGCTGTGTGGGATCTCATTTTTAAGTGCAGAATAAATTATGGAAGACTAATTGAACATGTACAGCAGAATATTGCGTTCCAGATGTTTTAGATTTTCTACATCTGTATAGGCATTTAATAGTTTCCTGTAGACATAAAAAGAATAGTTATTAATTTTAGTTAAAAAAAATGAAATTGATCTTTCTATTCTGCTGTCATCTTAGTTTATAGGTCTTGTATCTGACTTTTATTTACTCTTTTTTTTTTTAATCAATCCCTAAATTTTAAGCATCTGAGACTGTAAATAGATAATTGTTTTTTTTTCCTTTCCTTCAAAGGAAAATTAATTCATTCTGTGAACTTCCATCCTTGAGGCCTTTTTCACCCTTTATTTTAAACTAAATGCAAACTAATAAGACTGTGTAAGGAAGAAATCCTTGCAAATTGGCACCTGAAATAAATCTAGATTTAAGTAAAATGACTACTTTGCTACCTTGTTGAATGCAAAGAATATTTCTATTGTCATTCTCTGGAACTGATTCATAAGTGGGGAGAAAGTAGAGGCAATGTTAAGGGCTTTCTTGGAAAGAGAACTTCAGAGCAATGGTAAAGATATCTCACTATTCACCATATTGGGAAATCAGTAACTCATTTCCTCACTTCTCTTGTGCTTTGTTGTGTATAATTATGAATGTAAGTCCTCTGCAGAATATGGTCGGCTGGTATCCACATGTAAACCCAGTCAGGCCAACAAGGAAGGTAAACTGAGGCACTATTTGTAGATCAGCCAAAGAATCTCTGCCTGGGAAATGATGCAGGTTCTGTCTGTATTAGTTTTGGATTTGGACACTTCAGGGGCTCAAGCAGTGACTACCAGTCCTCTCCTTAGTAAACTAAATTAAAAGAGTTTGAAGTTGTGGCATAGAATATATTCTCTTACATTCATCAGTAGAAATTAATGAGACCTTTTGGGTGAAAACAAATCTGTCTCAGGAAAAATAGAGTTCTTAAAGGTAAGCATCTTCTTAGCATCAGCAGAACAAAGTCGTAATTGAGGAATACATACATAAATTTTCATAACTTAGTTGTACCTAAGGAACAACCTCTATCTGAGAGATATACAAAGGTCATTCTTGTGAGATAAAAGATCCCAAAGTGAGACAGTGCCTTCAAAGCTGTGGCTCCTTGAGTGTGCAAGCAATTGTAACTGGGAAGTAGGTTGGGAGATTTTGTGGTTTAGAAGAAGTGAACCAGGACTTTGGTTCTCATAAGAGAAGAACATCTACAGCCTCAAATGTTTTTGGTATTCCCAGGCTGAGCAATGTGCACAATTATCCTGTTCACTATGTATGGTGTTTATATTTCATCATCTGGTTGAATATCTAGAAACACTGGTTTGTGAAACTGCAAATAAAGTTGTGACATGCTATATAAATCTAAATTTAATACATGCCAATCTCCAAGTCTTAGGTCAAACTACCTTATTTTATTCTTGAATCTTTGCATTTCTGATTTTTCACTTTTTAAATGTAAGCATGTTTGGTTAACACTTATTGATGAGGTGGATTTACAAAACCAATTTCATTACATCTAAATTAGATGTGTGATCATGAAGTTACTCAACATCCTCCATTGCTGAGAAAGGTATTTTCCACACTTTGCCAAGAGGCCAAATATGTGTCCTACCAAAACTACCTCATTCCATAACATTTCTTCTTATGTGTATGGTTCACATAGGATAACAATCAGGCATGTAAGTTCCATTAGCCCCAGGGCTGGGAAACTGCGTTGCAAACCGCAAGATCTCAGACTGAGAAATACGTAATTACACTAACAAGTTTTGTATAAGAGATAGATACAGTAGGCTGATAAATTCATTCTCTCTAAATGGAATTATGTGTGTTACAACACCTAACATTTCTTCTTATGTGTATGGTTCACACAGAATAACAATCAAGGCATGTAAATTCCATTAGCCCCAGAGCTGGCGTACTGGGCTGCAAACGGCAAGATCCCAGACTGAGAAATATGTAATTACACTAACACATTTGGTATAAGAGATATATATAGTAGGATGATAGAATCCTTCTGTCTAAATGAAATTATGTGTATTACAACACAAAAAGATTAGACTTGGGACTTCTATTAATGATGGATTAATCTTGAACAGGTTGACATTGCAACGTAAATATACATTCCCAATATTAACCACTCATCTACGCAACTCTTAGGCCAAGAAAGCCCATGTGGAAACTAATGCAAAGTTAGCTTTTTGCTTCAGCACTGGCTTCTCCACAGAACATGAGTATTGCAATTTCTTTTTGTTTTTACTTTCTCCACTTGCTTAACTGTTTCTAGTTATTGCAGACAGTTGTCATGTAACAATCAGTTCTAAGGACTGGGTTAGAAAGGCAAGATTCATTCAATGGCTTACAGCATGATCCATTTAAAGAGAACTCACTTTTCTTTCCACACAACTGTAGTGTTTGTAGTAACTTTCACGTTAACACCATGACATTTCCTAAAACCGTTGCTTGACATACACTAAAACAGTTTCTGAACACTAAATAAACAAGATTTAAGGACCTGAATGCATCTCTTTTAACTCTAATAACAATATAATCCTACTTTGTAATAAAAAAGCTTCCGATTCATTGAACAGTGCTAAATCCTCTTTAATATAAATACAGTACAAGGTGCTGTAATTTACTTCTAAAAGGGAATAGCCATTATCTTATTCCACAATATATATCTGTGGCTTTCAAAGTATGAAAAGTAACATTGTGATCAAGAATATTAAAAGTAGACTAAACTATACAGTTCCTAGTTAAAAGTCTAAGCAGAAGGTTGGCTCTGCTCCACCCCAAACCAGGACAAACCTCTCTATGCAACTTTTTCCAGTATTCAGCTACTCTGATGGCAAAAAGTTTTTCCCAATGTCTTACCAAAACATCCTGTATTGCAGCTTCTGCTCATCAGCTCCTTCTTTGTGCATCTTGGAGAAGAGACTGACTTAGTCTTCTCTACACCTTCACAACAGGTACTTGTGGATAGCATTAAGATCTCCCCTAAAAGTCTTCTCTTCCCCAGGCTGAATAAACTCAGCCTTCCAAGCATTTTCTTGTGTGTATGCTAGCTGTTGCAACTCACTCAGGATATTAAACTCTAGAATCTCTTGATCTTTTTAGCCACATCCACTTTGTTCAGGAGTGACAGGAGCCATCAGCTGTCAGTGCACCATAAGAGCAGGGCTGCCCTCAGCAAAGGATGAACCAGAAGTTGGAGGTGGCCCCAGGCCAAACAAGGCCCTCCCTTTGAGTTGCAGCCCCACATTGACCAGAGCAGGGTGAGCTGAGCAGGGTGTCGATAGCAATGAGTCCCTTGACAGCCTCAGGCAAGGGATGAACCAGGTCCAGGACCCATCCAGGGAGTCGAGGAAGAAGCAAGAGAGTCAGGGCTAGATACAACACCTGTAAAGGATGGGTTCAAGGCCTGTCCAGAAGACAGAGACGGAGAAAGAGCTGGCAGTGGTCTACATACAGCACTAGCTCAGACAGGAACCGTATGCCCAGGTTTAAGCTTAACGGGGCTCTAGGACCAATGGGACAGTAGAAAACACATCTGGAAGAGTGACTTGTCTAGTCGTCTCAGAATCGTCTGTGTTACTTCTGCCTGACACGTTACCCTTCACACAGATGTTAGGGTAGCTAAAGTCTCCTATGATTCCAAAGCCTGTGGTTTACATAGCTTCCTTCAGCTGTCTGAAGAGGTTTCATCTATGTCCTCTTCTTGATCTGGTGACCTGTAACAGACACCCATTATGGTGTCTGTCACGGACATTTGTCCTCTGATCCTTACCCATTACTGCTCAGTGGATACACTACTCATCCCATGCTCTCAGCATTTAGCTCTCTCTGTAGGCTAGTGCACCACATGTCATCTTCACCTTTCCTGCCTGTCCCTCCTAGAAAGCCCTCTTCCATCCATCACCACACTCCAGTGATGAGAGCCGTCTCTCAGCTGAGAGCTCTGTATTCTCTCCAAGGGAAATCATAGGTATACAGCTGTGCACAGGCTTCTGATTCCTCCTGCCTCCCATCACATACGTTTGCATAAGTGCACTTGAGGTGGATACTCCTCACTGGAAAAAACAAGGAAATACCACCTGTGCCTGTGTGTGATATGCCGTTATGTCATCCTCAGACCTCTACATTCATTATTACCATACTAAGGGTCAACTCAAGAGTACCACTGGTGCCCATGTGGATGATCAGAAAAGGCTAACAGCACAAGGTCTTGCTGATCTAGAACAGTTTCTCCACATTATTCCAGATAAAAGCCTCCTACGAGCAACAACACTCCCAAGACAGCAATGTGGTCCCCACACCCCACAGAGGTGTAGTGTCTCCTGTACTTCCACAGTGTCATCAATGCTTCCATTCCTCATCACGATTTCCTCATTACTCCCTGCAAAATCTAATATAAAGTCCTTCACACTGGCTTAGTAAGCATAAAGTCATCAAAATGTGGACATACACTTGTTTGTTTACTTTTAAATTACAACAGATACTAAGAAACTGTAAACAGCGCATTCTGTCTTTTTATGACAGATTTAAGTACCAAACTTGCAAGTAATCTTTGCAACTTGAAGAGAACTTGTTTTAGGAAATTGTGAGTTCTAAAGCCATACGTGAGTGATTACTTCTGTGTAATACCACAATATCTTGATGCCTGTTATTATGCTTGCATTACTGTACTGTGTTTCTACTCAACTGTTTTCCAGACTTTAACCTTTAGATAGATTTTTTTTTTTTCCCCACTGTGTGCATCTG
Source organism: Chroicocephalus ridibundus (assembly GCF_963924245.1). Classification (NCBI taxonomy): domain Eukaryota; kingdom Metazoa; phylum Chordata; class Aves; order Charadriiformes; family Laridae; genus Chroicocephalus; species Chroicocephalus ridibundus. Next base: position 54,187,297 of record NC_086316.1, read on the forward strand.
CCTCAGGCTGTATACGTGTGCTTTCTTTTGGAGGGTGTTTTTGCTCTTGGTGTCTGGAGGCTGAGACAGGAGGCAGGTGCAGACATTTTTAACATTGAGGTTTGAGCAAAATACGCTGATTTGTTTTTTTAAAAAAACAGTAATAATTTAAATACTCTCTTGAGAAGCCCTAACATCTCCATGCTAGAGGTTGCCATGACATAACAGGGTTCATTATGCCATGGTTAAGCAGTTAATCTGATATGAATCGCACAGAAGTCTTGATTGATGTCATTTGGTGTTCTAGGTCATGTATAGAGTGGACTCATGATCTCATTCAAAAAAAGGCAGCCTAACAATAACATGCTGGACAAGCTGTTGGCAACAAAAGTGCATGAATTTCCTTTATAGAGACCTATCAACTAGAAATGATAGAAGAGAAGAATACATCCTTATTAATTAAACATGACAACATAATTGTTACAGCTAAAGAACAGAAAATACAAATTACAATGGAAGGAGCGGGGCAATATTACATTTCTATTGGTGCTGGTTCAGCTAGAACTCTGGGTAGAGTTGTAGTCTTAGAGAAAAAGCTGTTGAGAGATTAATTTAAAATGTGCAGGAAAACTGTATATTGAAGGAAGGATCTCAACTCTTAATTTTGGGAGGGGATGGGGAAAGGCTCAATGATTTCTGCAGAAATATTGGGTTTAGAGGAAAAGTGAAAGTTGCTAGTGTACAAATACATAGACATGAGTCTTCCATGGAGAATGTATAAGCTGGAAAATGTGAAAGTTTCTAACCATCAGTGGTTTAAGAACAGCATTCTGTAAAAGTAATAACCTAATGGACTGTAAAACAGGCAGTGATATTTTTATGAGAGGTTTGTATAGCACAGTTGACTGTACTAGCAGGACCCTGTTATTCAGTGACCTGAGATGTTCCTCTAAAAGATATGCAGTACATGTATGGAATAGGAAAAGAGCTACGAGCTTTATTCAGGTAGAGAAGGAAAAGATGAGAACAACAGCCTGGATAAGAGTGAAGGTGGTGTAGAGAAAAAGCTGAAAAATGAGAAAAATATCAGTTTTCTCATGAGAAATAAAACGTGTAGGAGCAGAAGATGGAGGAAAAGAAAGAAAGAATGATGCCTGGTCGGATTGAAAATCTAACAGATTATTCTGGAGGATACCTTTACCTTTCCAGTTTTGATATTAAAAGTGCGTATTCTTCTGTCTTATTGATTAGCTATTGGGAATACAAAGTCAAATCTGTCTCAGATCAATTCATCCCCTTTATGTATGTGCATTGTAATAAGTTTTCTGATCACTAGTCTTCCTTCCTTCCTTTCCTGAATTCCTGACTGCCTCTGCTCTGTCCTCCCTTTGTTTCTTCTTTCTCTCCTCTTTCTCTTCTTCTCAGAATATGAGCAAATAACACCTGCACTTCCTCACCACAAAGAATTACAGTGCCAAGTTCCTTTATTAGTGAAAGGTTCTATCACTTCTATAACAAACAAACTAGTTCACATGAGTTGGCCAGATGTGGCCACACTGTTTTACCTAAAGATTTGGTTTTTCCTGCAAAAGGAAATACACTTTTAACCAATAATCTCCTAAAAACTAAGGCATGTTATTGGCCAAAATAATCCAGCACCATGATTAGGTACATTTGTTAGTCTGCTACATGGCAAGACTCATAACTAAACGTGATCATAAATGTTCTGCTGGTAAGATACATTTTCTATAATTAGGATTTCTATGAGGCAGTGTCAGAGGGAGGCTCTCTATTGCCCTGAATGCATACTTCAGAATGTAAGGCAGTCTTTTCCCATGGTTAGCTGCAGGTGTAGCATTTGCTATTCAGCAAAGAATTGTCTGGCATACTCAGATTTGTGGCCTTCCCTTGCCTGCTGCTTCATGTTGTTCAAAAAAATATACAACTGTAAAAACAAGTAGTCCTGGTTGTGATAGTAAAGTAACACTTTAGTACTTGCATCAGAATTTCTACAGGCAATTTTTAATAATTTTACATATTTTTTATACTTGTAAAACTAAATCAATGCCATATACCTGTTCTTCACAAGAATAATGCATTTATGATGAAATTAGCAGAGAACTGGCAAAACAGCTGGTTGACTGAGAATTCCCATTTTTAGTGCAACAGAAAAAGGCATTTAACTGACTATATATCTGTAACCTTTCATGAATCTAGATGTGAATAAAGACTCTAGAACATAATATTGGCAATTGCCTTTGAATAGTAATCCTAGAAAATCTTTGGTCTCGACTTTTCTCCAATGAATTGTTGATTTTTAATTTATAATTTGTGAAAATTATGTGGTGCAACTAGCTGCATACTTATTCAATTCTAAAAAATCCTTGGTGATTTTGGTAAGCAGGTGTCAATTCTGTATCTTTAATACTACTCTTGTCATTTAGAATAAATCACTGAAATAATGATGATATGCAATGTCTGCATTGTGTTGTTTCTTTGTTTTGAGGTGAAGGTTTTTTTCATTCTTTTTTAAGTTCTGAAAACCCTAGATTCACACAGAATGGACCACTGGATCCACAACAATAATTATTACAATTTCAGGACTTAAGAGGAGATTTATTTTTATAGGTGTTAAAATTGACCCGATTACAGTATCTAAAGGAATAACTTGCCATACAAAAGTCACGACTCCCACTGAAGTTAGTAGCTAAAAGCAAAGCCTTTTATTTTATTTGCTTTAGAACATCATTTTTAGAAACGTTTTGCAGAAAGTTTTCTTCTTCTCTGAAGTACCACAGAGAACACACCTGTCTTTTGTACTCTGTTCAGTTTTACGTTGTTTCTTAATTCAGATGTATTTTTGATTTGGTTTGGGTTTTTTTGTTTGTTGGTTTGGTTTTTTTGCTTTGGAGGTTTTCCCCCCTCTTTCTCCTCTACTTAAGTAAGATGTATCCCAGATTTCAGCCTTAGTCTGTAATCACCAGTCTCTTGTGAAATCTAACTTATTTCTCTGTTTAAAATACCTCGTATAGCAATGTATGAAGACTCCAAAATCCAACTCAAAAAGCAAATGTTGCCTAAGTTCTTACCAGCAGGCGTAGGAACTAATTATTTTTTTATTCTATATACAAGTCATTTTGACTGCAACTATTTGTGATTTTTAATTAATATGAAAAAAAGGAAGATAAGCAATATTGTCCATTTTCCAGAATTAATTGGATGTCTGCATGATACTCCTTCAAACGATTGCTGAGAGAATAAGACTGAAGATTGTGTAAGTGAAAGCACATTAGGCAATCTGTAAGAAAGCATGGTACTTGCTATAGTAGCTCCTCCCTTTGCAGCCAGTGGAAGAGTTGTGATAGATTGTGTGAACAATTCTACTTCATGGAAAACTTTCTTTAAATTATTTATTCATTATTTCATCTTTCATTTTTATATGTGCTTTGCGTATTTAATATACGGGAAGGTGCTCTCAAAGGAATAGTAACATCCACTTTACTGAGGTATATGTAATTGGGATTGTCTGCTCTGATTGATAACAATAAATCTTTAACCAAACTTCCACACACTTCTTTCCTGTTAGGTTGACTAACCTTAGTTTTCAGCTGGAATTTGATTATCTGCTTGGTGCAGCACTTTGCCTGCATTTGTTTTTCTGGTATTTATGCAGAGTCTTCATGGGGTAAGAAGGGATTTTGAATTTCAGAGGAGCTTAACCCTGCTATGTTTACACCATTATTAAAACCAGGTGGCCTACATGGAGGTCAAGAACTTCTCAAAGGAAATGTAATAACTAGTATTTTATTTTGCCAGATCAGAGGTAAGAGCATTGCTTTCCCAGAAGGGACTCAGTAGTAGCTGGGACATGTTTTTGTTTCTTTGCAAAGCAGGAGTGTTTTGCTTCTTTGAATCATTTTGCTTAGTAGTATTTTGCCTCTGTATAAGACCCAGTCCCTTTGACCCAACTACTCATTTAAACAGTGGTACTTTGCTATAGAAGAGGTCTGGTTTTTTAGGTTTATTTCTTATAGAATTCAAGTTTAAATAGGGTAAAGGCAAATGTTCCTAATACTGCAGTTCGTGAGCAGTATTTTCCATTGAATTTTGTAAAATGTATTCACAGAAAATGTTGTATGTATAAATGTCTTACTTTTTGTAGCATGTTTATTGTACATACAGGACAAAAATTTATTTTATTGATATGCTGGGGAGACATTCAGTGAAAACATAGTTCTTATCTTGGAGTTCGATGGGAAGGGCTGGTTTGCATTGCATTTGTGACCAGCTGTACTGAAGAGTAATATCTTCATTTGTGGGTGTATGAAGTAATTAAGTAATCAGTTCAAAAGTGCTGTTTTCTAGATCTGAAAAAGAAGATATTTTCCTTGAATGTTAATGTGGTTTACAGGCTAGATTATAAACTCTGTTTTTCAGTTGCAAATCTCAGAAAAGAACAACATGCAGAATCTGCAAATGCCGTAGAATATTTTCAAGACAGTGTCTTCACATTTTACCTCAGTTGCAACAATCATTTCTCAATAGGGAGGCCTTAATAGGGGTCCCTAACAGTAAGATCAGAGAAAACAAGTCCCAGATACCCTAAGCCATAAATATGCCAATAAATCTTTAGTGGAAATATGTGTAAACATTCAGTATCACTACTTAATCCAATGAATGCTGGCTTAAAAGAGTTTGAAAATGTGTTATTTGGCAGTAATGATACACTTCTAACTGTTGTCTTACTAAAAGCATTCAGTTTTCTCCTACTTAATATGGAGCAAGCCTAATGCAAATTAAGGTAAACAGTACATAATAGAAGCTCAAAAAGGCTACATTATGTCAGTATGTCAGGCTTTAAACCAAACTCAGTGTATTGGTATCAGATGTATCCTATTTCATCTTTAAACATATCTTTAACAGACACCTGGAGGTTTTGTAGGCTGGAGTATCTTTAATCGGTCAATATAACCGTGCCCAAAACATAGAAGTTATATACCCATGACTAGAGTTTTAAAAAAACTGGAAGACTGACTAATTTCCAAATTTAGACCAGGATTTCAAGGGTTAGCTAGAGTCACATAAATAATTGCATGTGATTATTAACGTCAGACTCTCATACCTCATCTCAATGCTTAGGTTTAAATAGCTGCAGATGAACTTTGGGCAAAACAGATGAATGCTAGCATCTGACTAAATAACTCATCTATACTTATGATTTAGGATACTAAATCTAAGACCTCAGAAATTAAAAGCCAGTTACATCATCTGTTCTTCTAACACAATCTGGTCACATTTTGATTTACAGCTAATTGTTCTGCAAAGTTTTTTTCTCATAAAAATACTCCAAAAGAACCAATTTTTTTTACTCTATCATGCCTTTCATTCTTTGGAGAATGGGAGCTCCCTTTTCTTTTTCAGTAATGGAAGTGCAAACCAGAAAAGGCAGAGTCAAATAACTTCTGACAAACAAGCCTCTGCCTTTGGAGGTTTGTTTGCTTTCATACTTATCCTATATAATTAAAAAAAAATAGATTGTATTCTAAAGAAGTATCAGTATAAAGTAAGGCTGCATGTTGAGTTCTTTGCATCTATGCTCTTCCATTCATTGCAAATGAATAATTTTCCAAGAACTGAGTAATTCCCCAAGTATCTGACAAACTCTATGGTCCCTCTCCTGAAGCAGGATAGGCAAAATGTTACTAGCCAAATTATGAAAATTTCTTGACTCACTTTGGATTTGTGTAAATTGCAGGTTTTTTATCTGTGACTGAATTTCTTCAACGTAGTCATAGATCTTTATAGAAAAACAGAATATGTAGACAACAGCAAGGGTGTGTCGATGATAGCTGGTTACTGTTGGGCACAAAGGATTAGACAGGCACTGCTGGTGAATGAACCTGACAACATATACATAACTGTCTGAGAATCTGTTGTTTGTTGCAAATATGTTTATATTAATTAACAACGAATATTATAGCTTCTTCCTTCAAAGTTTTTGACCTTCTGGGAATGTATTTTTCAAAAGTACTATACCATTTGAATGTTTTCCCATCTATGGATTTATAGCACTCTCAGCATTTAATTCAATTCTTAGTTATATACATTTACCTTCAGAAAACCTTACTAATCTGTTGATTGGCTAAAGTTTCATATCAGCAACAGATCCCTGTGGGAAAGAACTGACTCTGCATTCATTGTAAGACTTTTATTGTCCAGACTACATGAATCATTGCAGTGATTACTCAAAGACTTCATTTCTGTCTTCTGATTTCCCTCAAAACCACATTCTCTAGGCAGTCTTTGTTTCTGCTTTCTTCAATCACAAGTCTAAAGATTCAAAGAGACTGTTTATTAATACCTTTATTGCCTATCTTCTTCTAAAATTGAAACATTAAGTTACACTAATTTATCATTAATTTCATTTTCTGTTTTCTATCACTACACATTTTCACAGTTTCCAGAAGGCCACATAAAACGCATTTTCTAACATAACACTTGAATGCAGAGATAAATACAACAATATTCTCTAAGACTATCCTTCTAGGAATCAAGGAAAAATTAAAGACCTGTGATTTCTAGCAACAAGGATTTGTCCCTGAATGCAAGTATCTTTCACAACATCAGAATTTGTAAGGTTACACTTTGAGACCTGTGGAGAGCCTTTAATCAACATCCTGTAGCTTGGTAACAGTGAATGCTACTATAACTTACACTGTTTAGTAGTTCAGCTAACAGAGGGGGCCCCCAGAGGCAGCATTTTGTGCAGAAGTGGAGGCTGAAATTCTTCTGAGAACGGAGTTCATGTGTTCAGCAATGGTGATCATGCACCAAGGCGCAGGGTCCCCTGGCAGCCCCCAGGCAAATCAGAAGCCTTTACCGAGCATGAGCTCCCATGGGAGGCTGTAATTCTGCAGACCAGGGGCTGCAGTGACCTCTGGGACCTCTCACAGGGGGCACGGGCAATGCTCTCAACACTTGCAGGAGGTGTGGACGGGTAGAAGGCCTGCAGCATGAGTAATGAAGCTGTGGGAGTACGTCAGTGGACTACACAGCACCAGTGATAACAAAAAGGAGGTGGACCTAGTGTCTCTCAAGACACTGCACTACAAAAGCCAGAATTTCCAGCTGCACCAAGGAGGGACAGGCAGCACCTGTGCTTGTCAGGATGGGAAATGGAGATAACCAGGCTGGTAATCACTGGGAGCTTGCAAACTGGCACCAGGACAACTGCTCCTGCTCCACCTGCATCTGTGACCCACAGTCGAGGTTCAGGAACCCAGCATGGGCAAGCACAGGGACTTCTGCCCAATAAGGCCTCTGAGTTGCCTGTGCCTAAGACTTGTGACAGCACTGGCAGGGTAGGGCAAAAAATGGTGGTAGAAGACTCCCTGCTGCAGGGATGGGGGTTGCTCTTGCTGACTCAGCCTACTAGCAGGGAACATTTGCTGCATGCTGAGGGTCTTGATCCAGGACATCATGGATAGGCTGACAAGGTTTGCCCTTCTTGTTGGTTGGACAAACTATTATTCCACATTTGTTCTCCACGTGGGCACTAGCAATATGGCCAGGAGAGTAGAAACTCTTAAAGAGTGCCCATGCATCTCTGGAGAATGACAATGAAGGGCTTGGTGCCTGATGGTTTCTCCCTGGTCTTGCTGGTGAAAGGGAAAGGCTTGGGAAGAAGTGGAGGGATGTTGGAGGTCAAAAGTCAGTTGTACAATTTTAATTTTTATGACCATGTGACCTCTTTGAGAATTGCTTGGAAGAGAAGGGATCGAACTGACCAAGTAGGGAAAAGTGTCTTTGTAATCAGGCTGGGTAACCTCAAGAAGAGAGCATTAGACTACAAATAAGAAGGGAGGGAATGAATGGCCAGCAACCCAAAGTGGAAGCAGTGGACTAAGTTGGCAAGGAGAGGGCTGATGTAAACACAAAGGACTTCATAATCAACAGCTGGAGTGCTGCCATGAATAGATGCAGGCTCTTTAGGAAGGACAGACCAGGAAGGTAGAAGAGCAGCAGGATTTATGGAGTTCTTTCTTTGACTGGGTGATGGGCCAGCCAAGATAGTGTGCAGATCAAAGCGGGAAACATTGTGATAGGTGTCTGCTACAAACTGTTTTGACGAGAAAGTACAAGTAGATGTGGCCTTCTTCAGACAACTGAAAGAAGCCTCATACTTGCAAGCCCCTGTCTTCTTGGGAGAATTGAACCACCCCAATGTATGCTGGAGAGATAATACAGCAAGGTACAAATAATCCAGGAGGTTTCTGAAGTCCATTACCAACAGTTTCCTGACATAGATTATCAAGGAACTAGCAAGGGGAGATGGATTATGTGACCTGACAGAGAACTGGAACAAAGCAAAGATCCCTCCTGTCTCCAAGATAGCGGCAGAAGTATCTGGGGAACTACATGCAAGTCAGCCTTACTTTGATCCATGAGAGTTCATGTTGTTTCAGAAAGTTGTGCACTTTTTGTAAAAATGGTACAATATACTTTTAAATTTTTATTTAACCTGTATGGTTTAATTTATAAAATTAAAATCATGTTGAGTGGTTTGAATAGAAGGCATTTGAAAACTGAACAAGACTTGAATTGACTCTTGAATCTTCATGATAAAAAATAAATAACCCTGGAAATTTATACAGGTTAGGTTTATTATTTTGTTTGCTTTCATTTGGTTGTAAATTCGTCTGGATAGTACTTAAGGAATAACTGACTGATGTTAAGCTCTTAGGTTTTCTTCATTGATGCTAACTTAAACTTGAAGTACTAGGGAATTCTTAACTAGTAAGATTAGTAAATATGAAGCAACAAAAAATTGTAACTCTCTCAGGAAATTGGGAAAAACTAGCGCACCTGTATTAGTCCATTGTGTTCACAAAATTGGATCATTTGCCCTCTGCCACCACCGAGTGAAACATTTGTATTGACTCACAGGTCAAGTATCTATTAAAATAGTGATAAATCAATCGCCACCCTTGCCCTCATCCACAGAAGTACAGCAGCTCAGAAGTAATGACTGCTGTTCAATGACAGCTTAGTGGGCTTTTCTGTCTTACATAATGAGACAGAACACTTCAGTAGTTAATGAAAGCACTGTATATTTGAACACCTTGATAAAAAGTCAGTGAGTCAGTTGACACAAATCAAGGCGTGAATCCAAGAAACTGCAGGTGGGATGAAGTGAACAGAGTCTATCAAAGCTCATCACATTTGAAAGTCAAAGACAAGAGTTCCTAAGTTAGAAAATTCAAAATGATGCCTGCTTCTCTTTTCCTCCATCTTTATTGCCTTGTTATGTACAGCAAATAAGAGCTATGTAGTCTGATTGTATTTTATACATTGAAATGCAACCATATTTTTATCTTTAGCTTACGTAAGTAGTTATTAACAGCATCCCACCACCTTCTTATTGCCATAATTCTCTGTAATTATTTTCTTTAAATTTTCTTTGAGAGATGGTTCTTGGCTGAATTGGCAGATTTTGCCAATGCTTTTGCATTTCTTTGGTAGACACAAAATGAGCAATACCTCTTGTAAGGTTGGGGAGGGGGGTTGTCAGTGTAATTATTCCACATTTCAGAGGAAATGAAGTGACATCATAAGATGATCATTCTATTTCATGATGAGAAAGGCCCTGATGAGTGTATTTCCTCTATGTTTTCAGAGTGCAGCTTTTAGCTATCTATATTGCGGGCATTTCTTATAGTAAATCCAGTGGAACAAATATTTGATCTCTGGGTCTCATTCTCACTTTCCAAAAGTGACTCTGCCCATTTGAGACTACCACTTAAGGAAATTTTTTTTCACATCTGTCTGTGGGATAATAGCAGACTTTACTAGAAGCAGCATGTGGATTTCGGACTCTCCTAAATAATTTAGAGCTGTGACTCTCTAAATCCTCCATTAGAGTTGTCTGTAAATATCTGTGAAGAACTGGAGGAAGCACAAGCAGGTTCTCTTTTGAATGCAGTTCCTGAAATGGACAGCCATCTCTTTTCTGTATCACACAAGAAACCATGAAAGTGAACTCTGTCATCTGCTCACGATGTACTGTTTCAGAGGCAGCCCAGAACAAACACAGTCACTACAATGCTGTCAGCTGAATATTTACTAGAGGGAATGAAGTTCCTCATGGCATAAGGAATGATTGTTCTGTTACCACATAATCTGGCGGATCAATAGTGAGCCTAAGGATTAGGAAACTGCAGACAAGCATCAGTATAGTTTGACTTTCTTTGGATGTTTCTGAAATTCACAAATGGGAGAATTTTACAAGTATGAATCAAATATTCTGATTTTCTGCATTTTCATTATTTTTGTTTACTAATAAAAAAATGCAATCCAGTCATCTTAATGATAGGGTAGTATTCTTTAGCATTTAAAACATTCTGTACCTCCATCCTTCGGTCAATGCTTTGACCACTACAGCTATGGTCTGCTGCCATGGGCCAAAGTGCATTCAGTAGTATTCAGGATCATCTTTATCTCATCCCAGGTGGATTATGAAAGTCTTAAATTAGGTGTTTTTTTGCTCTTTAAATGAAATTTTGGTACCTGATTTTGTACCATTTTTGAAACACACAGTAAGATTTTTTTATACCAAATTGTCATCTTCATTTTTGTGCTGTAGATGTTTCAAGAGGTTTTTGTCTAATCTGGGGCATGCACATGTCTTGGCAACTGAATATTCTTTGGAAAGACATAATAAATATAAACATATTTTTGGCATTTTACAGCAATTAGCATAGAAAAAAGAAAATCCAGAGATCTGACTCAGGAAAAAAACAACCTAAGAAGTGGGGAAAAAAAAAAACCCAAACCACAAAACTTCTCTCTGACATTCTCCCACACAAGCATATTGAGTGTATTACTAGATAAACTAGAAAATCCATCATGCATACCATATAGTGGAAACATCCATCATACAATGTGTTGTCCTTGCAAAATTTGACATGTTTTATAGTACAATGCCTCTTTTCCACATTGTCATGACATCATTGGAAGATGGCTAAAATAAAACAAAAACATTAATTAGCTACAGATTCTCATGCTGATTGTTTTCTCTACATTGCCTTTATATTAGCTTTTTGTCTTTATGCCACCATTTGCTGAAAATACAGGGCTGTATTTACTCTTTCAAAATTTGAAGAACACACTAAATCCAGAATGAAAATTCCATGCCATAAAAATAATAGTATCACACTATTTAATAGTCTTAAATGTACACTTAAATGTACTGTAGTTGTGCAGTCTTGTTTTTATTTTGGTGGAAAGAATACTATAAATATAATAAACATCACCACATCTAGATTATTTTGATAATGCACATGCCACTATTTCTACTACACTTCAAACAAAAAGTAGCATTGAAAGGGGGAGTAGTCCTGACATTAATCAGGGATTAGGTCCAAGTGTCTTGTAGAAGACAATTTTTCTTATTTTCTTATCATTGATTTTGTTTGAACAGACAAGCATCTAAGTTCTTCCAGCGTTTCAACACAGTCACCTCCTGTTTCCCAAGGGTTTGCATTTTTTGTCCACGTGCTATGGTCATAGCTTCCTTATTAATAAAAATAACTTGGCCACATTTAGTTTTTCACACATTCCATTCCTTGAGAATTATATAAAGGCAAGGGTGCTTCTACATTGCAAGGCAGAACAGCCACATGATAGCAAATATAGTGGCCTTTGGCAGTGCCCAGTGAAGAGCTATGTTGCTTCTCATAGGTGCAAGTTATCTAGCCTGAAATTCACTACTTCCATAGGTTGCACAATTGTTGGGTTTTTTTCACTATTTTTTACTATTTAGTAAATAAACTAGGTTTATTTATCCATGAGTTATTAAGTACAGTATACACTGTAGGCTACTTTGATATATGTAGAATGTTGATTTTATATACTACTCTTCCTTTATATTTTTGATGAGAACCTAATGGAAGCTTTTTTTTGTTCTTCTTTTTTCCCACTCCAAAATTTAACAAGATTTACCTTGGAGGCCTTCAGAGAGAGAGTTCTATCTCACCTTGTACATTGCAGAGGAATTCTTTTTGTTTTGTTTTTTTTTTTAATTTTATTTGGAGTGCTTAAAATATAAGCACATATTTCAAGCCAAAAGCCAAGTGTAAACTGAGAGATCCAAATTTATAGATTATAAACTCCCTAATCTATGAGTTCTGGTGATCTGTAGAAAGGCATTCCACTGCACATACAAATGAGAGGCACATGTTTCTGTACCGTAATATAAGAAAACCTGAGTGTTCAGCATGGGAGATAAACAGTGTGTATTCCAGCAGGTTCCATGAACTGAACAATGGGGGAGCCGGGAATAAAGCATGTATGAGTCTAACAGTTTATATGAAGCATAGAGTAAATATGGCAATTTATATGCAGTCTAGATTAAACAGATCACATGACATCCTAGCTAAAAATAATACTGAGTTTTTTCTCTCCCTATCTAGATAACACCAGAAACAAGGAACTTAGAAACAGTCTCTGTCCTTAGGGATTTGTTAATTCATGCTTCTTAAGAATCTTCAACTGGAGAAAAAGAGTTAACAGGAGGCAGAGGGGACATGATACACAAGGAAAGACGAAAACAATAGTCTAGAGACTAGATCAAAATTCCCCATGATTTAAATTAGTAATTATAGAGTCAGAGAAATAAAAATATCCAAGGTTGTATTGTGTTAAAAAACAAAGTAGTGCTTCTGGAAGTGGAAATCAGTTTTACTGAAGAGTGGTTTTAGCAGATTGACTACATTTTTTGGTAGCTTTTTAGAAATCAAATGTCAGTTCAATTCCATTGTAGGTTTCACAGATTAGAAGTTACAATTACAACAGTTCTTGAAGGTTTGATTTCCATTTTGCTTTGAAACACTTTATTACAGACACAAAATTAAAAAAAAAAATGCAAAGGTATACACGTTTTGTATTTGCTATGCTCATCATTAAGGTGTCCAAGTGCATAAATAAGAGTAATATACTCTACGATGACTTCTCTGTCAGGGTCCTTTGTGATAATTTATGCACAGGTAGATAAAATGGCCAGCTTCAATCTTTGTCAGATAAAACTGGAAACAGAGCTTAGCTTTTATTAGACAAAAAAATTTATTAGGAAAAATCTTGTTTACAAGTCAGTGCTAATAGACCCCTAAACTTGGGGATTGTTAACATGTACCATACTAAGATAATCCCTTTATATATAAGCGATATCATTGTAAGATTATGTTAACACCGCAAACTTGAATTATTCATTCCAAAAAGCCCACCATAATTAATTTGAAAAATGTCATCAAATTTTATATGGGTTGTATATGAAAAAATGAATATGAACAAAAATGGTGTCTGGTTATTTTCTGTTTCCCTTTCCTGTATACTGAAATGTAATTCTCATTAAAAAAGGAAAAAAAATAAAGGGGGGGAGGGAGGGGATGGTGTGGGGCAGGGAGAATAAAATGTATTGTGTTGTGTGAAAGAAATAAACTATCAGTTCAAGTAGGTCATTGTGAGTGCAAGGCAGTTTGCTTAAGCTGAAGGAACATTTAAGTTGTTGCTGCTGTCAAGAGTATTCACAAATCAGCATGCCAGCTGGTTCTGAACCATGAGGTCCAGGGCTACCAGAACATGTCCTAACCCTGCTATAAGAGGGTTTTTTTTGCTTTGTAACATTTTTTTTGGATAAGGAAGTTTTGTGACAGTTAATACACTCTATCAATTTTGCTAGACATTTTAAAGAACAGAAGAATTAACTTCAATAATCCGGCCAAATTCTAGCTGAAGTAATTACAGCCTAGATAAATTACATTTCTGTATTTGATAAGGTAATACTGTCTTTAATTCCTGGTCCTAGATTTTGTGTTAATGCCAATATGAACTATCTTTTTATTGTCACCATTTGTCACAGTATTGCCCACATTTCCACGGGGAATAAATTGTTCCTGGTGAGCACTGTTTGCAATATGAAAGTAATAATAATTAGCAGAATGTAAAATGCAATATTACTAATATGAAAACTAATATAGTGATAGAAAACTTCTTGTTGTTTCTCTGTCCAAAGAGAAGCAGAACAGAAGTTACTGTCCTATCATTGCTGTATGACAGTGCTTATCAGTATTGTCAGTCTGATTCTTCTGAGCTTTCCATCTGGCTGCCTACATTGTCTTCTGTCTAATGCTATTATCGTGGCTCTGGGGCAGAGACAGCCTTTTCAGTCTTTATGTTTGCAGATCACCCAGTGCAATAGTTTACATGTGCAGGAATTATTCTAATACCCCTTGAGAACAGATAAGCATTTGTATGTATCAGCTGTCAAACTGAAATACACTGTAAACTTTCACCCTTCTGGATAAAAAGCACTGTATATTCCAAGGTCTGTTTTCTATCCTTATTTATAGACAGGCAGAATCACTAGCCAAAGAAAAAAAAAGAAAAAACAAGGTTGATTACTCAGCAGTCCTTTCAAAGCTGCAGCTGTGCCACATGATTGTTCCTTTAATCTTCTGCTTTTAGTTAAGACCTGTGGAATCATTGTGTAAGGTTTCTTAAAATATCGTATGATCAATTCTGATGCAAGATCCTCTCAGAAGTTCAAGTGTTGTACTTAACTTTGCTGGAAGGATAATGACCGGAAAGAGGGCTAAAAGATATCAGTGGAAAATTGTCCCCACGAAAAAAAAAGTTTATAAAACTATTTTTTCATTAGTACACATAATAATGGTATCCTTTATGAAATTCAACAACTAGTTGATTAGTTTATCTAAATGATCAAAGTATTTTTTCACTTAAAAATTAAAAAAAAAAAGGGGGTGGAGGGAGTGGAAGGAAGAAGAAAGTTATAACCAGAAGCATATCCAGACTTCTTCATTATCTCCCTGTCACCAAGATTTCAGCATTACACGAAGTACCTCAATAATCTCAGAGACACATCGTGTCACTAAGATATTATTAATGGTATGAGACACCTTAACACTGTAACTCTTAGTCTAAAGTATTATCATACTACATAGAGTTGTTGAGAAAACAGGACCTCAGCAAACTCAATGGCAAAATTCACATTTATTACAAAAATCATAAAATGCAAGTAGTTTGTGAATGTTTATGTACTTAATCAAATGGACATTGAATTCACTGAGGAAAACTTCCCATTTATTTTAATGGACATTGGATCAAGTGCTTAGTTAAAATATCTTTTTCATTGGGTAATATTTTTATTATTTATGTGTGATATTATGTCATATGAACACACATGAGGTAAAGATTGGAAAATATTTCTACATGATTTTTCTTCACTTTCAGATTAGACTTTAAGAGCTTTAAAAACCTATCTGGATTTACAAAGAGAGACAAGTCTTTCAGAGTGTAGACTGTGACCAATTTTTCTCCAGTTATGCATTTCTGTGATCCATTTTGGCACCCATTTGTAGTCAAAATATACAAAACTAGATATTTTTTTTCATACTATTTCCGTCCTTGATAGCCATCACCAGCCTATAGGCAAATATTTAAAAAACGTTTCTTCTCCATGTCTTTCTTTCTTAATAAATTTTATTTCATTCCCACACAAATATATTCCTATATTCTTTGACTACACTTCTGTGCTTCCTCTCTCTTTTGCTTAATTCTACCTCTTTCGGAGTAGAGGACATTGAGTTTTAATGTTATACAAATTTAGGAAGGAAAAAAATATTAGTAAGTACTAGACAGCATTTAATTCTTACTAATTTTTTTAAAGATATGTTCTTTACACTTCTTTTACAAGATTATAAGAAAGAAATATCACACTCTAATACATAGCCCTCAGTGAAATGGTATTGCTATCTCTAAAATAGTTAAAGCTTTAAAAAGTTTTATTGTACAAAACTGCAAACTATCACCACAAATAAAGTTATTAAAGAGAGCCATTTATGCTCTATTTGCTAAAAAATTATGCTGGATTTTTGTTTTAGTGATTTGTGTTTAGTGTTTTGGTGATTTAGTGTTTTGTTTTGTTTATATGCAACTTTTTTGTAAGATCTCAAACCAAAAAATTTCATGCTCCTTCAAGCCGTTAATAAACCAGATGTTTCAAAATGGTAAACTGAATAGATTACACATCTTTTGAAGCAAATGTTTATGTTTTTCAGTAACTTTATAGTTAAATAATAGGTTCTTGTTATGTACACCAGAACCAAGTTTTATTCTTCTGAAGGAAATACATCTGTGATATTTCTAGCCTGAATTTTGATGACACAAGAGATTCAGACAGAGAAAGGTTTGCTCATGAAATCCTGAAAATCATAAGAGAAAGTGGAAGTTGTTCTATGACAGAAATCTTTTTTACATTTCTCACATGAGGGTCACCTGCATTATGAATTAGTTATGACACTGATTAAGATAATTTTTCCATATTAACAGTTATCATGGAAGAAGCATTTATTTTTCTTAAAATTAAGTAATTTCTCACACAAATATGAAGAAAAGTAAATACTTATTACCAACAGATACCAGCATCAGCATCTACTAGTAGCACAGTCATCTTGTCCTTAGCAGTACTTCTCAGGATGACAATGACTTTGAGTACCATGGATGAAACACACACCAGCTCAAAAAGAGGAGGCATACTATTCATTGTGTCACGCAATAGGCTTTGAGCCTGTTTTTCAACTAGCTTAAAGATTTTGCATCCTGGGCTCATTGCTGCTGCTGTTTGTCTATGTAGTAATTTCTTCATTGCTTACTTAAACTTCTAAAATCACGTGTACCCGTGTAGCCAAGAAAAAACGTGTATATGAAATGGAAACGTTTCTTGCAGAATAAACTCTTCCGCCTTTCCAATTTTAGTTTACTTCTCTCAGAAAAATTTTCAGGAACATGAAAATTATGAATAACAATGAAAGGACATCAAATAAAGATCTAGATGTGTTTTGGCCCATTAGTAAATTCTGAAATCACTTTGCTGTGCCCCCTTCTGCATTATCAATATATGCCTAAACATTATAAGTCACAATTCAACCAAAAAAATAAGCGGATGTAGACCTGATAGGCATCCTGAAATGACACATTCAAGTTTTGGAAGGTTGTCCTTCTCCATCTGAGATATGCAAGTGGATCATGACTCAGTCTGATAAATCTGGGTCTCCCCGAAAACACGTGTAAAATTATAGTCCCCTTTGTTGACCAGGACTTGAGGAACTGAATAACACTGTGAGAGGCAAAGCAAAAACTTTCTATGCTGCTTTCTAACTCTTTTGCAAAATGTTGTACCTATGTTTTAGTGGTAGTTTTCATATAAAGGGCCAAGAAAAAATTAGCCAGAATCTAAATTCATTTGTGCTCAAATAAAAAATGTGGGCCTATAGTTTGCTATGAAATTTTGCATGCATTAAGATGAAGTGTGTTTTCAAAAATATGCACTCCTTAGTAAGGAAGAAAGAGATATGTAGACATCCATACTTAATTTTTATCTATTAATTACTTTTAAGTGATGCTTTTGCAGTTATCTTTACATTTTATGCAAAGTGTTTGTGTCTTTATTAAACACTAGCATTACATTAACTGTACTTTTTAATCTATGTTTATGTAATAAAGAAATATAAAATTAACTTAAAAACCTGGTAGTGCACAAATTGCACTAGAAATATTTTTTAAAAATCATATTACATTTATATATTAAATACAGCAAAATTACTCTTCTGCTCCCTAGTTAACCCTAATTACTTGTCCCGGTTTGAGCAACACAGGACTAATTTCTCTTCTAACCTTTGGGAAAACTACATTTTTAGAAGGCTCTACTGTCTGATTTTGTGAAAATATTTACTTTATAGCCAGCTATGGTATGTGTGTTTCAAGGTCTCAATGTTTTTGAGCTAGCCAGGCACAGGGGTGAGGAGCTGCGAGACCTGGGCACTTGACCCAAGCTGGCCAACAGGATTATTTCATACCATGAATGTCACATTCAATATAACTTAGAAAGTTTTCTGCGAAGTTCTCTCTCTTCCTTGATGGCTGCGATCCAGAGAGCTTCTTACCCTAGTGCAAGATCCCTGAAGCCTTCCCTTCCTCCCAAAGCTGGGAGCACAGCTTCATACTGATACACTGATAGAATTGGCTGATTATGATCCTGTATATTTTCTATTGGTATCCAGATCAATTCTGGGTCTTTAGTATTACTAATGTTAATTATTTAGTTTCATTCTGTTAAATCTGTTTATCTTTCAGCCCTCAGGTTTCCTTGGTTTTTACTGATTCCCCTTCCCGAGTGGGGAAGGGTCATTGGGTGATCAAATAATTGTCTGAATGACGATAAATTGTTGTATGTTCCTCAAACCATAACATTTACAGTCTGCTTCATAAAGTACAAAATTTTTGAGTTCAAGTAAATTAAACTGATAATGAATTCAACTTCTTCTATACCATGTATTATACTTAAATTCAAATTCATTTATACTTAATAATTATAATATTTAGAATTAGACCTGTCATTAAATTATTAGTTACCTTTCAGGTAAATAAAAATTTGTATTACTGAGAACTTATTACACTTGCCATTTTTAAGAAAAGAAGCCAAAATACCAAAGGCAGTGTTGTTTCATATGTAAGATATAAAGCAACCTCTTTTTCTGTGAACAAACTAAAAGTCATTCTCTTTAGTATCTTGCCAAAGAAAGTTAATGCGGTTGTGCTTCTGTTCCAGAAGGCAACTCGGCTGTTCCATGTCCATATTTGGTAGACTTTTTCCTACTTATTTTTAAATTATTTTTTTTTTACTTTAATATTTAAAATCAAAATGAATATTTCAGTGAGAATTCTGCCTATTAGATACCAAAGGGCCAGATCATGCTACTGAAGGTAATTAAAGTTGGCAAACGCAAAGTCTAGAAGTCCTTCTCTTTCCATAGAAAGCAGTTTTGTCTGCCATTCCTCTGGACAGACTGAAGAAATCCTGTTGCTTTTAGGAGACCTGTTCCATAAGTCGTCATCAATCTCTGCAACATCCAGCAAAGAATGTAATCCTGAGTTGTTCATCAGATGTACAGTGATTTGTATATCTGAGTACCCTGTGATACTGTCTTCGTGGTTAGTTCAAAAAACTTTCCATGTGAGCCTTTTGATATCTCCTAAAGATGAAAAATAAAATCTCATAAAGATGTGCAAAATGTTCCATTCACACACTTCGGTCACTCATGGAAGACAGGGAATAATTCATAATTTTCAGCAAAATCTTCACTCAAAATTTCAGCTGTGAGCAGCACCCATCCAAAATTCCTAGCTAGCAAGTGTTAAATGACAACATATATGTTTACAAGGACTGAGAAAAGAGAATGTGCCTATTCTACTCTGAGTTGTGTGTATGATGCATACATATTTCAAGCTGTCTTTAGAATTGATTCACTGACTTTTTTTGCCTTCCTGCACAAGAGCCAATCTTACAGTCCATACAACTAAAAAGTGATATATGAACTTTCACTATTTTCTGTTTAATACTTATGTTTTTAACGGGGCAAGTTATAAATGTGTCGTGGTTTGGGCCAGGTCAGCTCTCCCCCACCTCTCACTCCAAGGAAGAAGAGAGAGAAAGGCATTTGTGAGTTCAGAAAAAAACTAAACTTCTTTAATGAAATATTAATAGTAAAATAAAAGGGAAATAATGAAATAGATACAATATATATAAACATATACAAAAACAGATCAAGTTCCTAAGAAGATGTCACTGTCAGGCACTGGGAAAATTCCAGACTGACAAATGGCAACTGGAACACACAGACCAGGATCAAAGGGCAGATGAGCTGACAGAGTCGTCCTCAGACATCAGTCACTGAAGACAGAAAGCCATTAAAGAAGCAGTCCATTGAAGAAGAACCATCCTGACCCCTTTGATCCCTCAGCTTTTATACTGAGCATGGCAGATGGGATGGAATACCTTATTGGTCAGTTTGGGTCATCTGACCTGTCTGCTCCTCCCCACAGGTGTGACCCCTCCACAGGGTAACCAACCAAGTCAGCTGACCCCAGTTGCCACAGCAACAAGTATAAGAAAGAGCCTCTCTCACTCAGAAGAAAGTTGGCCCTGCGCCACATTAGGCCAGGACTAAATGATGCTTGAAACAGGTCTCAGAACTCACCTGCAATGCATAAGGCAGATTCTAAATTTTATTTAGATACTAGGTTGCTGTCTTTCTGTGGAAAATTATGACTTTTATAAATGACAATTTCACTCTTTTAAGCAAGACTGCTTATTAAACAACAACCTTGGTACTAACCTTTCCTTTCCATCATGAACGCACAATAGCTGATAATTACTTTCACAAAAGACAAAGCATTTTTCTTAGTTACATTTTTATTAAATATACTTAGCCATATGAATCCCATTAAGGGATCCCAACAATGATATACTTTTAAAAAACAAAGGAAATTAGGATAAAATAATAATACTTTATTTCTCCAATGATGCACATTTCAGATGTCTTTTCGGATTTGCAAACATGTTTTCAACTTAGTCACATTGTGATAGCAAGGCCATTTTCCTCTTTTTGATATTTTGCCTTTTCATTCTTTGAGATATTTCAGTGCTTCAGCTGTGTCCAGTACCTGGCCATATGTGCACTACATGCTTGTTTTGTGAGAAATAAGACATCATTGAAAGTAAGTTCTGCTTACTGTTGCAGAGGAATATGCAGCTACATTCTGAAATTATAATAAAATATTGCATTGCAGTAACATAGGGGCAATAACTTTCAGTAACAACCATTTCAGGCTAACTTGACCACCTGTCATTATTTATTCAAACCCTAGGTTTGAATAGAACCCTAGGTAAATAGAACATAAAAGTAGGAAGCTTGATCATTAGAGTACTAACTCCACCTGATTAGCAGGACTGAGTTTTTTTTGAGAGTCTTAGATCATATCATATATCTTCAGCATAATTTTATTCTTTTTGTTTAAGGAGTATCAATCTGTAATCTTTTCCTCTGTACCTTTTCTCTTTTTTCCTATGGCAAGCTTTTTAAAGTGCTTTTTAAGGCCTGATTTTGGATGACTGATTTTTAAAAATGTAACTGACAACACCATATCTTCTTTATGGCAGTATGTGTCACTCATTTATAATTCTGTATTATTAAAAAAAATATATTAAATACAACTGGAGTTATGACAAGCAGTTTTAATTAAAAAAAAAAAATAAAAAAATTAACCTTTGTACTGGTTTTTGCAAAGATTTGATACCCAGTCTCTGGAAAAACTCTTGTTTTCTAAAAAAACCCTTCAGATATCATCTCTCTCTCCTTTATTATAGGTTTTTTGGTGCTGAAGACAGTGAACAGCATAAGCAGTAAAGGTCTTCTAATGCTTATTTTAATTTTATTTTAACTAATTTATTTTAAATTATATTAACTTCCATTTAAATGCAGTGTATAGTTAGCTATTTATGTATTTGTATGGAAAAATAAATGCGTAGTTTAGGTCCATGAGAAGGTTGTAATTTTAAAACACCCTATGCTTACTGTTTTGTTCCAGCTAAATTCTAGACATTTGTTCTGGCTATTCTAGATATTCCATGCTCAGAGGGGCGCACTTGCCAGAATAAATTTATTACTGGCTATTTTTTGTCTGTGCTTTCATATCAGTCCATGATCTTTAATGATTTCTCTGTCTACCTAGTGTTTACCCTCCTGATGAATCTATATGGAGCTATGGTATTTCCTTGTAGCTTTCCTTTTCTAGATTAAACAAACTGGGTATATCTTCTTCTTAGGCAGGCTGTGAGCTCTTCCAACCATCTTAATAACTCTTTTCAGTGCATACCTTTCTTTTATATAACTTTAGCATCTTTTTAATATAGGTGACCACAGTTATCCAATGTAGAGAGGTAAAGGTGTGAATTATAGTAAGACATGGTGAATGAATGTTTATCATATATTTTTTCTTTTTTGTTCTCTTCTACTTTGACATAGCATGGACAAAGTAGAAGGCATCACGTAGGATTTTGTGGTAGTGAACTTTGTTGCAGACACCAAGAAAGAAAACCGGGTCTGCTTAGAGCACTAGCTCCTTTTCTTAAGAAATCCAAGCATCTTTCTGATTCCTGATTTCACTTTGACATTTTGGTTCCTGAGAGTTCCTTGCTCTTTTATGCTATGGGAACTGGCTGAATTTTTGACCCCAAATCTTTTCTGTCTTGCAAGTTTGTCTTGAGATTTAAAACACTGCTTTTAGAAACCCAACCTGTTAAATGCAACTGTGTAACTAAAACTCAGATAAAATCAACAGTTTTACTAAAACTAGTGAAGGGATACAAATATCTGGATAAATTCAAGTTTAATGGCTTATAAATGGGTAAACATTATACTTTTCTATGGAAGGTACATCTTTATGTTTTTTCCCTTGTTTGTTTTTTCTGCAGCCAAATATATTTACATATGGTATTCCAAAAATGTCTCAGCATAGCTTCTCTGGTAGCTAAAAGGTCTGTTTAAGGCTTTAACACTAGTTAGAAGATAATAATCTTTTAAACAGGCAATGACCTAGATATTTTAATTCATATACTGGCAGTTCTCCAAATGTAGAAGTTATTTATATCTGATATTTTAGATATTAAAACAGCAGGTTGATACTACCAAAACCATTCGGATTCTAGTACCCTTTTTTTAGTCTCTGATTATAAAAGTCTCCCTTATTATAAAGAGGTCAGACTACACATGAAACCTTTTTAGTAAGCCAAATGTTAGACAAATCGAACTTTTCCAGTGATTCTTGCAGTTGAACAGAAAACATAAAAAAAACAAACAACAAAAAACCCAAAGAAAAACCCCAAGACTTATTAATTTTAAATTAATTAGCCATATGGTGATTATTTCATCCTTGTGTTAAAGTTCTCAGCAGTATTGCCTTATTTTCAACCTTATTTATTTATGTTAACAATGTTCACATGTGTATTTGTAAACAAGAGTTAAAAATTAGATAGAAAATGTAAAGCAACTACTCTTTTTCAGGGTGAAATTTAAAAAACAAACAAACCCAAACCTATTTTATTCTAAGCAAGCAGTACTTTCTTCATATTTCCTAATAGCAAGAAATGTTATTGCCATCTGTGATGAGATGAACAGCCACGCCAGCTCAGAAAATATCCATGCTAGTCCCATGAAGTCAGTAAGGCTAGACAAGACAACCGGTATTGCAAACAAGAATAGTGTTTTCTGGAAAGAAAAGTGGATTTATAAGTGATAGGCTGAACCAAGCATGACTATCAGCCATTTGAATTAAATAATACAGTTTAGCTGGCGTACTACTGTAAATATGAAGTTGACATTATACTAATATCTATTATGTGGTATTTATTCTGTCCATTAGGAGGTGTGACTGAAAGGGCCCGTTGCAAAAAAGACCAAATGAAAACATGTAACATACAACACGCAACATAGAACATGTACACATTTTTCTAACACTACATTCTAAAAACTCCCAATGTAGTCCGTGTCTTGTATTTCACTACTTCTATAATGACTCCCATCTGCATGAAAAACCACAATATAAAACTTGATTTAAACTCCCTACATTATGATAGTGATCTCTCTCCATAGATGGAGATGATGCGTTGGGTAATACAAAAATGTCTGGATTGTTTAACTCATCAAAAAAATTAGAATAAAAACTTAAAATCTACAATCCAATCTGTCCCCAACTCAGTGAAAAGTATTTCTGAATAAGTATGAAAAAGACAGAAAAATAATGAAAAAGACATTTAGGAATGAAAGAATTGCACCAGCTGAGAAGAAATTGGAACAAAAGGTAACTGCAATTACTTGTAGAACCTAATCGCCACTACATGAAGAGAAATAATGATGAAGTAATTATGCCAGTGAGTTTATTTCTTGTGTAGAATAAACATGACTAAAAACATCCAGTTATTGAAGTTTCATGAGAATTGTGATAATTAAGGTTCACAAGAACATATATACTATGAAGGCATTCAGTCAGGAATGTAAACTGAGACTATAGACCTGGAGTCAAAATATGAATACAAGATGATGGTGCTGAGCCAGTAGCCCAAAGATTTCCATAGCTCCTTAGCTAATCACAGGATTTACCTGGTTTCATAACTCCAAACTCCATTAACCAGAGCAGATTGCTAGTTTTGTGATACAAGTATTGAATGAAGGCAGGCAGCATGCAAGATGAGATCATCCAAGACATCATTATCTAGAAAACTTGAAGGCCCATATGATTTCAACCTTTTTTAAAAAAATAATTTCCAGAATCTTAATCCAATTTTATAGGCAATGAAGCTCTGATAGTCAATATTCCAATAACAGAGCAAGTACATTATTAAAATTGGGCCTGGAAAGGCCTGGAAAAGCAAGTTGTCTTTTGAAGTTATTTCACTAACTTAATGGACCAGAACAAAAGTTCTGTGAATAGCTAGAATAGCACAAAATTGCAGAAGAGAAAGCCACTATGTGTAAGAGAAATTCAAAGAACCAAGCATTCATTTGAACTTAAGCCTTTCTTCTATGATTTTCTGTCTGTGGTTTTCTGGCTGATCTGAATAAGCATGCTTTACACAAAAAAAGGTGTAAGGCCTGGTTGGCATCAGGCTGAGTCAGGACTAATAAATGTTCTGGAGAGAGAAGGGAGGGAGGAAAGAATACTGAGTTGTTGAGAAGAGTTTCTGTTACTCATGCTAGCTTGATATGTTTACATAACAGAAGAAACTTTTGAATGTGGTACTTGACTTTCTACTTGATATTTCAGTGACTGTAATTCTTGCTGTGTAATGATACATAAATTATGATCCTGCCTTCCTATAGTATCTACTATGACACTTGTTAAGTGTCATTGCCGAGAGCTCTCCACTGGTTACTTCTTCCTTTTAGGTCACCCTACCAGGTGGTGTGATATTGACTTAAGTTTGAGGATTTTGTAGGGTTTTTTCCCCTAATTAGGAATGGTTTTGGAACCCTGTCATTCTTCTGTTATACACGGTTTAGTGGGGTCAGAAAACAGGATGCTACAAAAAAAGGTGATCTCTTTCCTTCTTTGGTTGTTTCTAACTCTGTTGTATTATGATCCAGACTCCTCATTGAAGGATAATCTGCACCATATGCCTGCTATGTTGCATGGAGTTAATTTTGCAATACTGACTCCCACTGGCTATGGATATTAAGATGAAGAAAAACACATAAACCGACATATTTGAAAGTCCAACGTAACAAAAAAAGTCTTACTAGCCATAAAAAGAAAAAACTACGGAAACTGTAATTAGAATTTGAAATGGAACTGGAGGAGCACAACAAAGAGTTATTCTGAAATTAGTAAAGTGTTCTTCAGTATTTTACATCAGTTATTTGCCCTGCTGGTCAAACATCAAGCCTACCTTCTCAGGCTCACGAGGGGAATGTTTTTCAAAGTATGAGATGCATTTCTAGAGAAGTTAAGTAAATGCATTAAAAGCCTAAAGACTCAGTAAAACACTCTGGAGAGCTATTAATGGGGACAGACACACACACACATGATATCGTGTCTAAAGAACAATTTTGAATTAAAGATTAAATTTTAAAGATTACAAGATTAGTTTAGGTTTCATCAAAAATAAGAAATTCTAATTCCACAGACTTGCTTCTTTTCTTAAGATTTTGAGAATTTTTCTGACATTATTGCATGTCTGGTTAGATTTAGTCAGAAAGAGGATACAAAGGAAGAGTTTGGGTTTTTTATTCGTCTCCTGCAGAGGTGTTAATAGGAAAGAAGACAATAGTAATCTGGTTTATTTAAATGTAAATATGAAGTGGCTTTTTGCAGAAGCCTGAACCTTCTGAAGACTATTTCTGCAAGGCACTCTCTTACAGAAAATAGTATTATGATCATCTGTTGCAGATTGCAGTCAAAAATATAGATTTGAAGAAGTTGTCAAGTATAAACTGTTGATTGATGACAACATGAAAAATAACTGTAATCCAGATGACATGTTTTTTTCTCCTGTCTAGAGATTTTATCTGGTCATTTACTAGCAGCTGAAGCCATCTATTAGGCAATCCTTTTTCTATGTATTCTAAATGCCTCCTGAAATGCGTCAAATCAAGTGTTCCAGTTGCTGCAGTTGTATCATTTGAAAACAAACATAAAAACAGTTAAATCTACTCTTAATATTTAGAAAACTGTAACATACCAGAGGAATGTAGTTTGGTGGACAAACTAATTTAGAAGGTTTTAAAGATAATTGGATATAAATATTCTGGTATTGGTAGTGTCTAAGACCATCAAAAAGAGGAGAAGAATTTAAATGCTACTTTCTATTCACTTTTTTTGTTCTGTCCAGAACTTGCCCTTGCCTACCAAGTTTTTCTTATTCCTCTTCCAAGGAATTATCTAAAGATGAAAAAATAAGCTTCTTACAGAATAAAGATTGTGGTTTGTACAGTACATAGCTCAATAAATTTATAAGGGATAACCAAATTTAAATCCTTTTGGAAATCTCTTGAAATTTTTTGTGTTTTATCATAAATAAATGTCACCTCTATGCATATTTTATTATAAATTATCTTTTATAATTTCCCTTTCCTGACCTTTACTCCCAACTTTTCCAGACTTGACAGTGCTTGGAAAGTAATAATAGGCTACAAAATAACACCTCTACTCATAGCAACTCAGAACCGGAGATCAGAATGACTGACAAAAAGACTGTGAAGGAGGCTTCATATTGACTGAAAAAATGTTGATTGGTTTTATTGTTTAGTTGTTTTAAACACAGGGATAAAACTTCAGGCAACTGACTTTTCAGTTGTACGTTTGAAATGCAATTTTCATGTATTTTTTTTTAATTTCTTTATTCATCTGCAAATTAGATCACAGACTCCCCTAGCTCTCATTCCCACCTGTGGGAATACTCACTCTATACAGTAAAGTGTCATCAAAAATGTTTTCACAAATTGCAAAGACTTTTTACAGCTGGAGGCTACATACAGAGAAAAAAATAGGTATTCATTTACTTTCTGTTTACAAAAGGGGAACTGTTTAGTTGATGTAATTTGTCCTCTTATCAAAGTTGTTGACGTTTTTTATGTGAAATATTTGCTAAGCAAAGTCAAATGTCTTCCTCTACTTCCTTCTCTGAAAATCCTTTTCTCTCTCTCTTTTCTAATAGGAGTTGGAATTCACAAAGTTGAGGTAGGAAACTCATTTTATTACTGGATAATTCAACTAGTTTACTCAAAGCCAAGAGTATTAAAGCTTTATAATGTGATTGTTCTTATGATTCCTATCTAGAAGTCGTTCACTATGGTAGTTTACAGTGAAAGATTACAATCAGAACAAAGCGTCTTTTGCACAACATGGAGGACTATTGTGGATTCCTCTTGTCTGGTGTGTTGAATGAAATCTTCATGTAAAATAATCAACTATGTTTCTAAGCTTGCAAGTAATTCTGAAGCATGATATCAGTGGAAAAGAAACTCTACTGACAAAATAAAGTGTTTAAAATTTTGCAATTTAAATTCAGGACTAATGGGAATTAAAAAAAAAATTGGATTTCAGGTCAGTCATATGGCCCGTAATCAACTTCAAGAAACAAAAGACTTTACTACTGGGCAGAGACCTTCAGGTCCAACAAACCAGATCATCTCCTTTCCATTTGCATAGCACAGTCCAAAGCGCACCCAGGGATTTTGATATTCTCTGACTGTGGGGAGTATGTGGGAGCTCTATACAAATATGTTGGGCACAGTTTATGCCTCTTCACAGAAAAATATATGTATCCTAACAAAATTCTTTTTGTGTCACTGTTTATTGGTGACACTGTTATTGATGTCTTCTCTTCCTTGCATCAGTATCAGATGACCACATCAGAGATCTTCACATGTAACAATGGAATTTCTAGCAGAAAACAACCTGCATCTCAGTATAGGTATTCTAGGAAAAGCAAAAATTCCCTCCAGGTATTCCAGGAAAAGTAAAACTTGACACTAGTTTTTATGAACAGCTGCTTAGGTGAGGCATTTATTTGTTTTTTAAGACCATCAGAACAGGGCACGGTTAGGTCATACACTACATTATGAAAATTAATGTTCCCATGTCTTATAGGATCACGACCTGTGTTTGGGATAGAAATTAATCTATTAGAGCTGATGAAACATCATCATATGAATTATATACATAATTATATACATGTATTTATTTTTATCTCTTGATTTCCTTACCCTTAAGCTTTTAAACATAATAAAAGTCATTAACTGATTCAAATAGCTATTTTTTTTCTTAATCTTGGAGGTATCTTTAATGTTATCATCCTCAAAAATACATTTACAGACAGTCTGGGCAGGTGTGTGACTGAAAAAGGTCAAAGCAAAATACCAGCCTACTTAACAAATATATTTTTGCACTCCGTCATAAAAATCCTTTTGGTTGCATAGCAACTGTCTTTTTAATTACAGCTTGCAATCTAGATTTTAATAATTTAATTAGTATTTTTTTTCTTCATTAAATTGTTTCACCCAATAAGATTAATGAATTCAATTTGTTGCTTGTTTTTAAGTGGTCTTATTTACCTCCCTTCTTTGCCTTTCCAGCATCTCTGTCTATGTACTACTTACTAAAAATCTCATTAATTTTTATATGAAAAAACACAGTCAAAAGGATCCAGCCTTATTCAATCCACAAAAATACACAAAAAGGTAGCCTTTGTAGCTGAAGTCATTGGAGTTCAGGTAAAAATTAGTGAAGTCAGTAGGGCTTCATAAAACTGACCATATTACATCTACAAGAAGCCATTTGCCCAACTGGAACTAAAACTAAGGTTTTCACAGGCAAAATTCAGAGTGATGCGGGATGTTTAGAGTGGACTAATCTTAGAGGTAGTGATTTCAGTGCTTTTGAAAAAATGTTTACATCTTACTATTTAATCTTAGGTAACCAGAATCATAGTCCCTTACAAGCTATTGCTTTGTATTAAGCTGATGAGAAGCTGAAGCCTAACAAGAACCTAGTAATTCAAGAACAACTATGAAAGGGGGAAGGAAATGTTATCTAAACAGCTACAGAACCACAGCCATAGTTATCATAAAGAGCTATAGTTGCTTGACACTGCAGGTCAAAGCTGTCAACTGATCTAAGGAGATACCAGTACTAGTAGGGAAGGTTTACGTACTAAGCTGGTGAAAATACATGGTGGTAGACACCGAACAATGCAACTTATATCTTCTGGATGTGAGGGAAGGAGATAAAGGAAACATTCACTCTTAAATAATTTGCTTAGCAGTACTGGCATCTGTATTGGCAGGCAGCAAGACATTTTCACTCAGCAGGAGCATCTATGCAATATCTGTTGGAAACTCTATGTCTGTCTTCCTTCTGAGATATCATCTGTTAAATACTTCAATTTTTAAATTCTTAAAGAATTTATAAGACTTCATATTTTCAGTACCCATTTATGATTTGAAATCTGCTTTTCTCTCATTTTCCCCCAAATGAAAAAAAATTCAAGTCTGTATATGATAAGACTTAAAAATCTGAATATCTGAAACAGAAAAATGTATAAATGGTTTATGAAAGTGTTTTGATATATTTAGCATTTAAAGTATTATTAACTGAAACTTAAAAAGATATTGTGTGATGGGTAGGTTTAAAAATTGTTGCCATGTCCAAAACTAAGTAGTTGTTCTTTAATTAATTCTGAGAGGCTGAATTTGTACGGCAGTGTTTCCTGCCACTGTTTGAGATATTATTCTAGCATACTCTTAATTATTTTTACATGTAAAATCTTTACAATATTCATGTCTCGCCCTTTACATATACAATCTTACACATGCACTTCCTGCTTTCCCACCTACATTGAATTTTCATGGTAGTTTTGAGATTATCAAGCATTATTTTAAGATATTTTACAGGTGGTTTGACAAAACAGAACCACCAAACAAGACAACGTTAGCCTTGTGGGTAAAAACTTTCATACCTCACCTGAAAAAAAACCCTCCTTCGTTCATTATTACTCTTATTTTAACATGACTGTCTAAATAGAATTAATAGAGTACCTACCACATGTTTTCTGCACTGATTGCACTTGAATTTGTGGATGTTAATATTCAAGGACATTAAAACAAAAGTAAAAGAAATTAGATCCTTTCAAATAAATGATACTTTGGTCCCATAAAATAAAATAAACATTATAAAAAATTAAGCCCATAAACATCAGGAAGATGGATAAGTTGACACACCATTCTGTGTATCTCTCTTTAATAATATTATATTTCATTTCCCATGCTAAGAAAACAGTCATTACCCAAAGCAGCCATTCGTAAACAGCCATTGTGAACAGATTGCATCCTGGTTGGTGGTATGATAATTGAAATAAGTTTACCAGTCTTTTATGAGGATATACCAGATGTATAAAATACCTATTAATCAACTTACTCGCTTTTGCAAACATCAGTTTCAATACCAATGGCGATCAAAGAATAAATAGAATAAGAGAGAAAATATCAGTGAATTAGCAAAATTACTCAGCGATGTGTTGTATCGTTTGCAGTGAGGGAGGTATAAGAGGAAACAGTCTAGGGTAAAAGGATCACATGTTTTGATTTTTGCTTATGGTCATTGGTTTCACTGTTGATACCTGTTTGCTTTTGGATCTCTGTAATGCCTCTCTTATAAGCCTTCTTGAAAGAAACTTTGTGGACAATAACAAGAAGAAACAGCTACCCAACAGTCTCTCATAGATGTGTTTGCTTCATTTTTCAATAACTAGTTCTGTGTTTATGCAATAGGCTACAAAGGCATTACCTGTCCTACAGTATGCTGAGCTAATGTAACTGTTTTTTTCCTTCTTGTAGAGATTTAGATTTTTCTATTATTATTGGGGCTGGGCCAGTGTTTGTGTTTATTTATTTATTTTTAGGAACTTTAGGAACTAGGACTTTGGTACTATCACAGAAACATGGAAGAACCAATGACAAGGATGGAACAGTGGCAAATTCTAGATTCATCCCTGGATATATCTTTGTTACTTCTGTTTACCTTTGTTTTTTACTCAGGTGAGACATAAAAATCTCATGACAAGTTTTCCTGTTGTGATTGCAACAGAATCATCTCTTCTGAGTCATGCACAGTTTCTGTGTACAAACATTTCTGTTCATGCAGAAACTGTACTTAACTGGTCATAGAACAAGAGCAGATGCATTAGCTGCAGTTACTTAGATAATGGGGGCACTGCAAGAGCTGTAAGATACCTTGCCACTCCTAGAAGCTGTAGGAAATATACACTCCGTTGACCTTTGGTCAGAGACTACACATACAGCCCCTTTGCATTGCTCAAGCCACTAAGAGCAGTTTGGAATAGGCAGTTCAATGGAGTAACGAAATTACCTTTCTGAATCTAATAGGCCAATTTAGTTTATGTCTTTTAACCCAGTGGTGCAGGCCAATAGGACTGGTTTGGCAAAGGGAGACAGCTGACACTGAAGACTCTGTAGGCACTGAAGGGGGACTGACATCAGGCCACCTCGAGTCAGTTCTTGCTTTGGGTTCATTCTTAGAGCGCATCTTCTGGTTATTTCTAGTGAAAGAATTCTAATTCCACCACTCTACTGAGTTCAACATGCAAAAGCTTCACTATGAGATATCAAAAAAAGTTAACTGCAGATAAAAACTTACTTTTACTCATTACTTTCATTAGAGGCCAATGGACTAATAGCATATAATTGCAGGCATGCAAAGATATGAAAGCATCAGTTTATGTCTGAATTACTACTGTTTCTTAGAAAAAAATTTTCCTTAAGTCACAGGAAACTTTGAAAAGAGCACACAGACACACTCGTGAGTTTGATTATGAACTGCCACCAACCTATGGCTAAATTTGTATGTTTCTTTCACAATACTATGTGTGCAAAAGGCAAACTATTGACAGAGCGACTAATACCTTTGATTCAGTGCAGAAAGAGAGGACACATTCAAATGAATATGGACACTGAGGATGAAAAATATATCCACATTTAGCTACCTAATTAACCAATTAAGGTACTAGGATTGGCCAAGGACATGGAAGGACAAGGGAGTAACTTTTGTTAAACTTGTTCAGTGGCATTAAAGACCGGGTCTGTAGACTCCTGGCATCAAAATCAATACTAATCTACTACTAAGGAACAGTTTAGCCAGTCAGAAATTACATGGAAAGCTGGTAGCCTGTGTTTAAGCCATATCCAGAAAGTTCGTTTTTTTCTCAGTCACTATACCTAGTCAAACCAAGAGCTGTTATGTAGAAAAAAATTTGGAACCCAAATAACCAAGTTAGACAGTTAGTGGGAGCAAGCAGTCATTCATGGTAATACTCAGGAGGCAAAATAGGTGTTATAGACTTTATTAAAGTGAGTGCAAAATCAAAACCTATATGTTCTCAAAATGCTGATCTATGTCTAGTCCCTGGATTGACACCTGTTTAGTCACAACACTGAGATCTGTAAAGAGCCAATGGTAAATGGCCTTTGCATTCAATAAAAGAAAAGAGAAAGTTTCAGCCTCTATTGAATGATAACAGGGCTGCATGCCCTTCTTTGATCTCCATGATATATAAGCAAAATTCACGTGTCTAACAGAAGTGGAATATCCATCTGACATTTTCAATAATTTAGTGATGATTATGACAAAGAACATACACTGTAAACCTAGACAGTTTACTAGTGATTTGTGAAACTTTAAAGAACAGATCTTGCTAAAATGCCTAGTTTTCACTAGAAATCAAGAAACACAATCCTCTTTAATGTAGATGCCAGCAAAGAAATTTTTCCAGAGTTTTTCTATCCAGCAACCCTAATAGATTTCACATATTAAACAATTGTTTCGAAAAAGTATTGTGGCAGCTGGTATGTGTAAGTGCTGCTGAAATCAACAGGCAAAAATGATTAAATGTACAAAGTATAGCCTTTACTTCATAACAGGAAAGCTTTGCTTCTAACTGATGTTTTGCTTCTGCTGAGTCACACCTCATGCTTGCAACTCAATGTTCTTTAAAGCAATGTCTCCTTTTATCACATAAAATTAGGGATACAGAAGAGAAATTACTGTTTTAATTCTTGGGTTTGATACATGGGGGACAAGCATTCAAATTAAGAAGTTTTACCGTAATGTAATATTTCAAAGATAGTAAGATTTCCCTTATTAATTTTCCTATCTCCCCCCCAAAAATGTAAAGAACTCAGGAAATACCTTAATTACTCTTTCTGATAGAAACTCATTAAACTATTTACTTTTTTATTTCTGTAAGAGTGAATCAGAAGTCTCAACATACTCCCTTTATGTTATTCTGCTCTACTAGAATATGCATAAAACTCTGCTACTTTTAAAGTCCCAACACACAAGTTTTAATGTGTAGTGGTGTATTCCAGAAGTAAGTAGATTTTATAAATGCATAAAACATAAATTAGTTCAATGTTTAATTTAAACTTTTTAACATAAAAATAAAGAGAAATTGTAATCAATTTTATGTGGTTCACATAAATATTACAAGTTTGTATATACGATCGTACATGCAAGTCACATAAACATATAACATACAGTTGTTTGTAGACCTAGAGTTATATAACTTCAGAACATTGTGGTACTTCATATAAATTTTCTTTGGCATGCAATTTTTGCAGTTTATGGCAAGAAAATCAGGGGATGGAGCTGCTAAATTCAGGGAGTTAGATGCTGCTGATTTTAGACATTTCTGAATATTGCCCTTAAGATAAAAAGTTAATCTGTCTGAAGTTTCTACTCAACATTAGTCTCTATGTAGGTTCAGTGACTCCTTGGATGAGTACAATTAAGCATGTATATAAGTGTTTTCAGGGACATAATGTTAATCATTACGTTTGTTACTGCAAGACTATATAGTTTACAACGTGTTGTGGAACTACTTTGAGCAGCTCATCAGAGAAGCAGAGCCCAGAGCAGCTGAGGCAACCACCAGTGGTGCCCTGATCACAGAAGAGCCTCCTAGGTGAAGCTCTGGTGTTGTTGTCAAGAAGGAAAACCCATGCTTTTACTTCCACCTAGGGTCCTCACCAGATTCTTAGTGCACAAGAACCCCTTATTTATCTCTTAGTTCCTTCCTACTGATTCCAGTAGTAGTAATTAATAAGAAATTTTATACCAGTAGGAATTTAAAAGCATAGAAATTTCAGAAGAATGTGTTGGCAAAATGCGACTTGTGAAATGAAGGATTTCTTGGCTAAGAAAAGTTAGGAAAAGACTTATTACCAGTATAACAAATACTGTTTGAGTGTTATCAAGTCATTTACTGACCTCTGTGTGCTTTCTTCCTACAATAACATCATGTCTGCTCCCTAAGTGACATTACTTTGGCTCACAGATATACTAGAGCCATTCTGCTGGATGGCATTTGCAGCAGTTGAAAAATATAATCCCTGCAATGAATTAAATGAAAAACTAACCAGAAAAGCACTACATATTACAAGCATAATAGCTGGCTTGAAAGTGTATCCTGGGGTTTCAGATGATGTCATAATCTGCTGCAGCAAATTTAATAGTATTGTTGCCTGGAAGCTAAGCCATTATACTATGTTTAATTTCACTAAGATGTAAATTACATGGTTCAGTGTTGTATAGTACTGGCTATTGCCATTGTAGATTCTTGTTCTTGCAGCTGTCATGAATTCTAATGTTTATGGGGATTTTGTATAGCTAGAAGTCTTAAGCTTTTATAGACTTTAAAAAAAAAAAAAACCACAATTATTTTATCCCTTCTTTATTTGCTATTACTTCACCTCATCTCTGCACTCATCTCTTTTTCAGCAATATTAACAGAATAATAGGCTGACTCTTTGAAATATATCAATAAATATTCAGTCCTTGAAGAAGAGAAGAGCACTATGACTTGAAAATGACTTCTTGCCTGTTATCACATTTGATTTTAGTGAGCCTTTAAGCCAAAAAAAAAAAAAAAAACTCTTATAGAAAAATAACCATCTTGGGTGCTTATATTATATACCGTCTTTTATGTAAGTGCCAGGACAAATATTGAGGAGACATCCGGTATTACCACAGAACTTTTACCAAAGATAAAATTTGCCCCGATAAGTACATCAACATTTCTGTTATCTTCTGAAATTTCCATCTGAGTTGCATAGGAAAATAGCCTAATTGACCATGCATAAAACATAATAGATGTATCTTTAAAGTAGTAGATTGTATTTTCTATCATTAAAGTCTAATATAGTAATTGACTGTTACCATCTAGTGATGAACTTTAATATCAGTGATTTCTTGACAACGTATCACAAGTACTGTGATACATGGCAATGAAAATGCTATAGGGAGCTTATTGTTTTTCCTTTCAAATGTGTGTTATTTAAAAAACATTTTACTCTTGCACATCTGTATATTCTTTCTGCTCTCGTCTGTGGGTGGATCTTTTGCCTATCTACACTGCTTGCCAATTCCATGCTTCTGACAACATAATTGATTCTAAGCAGGCTTATACGTATATGGGAAATTGGTGGAGACATTAGATCAGCTTTTAACAGCAAGTATTGCTAATGAAGAGATGATTCACAATAAGGTATGCTTGAGAAGATACAAAGTAAGTCAACAATAACTAGTGTCAAGTGCGAACCACACACAATTAAAAATAATTTTATCTTTATCTTGAAAACTTAAAAGCAAAGAAGAATGTTCCAGTAACTCAAATTTACAGAAATGTGTTAATGTTTGCTGCTGTCAGTTAGCTTTGTTCATGTAGCAAAGCCATTGCCCACATTTTGATTCTGCCTGTATTTATTTTCTTGTTGTAGTGGTTGTGATCTACTGGCACAAATTCCCATCTTTATAGAACAGCTACAGTATAGCAGCCATTCAGTGGCTGTGTGAGATAAGGCATACTTCTGTCAGTGCTCTGTAACATTTCCATGATTAATGGTCATCTAAAAGCAGAAATAAAAGTGTCTTATGTCAGAAAAATATTCTAAAACCAGCCATAAGATCTCTTTGTAATTGGCTGAATTCGTCTTTGAAATTGTCTATACAGGAACTTGAAATCATGTAACAGAAGAATTCAGCTGGGTTTTTGTCACATATTTGGACAAAGCGAGAGAGATTGGTGCTTTTATTTTGGGACCAGTGTCATGGGACTTTTTAGGTTATTTTCTTCTATAAGAAGCTTTAGGTAGTACAAAAACTAAAGTTCTTATGACCTTAACTGAGGCTTCTCCAACAAAACTGTAACCAACCACAACCAATACTTTCCTCTCACCTTCATTTCTGTCATTTGTGAATTGTAATCGGCCTACCAAGAAAAGACTCGCAAATCTGTCTTACCCTAGGTTTCACTTCCTTCTCTGAGAAGTAGCCTACATGTGTTTACTCAAGGTATAAAAAAGCTGTGTGGAAACAGTAGCCTGGAAGGTTTTTGCCGTTGTCTTCAGAGAAACTACAGAAGGTAGTACAGCCACTTTTAAATGAGATTTAATGTACATACAAAGTGACTAAAGAAGAAAGCAATAAGGATTGCCCCATCTCTGGAAGTGTTCAAGGCAGACTGGATGAAGCTTTGAGCAGCCTGGTCTAGGGGGAGTTGTCCCTGGCCCGTGGCAGGGGGGTTGGAACAAAATGATCTTTAAGGTCCCTTCCAACCTGAACCATTCTATGATTCAATGATTAAAAAAATATTTCACCTGTAAGATTCTCTGTGATAGGAACCAATTGGGAAAGCATAATGGTCCAATGCTTGGCACAAGCAACTTAGCTACACAATAGTGATCTCCACCAGGGCAGGTGAAGGCATCAGCGTCAAGACTCAGAGCATTATAATTGTTGCTTCTGCACTCCTCTCTTGGTGAGGGAGGGGAAAAGTGGGAACTACTATCTATATGGCAAATGATTCTCTACAGCTCTTGAAATGCATTTAACCTTAATATTGTGGTTACATGAAGAGACTCCAGTTTGGACGTCTCTGGCTGAAATTAAGTGAGAAAAGTACCGGTCCCTGAAACACAGAGGACTCTGAAACTTGACATGGTAGAGAAAGCATTCCTACATTGGAAATGGGTGGCAAATGCTACATCAAAATCTTTCTGCTCTACTTGTCCCCCTGGACCCATCATTTGGAAGAAAAAACTTAGAAATTATGAAGTAAAGTACTGCAGTAATAGAAGTAGTAGACTCCCCTTCCTTATATTGCAGAGGTTTTTTTATATGTGGTTTTATATGTAAATTAGGTTCTTTGATATTCATTTTATCAGAATTGTAGGAGATGTGATGACTTAGTGCTTTATGCTCAGAGAATATGCTCTTCTAAAAATAAAACGGCAGTGGAAAGCAAGGAAGTGTCAGGCTAGCTGGAATCAGGCGAAAATCTCCAAATCTTTTTTTCTTTTTTTTTTTACATCCTAGAAACGCATTTTTAAATTAGGCCTTTTAAAGAAAAAAAACACACACAGTGCAGAGGTAATATTTTTTTTAGTTACCATCTAAAAAAAAGATCATGAATCACTGATGCTTCTGTTATACATAACAGAGAAAATAGTGGAACTTGAG
Organism: Chroicocephalus ridibundus; assembly: GCF_963924245.1. Classification (NCBI taxonomy): domain Eukaryota; kingdom Metazoa; phylum Chordata; class Aves; order Charadriiformes; family Laridae; genus Chroicocephalus; species Chroicocephalus ridibundus. Next base: position 54,224,776 of record NC_086316.1, read on the forward strand.
AAATTCATTGAAAGGCAGATTACTTATTGTGAAATGCTCAGTTACAGTTAGCTTTTTCTCTTGTAAAAATAAATTTACAAAAAAAATATCATTACATGTGAGCATATATTTTTCCACTTCACTGATAATTGTAAGGTACTTTTCTCAATACTTATCTGAATTCTGTCTTCTGAAATCTAATCTCAGAACACAAATTTTAAAGGAATAAAAAGTGAGCAACAATGATAGCACAAACCAACAACCCACATCCATGTGCTGCAACCTTCTGCTCTGAAATGAGAATCATGTGGCCTATGTCTAAATTCCAAACCCTCATGGTTTCTGTTTCTCTGAGTTGCATGGTTGACATGCAAAGTCCACAAAAAAAATGTGTTCTATTTAACCCTACATAATTCCCCAGCTCAAAATGGAATCAGTGGGTTTTGTCTGAGCAATTTTCACCTGTTTTTCACTAAAGGTAAGATATCCAAACTGTAATCTGATCGTGTATCAATAATACATTCCTACATATTGGTACATACTTAAAATCTTGACATCAAGATTATAGTTAAATAGTTGATGATAATGGTAAAACACTATGGATTAAAACTGGTGTTTACTTCACAGATCTGTTTTTCAGTGGCACATGCAGAAATGCTGTTTAGCTTTTTGCTTTCAACAAAGTTATATTTAGCTACCATTAATATATATACGGAACTGTGGGCTTAACTTTACCTTCAGTTTTTTATTCCTAAAATGCCTCCTTTCGCATTGAAGATACTTCGCCTAGCTGGAGTGTTGGGGTATGTGCTCACATTTGTTATTATTTGGAAATTGAAATTCAAAGTGACTTCTTTATGAAAAAGGATTTTTTAAAAAAAAAAACCAACCTTTGCAAGTATAAACCCAATCAAAAGCACTATGTTTTGTGTTTGCATTGCTAATTTATCCTTATCTTAGTGAAAATTCTAGAATTTTGCATATTCTTTTTAGGCTATTTCAGTATCAAGTTGCATTCTGTCAATGTCTCATTTGAGCCTAATGTTTTATTCAATATCACATGTATAGCACTATATAACTGTAATGATTGTAAAAGATGACTGAAGCTAAAGCTCTTTAGAAATTTATTATGGATGTTATCTTTATTTCATAGCTTTCATAATACAAATTAGTAGACCAATTCTATTTTAATTCAGAGCAGTTTGCTTTATTTTTTTTTTTAAGGCACCTTTTGCTTCTAGAGAAGTTTTGTGAAAGTATTCTAAATCACTGAGAAAAAATGTCTAACTTTGCTACTGCAGAAGAGCATCCCAAAAAAAGTTGGTCTTCATATCAAAAGTGTTCATAAGCTTTCCACAGGAAATGGTTAAATAACTACAAAATGAACAAGGCTTTTATATTAAGTCTACCCTTGGTGCAAGGAAATTAAGAAAATTAACAGTTGCCAAAATACAATTTATTTTTCTTTTTTAGTTGAGATGATTGAGAGAATAGATGTGTTAAAGAAAATTTTAATGATGGTTACAGAAAATTAAATAATTTGTACTGTGTGCTAAAACACTTCATGTTTCCTTCATAATTTTGTATTTGCCAAAAATAAAAAAGAATGAAATTATGTGTTAGAAACAGATCTGATTTCTTCTCTGTTCCTTGTACCATTTCTCCACATTGTTTTTCTCTTCATTATGGTGTGATTTGTCTACAAAACCATGTAATAATCTGTTATTGGACGTGCTTTTTATCTCACTCTGTTACTAGTTCTTAGTTTACATAAGAACATCAGAAATGCCCTACTCAGGCAGAACTATACTCTGTCCAGCACAATATTTTTCCTCTGGCAATAGCAATAGAAGATGCTTCCATCTGTTCCTAGAATCATAGAACCACAGAATCATAGAATCATAGAATGGTTTGTGTTGGAAGATCTGAAGATCATCTAGTCCACCCCCTCTGCCTTGGGTAGAGACATCTTTCACTAGGTCAGGGTGCTCAAAGCCCTTTCCAATCCAGCCTTGAACACCTCCAGAGACAGGTCATCCACAACTTCTCTGGGAAACCTGTTCCAATGTCTTTTCACCCTCATTGTAAAAAATTTCTTCCTTAAATCCAATCTAAACCTACCACTTTTCAGTTTCAAACTGTTGCCCCTTCTCTTGTCACTACAAACCCTGGTAAAAAGTATTTTTTCCCATATTTCTTAGATGTCCCCTTTAAGTATTGAAAGGCCACACTAAGATCTTCCCAAAGCCTTCTCTTGTGCAAGCTGAACAACCCCAGCTCTCACAGGCTTTCTTCATAGGAGAGGTATTCCAGCCCTCTGATTGTTTCTGTGGCCCTCCTCTGGACCCACTCTGTACTAGGTGCAACACTTTGCACTTGGCCTATTGAACTTCACTAAGTTCTCACTTATCAAGCTGGTCAAGGTCCCTCTGGATGGGACCCATTCCTTCTAGTAAATAAACTGCACCACTAGCTTGTTGTCATCCACAAAGTCATTGAGGCTGCACTCAATCCCAGTGTCTATATCATTTATGAAGATATTAAATAGCACTGGTCCCTGTATGGGCCCTTAAGGGACAGCACTTATTTCTGGTTTCCTCTAGGACGTTGAAGTCCAAGAGGAGAGACTGCAACTCTTTGGATGCATCCTTCCAACCAGTTCCTTATCCATCTTACAGTCAAACTGTCAAACCTATATCTCTCCAATGTAGCAGCCAGAAACTTGTGTGGAACCCTGTCAAAGGCCTTACAGAAGTCTAGGTAGATGACATCAGTTGCTCTTCCCTTGTCCACTGATGCAGTTACTCCATTGTAAAATGCCACCAGTTTAGTCAGGCATGTTTTGCCATTTGTGAAGCCATGTTGGCTGTCTCCAATCACCTCCCTGCCTTCCATATGTTTCAACATGTCTTCCAAGAGGATCTGCTCCATGATCTTACTGGGCATGGAGGTGAGGCTGACTGTTTAGTAGTTCCCAGGGCAGTCTTTTTTAACCTTTTTAAAAATGGATGTGATGTTTCCCTTTTGCCAGTCACTGGGGACACTTAAGTGACACTTAACTGCCACTACTTTTCAAATATGACGGAGAGCAGCTTGGCAACTTTGTGTGCTAGTTCTTTCAGGACACTAGGATGCATCTTATCCTGGATTTCATTCCTCACATACAGCACCTACGCTCACAGGATTAGGGAAGTGAGAGGACATGTCCCTGCCTATTCTCCTTAGTATCCATTTACCATTTTGCCTTAAATTTGTCTCATCCCTTTGCAAACACGCTGATGCTATTTACCTCAATTACCTTCTGTGGCAAGAAAGTCATGAAGTTCATTAGTGGTTTTATAAAAAAGTAAATCTTTTTAAAATTGATCTCTTCCTCTTTCAAACTGATATTCCCCTCCTCTTATGCTCTAATTCTAGCATTTAGTAAATAACAGTGCTGCCTTTATCTTATGCTTCACCCTCTTGGCTCAATCATACCCAGTCTCTGCCTTCGCCTCTTCAATAGAAGACCTTTGGCCTTTTTATTCTCTCTTCATTAAGCTCTATTCTCTCTCTCATTTTAATGCTCTGTACCTTTTTTAACTCCACCTTCTTGGAGATGCAGAGAAGATAGCTGCATAAAGTATTCACAATAAGAGCATACCAAGATTTTATATAACATCAAAATGATGCCCTCTATACTTTTCTTGCTACACCTTCTGATTGTAGTGAGTATTTTCTTGGCTTTTGTGAATGCCACTATGCAGTAAACTATTGATTTCAGAAACTGTCAACGATAATTCCAAGATACCCCCATTGAGTTACAACCACCATTCAAAATTCAGCATCCTGTAAGTATAGTTGTGATTATTTTTTTTCCCTAGAAACTTCACATGTATCTACACTGAATTCTATCACCTTTTTGCTTTCTCACTCAATATTATGAGTTCCTTGAGGACTTTCTTACCAGCAATAAGTCATTTGGCTACCCAAGAGGCTTCAGTTCAAATGACTTCCAAAAACTTACAGATCACTGAAAGACATTGGGGAAAACTATTCCCACTACAAACCCTTGGGGAATGCCACATGGGACTTTCTCCATCCTGAGCAGTGACCTCTAAATCCTCCCCTTTGCCTCTTATCCCTTAACTGCTTTCGGTCTATAAAAGCGAGAATTCTTCCAATCTTGAAATAATTCAGTTTCTCTAAAAACATTTGGCTGGTGACAAAAAAATCAAAGGTTTTAAAAATCCAGGTGTGTTATGATCACTGGGTTGCCTTTATCCACGTGTTGGTTAACAACTTTCCAGAGCTCCAGTAAATCAGTGTGGCAGCCTTTCCCTTTTTAGAAACTGTGCTGACTGTAGCAGCAGACTGCATTTACCCATGCACCCAGTCACCTTTTATTTACTGTAGATTCTTTGAAGGGCTGAAGTCAGGGTCATTTGTCTCTGGGTCCCAGGGTGCTCTTTAGAGCTCTTCTGGCAGATGCAAGTGACTTCAACAATCTAGCATCCTCTGACAATGTGAATTTTGCCACATGTAGATTGCACACCTGCGGCAGGAACTTGGCAATTACATGAGTTCCTTCTGGTTTCTTAAGGGAATGACATCTGATCCCAGCATCCAACTCCTCTACCTGGTCAAATCCATCCATAATTTGCCCCCCAAAGAGCGAGGCACATATAGAAACCCTTCCAAAGTTTTCAAAAGTAAAGGCTGGTAGAAAGAACTCCCTGAACTTCTAGTATCATTCTTGAGTACCCTTTTTACACAGTTTTCATCAAATAATGTTACTGATTCCCTAGATGACTTCTTCTTTAATGTATTTAATAACTTTTTGCTATCACCTTAAGCATAATTTTAACAGTATTATGCTGTTTGTGGGTCAGTAGCATAAATCTACCACCACATTCCTGTTTAAGAAGCCTAGGTCCTTCTGAAATAAAATAATAATAATTAAAAAAAATAATATTAAAAAACCCAACAACTGAACTGCACAAGCTGTAAATAAAATAAGAGTACTGGAGGAGTCCAAAGTAACTCTCATTTAAGGTAATATAAAGACTGACTGATGTATGGGTGAGACCCGTGAAGTACTAAGACTCTTGAGTAATTGCCATATTATAATTAAAAGAACAATATACATTGATTGATAGTTATACTACTCAGTTGAAAAGAGGTGAAGCATAAGGAATAACAAACCTTTCACACAGCCAAATATTGCACTAATTTTAGGAAGGAGTACTAAATTAACATCTTTATTTTGACATACTAAGACATGGTTTCATTTCCTGAATAAATGCTATTCTTATAAGATTTTTTTATTCTTTTGCAAACATTTCAGAATTTTGTGTAGAACACTGTATTGAATAATCCCTTTCAAGCTCTTCCTACAGCATATTTCACACACCTCAAGACCCTGTAAGTCACAAAAAACAACTAAACAAAATCAGAAAGCTCAAAATTCAGGAAAGAGGGTGTGACAAAGAACGACAGACAACATGGTTATAAAATAATTCTAAACAAAAAAAAACATAAGAGAAAGAAAAGGGTAATTTAGAATTATATAATCTTAAAAAGAATGCACACTTCATTTTTGCTTTATTGCATCATTTCAATCAACATCACTAATTATACTGCTGTGACCCTACATGGTGCCAAATATCTGTAACTGTAATGAAAATACTATGTTCATGATATGAGTGTGTGTAACATTTTTTGAGATCCTTCGTTTTACATGATCATTGCTTAAAGGATGATTGTTTCCCAATTGAAAAAAGGAAAGGAAAGGAAAAGAAAGTAAAAGAAAAGGAAAAGGAAAAGAAAAAGAAAGGAAAAGAAAAGGAAAAAAAAGAATCCAAACATGAGTTTATCAGCATAGTTGTATGCGGGTTGACATACGTCTATCACTGGCCTCTATCTTTGTGGATGAAAAATCTGCTACAGATTGCAGACGTTGTAGAATAGCGACTTTTGTCTTTCCTTTGCTCCGCATCATGTTTTGAATAAATAGCAAATAATAAGTGTAAACTTAGTGTTAAAGATTTCGGATTTCTAAAAGAGCAGGGTATTCCTAGACACGACAGCATTCTATCTGCATATTTCAGATCTGTGTTGCTATGTTGCGCTACAGAAACAGAGTTCAGAAATAGTCACCTGCATGCAGGTCAGGATTTTCAGAAACAGGAACTAAACATGCATTTGAGGGCTCAGCATCCATAAAAAGGTTCTAAAGATGTGAATTACTGAAACATCTGTGGTGTCTATATAGCCATAGGCTTTTTACAAAGGTTTTCTTTTTATCAAATAATAGTAGGCTTTAGCAGCCCTCCTTTGTCATAAACTATTTTATCATTTTCCATAACAGGAAAATAAGAGTCTTAAATTCTGTGTCTTTTGTACCACTTGCCTTGTGCAGTGCTCTGCACACACAGCAACAGAATTGCATAAAGCATTCAATACTATGCTGTGAAACAAGGTCATTAAGCACCTGAGCCAAAAGCTTTTGTAGTAGAAGAGAAAATTCCCACTGACTTCAATGGGAATTGGGTCAAGTGAAGTCAGTTTGCATTTACAATAAAAAGACTAGTACTTCAAAATTTGTGTAATACAAACCATGTTTAACTGTGTAGTCCATATATGAGACCATTTGACTAAATAATGATCTTGTATTTCTCACATGTTTGTATCTAGATTACCAGCAATCTTTTAGTGTAGCTGTTCTCCTGAAAATAAAATGGTTTCTATTTTGAGAATAATGGGACGTTCTCTGTCAACATATAAACAAGCATATTCTTATGTTGTTCAAATTTCCATTTCTATTCAGCCTGTATTTCTTCCTGTAGTAGCCACTTGAGTCAACGATCATGATTTGTGTTGGTAATACAAATATACAGATATACACAATTTTAAAATATACTGTGTTTCATTTAAGGGGCTGGACTTCCTTAACTGGGACTTTCTGAGGCATTGCAAAATGCAGAAGAAATATTATCTATAAGCTTATACTTAAAAAAGAAGCGGGCAGCGAAAGAAGAGAGGGAAAACATAGCTGCATTTTTAAAAGAATTCTATGTTCCTTCCATCCCATTAATTCCTTAAATTATTTTTCCATTCATTTTTCCCATGAAACATTCATCACTTTCAAAAAGCCAGAGTCCAAATGAACCAGATGTGCTGAACGTGCAAATAACTGAAAAATGGGTTTCCCTGGAAACCAGATGAAAGGCTCCAGAACAGCTCCACCTCCTGCTCAGCTTGCCTCTCCCTTTTAGCAGTTCAGTAATAGCAAATCAAGACACTTATACCCAGATTGTCCCCTCCACTTACATGAGCAGGGGGTAACCACTTCAAGCAGGATTCAGAAAGGATAGACTTCCATTTCAGTGTTTTTCACTGTTTTATTCTCTGTAAATCTGTAACTCTTCTGTAATAGCAGCACATGGATTGGGTAGGATGGGCAATTTTGCAGATGGTATCAGACAACAGCTGCCTTTCACATTGTCCCTTGGTAATCCCATGGTTAACTGTGTAGAATATCTACTAGAAGGCATCTCCAATTAGCTCTCATTTATCTGGAATTCCTTCCCCGGAACTCTATGTTGCTGTTGCAGAATATTTTGAACTTCAGATGGAAACTAAGTGACTACCCAGAAAACTCACCTAGCATAATTTTCTAGCTCTTTTCCCACATATTCTGCACTGTTTTGCAAATGACAAAGATGTACCAATGAAGGCAAGCCTCCTTTCCCCTTGACTGAATCCTGCCTTTTCCCATGGTTCTCAGCAATTCATGTGATTGAGTTGCCTTGTTCCCTGACAAACACTTAAAACTTCTAGTGCAGTACCTCTGGTATAATTAAATTGCTGTAACACTTTAGCATAGCTTTGGCCCTTTGTCATCTTTCACATAGTGCCAATGTGAAAGGAATAATACAGCCCCAGTCAATGTTCAACATTAAGTGGCTCTGTAATCAAGACCCTTTTCCCTTAGTATAATGATCTTTTCTGACCTCACAAGTCTTTCCTTTTACAGACCAAGACCACAGCAGTGTAACTAGAGAAATGTTGCTGTAACAACAAAGTTCAGTAGAAATTTTCATCACATTGGGAAGCAATCATGACTTACCCTGAGAATGAGGAGAGGAGACCCTTTGATGCATTGCTCCTGTTTTCATTCCTCATCTGGTCAGGGAGAGGTGGAATAAATCACAGTGTTTCCACACAGACTAGAATAAATTTCTTAAAGGAAAGCTCAGTGAAGTACACTTATTAAAAATTGTCAACTGAAATGAACGCAGGACAACAAACAAAAGAAATATCTTGCCCTGTTAATGAGATGCCACTATCTGGATTATCATGTATTTGCTGTATTTCTAATTAGTTTTCATTGTATTAACATTCTAATGTTAATATGATACGTTACTTTCAGTCGTGCAGGCATAAAGCCAATTTTTAGGAAACTGGACTTCTACAGAACAAAAGTAGGGAATCAATGAATAAGTAATTTACTGAACTACTCAGTCTAACACCAGAGAGAGAGAGTTTATAATCCCTCTTTCTTTCAATATACCACTATAATTAAACAATGTACATCTGATTAGCATTAGCAGTGATCTTGTCTGGAGGTTGGCACCTGGTTTTTATTCTGTTCTTCTTTCCACCAGAAGGAAATATTATACCTGACTTTGTTTCAGAAGAGTTGCATCCTTTGAATAATAACACAACACAGTGTATCTAATACAGCATAGTATGAATGAAACATGGAGACCCCATTCCTCCCTTCCCCACAAAAAAAAAAGGTCATTTCTGGGGAGTAAGTTCTGGTTCATCAGAATGTAGAGCACCCTGTTTAGCCAACAGCAGCAATATTGCTTGGACTTTCTTATTGAACATTCTTATTGATTCATGAATATTCCGAGGGGATAGATTAATCTTTTGTGAACCATACAGCTCTGATGAAACTGCTGTTTAACATGCTAAAGTGCCAAATTCATCTTCTCCTTGTACAAAAGAACTTCCTATAATAAAGACTCTTTGTGATACCAATAAGGCATCTCTGTGGGGAATGTTTTTCATGAAGTGTTTGCACTTTGAAATACTAGACATTTTGTCTTGTATTACACAGTTCCCTAAGGATGTGAGTGTATGGCAATATCCAGTATCTTCCATTCAAATTTATAGCTTAATTATTACTCGGGACATTCTGTCTATACATTTGTCTAGGGTTAGGTAAGCAATGCATTCATTAAACTTCATAATCTGTGACAAGACACATCTTCTGTCAGTGTATGCAAAAATCAGGCAGATGACCCAGTACACACAAATAGGTAGATAGGCAGTTAGATAAATAGGTGGGTAGGCAGATTTCAGTACAGGTAGAGAAACTGAATCACAGCTATCATAATTTTTACAGAGAAATCTGTGCCTCATAAACCCACATCTCTTCCTGTTAGCCCAGTGCTCTGAGACAGCCTCATTAAGGTGCTCAGGATGCTCAGACAATACTGTGTCCTAGTGTACCGCAGATCTGATCCTTCATGCCCCCGATGATCTACCAGATTCAAGTGACCCGTTCCTTGCTGAATGTTACTGATATGAAGCATCACCTTTACTCTGGTCCTGTGGCCTGAATGCAGTGACTCTGTAACAACAGCCGTGCTTCTGCAAACAGGTTAAAGAGATCTGTGAGACTCCAGGGTTGCAAGCTGCAGACCACTTGCATTAGCTTGTAAATACAGTTGAATAGCAAATAGGCTGTTAATATCCTGACCTCTAGCATCTGATATTATTTCCTGTACATTGATGATGGCCATACTGCTATTCACCTGCCTAGTTCTACTAGTGAAATAACCATGAAGGATGCAGACATAAATTTGAATACTGCTCTGTGAAATGAATTGTGTATGCAGACTAAAAATAAAATCCTAAAAATGTTTCTAGTTTTGTAGATGGAAAAATATCTACCTGCTCTTTTAATTTTCATACTTTGAGAACAGGGCTTTTTTTCTTTCTTTCTTTCTTTCTTTCTTTTTAACTTTAATGATTTCATCATGGTTTATGTTAGAAATTAAGAGTTTTGGTCTCTTATCTACTTGCCTTTGGCAGCACAGCCACGAATTGTGAATTCCATAAATATTTAATGTGCTGTTTACATAGAATATTAAGGAAATAGAGAACAGAAGTCTTTAAATGTCACCAGGAAGAAAAAGACTGATTATATTTAAAAAAAAAAAAAACAAAACACAAAACTGAGTATTAGCAAAAAAGCAGAAGGTCTATGCAAAATATGGATATTATGGAAAAATTAACTTGCTTCCTATTTAACAATACTGATAGCATTGTGTATTTACTGAAGTTTCCATCACAAGATTTTAAACAACTGTCTCTATATTTCAGTTTACAATGAATCAATCTTTACATGCTTTAAAGATATTGACACAATTTTACTGCAGGAGGGGGAGAGCATTTATGGGCCACAGTTACCTAAATAGTTTCCTCCTTGTGTTGTACCCATTCAGCCAACCTTCTTCCACAAAAAAAAAAAAAAAAAAAAAAAGAAGCTCCTGTATAAATTATTTTACTTATGAAATAGAACAGAGGCTTTACAGCACTCTCACACTGTACTAAATGGAAAACTTCATTCAGAAAATTATGACGTTATGACTTTGCAGACGCTACAAGAATTTCATTTGATAACTATGTATACTCTGCAAAGAATGTTTCAAGATCTGATTCAGTTTTGTGTTTTTCATAACTGGTAGGAAGAGAAAAGAAGAACTTTAATCATGTTCATACCTTTATTAAGGGAACCAAGTCTATACTGTGAGGATGGATTGCAAATAAATTATAGTTTCTGCAGAATCTCAAAATCTGTGTCTGCAATTACCAATTAAAATGGTGTCCTTAACACATTGAAGTAGATCACAGAAAAACGCACATCTTTCATAAACACAGGAGGGAAGATCTAGGGAACTGTAAGTCAGCCTCACCTCAATCCACAGGAAGATTATGGAGCAAGTCGTCTGAAACATGTTCAGCTTTAAGAAGAGAAGGCTCAGTCAGGGGAGACTTTATTCCTGCCTAACTACCTAATGAGAGGATTTAGAGAAGATGGAGACAAACTCTTTTCAGAAGCATGCACACTGAAGAGAAGAGGAAGCAGACACAGGTTGTAGTATAGGAAACCTTAGTAAGATTAATTCTATTCTTTTTTTTTTTAAACAAACACTTCTCAAACACTTGAACAGGTTAATCAAATACTGGAAGAGGTTGACCAGCAATTTTGTCAAATTTCTATTTCTAGAGATGCTGAATATTTGAATTAACAAGCAACCTTAGCACGCTGCTCAGGTCTTGTACATTCTTCTATTCTTCAGCCGAAGTCCCTTCCAGTATCATTCATTGTATCATTCTGTAATTTTATAATTTCCATAGGATATTAGAAAATTCAGGCCTGGAAGGATATCTGCATCTTTCTTGTCTATAAAGCAATGTAAAACTTCAAAAGTTTACTTTGTTTGCCTTGTTAGAAATATTAAACATATAGAAATTACGGAGCTAGTCTAGTAAATACTATTTCTTATACTAACCATAATAATGATTACAAAGTGATTAGAGAACATGGAAATAACACCCAATGTTCTCATATTTCCCTTTCTAAATGTCTTATAAATTGTCAAAAACAGAGAATGAAAAATTGTTGAAAAGTTAGTGAGATAAGATGGAATTGCAAGCAACTGTACTGAGAAAGGTAATGCAATTATGTGCTTTCCACATTTATCACTGCTATGTTCCTAGCCTCCCACACCAAGTCACTTTAGCTCAATAGTATACTATATTGCTAGAGACTTTATTGATCATATTTCACACTGTACTAACTTAGCACTCAATGTCTTGTCCTACTTCCATGTGTTGTCTTACTGGATAGATTCATAACTGGTAAAGGTCACATTGCAAAACAGTGCAGAGGCATGCATGATCTCTGCAAGACTGACTTTCCAGAGAGGCTGCCTCTGGTACTGTTGGATGACTTGCTGGTGGTTTAGAGCAGCTTCTCTCGCCACTCACTGTTCGTTACTGTCCTGCTAGCCCAGTACCATGCATGTTATAAGGCTGTTTCTGCAGGAGAAGCAAGAATGGGAGACATTGACAGGCAGGAGGATATATCATGCACCATGGTATTCATTCACATATGATTTTGGCATGTGCAATTGCACCTAGTTTGAGAAAACTGCATAAAAATCCAGAGGCAATGGGCCTTGGAGTCTTAGGGCAGAGGCATCTTAAATCCTACCTTCAGAAAATGTCAAAAAGCACTGTCTTACACTTCTAGAAGACATACAACACTATCTTAGTATTCTCAGTTTTCTAAACTTTTTCATTTGCTTTGCACCTGTGCTGTCTTCTACACTGCTGCCTTTTCTTGGTCCTTTCTCCTCATAACACTTTGCCGTTGTGTTATGTGGATGATATTGTAGTCTTAAAAAATTAAAATTTTGAAAAAAAAATAAAAATTCTTGAGACTATGACATTATGGTTTAGTTCATGAACCTCAGCTTTGTTCCTGAACAGATACCTTCCCAGACAAACTACCTATGGTGCTCCACAGCCTTTTGGCAAGTACCAACTTTTGCCATCTACATATCAACCCTTAGCTCCTTTGGACAGCAGTTTCCAGATCTGACAGAAACAACAGAAGTCTTCAATATTATTTATTTTTGAATAAAAACTATTCAATCCAATCAATATAGGAGTAATCAGATTTATAAACCAACAGTAAATATTTTTAGAATATTTTAAAAAAAGGAGATCAAAAAGAGAAGGAAGGTTACTCTGAAATAAGATGTAACTTAACTTGGTAAGAGAGTTTATTCAAAGGTAAAGAATTTTGCTGCAGAAAACTTGGAATATTTAGGAATAAGAAAATAATTTCTTTCTGCCTAATGGAAGATTTCAATGTAGAACTCATCAATTTTATTACTGAAAAATATATATGATGAATATTGAAAACATTTCTTACTTCTGAAAGAATAAGATTCTGAGTTCCTTGACACAAATGTGAATTAGAACAACTACTAGAGAGTTTCATGCATCACATATTCAGCCAGGTAGTCACATAGATATACTCCTTGTAAATGAATGGACTATCACTGGTTTATGCAATATGACTTTTTGGCACATGAAAATCATAACACTACAAAACCTAAGCGTTACGGGAAAAGCATTTAAAGAAGCATTAAGTCTAATGTTTATAGAATATATTCAGATTGAAGAGTCAGGAGAAGCCTTTGTTTCTTCCTCAGATAGTGTCTATCTTCACAGTGAGCATCATATACTGTTTTCAGATATGACATATGTAGATTCTTCTATGTTTTTGCCACTGTTTTAATGGTTAGCATATTTCTTAAATATCCTCTACACACCTAGATAACTACTTTCCTTGACATCAAGGTTTCTTCACGACTTGCACCCAATTAGAACTTCAGAGTATCATACGCTTCTCTACATCTACATAACTAAATAATTGAGTATGCATTTCCAAAGCATTAAGAAAAGAAAGAAAAGATTCCACATAGCTAAGAAGGAAAATATAGCTATTGTTTTGATGACTTGTTATCAATATTTCCTTTGCTAGTGATGCAATCAGATCCAGACCACATACCTTTCAAAATGAAGTTACAAAACGTGGCCCTTTGGATCCAATTCTTCTATTTTAGGCAGCTTTAATAAGTTACACAGAATATTATGACACCATCTTCTTTAGTAGACAGCAACCTTTCCCTGAAATTGCTTTAACAATCATAAGAAAAAACTGTTCCATTGTGATTCCTTCCAAGTCACTGTACTAGAACAAATTCAGCCCATTCTAATTGGGTGACATCAGGCAGCAGTGAAAATGCAATTTGTTGTGAAATCTGTTTTTGCATTTTGCTGTTAGAAGCCCAGTGTTCCGCTCTTTCACAGCTCTCCATTGGACCTTATCAAAGAACATGTTAGCTGGAGGGCATCAGCAGCACTGATCACTCAAAGGGAAGCAGAACAGCTGTGTTCCTGACAGCTGGAGGAAGCATGACGTCCATCAGCAAATAACGGGGATATCTAAAACTGTTCTCCTTAGCAGGGTGCCCCTAAATCCTGTTATGTTGTAAATGAGTGTTCTCAGCGACTGCCAATTCCAACCATTATTTTTCCAGTAGATGATAAACATTTCCTTTTACATCTGTGTATTATTTTGTCATGCTGTCATTCATCATCCATAAAGTAGCTTTAGGTAAGAATTATAAGAGGATAAGCTGTTTCAGAGAAGCTTGAGCCCTAAGAATCCTATGTAGATGCACTGCAAAAGCTCACACTGCAACTATACATAGAAATTCCATACAGGAAATACCTTTTCAGTTCATACTTTTAAGCCTAAAAGGAGCTGCTAATAAGGTAAATGTCCTCTTCCTGAATCTTCTCTGGGTCATTCTTTTCCTATGCTGATACTGATATCTAGACTCCAAGAATTTTATCTTCATTGTTATCAGTTTACAGAGATCGATACATCTGAATTTTATGTTCTGGTGTCCAGAATATTTTAACCCAGCACTGCTTATCGTACAAAGTTTCTCATATCGTAGAATCTTATTTTGGACTGTTCACTAGGTGTCCCCTGCAGAGAGACAAAATGAAGTAGAAAAAAAAGAGAGAGTAGTGCATGTTTGATGTTCTGATTCTGATCAGTGTCACTGTCATACTTTTTGTTTGGCTCTTTTGAGCTGTAATTAGAATTCACTTTGATGGCCTTTCATAGCATTTATTTCTTATGTGAAAGCGGTTTGTTAGTTAGTTAACCTGTTGGTTAGTTAACCTGTTATTCTATTAAAGCAGATACGATTGGTCAAATAAAAGAAGCTGAAAGCTTACTTAGCTTTACTTTTGTCTCTAGTTTTTATATATCTCAGCTCTAAATAATCTGTAACACGTTCCTTAAGGCATCAGCATTACCTGAGGTGAATTACACCATTAAAAATGTAGCTTCAACAAAACTAGTCCAAACTGTGAACTTCAAACAGCTTTAGAACATGACCTTACAGACAAAAAGCTACAAGTTTGCTGGTCACTGTCTTATTCTTTCAGGCTGTGTGTTGCTTGGGAATAAACAGATATTATATTTGTTATATTAGGTTTTAAACTGGACTGTGTATCTTTGTATGAACATGAGTAGCAAAGACAGATCTCACACGTTGCCTTCCATTGTGCACTTCATGTGTTTGTGCTTTCCATGGTTTAGACTCCCTGTTGTCAGTCTTCCAGAGTAAAGATGTACATAGTTCTTTAAAAAAAGTCCCCCCAAAAGGAAAAAGCATAATCTTAAATTATAACTGTCATACCAATTTCTCAACAACCACATACTCCTATGTATATTTTGTGTGATAGTATCTTTGCAAAAAACAAAATGCTGAAATGCTGTGACTAAAATTTCACCCAGAGAAAATAAAATAACAATGTATTATGGAATATACCTCTTCCTTCCGTTAGTAAATTTGCACCTGCAATCAAGACATTAAAGAAGCGTCACTTAAACCATTAGCATTGAAAAAATCTACGAAATGCAAAAGAATTTTGCATCAAAAGCTGTTATTCTGCAAATACCTTAGTCTAATGTGGTTATGCATTACAGTGATAATGAGAAAGTTCATGAGAACATCATCCAGGCTGCTGACTTGCTGCACAGAGCGGTGAATTAAGGTCTAAGTATAATCAAACCTGTCTGAACTTCCAATTTTTATAAACTTACACATTTGTTATTCAAAGTAAAAATTATGATGCATGCAGGTGAAATTTAAACATCATTTCTTTACCATACAGACAGCTCCTATTTATGCAGGTGTCATGTATACTTCTATGTATGTTAAGAATAATCTCTTTGGCTCGTATAAGGACAGGGTGCGGCTTTTCCTAACATCTTACCCATATTGGCAGGAGAAGTTCCCCTGGTCTCTCAGTGGGCTGCCATCCACTGACAGCAGCTTGATTTGAGGCTCTTACACAGGGATTTTTTAGCATAAAAAATGGGGAGGGGAGGGAATCAAAAGCATATAGGACTTTACAGTGCCCAGGGGAAGACTGTTTTTCCCGCTTCCAAGAGATACAGCATGCTGTCTTGTACAGATGCCTCCCAAAAAATTGTCTAAATTGCCTCCTGAAGCAGTGCTGCACTGTGCTGGCCCTAGCTCAGGGCTATGACTAAATGCAGTAATCTAGCTTTTACAGCTGCCGTATGACAGACAGTGAGGCAAGATGCCTTAATTAACTGTGTTTACTTATGTACAAGACATGAAAACAAAAATTGATTGAAACTCATTTGAAAACAACAAGACTTCTTCCTACCTGCTGTTTGTCAGCTAAGAGAGGTTTTCAGTGGAATTTGAGATTTCTTTTCCTTTTAAATAAGTGATTTATAATCTCCGTAGTTCTAATTTACTGTAAGCAAAAATCAGATTAGTAATGTGTTTAATATGAGTTATTAAATTCCCATTAGACTAAATTACCGCCCTTAGAGATATAGAAAACTACTCCAAATTAATTTGTGTCATTCAATAACTATGCATTTCACCTATTTCTAAAAACATTGGTAATTTTAAGGTTGTTGTTACAGTGGTTTACTTGGTCTTTACGCTAAAACCAAGACTCTTAGGTCAGATTACGTGCCCTATTCTTTTGCGTGAATATTTGTTTCAGAATAAAATAATAAAATAAAATGCTTCATTAAGAATCCTTTCCATGCAGGAATAACATGCAATTCATTTTGAGGTTTCTTTGGCTGAGGTCTAATATGAAATAACCTTTACACTTCACCCATATCTGTCTACACTTTACTGGGCCAGGTGATAGCCTAGCACCCTCCATGAACATTTTCCTAATGACATCCCCATTATTTCTCAATTGCAGCTTGCCTAGAAAGGAAGCACTGTTTCCAGAAATTTTTATAAGCCTTTTTCTAAATTCTTAACACTGTGAAGAAAATACAGGCCTTTTTTTTTTGTTGCTGCCTATTCTAAATGTCAGTTGAGTGAGCTGAAAAGTTTATTGTAGCAAATACTGCCATTTCTTGAACAGATTTGATTCCCCTTTTCTGGGTTATGAAGCTACCTCCAAGTCACTCACTTAGTGTCTGTGCTCTATTTACCAGTGTACTAAACCTCAGTATATAGTTTGTTCCATTTTCGTGTTTCTAAATGTATGTGTATGTCATAATTAATATGTTCTGCGGGTTGCACTTGCTGACTTAAGAAATGCTAACTTAAATGTTTTGCTGAATCAGGATCCTTTTGTAGCTTAGGTAGTAAAGGACACATATCTCCAAGGCAATTGTTCTCTTAACTTGCCTTATGATTTTGTAAATGACAAGTCAGTCTGCCGCACTCCCATCTGTGCTCCCCTTTCTACACTCAGAAAGCATACTTTTGCTGCATCTTACATAATTTTTAATGGACATGTAATATTGCTGATACAGCCTTTTTGTCTTGGTATAATCAAGAAGCCCTTAGTTATCAAATGGATTTTATTTCTGGGTCCAGTCTAAGGCATTTCAAAATAAAAACAGTCTTAGACATATCCACCGTGCTCTTTATAAACTTATTCCTATGTCCTATCTCACTTGGCCACATTTGCCTGTTTTCTGCAATAAGCAGAAAGGGTCCATCTTTTGTTTACTGCTATATGCATAGCAGAATGATGGGAAGGCATTTCCTCACAGCAAGTGTCCTTTAATGCTGTCAGTGGTCTTTACAGTATACACTATTTCAATTATAAGATCATCATCTGTTCATTATATGTTTTCCCTCCCTTTCTCTAATGAACCACTGCTATTTCTAAAACTATTAACTTTCCAGATATCTGACATCAGTTTGCATACAGTGTAAAAAACTAGAATAAATGGCACTCCATATTGAAAAATAGGGTGCTATTGAACTCTAGCGCTTTTTAATCACTGTATAATCTGTTTGGCTACCATGTATGAATGAGATAAATTAAGGGTTGAACTTCTTCCAGTCTGCAAAACCATAATAATTTATCTCTTGCAGAGAAACAAGCACTAAAAATGAAAGATGAGCAGATATACAAATCTCGATTCTCCCTATGTGTAGTACATGCCCATTGCCGCCTGGAGCAATTTGCATCCCAGTGGAGAATGGAGTGGGAAGGTCTCTGTGAAAAGACCCCTCCTCCTGTCCTGAGGAAAGGAAAGGAATTTCTGAGGAAATTCCACACAAAACTTCACACAGTACTTTATGAAATGGCAGCAACACCGAAGAAGACCATGAACTTTGAGGTATAAGTGTTATGTCAGGAAATGCTGCTTTCAGTATATTTTTTCTAAGCCAGCCACAAGGAGCAAAGAACACTCATATGTACCCTATAAATTCAATTTTAAAGTATCTATTAATATATTTTATTATTATTATTATTATTATTATTATTATTATTATTATTATTATTGTTATTGTTATTGTTATTGTTGTTATTATTATTATTATTATTATTAATTTTCTCTTTAGCACCGGCAGACACAATCAAAAATTAGCAAACATATTTAGATATATGAATGTATTAATTTACATTTAAACTGATTTAAAGCCTGAACAAAACAGGGTTTAAACATTTAGGTCTAACTCTATTTCTTAAAAACCCATGTTCAATATTGTCATGGAGTATGTATTTATCTTTCACATTGCAACAACCTCCGTGAAATTGGTGTTTTTCTCCTGATTTTCTCTTTAGCCACTGAGTATGCTAATTATATGCAGCTACCACAAAATACAGCAGACTCAGAAAGAATTAGGTTGGGAACTGCAAAGACATTAGAAAAAAGGTTGAGAAACATTATAGAGAAGACTTGTAGGTCAGCATTAAATCAGCTGGAGCACTGGCAATCTGTGAAGTCAATGAGAGGTACTAAACTCCATTTGGATTGCATAAGAAGACTATACCTACCCAGAGATACTGGTTTTCATTTTTGTGTTTGGGTATCTGAAATTTGCTAACAGAAACAGCAGTGTTGCAGTATTTATATTCTCTCCCAGATTTAACTCCTAAGCTATTTGAACATTTTATCTGCTAAAGTTCTTGACTTCTGTGCTTTGACTGGGCCTAATATGGCAGCATGTTGAAAATGACTTTAGATATTTATCTGCTTGTTTAGGTACCTAAAAACCTTATGTAAATATGACCTCAGGAACTGCACAACTGTTAGGCTGTGGCTGTCTGCTAATACTAGTCCCACATGATGTGAAAGACAGGACATCTTAACATCAATCCTAGGAATTCCTATAGGAATGCTAAAAGCCTTGAGTCAGGTTATTAAATGCATGTACAGTAACTGCTCACTGCTCCTGGCTCTCATTTGGGAAAAGCTTTTGTCATTATCTCTGTCACCCAGCAGCTGGGACCTCACAGCCTTGGAAAAACACTCAACCATGTTGTACCTTAAAAGGCTGAATACTGTCATTGTGCATGTTTAATCAGATTTTATACACATCTGGGCTGTGCAATACAGCCTGTCTAAGGAAAGTATGCATTCTGTCACTTTCTATTGATAAGGAGATAAATAGAAACAGGACAAATCCACTAGATATCCATGCTCAAGCATTAGGCTAAAGAAAAAATAAATCCCTGCAGCATTAAATTTCCAGATTTTTTCTATTGATAATACAATCTCAACTAGAAAGCTCATAAGCAAATATTGCTGTTTTCAGTTAGATGATTATTGGACATGTTCTGGAAAAAAACGACACCTTTGAAGCTGTAAAAGTATTGTCCTATTTTAACTATTGAAGTTTCAACTTCATTTAAAGGTATTTGACCAGTTGTCGTAGCTTGATCTCTTCAGATCTTAGCATAGTTCAGGCTAGAAGAGATTCAGAAGGTCTCTAGTCCAGCCCTTTGCCCAAAGAGCCAGTTCTGGACTCAGACCAGGCTCCTCAGGGCATGAAAACCCCTAAAGCCAGGAACAGCCTGATCTCCTTGGTCCCCTGACCCATTGCTTGCTTGTCCTTGTGGGCAAAAGGCTTCTCCTTATCTGCAGCCTGAGCCTCTCATGTTCCAGCTTGTATCACTGCCTCTCACCCTCTTGCCATGCACCCCTATGAAGACCCCAGCTGCACCTCCTCCACCCCCTCCCCCTGATGCTGGGGATACTGTTGGATGCCCCCAAAGCTGTCCCTTTTCCTGGCTGAACCAGTCCCAGCACCACAGCCTCTTCTCACAGGGAAAGGACTTCAGCCCCTTCACAGTGGTTTCTGCTGACTTCATTCCAGTTTATCTGTACCTATGCCCAAAACTGGACATTGTATCTAGATGATATAGCAAGTGTTGAATAAAGGGTGATCACTCGATACTATACCCCAGCTCACACCGCCTTGGATGGGGCTGTTCCTGCTGGCTGCGGAAGAGCTGGCTCCTGCTCAGATCACTGCCCAGTAAGTCCCAGGGCCATCTCCACAGAACTCCTCCCCAGCACCACCAGTCCCAGACTGCCATTGCTGCATGGCTCTGGTTTTAGTGCTTGGCCTCTGTCTTAACTGAGTTTCACAAGGTCCCTTGTGGCCCCTTCTTACTGTCTATCCAGGTCCCCAGAAGGTAGCCTGGCCCTCAAGCATGTCAACTGCTTCAACCTTGGTGTCATCAGCAAACTTAATGACCATGCTCTCCAACCCCTCCTCCAGGTCATTGATAGAGATGTTAAATAGGAAAACTCCCAGGACAGATCCTGCACTACAGCACTTCTTGCCAGGCTCCAGGCAGAACACAACTAAGTTAACCGTGACCTTCTGAGCCCAACCATCCAACTGGTTGTTTACTGGTTGTCCTCACTCCCAGACTGTGATCTTCTAATTTGGATACAGGACCATTGCTACAGTAGAGGTAAATGTCATCTGTGTCCACAGACATAGTCTTTTTATCACCAGAGTAGCCAAGTGAAAAGAAAGAAAAACCCATTTGACTGTTTCCAATCACCTTCTCTTTCCTGAGCCTAGAAATATGTTCCTAGAGAATTCACTCCATGATTCTCCTTGGCACCAAAGTGAAGCCAACCCCAGTATGTAGTTTCTGCATATGTTCCTTGTGAACCTCATAGAAAATTCATGTAACATTTGCCTTCTTGCAGTGGTCGGAGATCTTCCACAGTCTCCTCGACTTTTCAAAGATAACACAGAATGGCCTTGCCAAAGCTACTACCTCTGTTGCAACTCAACAGATCGAACAGAATTGCCAAGTTGTCTCAAATAATTCCCAACTCACCCTCATCCACTGCTAGCCATTCTCCTCCTTGAATACTTCTAACTAAGCACAGAGGCTTAGGAGACCTCACTGGTGACGACTGAACAACAGAAGTAAGGAAGGCACAGAGTACCTCAGCCTCTTCTGTGTCTTCTGTCACTAAATCACCTGCCCCATCCAGCATTTCCTTTTTCAGTCCTTTATTGCTAATGTAGAAACCCTTGTTGCCCTTGATGTTCCAGTGTCATTTCTGAACATGGTTGGACTTTGGCTTTCCTAGTGGCAATCCTGCATGCCAGAGTAGTGTTTCTAAACTCCTCCTTTCTAGCCTGTCCCTGCTTCCAGCTCCTGTATGCTGTCTTTTTGCACTGGAGCTCTGTCATGGGTTCCCTGCTCAGCCAAGATAGCTTCCAGTGTGTCTACTTGTATCCCTGGGTATCATGGTGAACTGCTTTCGCACTTGGAGATGCTGTCCTTAAATCCTTAAAGGTCTGCCAGTTTTCCTGAGCAACATTGCCTTTCAGTGCTGTCTACCATCGATGCCCATCCACCAAAGCTCTGGTGGATGGGCATGATTGCTAACATGATTGCTACAACCAAGATACCATTGATTATCAGATCTCCTGCCTGTTCCTCCCTGTGAGGGAATAACAGATCCAACTGCACATAACCCCTAGTTGATGGATCCGGTGACCGTTTACAAGGTTAGGCCCAATAACCTCCAGAAATCTTGGCTTCTCCTGTCCTGTTATTTACCTTCTGAGCAGAGGCCTCCATGAAAACAAGAATTTGTGACACAGTTATTTCAAGAAGGCTTTGTCCACTTTGCCACCTTGATGAGTGGTCTGCAGCACACTGCCATAACACAGTGTCACGCTTAGTGGCCTATCCTCCAGCTGTCTGTGCCCTGGATGAGCTGCACACATCTGAGCTGCCCCTTCACATCATAGGTAGTTCCCACCCTGTCTTCGCTGAATGTCTTTCCTGAAGAGCTTGTACTCACCCATTGCTCACTCTGATTGTGCAAGATGACCACATCTGCCGTTGCAACTTTGCCATTATTTTCTGTCTGCGTGTGCAGCTCTAGTATCTTCTGCTTTGTTTCTCAGGCTGAGAGCATTTGTTTAAGTGCAGTTGAGGCAGATGTCCCTTTGTCCTGTTTCATTGTTCCTGAGGTGTCCCTTGTTCCCATCATTCTGCACTCTTCACCATCAAACCCATCTGCTGTTTTCTCATTTGAATTTTGGTCATAAAGTCCCTCCCTTGTCTCATCAGTTTAAATCTCTCATCACCACATTGGCCAGTCTTTTTGTAAAAGTGCCCTTGTCCCATTTTAGCATGTGGATCCCATGTCCCCTCTGCAGTATTTGATCCTCATAATGGGTCCTATGGTCATGTCCTGGGGCAGATCCTGACAGCTGCTTAGCATAGGCCTGCTGTGTCCAGATGTCAGCAGCCCCTTCTTCATGCCCAGCAGCACAAACCCAACTCTGCTTGTGACTCCAGGCTTTTCCAATGTGTAGGTCCCTCCCTGGCAACAGCCAAAAGCCATTGGATTCCTTCCTTGGCAGGAGCTGGCTGCAGACTAAACCTGAAAAAACCTTTTTTTGGGGAACAGCAGACAGGAGTTTTCAGAAATGAGTGCTAGAGCTTGCCTAGAGCAAAAGCGTCCTGTGGTCACGCTTTCCAGGCAGCCATAAGCAGCCCAAGGTGCCTATGGGAGTTTCTAGGATACACCAGAAGCAGATCCCAGAAACATAAACATCTCTCTGCTTGCTGCACTCTTTGGAAGTTACTTTTAAGTAACGCTGAACCACCATTAATGCCACCATATTGATCCTAGGTAGTGGGGCTTGGAGTACACGGCAGCTGAAAAGAGAACCAGAGCATCCAGAGTATCTGTTACTACTAAGTGAAAAATTTTAAGGGACTTCCTCATGAAAATGAGAAAAATAGATGTAATTCTATTGTGTGCAGCTTAGTTGAGTCAGTTGCACATCTCTATACAGTCATATGTAACAGAAACGTTTGATTTTCTCCCTTTTTAAATAGCAGAAGCAAAAATGGGCAAAGACCTCATCTCTTCCTGTTCATGCAGGGAAGCTTTTGAAGCCCAACACACAGAATGAAGGAGCTGTGATTCTTTTTTTTTTTCCTGTCCATTGTGGTTTTGAAAGTAGACATGAGGGCAAAGGGAAGAAAAGATCTTTGCCTTGGATCACACCTGAACTTGTTAAGATAGTTGTAGGTGAATGGGCTTTTATTTGAGACAAATGCAGTAGAACTTGGATAGAGAGCTGCAAAGCTCCCAAAGAGCAACCAGGGGACTAGTCAGAGCACTAGGAGAATTCAAGTTGGAAAGTATTTGTTTTGTTCTCTTTGTGTTTAAATACAGACCACAAGGCCAGGACTCACCCCTATAAAGTGATTTTGAGTTAGAAAAAAAAAGCCACCTATCCACAGAGTATCTTCTTTTCCCTGATTTTACTCCGCCTTCCTTCATGTATAATTGATGCAATTGTACACAGCACAGACACGGTGTGAAGCCAGCAAGGCCTGAAAGTATTCAGGACACTGAAAAGCAAGTATTCAGCTTCCATTTTGAATATACCTTTAACAGTAAAACAGGAAAAAAGTACCTGAACTTCTGTCTCCTGTGCTTGCCACTATTCTTTGGGTGTGCTTTCATCCTGGATGATCCTTATCTAATGAAGGTCTTGATCCAAATCTGTCTGTCTGATTTCAGGGTTTTTTTCACCCTGAAATCTAACTCAGTACAGTATCTTCCAGTGAGAATGTGAACCACTTTATTTAGCTTCCTTTGCTATATTACAGCTCGTTATACTCTATAAGTATGTTTGATAAATGTGCCCAAAGGCAGAATTAAAACATTTCTGACCATGAGGGTAGGAACCCTTAATGTTTTATGAATGGAGTGATAATACAATGTCTTTATATTCCTGAGATTAAATTTACTTGAAAAACCCTTTAGTGCTGGTGTCCTCTGGAATAATTACCATAATGACTTCCCTATTCAATTAACCTCTTTTAAAGTATTGTATTACCGATTGAGGGTCATCTCAATAGGGATGAAATTGTCACACACAGCGCAGAGTGAAAACATGAAGTCAAAATGGCACAAGTTGCAAATTCAATCAGAAAATCACTATTAAAAGTACTTCAAAGTCCCTGTGCCAGGAAAGAAAATCTCCATTAGCAGAATTATGAATTTTGTTTCAAGAAGTCAAACTTGCAAATGAATAATGACGGACATAAGGTAGGAACTGGTGATGTTTCAGAGTTTTATGGAATTTAAATAAAACGTCAAGTAGCTGATTCTACAGTTGCTCTGCTGACTGTTTCACAATGTGCACAACTGTTGGTGTTCACAGCTAGATGCTGGCTAGAAATTTTTGAAATTCAGCATCTGCCCCTGTATAACACTTTTCATTGGCACAGTCCTCTTTTGAACAGTTATTCATTAACTTTGAAAAGTATTTAGCATTAGTCATACTTACATAAAGTTTTTTTAAAAATTAAATGCCACATTTATGTAATTGTGGTTAAGTATTATTAAAATTCACTAACATGTAGATAGTTCTAGTGCTTGTCACTCTCTGAAAAGCTTTTTGGTTTAGGAAAGGTCTTCTAATTTTTCTGTGGACTGTCCTTATAGCACTCTTGAGTCAGTGTTGGTGAATGAAAAACCGTAAAAACTGACACAAATCTGACTACAAAAAGGTTGTTATTTCTTATTTTAGGCAACTTTCTTTGCCAGGCTTTATGAGGAGAAGTAGATGTTGTGTAAGTACTTAATAAATATGTTAGTCTTTTGCTATCAGACTGTTATTATTTATCCTAATATTACTGCTCATGTCAGGACAAATTTTTGTGTACTAAAAAGTCACTTCTTTGAAAGTCTTGTCAGTCCAACTGTCTAGCTTCAGCAAGCAAAACAATTTAGGCTCTGTGTTTCGTTATTTCTTGTTGTAGGAATGGATAATATTTGAAAAAAAGACAAGTGTCCTCATACCCATTGTGATACAGATTCATGAGTTACTAGCTTATTCTAATCCCTGTTGCCCAATGTGATTTTCTATGTACACTGTGGTCTTCTCTTGGCATAAGCAAAAGGAAATCAACAGACATTTTTCCCCCCAGCTTCTGTTAGGTGTAAATTGTACTTTGTCCTGACAGATCCCTAAAGTCAAATCTTGCCCATGTTGATTAGGATAGGAAAATCCTAGATGCAGTGGGAGAAGGGCAGAGTTTGGGTGGTAGGAGCCCACAGAGGAGTCCTCCTGCAGCTGTCTCGGGCAGCACCAGTGGAAAATAGAGGGGAAGGGATGTGAGTGAGAGGCAGACAGGGCAGGGAGCGGGTCATCCTCTATGGAAGTTCTCTGCCCAGAGCTCCTTGGAGGGAGACAGCATTGCTGATACAGTATCCTTAGTACTACAGTACCAATAACGGCAGAGGATGCCTTCTTTGGAAAACTCTTATGTAAAGCCTATCCACAGGGATCGAGAGTTTGGTCTTTTGTAAGACTGCTTCTTTGGGATTTCCAGCTTTCCATTGAAAGTACATTGTTATTTCTGACTTGTGTGTTGGGAGATAGGGAATCCTTTTGTCTTTCAGTTACTGATTTATAGACACTTCCAGAAGAAAAAATCCAAAACCCCATATGCATTTGTTATCTGTATCTGTCTGTTCTTAGTTATCTAAAAATATGACAAGAAGCAGGGGCATCAGGGCATCATGAGTCCTGAAGGAAAGCCATTGAAATATTGTCAAGATATTAACATTTCACAAACCTTTAAACTCCTAATCAGACTCCAGTTCCAAGCTTTCTTACTTAATAAAAGGGAAGTTCAAATGCTCACCTATCGGTAATATTGGTAATAAAAACTGGATGCCCAATTAATACTTTATTGTCTGTCCTTTATACTTGTTCTTCCCTGCCTCCTATCAGACTCTGTGCATGCACTACTACACCAACCCTGCTTAAAGAACCTCAAACATACCTGGGATATTTATTTTCCTTTTAAATCTAGACTTCAAACTATGTCATTATCATTTTCATATGCTGCCTTCCATTGTGGGTGTTATTTTGGGGTGGTATCTCATCTGATCTTGATGAAAATACTTATGTAAGTGTTATCCACTACTGGAAAAAACCTGACTTTTCATAGACTATTTGGTTTTAATTTACAGTAATTTGAAGTAGGACAAAGGTAAAGCAATATTTGTGGCTATGAATTATTATTTATTTACATCTCACTAAAGTTTTCTCCCTAGCATGCTATGGTTGGGTTGTACGCCTTTAAGTATGCAGGCGAAACACATGAATTGAAAATTCTGTTGACAGGTAAATGTGAATCATCTGTTTTCATCCCAAGGAAAATAATCAAGCTCTTTTCAAATAATATAAAATGTAAAATGATTGCCTTTTGGGGAGGAGGCAGGCTTATCAGCATCTCTTCTATAGAAAATGATTTCCATTTTGTAGCTGGAGGAACATATGCTACAGCTTATCTTGTCACTTGACTGCAGTTTCTGATATTTATTAACAGTTGATTTCCTGTAGATGCTGTTCTTTCCTGTTTCTCTTCTCCCATCCCACAAATAAATTATTTCCCTGAAAACTGCATCTGCCCTTCTTTTTCTTTCACATTTCCTTAAAGAAGATCATTTTATTACTGGTTTTCTAGAAGCATTTGTAATGAGCGGCACAGCCCTGGTTCCATATATGATTCATAAAAATTTGTAGCTGAGGTTCCACTTCCTCTCCCACCCAGTCTTCCCTTGGTCATTTCTATCAAAGCCACAAGACTGAGATTTTGTCGTCATTGCAGTTAAAACCAGAAATGATTAATTACGTATTCAATAGAAATTTTAGTATGCATTAGAGATTTACATGTATATTACAAGGTTGGCTGTAAGACACATAATTGTATACAGAATGTTCAAGAAGTCTACTACAAAACTAGAAGCCAGATGCACATTATCTTGATGTCCTAGGAATACAAAAACCCTACATTTACAACTGGAAATATCAAGAGTTTTGTAAGCTATTGCCCCACATTTAGGCTTTCAATAATTATAAAAAAATCATCTTTCCCCCTTCTTGCTTCTGATGTATCTGCTTGCAGTTTTCATGATCTTATATCTTTCAATACTCTGCTCTAGCCTTTGATGTATGTTGGGTTTCCATTGCTCTTTTTTTCTGTGACTCATCTTGCAGGAATTGGAAAGTGTGGCTTATAATGTACCCCCATTTTTAATTAGAATAATAAGACATACTAGAAAAGGTATCTTCTTTAATCACAAATTGATAAAGCATAGCAAAGCCTTGGCCAGCTACTTAAAATGTCATTGTCCACCCAGAAATGACAAGGGCTGTACTATAAAAAATTTTGTTCCTGGAGGTAGCACTAGATATCAGATCATTTGCTGCCGTGAGAACTGATTACATGAAATATTGCTTTCCTGTTTTACTGAGTTACTTACTTCTTCAAGCTGATGTTCTAAAGTTCCTGCTATGTAGCTGCTTATGATTGTTCTTGTCAAAATCCTGCTTGTACTAGTTTACCTGTGAAGCAAGTCTGTAAAAAAAGTGGGTGACTCACAAAAGAAAAATATTTGTTCAGTTCTTGTAAGGTTATAAAAAGCCATTACTCACTTGTAAATTATACCTATACTGTCACAAAACCATGTGACAACAGGTAGGAAAAAATGCTACATGGCTGCTCTTCATGTAGAAACAAACAGGTGTGAGAAATTTTCTATTGAGAAAAAAAAAAAAAGAAACAAATAATAGTCCTGGCTTTGCTATTTGGAAAACTGAAACCAAAGCTTGGACATTCCTGAACTGCCTTGAGTCCTGGAAACAGAAATATTTCAGTTGAGCTAAGATGGAAGAGCCCTGTGACAGTAAACGTTCACAGAGCAGGAGAGAGACACTGAGGAGATCATTCCTTCTTCGGTGTCAGCAACACAAGGGTGAGGCAGGCAGAAGTACAGAGTTAGGTTTCCAGCCCTTTAATCCCACTCATTGCAAGCATTGCACACACAGATTCCCTGATATGAATGTGACTTCAGCCCTGGCTCCTACAGAAAACTCCTACTGAAACCCTGATTTCCCTGTTAAAGATACACACATCTAGCTGTGCTTTCCAGAGTCACCATCCCTAGAGGTATTTAAGAAACATCTAGATTTGGCCCTTCAGGGCATGCTCTAGTGACAGAGATTGTAGGGGTTTTTTTTGTGTGTGTATAGTTGGACTCGAAGATCTCAAAGGTCCTTTCCAACCATGAAGATTCTATGATTCTAAGTAATAATTTGTACTAGATTCTCTGGCCTGTCTGAGCAGTGACAGGTGCAGAACTAGAGGGAAGGAAGCAGGTAAATGATGTAGCAGGCTGAATTGCTGTAGTAAGTAAGAAATTTTTATTATATCAGCATGGGAATTCTTGTTAATACAAAGCTAAGAAACTGATGAAGTCATATGTTTGTTTATAATCAGTTCAAATGCTTAAGTCTAATAAAGCAAAAAAAGCAGTATTTTGCCATACATCATACTAACTGCTCATTAGTTATAATAGTAACCAGGCTGAAATGAACTGTGTGATGAATCATATCAATTAAACATGTAATAATTCAGCTCTTTGGTCTTATGAATCTGTAAAAATTCACAGTTTTCTAATTAAGATTTTTGGTCTTAAATTATGCATGATAAATATTTAGTGGTTTATAAATGTTTTCTTAAATAAGTCATTTAATTGCTAACCTATTATTGCAACAGACTATGCATTGCCTTACTATAATTTGACTTTCTAAAATAGCTATTGCAAGGACTTTCAAAACAAATTAGTAATTGTGAGCATCTTTTTGCCCTGAGCTATTTTAAGAAGGATGTATATGAAGAATAAGGTAGCCTGTACAAGTCTAACTCAAGCTGCTGCTGCAATTTTCTAAAACCATGACACTTTCTAAAATAATTACATGTTCATTACTATCAGCTTCCTTATATTTTCATGTTTGTACAATGTTTTCTGTCTTCAGTGTGTTTATCATCAGTTAGCAAATACTGGCATGCTTAGAACACCAAGAAATATGATTGCGTAGTCTATTTAAACAAACTAGAGTGCTAGCTAAACAAAAGCCTACGAATGCCTTAAGAAAGTTCTAGACGTGACTTTTTATTGAAGACTCTCAAATACTTAATTTTACTTACAATAATTTCATACATTTTAATTTTAATGTCTCCTGAAATGTTTGCTGGTCTAGCAATTTTTAAAAAAACCCTGTCTTAACAAAAAGCTTCACAAAAAGGAACAAGAGAGTAACAGTCTTGTACCATAGAAATATTAGAGAAGTAGTCAGAGAAAATGGTCTTCAGTTGCTGTAGTTGCAAAAAGAATGGGGAAAAAAGATTATCAAGACAAAACTGTCTGAGTACACAGGTTAAAATATTAACATGACAGTTTTTTGTATGTCACAAAGAATAGCTTTATACTTTATGAGTATTTTCTCTGTGAAAGACAGCAGTTACTACACTTAATTTTAACATACTGCAACTAAAATGTATTGGATAAAGAATTGACCATTAAAACTGTTTTTGCTTGTCATAAGTGACAAAAAATGTCAAATTAAGCTTTCTCAGGTTTTCATTCAGTCTTCATCATCTGAATCCCAAGAAAAATAGCACATCTTGTGGTTTAGATTTCTAATAACTCAAAACTTTAACATTTCATGGACTTTTTCTTACTGTATGCATGTAATTACTTAATTACTGTACAGGGTATGAAGAACAAATGAATTTTTTCTTTTGGCTGGTTGTACACTGGAAAAAAATATCTATGCTCTGTAGCATTTCAGTTTTCTCAAACCACAACTGCTGTGTTGACTTTTGGCAGAAAATTAAGAACTGCAATATTCTGTTCCACAAACTGCTCTTCTCTCTTGTTTCATTCCATTACCCACATGTGGCCTGAGCCATTTATTGGCATAGGACTCCTTGGCAATGATTATTTCCATGAATCTATCTTCCCTCCTCTCTGGTTTTGAGGATTTGTGTTCCATTTTGTAAGATCATCAAAAATATATTTGTGCAAAGATTTCCTTTAAATAACTCTAGCAATTGTATGTATTGGTCTTCTTCAGTGTAACTAAATTATGAACAGCCAGTCAAGTTTCAAAAAAGCCCTAGGAGGTGTAGATTTAATCCTCCTTAGCTGAGGACTGTGTTAAACCCATTTCTTGTCGAAGTGCTTGTGCTATTTCCCTCTTACGTAGAGCTGGGCATTATCAGCTGCTTCATAAGAGAAGAGTGAGACAAAAGATGTGCACAGGAAGACATTGTAAGCACATTAGCTAAGGAGGGAGTTTCTCACTCTGGACATATGTCTCTAGTGTGTGCTTTGTCTAGGGAAGTGGTGATATTTTAAATCTAGCTTTCTCGTCACTATCTTTTATTGGCTGACTTGTATATTCTCCAACCCACCCAATCAGTCTCAATTTGTTGAATGACAGAAATTTTATTCTTTTAAATGCTCTTCACTCCTTATGTAGGAAATAAAAGTACTTGGACTTATTTTATTCTCTGTGATGTAAACATGTATTTCCTTACTGCAGATGAGAAATTGAAAATAGAGATAAAACAGAGTTGAACAGACATCTCACAGAATTAGGGAAACTGAAAGCAGGGAGAACTAAACAGTTAAAACTTTTTAGAGAAGTAGCAGATGCCTATAAATCTCAAGGCTGATTGAATTCAGTTGCTGCTTTTATGAAATTTATTAGCCCTGGGCAGCAGTCTCAACTACATCCTTTATTTTTGTGCTTTTAGAACACCACCACTGTTGTTAATGAGTGAAATAAAGCAAGAAAATAAATCACCACATAGATTAAAGGTATTTGCAAGTGTTCTAAATTCTGTTAACCAACAATAACTGAATTATACAATACATTGGTTGCATCTTTGCACCCTGACCTGAATAATAAATTTTCATATAGTCCTGGCTGAACACTCTGTCCCTCCCTTCTCCATAAGTGAGGTACTTTCCAGGCTGATATACCTGCATGGCACAACTTATGCTATTATGCTATTAAACCTCCTTCGTGCTCTACAGGTGTAAAATTTGTTTGTTTCCTCTAGTTTGTCTAGGCAGGGTTCAGTTTCCTAAAGTAGGCACCTAATGCCATTTCCAATGCACTAACATATGTGAATATTCATGAATGACTGTCAGATATGATATAAAGACTACAGGGGGCCATCCCCCTTCTGAGTGTCAGCTGGAGGGTAGGTAGGACAGTCAAACAAACATCTATATTTAGGCAAATGACTCCTGCCCATCTGTTTTTCTGTCATATAGAAACCCTGATTGCCCTGGTGGCCTTATATGATCTGCGGGACTCCCAGCATTGGTTGCTGCTTTGAGTATCTTGTGCTTGTAGCTCCCTTCTCCTAGCACATGAGACAGTGAATGCAGGCAGATACAAGATGTCATAATTCTAAAATGATTAAGTCATTCTCAGTCAGCACTATGTTAGACCACGTCCAAGTCTGCCTCCATCACTTCTCTTTCCCCAGAAATAGAAGAAAAATGTCCCTATACAATGTCCTAGCACAGTGGAGGAAGGGGACAAAGCAGAAGCATTGCCCAACAAGGCAGCAAAACCTTTATTTTGATCTTAACCTGTAAGACTGATGTTACGAATGGTATCCAGTATTGTTGATTTTATTAAAAATAGTGTTGATATTTTCTCTACTGCTGTTTACTAAACCTTCATACTAACTGTGAACAATGGTGGTGATTTAAATCTAAAATTGCATAATTTGCCTGCACAGAAGTAGAATTTAGTTGTTATTTATGTCCAAGATAGCTGGCTTCAGGGCTGAGTTCTTCAATTTCTCTAAATTTATGTAAATGAACAAGTCCAAGGTTGTAAATGTTTAGTATTTTGGACAATAATATCACTACATTTCCTTTTTTGCACTTATTTATTGCTTAGAATCGTAAAATCATAGATTGGTTTGGGTTTCAAGGAACCTTAAAGATCGTCTAGTACCCACCCCCATGTCATAGGCAGGGACAGCTTCCACTCCTGCCTTACTAAGTTTTGTGTGTTTGAGGGATTTCCTTTGAATGTGAACTTTTCATGGCTTTTCTATGAAGTTAAATCTCAACAAAGCGACATTACTGGTTTGTGGAGTAAGCAGGAAAAGACACCAGTTCCCATGAACTTTATTAGGTCTGGATTAAGAGCAATCTAAATGATAAAAGTTATAACTATTATTTACTCCTCCTGTGATTTTTTTTTTGTTTAATTGAGAAAAAAATTATGTCCAGCTATGTATAAAACCAAATAAGAATAGACAAATAAATTACCAGTAACAGACAAATGTCTTC
Organism: Chroicocephalus ridibundus; assembly: GCF_963924245.1. Classification (NCBI taxonomy): domain Eukaryota; kingdom Metazoa; phylum Chordata; class Aves; order Charadriiformes; family Laridae; genus Chroicocephalus; species Chroicocephalus ridibundus. The sequence goes on from NC_086316.1 coordinate 54,257,417, forward strand.
CTGTTAGGGGAAAGAGAAACCTTTCTTCAAATCCTTTTTCTTGTAAATTATTAGAAAGGTATGGAGATTAAATAGTGACTATCTCAATTACCTTACATTCTTATTAAATCAAAAAGCTGAACAACACATCAACTTTTCTTTCTCTCTTATGTTAATTTTGAGAATGCCTAATGCTCTTGAAAATTAGGCATTCACAGGATAGACAGGTGTTGTGCAAATTTCTCCAGGCAGCAGTGTCAATAATAAGACTGGAGTCATGACCTGCATTTCCTTTTCCAATTTTCATTTTAGTTTGAAACCATAAAACCGATCGTATTAATTCTTTACAGTAGTTTCCCTCAGTGACTGTTTTATTTCTCTTCCCCATCCTATCCCCCCATCTTATACATTCAAAATTCAGCAGATGTAGTATTCTTTCCAGGCTGTAGAAGTCTGGATACAAAAAGAACTTCTTGCTTCAGCAGCTGAAATTAGACTATCACCAACTACATATTAATTATATCTCACATATTATTTTTTTATCAGATAATCATTCAAAAAGTTTTGTTTCCCAATCACACACTTAACCACAGCAGTGAAACTGTGGAGTCATTTGTTGTCTTTCACAAGAGATTAAGCTTTGGCCTTCAGCCAAACAGTCTGAGCCAGCACTAATATAATTCACAACTGGAAGAAGACAATCAATTAATCAATACTATAATTTGGAACTGACCACAGCACTAACACTCATAGCTATTAGACTTACTGACTGACACCTTTTAGGATTAATGAGGTAGCAAGAGCAGACAAACTAAAGATTCATTTAAAGACTTTTTTGTTCTTAGATCAAGCTGCCCACTCTATTTTGTCATTTTATAACTTGGATATGTCAGTGTGAAATACTAATGTAAATACAGAGTATTGAAAAGTGCAAATTACTTTATCACTGATGGATTAGGAGCTAACTCCTTCACAGACCTGCCTGTTGGTTTGAAGTAAGATAATTCAGTGCCAGACTACATAATGTCTAATAACAATATCTAAAACTGCATTCTAGAGAAATAAGCATTTCCTTTTTCCTTGCACATTGGTTTGGCTTTTTTTTGAAAGCCCAAGTCAAACCTCCTGGTTTTAGGACTACCTTCCCAAAAACATTGGATATGATTTATCACAGGGCTGTTAACACAGAGATTTTTTTAAAAAACAGAACTGTCTCTCAGGTTAACCTTTGAAACAGTATATATAGTTTTCGGTTAGCTTCTCAGTAGACCAAATACTGCCCCACTGACAACACTGTAACTAGGTGAAGCAAAACTAAGACTGGATCAAAATTTAACTCTAATGTCTCGATCCTGCAAGATCCTATCATTCTATTACCAAGCCTCTTTTTTGCTTCCATCCTTGGTCTAGCTTCATGGGGCTGACAAGGTAAGAAATGTGTTCACAAGATATAGCTTCAGGAATAGTTCCTAAATAGCTTTGATATTACAGACCCTTTCATCAGTATTTTTTGACCTGAGCTGCTCAAGGGTACACTCTAAATGTATGCTATGATAGATCTCTAATTCAATGCTTATTTAGAGTAAAAGTGTTGCAATATAATGCATGTATGTTATACTTGCAGTGTTTTCTAGAATTATTTGTGACTTTTTGGTTTAGATACTTCTTTATCAAAGAAGAAGTAAACAAATACATTTAAATAATCAAGGTCTCAATCTTACCTTGACAATTTTTGCAGGTTTAATATTGTCTCCTTGTAGCATAAAAAGAATACAGGATCTGTAGTATTTTGCATATGAAAATGCAGTAAAGCCATCTCAGTCCTTAGTGTCAAGGTAATCAAGCCCACATAAACGCTAACTGACAAAAAAAGTGGTTGTTTTCATCCCACTGACTGGTTATCATGCTTTCCTATTACACAGAAATTGGTTACCTTGTCAGTATCTTTCATGGTGCTGTGAGTGACGTTGCTTTTGCAGCTGTTATGTCTTGGCTTTAAGCTCGGAAGCAGGAGTTGACAACTTTTCAGAAGAGCTGGACAAAAGCCTGGAAAACACTGCCCCAGTTAAAAGCAGTTTTTACCAGCAGTTTCTGGTAAACTAAAGTGTAATTTCCAAATATCTGAGTTTAAGAATAGAACTTGATGAAAACACTATGCAGCAACAATGGTAGCACAGGTGTAGTCTACAAAAATGTTTCCTTTTATGAACACATAATAAATTTCAGAATGCTACCGCAATGGAGCAACAAAATTATCAGAGTATCCAGCTTAAGAAACAGTAAATCAGTCTTTCTAAAGACCTGAGTTCCTATATCAGCAAAACCAAACCTTTAAAAAGCAGTTAGTTATAGGACAACCAATATTAACTTTTTTTAACTTTTTTGCAGCCTCTAGGCTGAATGAAACTCAAAGAATTATCTTGGTGATCTCCCTGTTAAAGTTATCATATGGCTTCTGTCTATCTTTTGATGCCTAATAACATTTTTAAAAATAGATGCTAAATTTTACCTGAAACATTGGACATATTGTAGATTAAACCAACAGCTTGTCTCCCAGTTTGCATTGATTCCTGTGTATAGTGCCTGATTCACTGGCTTCTGAGCGTATATAGATCTATATAGAGCAGCACATGGGTGAATTATTGCCAGTTTTAAGAATCAAAAAAATTCTAGTTCATTCCCTGATTCCCTTTAAAAAAAATCTATTTTAAAAGCAATGAAAAAAATACTAAGTGTTTTGGGTTTAGTTGTTTTGTTTTGTTTTTTTTTTTTCCTTAGTAACTTTACACCTCCATGTACTAGTCAGCAATGTTTAAGACTTTTTTTTTTAACTGCAATGAGTAGGGTTTTTCCTTTTTATTGAAAGCTCAAATTTTATAGCAATCACTAGTTTGTAAGAGCTAGGTCATGAAGAAATAGGTCATACATCTTGGGACTTACAACTAAATTCAATATAGGAGTGACAGCTGCAAAGGAGAAAGTTTATCTTTCATTTTGCAAGGTTATGCTCTGAACTGCATGCTTCTTTGGCTTCTGGATATTCATTTTTTAACTGAATTTCTATCTTAAACAATTTTTGGCATCGAAGTAACAGAATCCAAACTCAGTTTTGAGTTACAAAAACCCAAATCAGGAGGAGGGATGGGGAAAGAAGGGAAATGTCCGCACAGGCACAAATTTTAACAAAGACTTACTAGCTAACCCATATACAGTTAGTTCAGATATAGTTTAGATAGATTGATAGATATATCGAGCAATCAATTGATCAAGCACACAGTTCTATTGTATGCTCTCCTTGCCTTTCTCTATCTCTATGTATATATGAGTATATATGTACGTATGTATATATGTACCCTTGTATACACATGAATCACAGTCACATACTAATTGCTAGTACTGTTCCTGTATACTTTCCTACTATCTGTGATAGCTGACCCAGAGCATCAGCAGAATACTGAGTATGTATATACAGCAACAGCATCAGTACTTCCCCAACACAGATTCATTTATCAATTATTTTACTTGGTAAGCACCAGTTCTGCCCTGGGGCTGCTGGGGGAACCCTGTCTAGGGGTCCGCCATCCTTCAGGTTGCAGTTGACCCAAACCAGTTATTTTATTTCTGGTCATCCTGACCCATGCTATGCTTCTTCATTGGTCCCCGATTGTCCCCTTTATGTACCAAATACCAATCCTGTTCCCAAGGTTGCTCTCCTTTGATGGTCAGTAATGGGCCACTGTTGAGTTGTTTATAGCCCAGAGCCTCTGGTATCATGCTGTTCCTGGCCTTCCAAGGTCTCATATCATGCCTGAACTCCTCTAGGCTGCATTTTTATTGCAGGGTCATAGATAGTTCATTCTACACAGAATAACTACTTGCTGTTACTGCCTTTTAGTTCCTATGCATATATGTATTCCAGAAGTGTTTTAAGAGTATATATTAAACACACAGGTGCACAAAGCCAAAACTCAGAAAAATTGACCCTGTTACACTTAAGTGTCATGAAAGCATCAGGTACAAGATTGTTTAGGCGTTGTTATGAGAAAGCTATCAGAGAAAATTTTTCTTAAGCTTCAGTCTTAGAATTTAAGCTTTTTGGCCACTGAAGGGCGTTGTTTTGACTTTGCATAACCTAATGTGTATTTACAAAGCAAAACAGTAGCTAATTTTAGTAAAACTTACTGATTTAGTGGCTAAACCATTCAGTCTACAGACAGAACCTTTTCATATGCATATCCTGGATGCTGCCACACATCCTGAACAGATTTTTTGTTGAGATTTACAGTTTGATTAAAAAATGGTTAAAGGTTTATGTTTTAGTTTCTGCTTTAATGCAGCTGATGATTCACTTTGGCAGGGAGAAAGTGGTGTTGTAATAAATGGCCATGACTGCTCTGACTACTGTTAGTTGGTAGAACAGTGGTATAAGAACTCTTTAATTTATCATCGTACTGCAAGCAGTCAGTATGAAGACCCTATTGTTAATGGCAAAAAGAAACTTTGGAGTGGAAAAAGCTGCTGCTCTGTGTGATGACCATTGACCAGTTCCCTGGATACTGTTAGGTACACCTGACTAAAGCTTTCACTGGAAAATGGATTGCTTCGAGTAACTCAGAAGGCCTAATATGTAGTCTACCTCACTTATTTTTTCAAAAACAGTGGAGCCAGTCATCCCAGCAAAGTAGAAACATTTTTCTCTCTACACACAGGGAGAAAAAAAGACTTCTCAGCTGGCTCTGCTAGTACCAAATTTAATCAGCCTGTTTTTCCTTTCTCCAGAGAGCAGAGTAGGGAAACCCCGTGGCCCAGTTCAGCTTATCTATCCTGCTGTCTCATAATCTTTTACCTCCAAAATGTGTTGGCTCTCTGAAGAGGAAAATACACCTATTACCTCAAAGCTTGGGTAACTTAAAAGAACAGAAGTTGAACAAAAACAGGTGTTCCACAGAAAAAGGTCTTTATACAATAATCAAATCAGCATCAATTATAGTTGTATGAATGTTAGCAATAGGTTGAATGGGAACATGTGTTCTATCTAATTTTAAACCATTATATTATTATAATTATTTACCTTTATTATCATTACTGTCATTATTATTATTATTTTAAGAGAACACCCTCTTCAGTTCTTACTTTCTTCTAATTCTTGAATAATAGGCATCCAGAAGACCTCACTCTATTCCACAATAAGCGTGCCCAGCTTTCACACCAATTATTATCTCCTCTCAGTGCAATTCCCCTATAAAGACTCAGAAAAATGTAGGATTCCATTTACTGTGCCTTAATGATTTATTAGATATGTATAGTATATGATTAAAATGAATTTAACTGGTTTGGGTGTTTTTTTCTGAATCCAAAACTTATTTTGGATTCATTCATTAGAATTGCAGTAATGTGTAAGGAAGGATTTGCAGGACGTATGTGTTATTAGTGATACAATTCTGTCTTCAGCTTAAGCTCTGATGACACCTCTCATTTCCTCATGAGGGGAGAAAAGAGGAAGGAATTACACACCAGAATTGACTGACATTATAATTGGAATTCAATAAACAATTCTGTTGGCAATACGCAGGCAGGAATAGACTCCAACTCATTCACTTTTAACTGTGCTGATGCTCTGTAGGGCTAATCAGAGTCACTTTTTTAAAAAGAAGACCAGCTCAGAATATAAAACCAAGGATGCAGTTCTGTCAAATATGATGGTACTGTTACCAAAGAGACTGTTCAGTATGCCAATATGCTTTAAAATTACACTAACAGTCTTTAGCTCCTGTTGAGTCCTGGGACTAGTTCCATCAAATCATGGATTTTACTGTATACATATTTCTGATTATGGGGTCTTTTTGTTGGTTTTGGGTTTTTTTGTTTGATTTTTTTGGTTGTTTTTTTTTAAAAATCATGACTGTATGGTTAAGCTTCTGTGAAGAGCTTGGAGAAAATAGTGCTATGTTGCAGCTGGCCCAACAGCTGCTGCATATGCTTATCTCAAGTGCCTATATTTTCAAGTACATATTTTCAATGGCATTTTGTAATAAATCATTCTCTCACTAGTTTTAATACCTTATTAAAGGTATTAAAGTACATTAGCACTTTCAAATCCATTATTATGCAGTGGGTTTTCAAAAAACACGGAGACTACTTGAAACATAAAATGGTGATCTTACTACAGATGTCCTTAGACATTCATCCTATGACACACTCAATACTACAAGGGAAATAATATGAGACAGATGGTTTCCATTGCTGAACTAGAAGCTGAATCTTCTAGGTACATTTTTGATTAATTTTGCATTTTCATGTCTTTCTGCTGTGGCTTTGCTTTTAAAAAACCTTCTGTTCTGTTAGCAGTGAAAAGTCTAAGCCGCACACTCTCATCTGCACATTGAAAAAAATAAGAATGTAAATCCTAAAGGAAATAACTACCAATAAATATAACAAGTTGTCCTCTCTCTACTATAAAGAAAATCAAAAATTGTGGATTAAAGCTACATCCATGAAGTCAAATGATTACTTTTTTCTAAGAAAACATTTAACAGTAACAAAGGTTTTCTACTTCTTATTTTAATTTTCATTAGTATTTTGAAAATACTCAAGAATACAAATAAAGTACACCTTTCAGGAATTTTGTTTCCTAATACATGATTTCTACTTTATTTTTTTTCTTTTTATTACTGGCATTCATAAAAATAACACTGACTTAGGAATAAAATTATTAAAGTAGTTATTGAATGGAGAATTTAAAACTGTCTTTTACTGTTGATAAAAAAATTGAGGTTTCCATGCAGAAAACATGATCTCCTATCTTAAGCAATCTCTTGGTGGGAAAAACTGAGATATTACTAATAGGTAGGAGGTATCACCAAAAAGAATTAAAATGCAGAAAGATGACAAAGAGATTTTACATATAGGTGCTTCTGTGAAATTGATTTCTTAGTACTATTCCAGGTTTTGGGAGTCAATAATTAATTTTTAGAGAAAGGACCATAGATGCCTGGCTTTGTCGTAATAACACTGTATTTTATTCAAGCACTTTGGAAACACATATGAGTTTCAGAGCTATGGGTCTTTTTCTGGACTATTTTCTGACTCAACATCCTAGGTATAAATCAAAGTAAAGAACAGATCATTTGAGGTGGGTGTCCTTTCTGATTTTATCGGTATGTAGAGCATGAGTCTGACTGTTCTGAGGATGTCAGTAATGATGTTTTAACAGACATTAGAAAAAAAAATTCTTTGGCATTTTTTCTCATTAAAAGATAAAGGTGATTAAATAGAATGAGGATATAGGGCAGATAACTTGGTCAAAAGACCAGAAGAAAAGAGAGAAATATTTAGCTACAATAAGTGACAAAAGAAGGGGTGAAATCATAACCTGTTGTTTTGCACTTGCATTTCCTCAATCAAAAAAAATGCAGAAGGCTTTTTCCTCTCTTTTATTCACAAAAGTGTCTTGCCAGACAGATGGGTTTTCTGTACGAATCAGAAACTTTTTTCAGTAACGTTTTACCATTAGGTAGACACAACTGCATCAATGCTATTACATTCAATGTTACATCAAGTGGCCTCTTTCCACAGAACTGAAAGAAATATATTAAAAGAATTGTATTGGAATTTTATAGTGTTTTGGAGGAGGGAAGGAGGAGGGACTTGGACATTTTTTTATTTTGGCAAAAATCAGAGGAAAATATAGTGAAATGCTATACATGAAATGGTTGATTTTTTTTTCCCCAGTCTTTTTTTCCAATCTTGGAAGCATAGGAAATCTTGAAAAAGTATTTGTGTGATTTTTTAAATCTAAAATTATTTCAGTAAATATTCTAGTGTTGACTTATGTTTACAATTATGCATCTATTACAAATAGTGTGCATGTGTACCCCAACAGTACTTCTACTTCAAATATATTGCTATAAATTCTTCAGAATTATAGAAAGGATGATAAAGAGTAATCCTTGATACTTTCACAAGTTCTGAGGGTTGAATCCTGTTAATCAAATGCCTATGGCTGCCTAACCTGAAGCTCTGTGCCAGTGTAATTCCTAAACTCTGCTTGAAAGAGAATTCAGTCCTGCCGAGTTCTTAATCCTTGCAGTTCTAGTGCTGCATTATTCCCACCCTTCACTTGACTGTTGAAGACCTTCGACCTCGTGCATGGCTGGATCTCCTATGCACCCAAATGATTATTTTTATGAAAACCTTGTGTCCCCTGGAACCAAACAGCTACATGGGGAGTATATAACTAATTAAAACCAAAACAAAAGAAAAGAAAACCATAAACACACTAATCAGTTCTTCCTGTCCGTAGTTGCATATTGAAGCACTACTTTCAAGCTGCAAAACTGCCAATCTACAGAATGGTTGTCTTTGCTAATCAGCTAAATTCTGATCAAATCTATGTGTAGTGAAAGTTTCAAGTCTTAGTTATATATAAAATCTTTTTTCTGTGTATTTTTATACATTTATGTAGATAAAAATAATACAAGCATGCATGTACGTCAGTGAATGATTATACAATAGCCAAGGCATACTGAGTTTACTGTAATTACTATGGATGCCTTCAGTGTTTTAATATGAAGAACCTTAAACTATCCTATCTGTAGTTCAGTGCACTTTTTGTCAGAATTTTTTCTTTTAAATAAATATAGTAATAAAATTCTATGATATTTTAATGGGCATATAATAGTAGAGTGCACACACTGAACATGATTCATGGTGTCCTTTCCAAAATGAGTCTCCCTCCTGCAGTTTCTTCCTTGTTCTTCCTCTCTTCTCTTTAAACTAAATTCATAATGATACCACCATTATGGAAGATGAGACTGTAACACATGCCTGTCCAAAGGCTGTGTCATTCATTATTAGGGAGCATAAAAATGCCAGGAAGTCTGCTCATCTCAATAAAATTTTATTTTGGGGAGGTAGACCTTGTCTTGCGCTGCATAAGCTGAGCTCACACTTCTAGTAATGGTTTTAGATCACAAATATCACTTACATAGTGTTTTCTTTTTATCCTGAAGGATCACAGTGTGCTTATATATAAAGTATCGTCTCCAGGTGAAATACAGCAACTGTTTTAACACCAGTCAGACATTTCTGCAAAGGAAATAAAAAATATCATACCAATTGAAATCACAGGATGAACTCAAGAAGCCATATTCAATTTGCTTATTTTTAAGAAAAAAAATCTGTCCTTTTAATGATAATTAGCAAATGGTAAGATGATTAGGGGACTGGAACATCTCTCTTATGAAGAAAGGCTGAGGGATTTGGGTCTTTTTAGTCTGGAAAAAAGACGGCTGAGCAGGGACCTTATCAACACTTCTAAATACTTCAAGGGTGGGTGTCAGGAGGATGGGGCCAGGCTCTTTTCAGTGGTGCCTGGGGACAGGACAAGAGGTAAAGGGCACAAACTTGAATATAGGAAGTTCCATCTCAACATGAGGAGGAACTTCTTTACTCTGAGGGTGGCAGAGCACTGGCACAGGCTGCCCAGAGAGGTGGTGGAGTCTCCGTCTCTGGAGACATTCAAAAGCCGCCTGGACACGTTCCTGTGCTCTGGCAGGGGTGTTGGCCTAGGTGATCTCTGAAGGTCCCTTCCAACTCCTACCATTCTGTGATTCTGTGATCAGGTTTTCACCTCTTTGAAAGAGTTCTGTTTAGTGAAAGAACTACCGTTGTACAGATGCATTGATCTGTATTGAAAGGAATATAGACATAGGATATTCCCCCAAAAGACGGGTTGCTTATGAAATTAATAACATTTTATACAGCTAATCTCCAGAAATCCCAATGAAAATAATGAAAATGTATTTCTAGATCCCTGAAAAATATCATCTCAAAAATTCAAATATACTAACTCCAAAGCTTGTTTTGCTTGGTTCTCTATAAATTATTCATGCTGAATAATCATCTTCATTATCTGAGTTCTCACTTTTAGCCAACACAAGCTAGCAAGTAATACTTTGCCAGAGTTACTAATATGTCTTTGAAGCACGCATAATGTGAGGAATAATGGCAAAATATGAGACATTAACCTGCGAGAGGTCTGAAGATGACTTGCTATTTGAACCTTAGATGTTAAAGTAACAAAAAACCTACAGAATACATGGGATCAACTTCTGAAAAAATTTTGAGAAATTGAAAAAAAAAAACAAAAAAAACCAAAAAAACCTTCGTAATCTTTCTAAAACATAGTATTTCTGGTGGAAACATAAAGCATGCTAGAGAATATCAGTATTCTCTATGCATTCTGTGATACCCAAGCATAAAAAAATTTAAATGGTGGTAGTTTAATGGTGTCATGGCCTAACAAAGCCTAAAAATACACACATTGGAAGCATTTTACAGTGGGTAAACCTGACATAGTCTACAGCTGGCTTTTTCACATCCAGAAAAGAGAAACATCTCTCACTCGCAGTCCCTTAAAAGATCAGTTAGTGCCTACAAACCTTTTGAATTTATTAGTATTCATTCATGGTTCAAGATTTCTCTTTTGGATAATCTGCTTTGCATCTCTGCTTTTATCTAAACAGCAGCTGAGGAAATACAGCTTTTAATTCACAAAAGCCCAAAACTTAAACCTTGTTGCAGCATAAATTTTAAATTAATTTGAAGATCACAATTTTTCACACATCATGGATTACAGCAACATGCTTTCTGTTGTTTATCAATATAAATACTCAATACCATGATGCTTACATGAAAGCACGGTCAAATTTGAAGAAATGTTTGAAGACGTTTGCAAGATGAGGTGGTCCATATTTCTGTCTAAGTTTAGTCTGCCAACAGCTGAGCAAAGTGGGACTGAAAATGGCTTGGGTAAGTTCTTCCTCCTCGATGGGAAAGAGTTTGTCATTGCACAGACCAGAAGTCCCATATAGCCCTTAGATACGCTTGTTGGGATCTGATCATGTAAGAATTTTAGGATCTTTTGCTTGCAATATTCTGTCACATTACTAGGAGAAATAATTAAAAGAAAAAGAAAAAAAGAAGTAAGTTTTGGAGGGGAGTGGTAAGAGAGGCACCTTGACTCTCCATGCTCCAGAATAAAAAACAGCTTCCTATTATTATCCAAAATTAGTCGTCTAAGCTCTGGCTCTGATTAGATGAATTCCGATACTTTTTTATTCACAAAAGGCTTGATAAAAGTGCAAAGCATGACAACAACAACCTTTGCTCAAGTCCATTGCAGGACATTTATTCCTGTAATGACAAAATCTTCCATGGTTCCAAACCATTCTCGTAGATACAATACTGAATACTGCATGGCTCTCAGTTTTAAAGGAGCCACTTTATTTCATATATTTAAAAGAGTTGTATTTTCTTAATAAGAATCCCATTTTATTTATAATATCCTGTTGCTTCTAAAACGGGCTCTTTCATTGAAAAGAGGTTTCTAATATCACTTTTTAGTGAAAACAATAAAATATGCCATTTTATTTATGTGCTTCAGTCACCAGTTTCTAGCCAATACAGAAATTAACAAATGTGAGAACTTTTGACAAAAGAGCCCTCTAACATGCTTAGCAGGATGCTGTTACTTAGAGGAGATGTAAAAGTATTATATGTGTGCCTACATAACATTTTTGTGCCATGAAAGCTGCCTGATTGTGTTTCTTGTCACTACTAAAAAGACAGCTTAGTACTTCTTTGTCCTTGCATATATAGTCTAGCCATCAAAATGGTGATTTTTTTATGAACAGAAAAATATCTAAAAATAATTTGTGCCCACTAATATGTGCAGCATTTTTGGGGGGAGCGGGGGATATTTTTAATCCATATTTTATCCAAAACTGCACTAACATAAATAAATTTTGCTTAAAAATATATTGAATTATATTAATTTTATAATAAAATTCTTAGAATTGCTTATCAACTAACTCGAACAGCTAAATCCTTTTCTTTGCATTGCAATGAGTCTGGGAGTGACAACTTCAAAATTTATTCAATTTGTATGAGTATGTGGTTCTATGTGCTGAAAGCATCCTTTTTTGTGCTTTTAGAAACATGTTGGTCAGTGGAATCTATTCCACTCGGTAGCACTACGTTTGTAAACAACCCAGGTCCTCAAGGCTTTCCCATCCTGTTGGATGTGCAGTATAAATACTGGTATGGGTAGAGGTATGTGTGAGCATGAGCATTTACACATATGTTCTTCCTGTTCTTACAATGTAAAGGAAAATGTATAACCTGAATGTGCACTTGAAAATGGTTAGAGGATGGAAAATATCCTCATCATCTGGGAACATGTCTATGAATTGACGACAAACTGTACATCTCAGGTTTTGTAATGAGTGTATTGTTTAGCTTTAAGACAGCATATTGATGAGAACTACTAGTTTTTTTGGTGCAACAAGAAATAGTTCTGTAAATTACTAATGGATTGGTAACATCACCACTGTTTAAAAGCAAGGCATTTGGCTTTAAAAGTAGTTGCACTTTTTTTTACGAACGCTTTTAGAAAGAAAACATTAGTTGCGATTTCTGAAATATAATTTGCTTTGAGCTGTACATTTTCTGCATTATTAATGTATATAGATGTAATATCAGTCCCTTTCAGTTTATTGCTCACCAATTTTGATGTTGACAGAAGTCCTTTTCTCTACTGCAATTGTATTTTTCCAGTGATAGATTTCACTAGCAGTGATATTACAACCACAGAATGATATGAATAATTTTAAGATGTGATGAAACGATTTTCTTATCTTGCTTAATGACAATGTTGCCTATGCAGTGTGCCAAATTACCATTAAGGGATATTTTAAATCACTTCAATAAATCTTAAAATGATTTTCAGATATCACTTAATGCCTTCCAGTTGACATAACAAATGAACCATTTCAGATTTCATTGAAAGCTCTTTAGTATATGCCACCAGCCTATTTTGGAATAGTTTCAAAATGTGACAAATTGCAGTAAATCATTCTGAGACACCCCAGCACTATTTCTACAACTATAAAGTATTATAAGATGCTTTGTAAATCATTGTAGATTGCATATCAACTTGTGGTTTTGTCACATAACAGAAGCAACAGAAATAAAAATCTGTCTTAGTGAAACATTCCCTTTGTTTAACAGTTTCTCGTGTTGACACATTATGAGTCTGTAATGAGGAGAAGAGTTAGTTTCTAAATTAATTTGTCACAAATTTGTATTGAATGATGTGATACCAGAGTCCTCATGGAAGAACTGACCACGTTATTGTTGCCTACAGAACAATGTTGGCAGTCTTCATACATAGGATGCCTATGGCCAAAAAGTGGAAAATACTTTTCTAAATTAGGTAGCTAGTGAAAGCCTGTTTAAAAGCATTTATAATCATTAAATGCAATATAAATAATTGCTGTAATTTATATTTTTTTTCCATCTGGACAACATATGCAATACAGACTGAGAAATCTTCTTATCACCTTGAAAAAATTTTAACCTAGATAGTATCATCTAACAGTTTTCCACTGGATTCTGAGTATGATTTGCCACTATTCAATGCAAAAGATACAAAGATTAAGTGCAAAGATGCAATAGAAGTATCATGAAGTGCAATCTTATCATTTGTAGTATGCCTGAAAAATAAAAATACAATAAAGTACAATAAATAACAATCCTAGGATTACCACTCAAATTATGATACATGACATTCAGTAATAATACCCACTTTTAAAAAAATTGTTTTCTGTGTCTGTTTTTATTTTGTCATCTGCCCACAATTTAATATCCATGTTTGTCATTTCTTGAACTAAAAGTCTGATTCAAAGGTCAAAACTAACCAAATCTTATGCTTGTCACTTCACTGATGACAATTTTACTAAAGAAACAACTATGAATTTAAAAAAAAAAAAAAAAACTTTATGGCTATATCAGGATACAAGTACTGCTTCTTCCAGACTCCAAAGAATCTCTTCAAGTAGAGAAACACTCATATTGAAAGACATTAGCAGAGAAGTAATATTAGAACATAGACAATACAAATAAATGAACATATGCATATAATCACTTCCTGGACAGAGAAGCCTGAGCAGACAGCAATACTGCAATCTACATTCAATACTAAAATAACCAGAGAACTGAAATGGCAGGTACAATACCTACCATGTATGCCAGAGAAACTTTCTTGCACATCTCTAACAGTATATTTCATTTCTGAGCTTTGAACCCTTGCTTTTCCAGCCCTAAGACTCTCATAAACACAGATTATCAGTCATGTAGAAATATATTCTGACTTTGCGATATAGACAGATGTTTACTGAAGATTAAATTAAGAACCAAACTCATTGCGTATGTGACCTAGTACAAAAGTCAACAGAAATTACTAGTGGGGAAAGGCTGGAGCACTGAACCGCCATTACACCTAGCTTCTTAAATTTAATTTCTGTTTTGTTTCAACTGTGTTTTCTCTTCTGCTGCTCTCTATTAGCAAAAGCAGGTAAGTCATGTCTGCCAGTGTTTTTGACAGGATATATCAGATGTAATGCTGAGAACAGAAAAGGAAAAAGGCCCAACATATTTATTCTATGCCTAGGAGAGCCACTCTTGCCTCTTAGAGAGAATAGAGGCCTTACAGGTTGTTTTGTCATCATAGACACCTTGCTAGCCTGTATGAATGGAACATTTTCTGACATCTGTGACTCAGGAAAAGAGGAATATGTCTTGAATTCAACTTCTATCAAAAGTGCTTCAATAGGCTTTAGGAAGAGTAATATGTTTGCTCCCGCTCCTCACATGATTCATCATGTTCTTTCCTACAGAAATAGTTTGTACTGTGAAAAACTAGTACCGGAGAAAGGTAGCCATCAGACTAACAGTTGCTTTTACATATCTTCTGATAGTGTACTTGTGAGAGAGCAGAGAAGGCAGAGGCAAATGGTCTTGAATCAAAAGCTCCATCAAATCTGGGTGAAAAAGCAGACAAGTGGAAGTGCAGTAAGGAAAGCACTTTATTTCAATGAGTTGTTAATAGTGAAAAATCTGTGATATCAGGTTCATTTCAATAAACATTGTTTTCAGCTTAGACCATGTACATACATTTTACTTTAATCCATTAGTCATATCTGACGTGTTTTTTGCTTACAATGATTAGTGTATCAGTTGTCTCTGGAAATCGCTTCTCCAGTCATTTTGTCCATACTATTTTTTTTTTGTAGTGATTTCTTCTGTGGTTTCCTTTTGGTTTTCTGTAGTTAGGTACTCTCAGGTATTAGCCATTTGATTTAAAAAAAATATATATAAACAATTTCATCCCTCTTTTATAAAGCCAAATCATCCGACTTCTTCAAATCAGTCCCAGTTTGTCAGCTTTTTCTCCTGTCTCAGAGATACATATTTTATGTAGATGTTCTGTGGGAAATGGGGCTTTTTGCCAGGATTCCCTATTTAATTGTAACTGAATTCACAAAGTATTCCGTTCATTCTACAGGCCAGCCAAAGAGCAAGTAATATAATATTACAGTGACCACAGACTGAAATAGAATAATTTGACAAGTATTGGAAGAAACAGAAAGGGAAGACTTGGTTTCAAGATTAGCTTTGTTTAAAATCTTAAATTATTTTTGTGCAGAACAAAACCAGACACTGTTAAGATTCATAAATAGTATTAGTTTGGAATGAGTTGTGAATGTGAGTCAGGATAGAAAACAGATATAAGCGACAGATTAGCAAAGTGGATAAAAAAGCAACAAAATGAAATTGCGTCCTGAGAAGATTAATTGTCTAAAGTTACTCCCATTCTGCGTAGAAAATATTGGCAAATCATGAATGCTGAGAGAAAACCCAGTGCATATTTTAAAAAATACCGTGGAAAGCATGGTAGGTCTAATTATCAGAAATACACTTCCTATAATTTTTATTTAAGGAGGAGGATAATAGTTCGACACGAACTATCAAGGTTTTACCTAGTTTGTGCTATAGGTAATATTCCTATTAATACAGGATGCCGGTTTTGTGGATTTTGGCTAAGCACATACCATTCATTGAGAAACTTAAAATGAGATGTAGTCTTTGCCCATTGGTATACTTGCTTAGCTCAGAAAAGTTTGTACAACCTGCAGAACATTATTGTGTGAGAAGTTAAATCTCTGTTGCTCCTTTGATTCATTTTAACAGACTATTTTTTCTTTAGAGTCCATAAAGTGCATGGGAAATTCCAAAAGGTATCAAACTTGTGCCTTAAGACTATTACTTATGCCAGATTAATTTTAAGAGGACATCATAGATTAAACCAAATTGAATTAGTTAGGCACAACTGACAATACCTCCTATTTTAAGATCTTAGTCTTCCTTGTTTTGTTAACTCTAACATATTAACTCTCCTAAATATTTCATTATTTTCTTCTGCCTCACATCAAATTAAAAGCAAAGTACTTTTAAACAAACAAACAAGAACTATACCTCTTCTTAAGGCAAGTCTAAGAGAAAAAGTTGAATTTCTCAATGTGTTTAAAATGTTTAAAAAACACAACAATTTGAGAGTTTTTGGCACCTCTGAGGTTTGAAGTAGCAATCTGATATGTCTTGGGATGATATGAAAGACTCATAACTGATTTTTCTATTTCTGCTTTGCTGACCTCCTCCAGCTTCTGAAAATCTTCATTTTCCACTTGTTTTGTAGAACCAAAGACACTTGATAATAATTTCTGTGTGCCTTATCTGAATTGAGTATGCAAATGAATTGAGTTGACGGAACTCCAACATCCAAAGTGCACACGTGCTTCTGGGCTTGTTTCAGTCTCAGAGAATTACCAGTGTTTTGATGAATTTTTTTTTTCTGTTTATCCCTTAGCACTGGGAGATCCAGAGGACTTTGTGTTGATCTGGGAGTCTGAACATAGCCTCACCAGTAGTTAAATGTCCACTCTTCAGTCCTGATTCTACAATGTTTCCTCATAATCCTTAACTCATATCCTTGCAATTGTTGACTGCAACTGTTTGGATGTGACCATCCAGCCAGTTCCTTATCTAACAGTCCATCCATCAAACCCATATCTCTTGAAATTAACAGCAAGAATGTTGTGGGGGATCAAATCAAAAGCCTTGCAGAACTCAAAGTAGATGACATCAGTTGCTCTTCCCTTGTTCACTGATGCACTCACTCCATCACAGAAGACCACTAGACTAATCAGTCACGATTTGCCCTTGGTAAAGCCAAGTTGGCTGTCTCTAATCACCTTCCTGTCTTTCATATGCCTTGACATAGGTTCCAGGAGGATCTGTTCCATGACCTTACCAGGCCCTGAGGTAAGGTTAGCTGGTTGGTAATTTCTAGGGTCCTCCTTTTTGCCCTTTTGAGAAATGGGTGCAATATTCATTTTTGACCAGTCACTGGGGACTTCAACCAACAGCCTTGACTTTTGACAGTGGTTTAGCAACTACGTCTGCCGGTTCCCTCAGGACCATGGGATGCATCTTTTTGGGTCTCATGGGGGTATGTATGTTCAGGTTCCTCATGCGGTCTTGAACCTGACCTCTTAGGATGGGAGGAACTTAATTTCCCTAGTCCTTATCATGAGTTACAGGGTCTTGAGAGATGTGGGAAGAGAGATTACCAGTGGAAACTGAGACAAAAAGCCCTGATGAGAACCTCAGCCTAGTCCAAGTTGGTTCTCAGTAGTTACACCTTATTTGTAGGGGTGGTAAATTTTCTTTAATCTTCCTTTTCTGATTAACAAACCTCTTGAAACCATTGTTATTATTCTTCACATCCCTTGCAAAATTCAGCTCCAACTGTGCCTTAGCTTTCCTGTTCCCATCCCAACACATCTGAATAGCATCCCTATACATGTCCCTGGTTCCGGTGTCTGTGCATTTCTTTCTTATGTTTCAGTTTGACCAGGAGGACTTTACTCAGCCATGTTGGTCTCCTGCCTCCCTTGCCTGACTTCTTCCATGTGGGAATTGTACTCTGAGAAAAATGTCCTTAAAGAGCTGCCAGCTCTGTTCTGCTCCTTTATCCCTGAGCACTTTCATGGGGTCCCATGCTCTAATTCCCTAAACAATTGAAAGTTCACTCTCCTAAAGTTCAAGGTCCTTACTCTTCACCTGCCCCATATCCTTCAAGATTGTGAATTCCACCAGGGCATGATCACTGCAGGCTGGTCTGCTGCCAATCTTGTCAATTCTAATTATTCCATCCACATTGGTAAGCTTATCCTCCAGTTGGGCTATTTGTCACCTGGATTAAGAAATTATCTTTGATGCACTCCAAGAATCTTCTGGACTCCTTACAGCTTGCAATGCCACTTTTCCAGCAGATGTCAGGGTGGTTGAAGTCCTCCAGCAGGATTGAAACCTGTGAGCATGATGCTTCCTGTAGCTTAATTAAGAATACTTAGACAACACGCTCCTCTTGATCAGGCAGTCTGTAGTAAACATCGACGATGAGGTTTCTTGTTGGCTTGGCCCTTAATTTTTACCCACAAGCTCTCAACTTGTTCATTACTGTTTTTCAAAGACAGCTTTCTGCAGTACATCCATTCTTTTTCATAGAGGGCAACCCCCCTCACTTTTCCTTCCTTGCCCATCCCTTCTGAACGACTTATAGCCATTCATTGCAGTGCACCAGTCATATGATTCATCCCACAAGGTTTCAGTGACAGTGTTTTGATCATAGCTTTCTAGCTGCACAGTGGCTTCCAAATCCTGCACGTTACCCATGCTGCATGCATTGGTGGAGAGGCACTTCTATCAACCATGTCACCTTAGGGAGCAACCCCTAAATCCATTGAGGCATTTCACAGGTGTTTCCCTGTTGGTTCCTAATATATCAGCAGCTCCTGCCTCTTTGTTACGGAAAACTCCACCCCATTCCCTCACTAAATCTAGTTTAAAGCTCTCCTTATAAGTCCAGCAAACTTGTTGGTGAAGACACTCTAGTTCCACTTGGTCAGGTGAATCGCATCAGCTCCCAACAGACTCAGCTTCTCAAAGGTAAATCCATGATCACAGAAGACAAAACCTTAAGTAAGGCACCAGCCATGCAGCCAGGCTTTCACATTCTTAATTTGTGTCCTCTTTCTTGAAACTCGTTTTCTGGACTGGAGGGATAAAGAACACACCTGTGCTCCTGATCCATTTAGCATTGCTCCAAGGGACATATAGTCTTTTTTTTCATAGTTACAACTTGTTTCATCACAGTACCATTGTGCCCTATATTGAATAATAAGAACAGATGACAGTCTACAGGGTTCACAAGGCTTGATAGCCTGTCAGGGACATCACAAATGCAAGGCCCTGGCAGGCAGAAATTTCTCTAGAGAAATTGTCTGGATGGCAAACGGGTGCTTCAGGGCCTCTCAGTAAGGAATCTCCAATTACTAACATTTTTTGTGCTTGTCTAGTGGCACTGATTCTAATGCAGATGGCGGTTGGATTAACTTTGCATTGTCCACTTTTCCTGGGTCTTGTTGGTTATTCATGTGGTCTATATTCTCCAAACCCAGTGTCATATCTTATGTAGGGGCACTTTAGGGGAAGGGGGAAGGTTCTTCCTTGTGCCCCAGGAAGAGAAAAGGGGACAGTCTTCTTCATCTTGTGGGTTACTTAAGTCAGTCATCTTCAGGTTGAATTCATCCTTACCTTCCCCTCGCACACCCTTAAGACAGGGCTGTTTCTCAGATTGGGACAGTGCACAATATCATGTATTGATCTCCTGCTCACATAATAAATGGATGGAAAATGTTTTGGCAGCTCATATGTAATTTTCTGACTGTAGCTATTACAATAAAAAAGCTACTTTTCCGTATTTTTTCTCATTACAATGTTATTTTAATCAAATATTAAAAATGAATCTGAAAGGCAAAGCACTTGCAACAGTGGTGCCATTGTCTCTTTCTGCAACATGAGCATTGACTTCTTGCCACAGTCAATTACTTACAATATAACACTAGATGAAGTAGTGAAAGCTGAAAATATGCCTCCAGGCACCAAAACACCAGGGGATTAATACTAATGTTTCATTTACATGCAAGAAAGGAAATGTTATGTTGCTCAACTTCACAGAGGAGCAGAGAAGGACGGAGAAAGGAATCTATTTTCCTTGCATATATTAAGAAAAAGAAAGAAAATAATTTTTCAGACCTGAAAATATTACCCACATCAATTAGCATTCATGCCAAAAAATATTCTTGCATCAAACTCAGGTCTCAGGTTAAATACTAGGGGCCTTATAATGTATTTTTGTGGGGAGAAACACCCACACACACCACCACTATATTCTTTCTGTTTGGGTAGTACTGTATCCTTTGTCTTCCTTCCCAGGTTTTGTAAAACACACTGTAATGTCATCAGTCACAATATATCCCTTTTAATCTCTCATGTAACAGAAGAAATGTGTGCAAGATAAGATGAATGTTTTGTTTTAGGGAGTTTTAAATAGCTTAAAACACAGAAAAGCTCTCTTGTCCCATGCATAAAAACTCTTCACTAGCTTATTCCTGAAGGGACTGGAAAGCAGACTGCCTGGCTTTTTTTTTTAGCTAATGCTCTTTACTCTAGCAATGGCTTTTTCTGATAGACAGTGAGATTATGGTCTCTAGTACAATATTAGAACAATGCTGAGTTTTCATTTTAGCCACTAGATCCAGAAAATGCATAGTTAATCATACTTTTCTGCCTTTAATAGTATGTGGATTTGTGGGTTTATTCTGCCCAAAGACCACCAACAGACAATGAGAATGTAATGTTCCCTTTCTTTGGAAAACAGTAATAAGTTAAACACAGAATGTCAATCTTAATTTCCGATTTTATTTTATTGTGTACCAGTTAGACCAAAATAATACAAATTACTCACAAGGAATAAACACAATTACTGTAATCTCAGTTATCAGACAGATCTAGTTCAATAGCATGAGGCTTTCAAAGGCCTCTTTGCCTCAAACGGATGCTGTCAAGCATTTTCTGAACTTTTTAATTCTTTTTTATTCACTGTTGCTTATGCTACGCTTACAAAAGCTTGAAGAAAAGTATCTCCCACCTCATCCAAGCCTGCCAGTTTTGCACTTTTCTATTTGGCAAGCATTGATCTTTGCCTTTTTGAATAGTCTTAAAATTGACACTGCTGTTTTATTTGACAACAATGCACATTTCTATTTCCTGGTACATAGAAAGCCTTATTATACAAAAACATCTCTGATCAACAGCTTGACAGATAGTTACAGAATGGACTACATGAACCAAAAGATGTCTTTTGTTTATTTGTCAACTGCATCTCAGAAAAGCCAAAAATGGGAGGACACCACATTGGTTTTGTGTTCCCATAAAAAACTATTAACGTTTCCAAATGTTTTGATCTTGAATTATTTTTAAAATGCTATAGCTAGAAAAGTAGTTGAGAGAAATATCTTCTTGTGCTAAATGCAGTTTGCCACAGATCTGACTTTAGTTCTGAAAATAACCACAAATATTTGCAGACTTTTAAATAAATATGTTTATTGTTGTAGCCTACACACACATAAAGACAAAATATTTAGTAGGCATCTGTAAAATTGATCCTTCCATCAGAAAACTAACAAATGCTTTACTACTTGAATATTTTTTCTAATAGTATGCTAAGGTGAAAATAAATATCTAGGGATGGTGGCAGCAATCCTGATTTTAAAGTATCATCTTTCTCCCTCAGGGATAAAAAAAAAAAAAGTGGAATTTAAATTCTGCAGTAGAAGAAGCGGTAATCTTACATTCGGTTAAGTACAAAGAAAAAGCACTGAGGCATTCAAAATCAAACATTTCAGTAATTAAACTAGAGAATCAGGCTTCTGTTTTCTTTCTGATATTGTTTGGTTTTTATTAATACAGGGAGGATTTAACACATCATGAAGATTAACTTTATATGAGAAACTGATGAAAAATCAATAGTTTTTTTAAGGTTTAAAAATATCTTTCAGTCAGTTTACAATAAAACCTCAAACAGATTTTTAACAGTATATAATGGAAAAGTTTATTCTTCAACTAAGCTGGGATTTTCAAAATTATCTAAATCAGTTAGGTCAAAAAAGGCCAATTTTCTTTATAAAATTATTTTCTTATTTTCACAGCCATTTACCATACACTTTCAGTAGAAAGGTCATCCTTTATTCCTGCCACAAATTCTGCAAAGATATATGATACCTCAAAGCTTAAACACTTTATTTTCAAAGATCTATGTACACAATTTTCAGTCATACAAATGGGAAGTATTTTGTTAAATATGCAGTGCATTTTTTTAAAAGACGCTAGACTCTAGAAGCCCCCCAAATTCACTGTAGATTAAATATATTAATTTTATAAAAGGTTATAGTAGTTTTCTGATTTTCAGGTCTTTTTTCATCTTACTGTTACACTGTTTGACAGATAAATATTTTAGCAATCTTTCCAAAGTAAATTTTTTTGTGTTGCCTTGAATTCTTTCACTTCTGTACAAAAGCAGATGCACAAATCATTGAGAAAAATACAGTAAAATGACTTGCTTTGCATGCATGCAAAAGAAACCTAATGTAGACACTTTTTTCAGAGTTATTAAACATGCCAACAGGAAAAAAGCCAAATGGCTAACAATGTAACTCATAAATGGAAGAACAGGATGCAGAAACTTTTAGCCCATGTTCCACATAATAACAACAATCATTAGTATTCTGACTACTGCCCTAAATCT
This sequence comes from Chroicocephalus ridibundus, assembly GCF_963924245.1. Taxonomy (NCBI): domain Eukaryota; kingdom Metazoa; phylum Chordata; class Aves; order Charadriiformes; family Laridae; genus Chroicocephalus; species Chroicocephalus ridibundus. The sequence continues at coordinate 54,280,008 of NC_086316.1, forward strand.
GTTCACTGTCATCAGTCACTGATTATTTTGAAAGAGATCGTCCTGTGAAGTCAAGGGGGAAAGGCTTCTTAAAAAGATGTTCCAGCCCCGTGGTTTTCTTCATGACTGAAAGAGCTCACAAGTGAACAGACTGAATAATGGTAACTCTGATTTGATTTTCAATGTTTGCTTTCTGCTTTCATATTATATTAAATATTCTGGAAGTTTTTGATAAAAGAAAAGAAAAGGGCTTTGTGGGGGTACCCTGCACTTTCTCTAGCCTGATGGTATTTGATATATGACAGCTATATCAATTTCCTTTTCTGCCCAGGGAACACTTTTTTTGCCAGACCACTTCCACCTGGATGGCCCTTAGCTGAATTATCTGCCTCATCATTAGACTGAAATTTTACGATAGGATCCTGAGAAAGCCAAATAATACTTGTAGTAGTTATCAGATCAGACATAAAATATAGCCCGTAGTTTTCATTCTGTGAGGGTGTGTTCACATCCATACCCAGGTGTTCTCCTAGTTGTACAGCTCCTCTGAGATCAACTGTCTCTTTTCTATCTTTGATTTCGTTATGTAGTGCTAGGACTTGTTTTCACGGCATTAAGAAAATGTTTCACTTCAGTATTTAGACAAATGAACACCAAAGCTTAGGATTGTAAATGAAAGCTTAAGTACTTTAATTTGTTCCTGGAGTTCACGACGTTCTTGATGGGTCCATTCTCTGACTAATGAAAAATGCTGCTAGGAGCAGATGCTGAGAAGCAGAATGTTTTTACAAAATATAGCAATGCCTTTTTGCAGCCTTCTTTGTCTTTCTCTTTTCTACCCTGCTAAGCTAGTGGGTTCCCATCTAAGATCAGGTTCTAAGCTCAGCCACAGGCAAATCAAGTCATGGGCCACGTAGAAATGTCTTTGACACGGCAAGGTCAGTGACATCAACTCCTACAGAATATAGCACATTTGTTAAAATAGGACTAATTAAGAAAGGTGATTGCAAGGTCAGATTTAAACACAGAGAATAAATTAGTAGCCAGAAATAGAGCATCTGCTGTGACTATATCAGACCCATAACGAGAGCTGTATTCTCACCATCTCCATTCATCACTAGCAAATTGCAGCATTTTCCCTTTCTTTAGTCTTCTGACACAAGCAAAGCTTTCCCTAGTCTAATGTCACATGCTAAAAGTCCTAGCTTGTAATTCTGTAGCCACTCTGAACCTTCACCAGAGGAAGTTCTGGAAATTTCATGATGAAATATTCAGGACCTCCTTCTTGCCCCACAAGGTCAACAGAGACCTACATTCCTGATTGTCTCTTCTTCCCATGGAAAGGGCAAAAATCACACAAGCTCACAACCACAGGAATAGGAAATCTTTTATTTTCTACTAAAATTGTGATTAGTATGTGGTGATTAATGAAATTGTTATCCTCTGCAGGGGACATGGGGCAACTGAAAAGAATTTTAAAAATGAATGCAAATCTGTATGGTGTAAAAGGATCACTTTTGCACAGAGAAGGAGAAATAAGAAAATATCTATAGTGTTCTTTGATTTTTTTTTCAGAGCAGCATTCTTGATGAGAAATCTGTTAAAATGCTTTGAATAGTTTTCCTGGAGTTTTAGAGTGCCCGCTTTAAAAAGTGATTGAAAGGAGACTTAGATTCAAGCACAGTCAGTGTCTCATACTATATGTACTTTTTTCCATTCAAAAACATCCTTGGAACATCCTTATACAATATTTAAATTCAAATAGAAGTAGAAAGGACATGTGGTGTGAGCTATGAAGAGCAAAATATCCTACTTATAATTAAAACTTCACATAGTGCCTTTCACTCTGTAAAATTGTAGCTGCAGCTCTTTGGTATCTTGAACCTCTAACAAAGGTGCCATGTAAATGTCCACATAGACCTTTATTTTACTGCACATTTTTACACATTAATGTTTCCTAAAAAGTAAATAGAATTTAGCAAAATGCAACATTTATTCACCGAGAAAATTTTTAAAATACTAATCTATACAATGCACTTGGAATTTTCAGCATCTCCAAAGGAAAAGTTGATTGCATACTGCAAGTACCTCTCTCAGTAGCTTTCCTTCTGTAAATTAACCAACAGCATTCAAAGAAACAGAGCTTCTGCTCAATTTGCTTTAGTTTAATTAGTCTACTTAACACTCAACCTAAGCTAGTTTTTGCCTAATTATACCTGGCTCTCACAATTATTTTGAGTGTATATATATCTTAACACATTGAATAAAATATGATTGATGGGATACTTTTTTTTTTTACACAAAATCACAATAGTTGTGCAAAATTTCATGTTAAACTTGTTACAGAGAAGGATGTTGTAACCAGATTTATCTTTGGGCTCACGAAAATGTTGCTGATTTTGTGATCATATGAACAATAGTCCACGTAAATCTTATGAATGGATAATGACACATGCAATATTACGTAAATATAATGAGCAGCTACCTGTGTTTGCAGCTATCGGTTTTCCATAGCTTAATATTGTTTTGCATAGACTATTATTTTTGTATGTGCAGTACTTTCACAATTTGGAATGGTCTATTTGTAGACCAAAGAAGTCTTCCCCGTTTCCTGTGTGTATACAGTTTCCTATTCTTTTTATCAAACTATGACTTATGGAATTTTCACAACTAAAGTGAAATCTTAACAATTATTATGAACTGTTTTTCATAGAGAAAATAAGATGTACCATCTTGCGTACTTGTGGGCTAGGAAGCACTGCATGGCAATTCGTAGAAGCTCATGTACTTGATACTTTAATATTCTTAAGTAGCAACTCTGATAATGGTCCAGATAATGATCTATTTTGGATGTGGTTGACTGTGCCTTCAAGTGTGCAAACTCGTGAACAAACATTGCATCAAATAATTTGTTCCTTATTGCCATCCTGGAAACACGAATCTAGACAGATTCAAAGCATGAATTAAAGGCACTTCCAGGATACTCACTTCAGCAATTTTTTTTAAATTTACAAATTAATGTTTTCAAATATCATTCCCCTCAAGCCAGGATCCCATTGAGCCTCTATGTATGAGCTTATGAGCATTCAAGTTTCTGTTGTTGAATTAATTGTGTGAAGGATCTGGCCCAGTAGTATAAACAGGACATACAGATTAAAAAAAAAAAAAAAAAAAAAGAAAGGGGCATCAGTATCAGTCTTCTGATGAAGGCCGCCTTCAACTGAAAATATGTGATTGCATTATCAGTAAACAAAAATTAGTTACTTTAAGCATTTTTAGGAAAGAAACCTGTGTTTTAATTTACAGGGGCAAATAAAAAATATTGTTACTTGTATGGAAACCACTCTTTATGTATGATCAAGCTGTCTTATGTCCAAGGTAAGGAATAGCAACTAGGAAGATTAGTAAAAAAAGAAGGCTTCTCTCTTTTTTCATTTTTTTTGTCTTTTTTCTTTTCTTCTTACTGAATACCCCTCAATAACAGAAATGATGTCTGGCAACAACTTAAAATGTTCCTTAATTTTGAAAGTTAAAATTATGCTTCAGTTTCCTCACCATGGTGAAAGAAAAGACAAATTTTAAGTAATATTGTACAACCAACCTAGAATGATATGTGCAGTGCAGCACAGATATGCTACACAAGTAAGATTTCCATACTGTTCTGCATGTCTGAATAAGGCTGAAGTCCAGCTAATACTATCAATAAATAGCACAATTTGAAAGTAGGAAAAAAAAATACATATGTGACTTAATACTGTTTTTAATCTAGGCTATACACTCCTACAAGCCCTATTATAAGCAAGCAGATAGCTCTTGTTTACACAAAAATTTTTAAATTTTGAAATTTTGAAAAGTGGATCTACATTTTTTTCCCTTTTTATTTAATAAAAATAATTTAATCACTGATTTTCTCATCTCACTCACTACACTTGTTAAATGAAACCATTTTATTCATCTGTTTGTACTATAAAGAATGTTGGGAGAAAAGACAAAGCACTCTGTTAACCTTATTACAGTTATGTTCCCCATGTAGCTGAAAAATCAACAAATCAACAAATATAAGCAAACCAGGAAGCATCATTTAGAATGATTTTTAAATACGTGGTAAGAATCTTCACATTATTGTGCAGTTAAAGATAGAACGAGTATCCTTGTTCAAATTTTGGGCAGCTTCATTTACTTTTTGTAATTTTGGTTTTACATTTACTGTTTTGAAATGACAGGAGCCAGACAGAATGATACTGTAGGAGGAAAAAAATCTCTAAGAAAAAGAAAGTTGAAAATTGAAACGTATTTATGAAAGCCATGGTGATCAGGCATATATGAGCTATAACCCGTATGAATTGCTGGCAATACTAGGAAAGAAAGTGAAACTGATGATTTTTCATTTGCATTTCATCTACATAAAAAGACTATTTAAAAGAATCAAAATTAAATATGTGCAAATACAGATTCTATATGAGGCTGGTTTTTGAGAGCAAGTTCTTGTATATTTATTCTGCTAATGCCTAGATACATATTTCACTGTTGCTTAGGTGCCCTAGGCATTCTGTGATAAGTTGGGGTGTTTGAACTTGAGTATTTCCGCCATGGAATAATACAGATGAACAGTGACAGACTAATACTACAAAGAAGGATGTATTTAATAATACATCCTCTAGACTTCTAAAGGCAGCTCTTCAAGGAATCCTTAGTCTAACACTGTGTAAAACACTAATTCAACACAAATGTGTTAAATCTGAAGAACACCACTTTCATTTATTAAAGCATACACACACACACACTTATAGCCCTTATTTTGAACAAAACACTTTTTTCTTTGATTTGCATTTCCAAACAATATTTTGTATACCTGTCTATTTAACCCTTAAGCTAAGACGCACAAGAACTTCACAAGCAAAACTATCCACCACAGGCCTGATGAAGTTCTATTCTTCCTATGCCTTTGCCATTTACACCAGAGCTAACCGCACTAAAAGACTAGCCCCACTAGGCTTGCTATTTAAGCCTTGGCTGCAGTCAAAATGGTAAATCTCTTTAAACTACAGTGCCAGTTAAAAGACCTGAAATACTAAAAATGCTATGTCAGATTTGTAAAGGATTTCATTAGTTTTGTGTCTTTGTCTAAGAAACAGTTGCCAATACTCCTCTTCAGCTCTTCAGTCAGCAGGGAATGTTTATGTTAACAAAGCAAGACCACTTCTTTACATAGTTCAGGACTCTTGACAATAAAAATGGAATGAGAGATAACAAAAAACTTGGGAATCTCTTACCAAAACTGCACACTATTTACAGGGTTAATTCCAGTCAATGATAATGGGTAAATACCTGCTTAAATTCTCCATGCTGAAATGCAAATACCTGGCTAAGAAAGAACGAAAAGGTAACAGAAGATTATTTCAGTTCGCATTCAGTGCGAATTTGTGTGCTTTTTCATTTTCCTTCTTTAACCTCTGTGAGAAACTATCAAATGGGAACTGAAGAAGGGTAATTCTTAGCATATAAATTTACAATACAGCATGCTCTAGCATGCATAGGAATTAAATGCATGTATGTGTTTTAGCAAAATAATAACAGTAATAGTTCCGGGATTCTGTACTGTATTTCTAACAGACAAAAATTGTCCACATACTGGTTATGTTAGGCAGTCTTTCAGCACCAAAGATTTTTCCATTCTAATCAGCATTTGTTTTCTCCATTAAGTAGGAATTAAGTGACCATACTGAGGTCTGTAGAAAATCATTAATTAGGACTTGGAGAGCTTTGCCTTCCCCTCTTCCAGACAGTGAAAAACCAATGGCAGCAAATGGCATTCCAGTAAAAATTTTCTTAACAGAGTGACTAACAGTAATTCAAATTCTTTTTTCCTGCTTTGGACATTTTACTATACAATGAAAAGAATCACAGAATCACAGAATGGTAGAGATTGGAAAGGACCTTCGGAGATCACCTAGTTCCAAACCCCCTGCCAGAGCAGGGTCACCTACAGCAGGTTGCACAGGAACGCGTCCAGGCAGGTTTTGAATGTCTCCAGAGTTGGAGACTCCACCACCTCTCCGGGCAGCCTGTTCCAGTGCTCTGCCACCCTCAGGGTAAAGTTCCTCCTTGTGTTGAGATGGAACTTCCTATGTTCAAGTTTGTGCCCGTTACCTCTTGTGTTTATATTTGTATGCCTCTGTGTTTGTATATTTATATATTTCATATAAAATGCCTCTGTGTTTATACTTATGTGGATATACTTTATGGCACACACTGGGTATTTAAGATCTTCTGCAGACATTAATGAGTGCCTTTATTGGCCACAGTTCTTTCTTTCACTAGAATAAAATTTGTGGGGGAACATGAAGTTGACTGGGAAGAATGACAGAATCAGTGCACCGAGAAGGGGGAGGGAGAAGGTGGCTGTGTGGATGAGCTGATGTTGTAGGTTAACCCAAACGGGCAGCTGAACACCACACAGCTGCTCATTCACTCCCCACAACCTCCACACCAAATGGGACAGGGGAAGAGGAAAGGAAGAACGAAAGCAAGAAAACTTGGAGGTCAAGATAAATAATAATAATAAAAACAATGACAACAGTAAGAGTAATAACAATAGTAGTAATAATAATGAGTGAAGGATATGTGGAAGAAGAGAGAACAAAACAAAACTAGACAACTGATGTAAAGGCAATCACTCACCACCTCCCATGGATAGACTAATGCCCAGCCAGTTCCTGAGCAAAAGATGGCTAACCCTTCTAAAAGCCTCTTTTTTCCCTTTTACTGATGACTGTGACATTATACGGTTTTGAATGTCTTTTTTGTTAATTTGGGTGATCTTCTTGGCTGTGTCCCTTACCAAGCTATTGCACACCCCCAATCCATTCACTGTGGGAGCAGAGTGAGACCAAAAGCTAAAACATTAGTATGTTACCAATACTGTTAAGTTAAAAATTGTAACACATATGATCTCCTTTGAAAGCCCCATATACTAGAATCATAGAGGAAACAGGGCTTTTTTCTTTTTTTTCCCCCTCTAGAGCATATGTCTAACCTTCATGGATATTAAAAAACAACAACAAAAAAACTAATGATGGCATTTACTTAAATATGGAATTTACTAAAAGTAGTAATAGTGGAATATATGCATACACTACATCAGAGGGCAAGAGAAAAGAAACTAAGATGGTACTTTTCAAAAAGCCTTGTGAGATTTTTTTTAAGTCAGCTTCATAACATTTTGAAGCCCGTATCATGATCCTCAAAAGTTTTCCATTTAAATTTCAGAGTTTTGCTCCCACAAAAATTGGAACAAATCTTTCTGTTGATTTGAGTACACCCTAAACTGTCTACAGTTAAATGGCCACAGTAGTATACAAGAAGGTTGCTTGGGGATATTTTGAAATGTGCCTTAAGGCATTGCTTTCCAGTAAAATAAGCAGCAAATTCATAGCAGAAAATGTGAAATTTAGACCTTCTTATACTACAGTGTTTTTGAATTATAACAATTAGTCAGATGCAGCTTGCTGAAGATTAAATGAAAACTGGTAAATCCAAGTTACGTGTTTTAGAAGCATACTGCATTATAAGGCTGCAAAAAATCAGCAGTACGATCAGTCTTACTTTTGTCACCATTGTAAACCCAAAGTTTATTTTTATTCACATACACTAACATATAGACATATGCAACTTTAGTAAAGCAGTATACGCCAGGAAGGTAAAGATCTAGAAAGAAGTCAGAACTCAAACATTTTTGTATTGATTTTTTTTTTAATTTTAATTTCTAAAGTTGACAGTGACACAAAGACCATTTTTAATTTGTTTTCAAATATAAACTTTTCAGCAATGTGAAATATCAGTTACACCTATATTAGTGCACTCTAGAAAAAAAATAATAGAAGGGAAATATAATATTTGAATATCCATGTGTCTCAGTGATTCAAAATGTTTTTTGATCATAGGTGCACCTATTCTGTGCATATTGTTATTTAGAGGTCCAGGGTAATTTTTCAGATATATCACTGAACTAATAAAAGAAGAAGTTCTTTGTTCCAAGCAAGGCAGGAGATCTTTAAATCTGATTATTATTATTAATACTGTTAGTAATAGTGAGACAGAATCTACATGCTTCCGTGATATGTTGACTCTCCGCAGGCTTTTATGAGGCTTAAGGCTACATATTATTTTTTCAGAACCAGGTAATCAACATAATTTAACCATCCTCTTCAATGTATTCATCAATGACCTGGATGAGGGGATAGAGTGCACCCTCAGCAAGTTCACTGATGACACAAAGCTGGGCGGGGGGGTGACTGACACATGGGAAGGCTGTGCCACCATACAGAGAGACCTGGACAGGCTAGAGAGATGGGCAAAGAGGAACCTTATGAAATTCAATAAGGGCAGGTGTAGGGTGCTGCACCTGGGGAGGAATAACCCCATGCACCAGTACAAGTTGGGGGCTGACCTGCTGGAGAGCAGCTTGGCGGAAAGAGACCTGGGAGTCCTGGTGGACAACAGGATGACCATGAGCCAGCAAAGTGCCCTCATGGCCAAGAAGGCCAATGGCATCCTGGGGTGCATCAAGAAGAGTGTGGCCAGCAGGTGGAGGGAGATCATCCTCCCCCTCTACTCTGCCTTGGTGAGGCCACACCTGGAGTATTGTGTCCAGTTCTGGGCTCCCCCGTTCAAGAGGGACAGGGAACTGCTGGAAAGGGTGCAGCAAAGGGCTAGGAAGATGATTAGGGGACTGGAGCACCTCTCTTATGAAGAAAGGCTGAGGGATTTGGGTCTCTTCAGTCTGGAAAAAAGACGGCTGAGCAGGGACCTTATCAACACTTCTAAATACTTCAAGGGTGGGTGTCAGGAGGATGGGGCCAGACTCTTTTCAGTGGTGCCTGGGGACAGGACAAGAGGTAATTGGCACAAACTTCAGCATAGGAAGTTCCACCTAAACATGAGGAGGAACTTCTTTACTCTGAGGGTGGCAGAACACTGGCACAGGCTGCCCAGAGAGGTGGTGGAGTCTCCAACTCTGGAGACTTTCAAAACCCACCTGGATGTGTTCCTGTGCAACCTGCTGTAGGTGACCCTGCTCTGGCAGGAGGGTTGGACTAGATGATCTCCAGAGGTCCCTTCCAACCCTATGATTCTCTGATTCTCTGATACTTTGCAAAATGCATTCACATAGGGTCTGCATAAGATTTAATAGTCTAAATGGCTTATTAACTCACATTTCCAGCTGAGGCACATTTATGATTTTAAACAAATAATGATAACTCTTTCTTAGTCTATTTTCCTGCTAATAGGAAGATTTTTCTGATGTACTGTGGAAAGAAGTACTGCCTACTATACACAAAACTGAACCTCAGCCTTTAGAAAATGCACTTTATTTACCTAGTGAGCAACAGTTAATGTCTTTATCTTTCTTGTGGGCAATATGTCATTGGGGTATTGTTTAAAAGCCCTCAACAGTAAGCATGTTATGGCTCTGTATACATCTATTTAAAATATGTTTCCATGGCAGTTCTGGTAAGGAAAATTGTTACTGATTTCAGATTTAAAGTGAACAAGGTGTAGTGGTTAAGGAACACACTCCAGCTCATGACCCTTTTGCACTTCTTGTATCTGAAGAAAAGAGATGTCAAATACACTATATTTATATCCCAGGGCACCCATTCCACTTACAAGAAATAAGTACTAGATTAATAGTCTATATGAAAGCTTATGTAATGCTGCCTTTTAACATTAAAAATTCCAAAGTTAGAGGCTTCATATTTTCATAGTTTACTGATATAGAAGAATTCTGATTTTGCTACAAAAAAAAAAAAAATCACACTTCCTGTTTTTAATCTACAAAAATATAGAGCACCAACATAACAAGGAGCAGACCTTGGTTGTAGATGTTATCAAAAATTTTCTTGGGAACAAAACAGCTAGAATGAGGATATGGAACGAAATGAAGGTGAAAATGTAGTTTTTATGGATCCTGAGGTTATGAGTGGTCGTCTTTTGAGGATTCCAAGTACAGCCATATTCTTTAAGATACTGGTATCTTAAAGGTATCCAATACAACCCAAACATGTCGAAAACAGTAGAGAACTATAGCTGGCATATGCAAAATTTAGTAGTCCAGAAGAGATAGCTGTAAGTTCTATTCATTAGTTAACATGGTCTAGTGCTTAACTCAGACAAGTCTGTAACTCCATACATCACAAAGACACTAACCTTGTCATAGTTATAATTGAAAAACAGTACTAACTAAAGTTATCATGTCATTTCCATTTTATTTTTTATTTCACAGTTTTGTGTTAATTTCTGCAGAAAAAAAAAAGCATGTATGATAGACCATCCTTACAAACTGTGTTATGGCTATGATACTCTATTTGGCCCTTTTTAAAGTACTTGTTAGAAGGCTAGATGGTTAGCTGTTAGTTGATCATTCACTCCTGCAGATGAAAGAGTGTTTTAATGTGTGGTGGGTTGACCCTGGCTCCCCACCTCAGCTGGACAGTGAAGAGAAAATACAATGAAAATATCGTGGGTCAAGATAAGGACAGGGAGATCACTCAGCAGTTACCGTCATGGGCAAAACAGACTCAACTTGGGGAAATTAGCTTAATTTATTACAATTCAAATCAGAGTAGGGTAGTGAGAAATAAAAACTAAATCTTAAAACACCTCCCCTCCACACCTCTCTTCTTCCTGGGCTCAACTTCGCTGCCAATTTTCTCTGCCTCCTCCTCCTGAGCAGGAGGTTGTGGTCAGTTCATCACACGTTGTCTCTACCTCTCCTTCTTTCTCACACTCTCCCCCTGCTCCAGCATGGGGTTCCTCCCACAGGAGACAGGTCTCCATGAACTTCTCCAATGCTAGTCCTTCCCACAGGCTGCAGATCTTCACAAACTGCTCCAGCATGGGTCTTTTCCATGGGGTGCAGTCCTTCAGGAACAGAATTCTCCAGAGTGGGTCCCCAACTGAGTCACAAGTCCTGCCAGTAAACCTGCCCCCAGTGTGGGCTTCTCTCTAAGTCCTGCTTGGAGCCTGTTCCAGCGCTGGGGTCACATCATCCTTTGGACATCCACCTGCTCCGATGTGGGGTCCTCCACAGGCTGCAGGTGGATATCTGCTCCACTATTAACCTCCATGGGCTGCAGGGGGACAACATGTCTCACCATGGTCTTCACCATGGGCTGCAGGGGAATCTGGTCCAGCTCCTGGAGCAGCTCCTCCCCTTCCTTCTTCACTGTCCCTGGTGTCTGCACAGTTGTTTCTTTAACATGTTCTCATTCCTCTCTCACGCTGCTGCTGCTGTTGCTGTTGCACAGCAGGTTTTTTCCCCTTCTTAAATACGTTATCACAGAGGCTCTACCACTGTCTCAATGGGCTCAGCTTTGGCCAGCTGTGGGTCTGTCTTGGAGCCAGCTGGTGTTGGCTCTATAGGACATAAGGAATGCTTCTCACATTTTCTCATAGAAGCCACCCTTGTAGCACTCCCACTACCAAAACCTTGCCACACAAACCCAATACATGTTTAAGAGATATAGAGCACATGTGCAATATAATTTGAATTTGCATAGAAATCTTCTAACATCTCTAAGAGAACACTCAAACTTTTCTGCCACCGATCTCCCAGTTTTTTGTCTGAAATCATTATGTGTGACATGATTTAGCTGTGGCATATCACTTAAAAATGTACAGATATTAATGTTCTGTCATTTTTATCTACAGTGTAACAAACTTATCTAGTGGACTTAATTTCACCGAAATTCAGTGTGGACTAAAATATTCCACACTTTGCAAGATTTTTCCTGTGGTAAATATTCATTGTACTCTACGCCTCTGGAATTTAAACAAGATGATTTTCTGTACACCTTGCAGCACTATCCTGCAGACCTGTGCAATTAGTCATAACGCTTCCCAATGTGAATAAGTTTTGTTGATTTCAGCATGTCCCCTCATAATAATAAATGCTTGCAAAATTGAGCCTTTCATTTGTATTTTCACTTCCTGTGTCTTGAATAGTAAAGACATGCTGCAGAAAGTCTTGTTAGGTAACAGCAGCAACACATGTAATACCAGTCAGACTGCTTAAAGTCAGTAATGCAAGGAAAAGTAAGGAAAAAAAAGTGACAAATTTCCAAGAATAGCCACCTAATACTGCTATGGCAGGGAAAGTAGTAGTCTAATCAGGATCTGCAGCTAAACTGAAGAAGTTGTGTAGGAATATGATGTTAGCTGGAGGAAAGAAACTCATAAAAATCAGTGTAAGCAGATCTCCAGCTGGTATAACATTAATCGTATCTCATGCCAAATATGTAACATGTGACATACCAATGTTACCTTTGCAGGAAGGTAATCAGGAGGAATCTGAATTTTACCTGCAGTTAGGGGCAACAGGAAACAGAGAACAGGGCAAATGGGGATGGGGGGACATGAGGGAATTCAGAGCAAAACAAGATGCAAGACTTAAGCTACAGGACTGTTATTTGTTTCAAGGATGCATCCTTATTCATATTTCATTCCACTAAAGGGGAGGATAATACTCTTACATGCTTTGTTTTATTGTATCAACTATATGTATTGTTCTAAAGCAAGGAGAAAAAGACGTGTGAACATTCCACTCCTCCTTTCTCATAATCATTACTGATATTTATAACAAAATAAACAGATTGAAGTATGGAAAAGATAAGACAGAAAATACTGATTGCAATCTTATCATGACTTTTAATGTTAAAATTCAGCAGTGTACACAAGTCAAGGGCAGCACATACACCTCTTGGCAAAAGAATTACAATATTACCTCTATGTTCTGCTTGCTTGTCAGTACCAGAACAGTCCAAGCATGGCAGTACCTAAATCTGGCATGTTCATATTTGTATACATAACACATTTATTGTTTTACATTTAATATATGATATACCTTGGTTCATAAAATTATAGCAAAATATTTACATTCCCATACAAGAACATTAGCAGCTAGGGTCCATTTAGTGTAGTTTAAACATAATCACGCTATTAGCTATGTTAAGTATGGGTTTGGAGGCAAATATGAAAGTTCAGTATTAAAAAGAGTATTCTCCCAAGGCTTTGTTCTCACTCAGGATAGAACATTTTGTAAATGTTACTAAGCCTCTTCCCTTACATAAGTGTACTGATTGCATATGTGTAGCTCTTTATCTCTTTTACAAATAAATCTCATGTACTGGAGGAGTTAGGAAATGCAAAAGACCATCTGGGCATCATTGACCCACTCCTTGCAAATCTGGCAGACAGTTGTACAGCATATAGTATGTTTATTTCAATGTATATATTCCACTAGCTTGATACCTCAGAAAACATACTCAGGAGACCTCCATAGTTTTTTTACATTAGAACTGTACTCCTGAATGAGCTGTTTTGCCCATGTATGAGGTTTTCACCTTTGTATTTGCAAAGCCTCACAAACAACCCTCAACAATAAAGATGTTTGGTGTTAGAGGCTTGAGACTGGAGACAGCTGAAAAATGAATACTTAATACTTTGTCTAATCAGTCATTTGTTCTGGGAGGAAATGTGATTAAATTAGTATTAGATGTATTTGGATTTAGTTTAAATGCATACCAGCTTCTCCATTTACTGGATGACCAGAGAGAACTAGAAAAACAATTTTGCTATATTCACATCTCCCCTATTGTTTAATAAGATGCTTTGTTCCCTCATTTAGAAGTATATTTAGACAAAATTACTGATACTAACTTCCTATTCAACACCATATGGAATTGTGACAATGTTAAAAAAGAAGCTAAATTAAAGTATACTCTACTGGACTTGTTTACTTGGAGGAAATTTTAAAATAGTTCCAAACCCCCATCTGGAGTACTGTATCCAGTTCTGGGCTCCCCATCTCAAGAAAGACAAGGAACTACTGGAGAGAGTCCAGTGGAAGGCTATGAAGATGCTCAAGGGATGGGAGCATCTCTCTTACAAGGAGAGGCTGAAAGATCTGGGTCTGTTTAGCCTGGAGAAGAGAAGACTGAGAGGGGACCTTATCAATACTTATAAATATCTAAAGGGCGGGTTTCAAGAAGATGGGCCAACCTCTTTTCAGTGGTGCCTGGTGACAGGACAAGAGGTAACAGGCACAAACTGGAACACGGGAAATTCCATCTTAACCCAGGGAAAAACTTCTCTACTCTGAGGGTGGCAGAGCACAGGGACAGGCTGCCCAGAGAGGTGGTGGAGTCTCCAACTCTGGAGACATTCAAAACCCACCTGGACGTGTTCCTGTGCAACCTGCTTTAGGTGAACCTGCTACGGCAGGAGGGTTGGACTAGATGATCTCCAAAGGTCCCTTGCAACCCCCACCAATCTGTGATTATGGATATTCTTTTTGTTTGAACGAAAACAAAAGGAAACTCTGAAAACACACTAAATCATTTAAAAATAGTACAATTTGTGAAAAAAAATGCATTATGCATGAAATGACTATAAGAAAGAAAACACAGTTGCTTCTAGACCAACCACTATTTGCTTGTCTGTGGTTGTCACCATTGTTAGTTTGCTGTCAGAAATACATGTCAAGCAGACAGGCCATAAGACTCCAGGACAGATTTTCATTTATGACCTGACTGTTTTAAACATTCCGCTTTTGGGAAGGAAATCAGTTCTGTCCATAACTGCAAGAAGAAAATTCCATTAACGTGGAGGGAGGCTGAGGCAAATGAGTCTGGCTTCTGCACAGTGCAATGAGATATGGTGGGCCTCTGCTCAATACTAAATCCAGGAAGGCTCTCAGGTTTGATAAATTCATACTGATACTTGCCTTATTCAAGTCTTGTCTGGTATAACTCTTTTTTTGCAGAAAAGGTTGGCTTAAATGCTGAAATATTGTGATAATATCTTTGTACCAGAAGATAGAAAAGAGTCATGCTAGGACTTTCTTGTCCCAGAGTGGGACAAAAAGCTTATCCGAGATTGTAAGTACTGCTGTTTTCAAGACAATTTTTACCAGAGGAACTGGTGTATTGTCTGCAAGGAGCAATGAATTAAGTCTAAAGATTTATTGGAAATATGGCTCACTTACATATAATTAATTTATCAACTTTAAGAATTAGTTGTGATGAAAAAGTGTAACTCAATGATTGGGACCACAATTGGTACGGACATATTAAGTCTGGACAGCATGAATTTCACTTCTCTGAGCTGACCTGAAAAGTTGAACTAGCAGTCCGCTGAATGTTTTCTGTATACATCGTCTGTTTCCTGCTATGTATTTAATCCTCTATCCCTTATTATTATGCAAAACATCTTATTTTGTGTCAAGGGAAACTCTGGGTTTGCCTAATGATATTCTTTTATGACCTGAGAGCCGCAAAAGCTATAACCGACAGATTGACAAGGAAAAGAAATTCAATAATCTAACGAAATCTGACATAATTGTACTTCTACTTTACCACTAGAAATTATTAAGAACAACAATTTTGGTCTCATTTTGTCTGTTGTAATCTAAAGGAACATTAAAGGAGAATGTTTTCACTTTGTTAGCAGAAGTTGTTCTCATACAGGTTTCTTCTAAGAGGAGTAAAGCGCATGAAACCAGCCAGAAGGAAGTTGTAAAATATCAGAAGAAAATGTTTTCTTCCACAGAGCTTTTTTTGTTAGTAACTTCACTTGTTTTAGAGTAATAAGACTTCAATAAATTACTTTTTCATCACATGCAAAATTAATAGCATAAGAAGGTTAATACTCCTGGAACACAGGTTGCAGAGCAGTAATCCTTCAGCTGCTTTTAATTCTTATTTGAGAGTAAATACTCAAAAAACACATCTTTGTGAGGAGCACCTGAGGAAAAATAGTTTCTATATTCACTTGCAAAATGCAACCCATGTCAGGATTGTAGATTCTGATAATCTTGCATTTTTGATAATTAAATCATAGTTGTCTTTTATAACTTCCGGGAAGCCTGGAAATCCTGGAGTTTGATTCTGCATTGCTTTGCACATAGCACAGTTGCAGGCATCCTCTGTAGGAGAGGTAGAATACTGTCCTTCACTGTCATAGTGCTTGAAGGCGTTCAGACTTAGCTTAAACTTTGGCAAGGACACTCTCCTGCAACGTGCAGAAAAATAAATTTTGGCCCTTTAGATGTTACTGTTACACAGTCAAATATACACAAAAAAATACAAGAAAAGTAAAAATATAGTCTGTCCCTCAGGCAAGACAAAAACACTCCTGAGTAGCACTATGAAGACAAAAGAGTAAACAGTGCTTTTAATGCAATATATTATTTAACAGAAGGCATGAATTGAAGAGGAGAGAGATCTTCAGCTTCTTTATGCATATCTTGAACAACAGGTAAATTTACAAGAGATGTGATTCCATACTGGACACAAAGTTTAGACTTTCAGAATAGGCTTTGGTGGAAGCTGAGACAAAGGATACTGCATATTCTCTTGAGGATACTCATTCAGTGGGTGATTTTAAGTACAAATTCATACAGGAAAAGAAATGTTTTATTCCCATAGGTAACTATCTCAATGGCAGAAGACTCACAAGGGATGGTGATTACACCGAAAAAAAGCAAGTGGATCATGCTTATCAGCCTAAGAGAGAAAATGAGCCCTGAAAAAGAATTCACTATTCCAAAACAGGAAATCTGTGGAAGAATGACACATGTCTGCTCCTCTGTGAGAGGTTTTAATAGTTGCTGTCATAACCACCCATCAAATGAAAGAGAGGAAATAAGTTTAGGACTGCCTCCTAAGGCCATCTTGAGAAAATATGGCATATGGACATTCTGAGATCTGGCCACAAACCACACTCCCCTGAAAGATCTAGGCAGCATTTCAACATCCAGGGTAGCCCACTGAGCTGGCGCAGAGATCTGCACTGAAATTCTTACATAGACCTTGCAGAATGCCTCTTTTTCAAAAATCTGTTCTCTGTTTCATTTGAAATACAACATGGTAATAAGTGGCTCACTCATTATTTCAGGGGAATTTAGCCAGGAAGTTTAATTAATCCAATTCCTTTAGGGAACAATAATGGAATGTTTCTTATCCCTTGAAACATCATATTCAATATATAGCCTATGAAAACTAATAAAATGAGCTAGCCAGCCTGGAATGACTTGTTTTTAAACTAGAAAGATACACAGTCCTTAAAAAGCTAAAGAATAAATATTATTTTTTAAAAGTAATGAAATGAAACAAAAAGCATGAAATGAAATGCATGAAATGAGACTGTACAGTAGTCTAGATCATCAACTATTTTCTAATTGAATGTGATGTGACATTTTCTCATTGGTGTATTTTTCTAAAAGCGAAAATGATATAGTATTACAGACCTTAGAGTACTACATGCTCCCAGCTCCTCCCAGGCATTTGCCTTCTGTACACACAAACAAATTGGAGTGTAGACTGAATTTCTGTTCTGCTGGTGACAAGGAAAACTACTTTCTCCACTTGAGCTCCCTGTTTCTTTACTAACGTCAATCCTAATGTTCTCTTTTGCTGCCACTGGTGTTATCTTCTGTCCTACTTAGCAACTTTGTTCTTTCTTTCCATACCGTGTCATGAATGTCTAGAACCTTCACTTCAATTCCCCTTCTGGATTTCATGGAAAGTAACATAGTTAATCATACTTTTCCAGGCCTGTTTCTGTATAGCTGCTAACAAAAACTTTCTGCTTTCAAGAATATCAGCTGCCTTTAGTTATTTCTTCCTAAGATTTCTTCAAAGGGAAACACTTGAGACATCGTAGTACCTGGAAGGTTGTTTGCTTTTCCATATTATTACCAGGGATCAGCAAAGGAAGGTACAACACTGCAAAGGAAGGTGAGATGAAAGGTGGGGTAGGCGGCAGAGATCCCTGTACCTGCCCAGGGCCAGCCCAGCAGGTCCCTGATAGTGGACAGGGTCACCAGGAGCCCAGCAACCACCAGGCACATCCACAGTGATGAGGCAGGTCCAAGTGCCAGCTTGGCGGTCAAGTACCCAGGACAGCATCAAGGTCCTGTCAATCATTATCGAGGGTCCTATTCAAAAAGATTTTGCTCTGGATTTTGTTATTTCGGTACTTTTTGCTCGGAACTGATTCTGCATTTTGAGGCAGGTGGAAAAAAAGATGAAGCAAGAAAATTTTCTTTAATATGGGATTTGGATGGTGGAGTTGTCTCATGCTCTCTGGCTCAAATCCAGTATATATATGTGTGTTAACTGAATGAAAATATTCTTTGTTTCAAAGACTTTTATTCAAAAATTTAAAAATGTATGTGTTGACTTAGTTACAGGAGATACTTAAAGGGACATTAGAAAGCAATCTCAAGAAGCTTCCAAAACAAATAAAACAGACACAAAATGGGGCTGGGGTGGAGAGGCTGAAGACACCATTTGCTGGGGTCATTGAGATATTCAATGTTCTGTGTGGTTTCACACATAGCAGTATTAGAGGCTACAGACAAATCTTTGGAGTGGGTTAACAAGACTTCTTGCTTTCATTCTGTCTATTCTATTTCATTCATTTTCTCCATTTCCTCACCTTTTATATCACTGGGGAAGTCCAAATTTAGTAATTGAATTTCCTTTCTCTATTTCTCACTTTTGTTATAGAAGGTGGTAACAAAATCATCTGAGCTGGAAACAGTTTTCTTCTCACACTTTATTTTTTTTTTTCTATTCAGCTATCTAGTTTTCTGGGCTTTGATTTGTTTAATCCCTTTCAACATATTTCTGAGCTTTTCTGAAGATGTTGGGTCTCAAGCTTATTTGTCATTTGAGAGAAAGCTATTGGCCTTTTCTGTCAATGAAACACAGACATCTTAAATACAGGAATTTAGACTAACAGAAAAATGAATTAGCTTTCACTTTGGTTACTTTGGTTTCCTCTGTCTCAAAGGAATACTTTTTTCCTTTTTCTTTTTTTTCCTTAATTTCTCTGAGAAAAATGGAGACATTTTTGTTCTCTGATGGTGGTAGCAATAAGTAAAAAAACAATTAGGACTGACTACAGTTATGTCTTTACATAGAGTTGTCAGGTTCAGTGTTTCTAAAATATGTACTCCTGAAGTTAAGCTCTCCAGGCAAGTATCTGGAGTTTCTAATTTTATTAACATTTACGAAACTGGGGCCAAGATTTCAAATTTGCGGTTTACCTTAATCTCCAAAGGAGAATTAAATTTATTTCATGAGAAATTGGAAGAAAAACAAAGTTTCCCAAATAAGCTATATGACATGTTTCTGATCACTTGGATCAGAGCTCTTTCAGCCATCTGAGAAGAGGCAAAACCTAAAAGAAGAGAAGAAACAGCTTAAATCAGTTGTCTTAGCTTATCTTTACTTTTCCTCCTTTACTAAAGCAGACTTGGTTGCTTCCTTATAATGACAAGCATTATTTTTCTTATTTTGAGAAATGGCTTATAAAGTCAACTTTAAGAATGCTACTCCGCTCCATTTGCAGAGGGCAGGAGAGTGCCTAATAGAAGAAAAGCAAATGAGTCCTTCAGGATGGTTCTTGAAGGAAGGAAAAGGGAGCAATGTGTGACGATCACATCACTTTCGTATGGCCGCTTCATAGATAGTGTCTTCTACCCACTTTTTTTCAAAATCTCTTGTAAAAGGTCTTGTTTAACTAAATGAATGGAGGAGGGGTCATAGATGTCCCTTGTGTTCTGCAGGGATATGCAGGGAAAGAGAATTTGACTCCTACACAGTCCTTTCCATGATATACTGCATCATGCAGTGGGGTGTACTTATTTTGTGTTAAGCAGAGTTTTTCCGTTACCTTTTGGTCTAGAGTGCACAGTATAGAACAGTAGTTTCTACAGAAAGCAATACTAACGAGAAGTGACAACCTTCTGCTGCCCCACGCCAACACAAATTGTGCACTTTCATAGCGCTGTGGAAATGAATGCATATCACTGTTACAACAACACATGTTACCAAGGGTAAATTTCCAAGGCACCTGTCTGAACCCAGTGTTTCTTAGTACCCCTTGCTTTTTCTCATGAATTCTAGTGCCAAAATTGAGGAGCTGCAGAGTAGTAGTCATATTTGGGAGCAGATGGTCAAACCCACTCCTGTGTCCAAGTAGGCTGATGGGCATAGTTATCTGATGTGTTTAGAGATACTATAGCAAGCCAAGCAGCTCCCTTTACTCACCACCTAGGGATACACTCTGAAGTAAAGACAGATTCCCCTCTGAGCAGACTAGTTGCCAAATTTAAAAACATTTGCTGAATGTTTGCTGGGTTGTATGTGTCCCTAGAAATAATACTGTTTAATAGCCTCATTTTCACAGCTACTTTTTAAAGAGTATTCACAAAAAGATGCTAAGTGTAAATATGTAAGCTTCACATCAGCATCATGCTGTATTTTGAATATTTCACAAGTTTTGCTTAAGAAGAGCCACCGTGACCCCTGTTCCATGCCATAACTGGACCTCTGTTTGATAGGCCAGCTGACTCAATTAATTCTAAAGGTGGCTCCTGGTAGGGAAGAGGAAACTACCATTGGCGATTTCCTGATGAACTTATCCAAGTGGGCATTCCCAGTTTCTGTCTAACATAAGGCCAAAATAAAATTTCATTTTCTAAAACATGGTTCATTATTTTTTCCAATGCTTTCCAGACTCACAAATGTTACCACCTCCAGATCTAATTAATTCAGACCAGAGAAATAGTGTGTTTGATCTCAACTTGTGGATGACAGCGACTTGACTAGTCAATGAGATGATAGTTGGTGTTTACCTAATTCTATCCATAGAAATTCTACACCACAAAATAGTAAACTTTGCCTCCATGAGACCGTATGCAATTCTAGTAGCACTTCTGCTGTTCTCCAAAACTAGACACTGTTATTCTGGAAGACATAAGTCAGTACTAGAGGAGTCCTGGTATGCAAATATTGCTCTGTAAATGTTCCCTGAATATATACTACCTTTAAGGAAATGGTGGAATCAATCAGCCTTTGCACTGTTCAGAAGGAACTTAGCTATACAAAACTTTCTTAAGATTTTACAAACAAATCTGAGTATGAGTACTTTTAGACAGCGTAGGACTCAAATGTTTTATTTTAAAAATAGCTTTATGTAAGACTGTTAGCTTAAGGTAAGATCAGGACACAGCTGGAAGTGATAGAATCAGTTAAATGGATTTTGGCTACTGTTTAGACATTCATCCACAATACATGGAAAAACTATTGATTAGCTGTGATGATTAGAATTAGACAACAAATTATGATTAAACTAAGAAGTCAGGTAAGTATAACCCCCTTGCAGGACAGCAAGAAGCACCTGTAGAAAGCACTTGTGAGAAGGCTGACTACTTAGCACAGGACAGTCTGATGTAGTGATCACATGTAGTGATACCTTTATAACACAAACCACTGAAAATTACTTTTAGTTTACGAAATAAGCTTGTGAAAGCTACATTCTAGGTGTATGCTTCCTGAAGCAACAATCATTGTTAATATGTAAGAGCTCTACTTTGACTTTCAGCCCAACCTCACTACGCATGACAAAATTGTGTGGAAAAGTGTACAGTACACTCTTCAATACTGAATCATACACTTTCGATTTTATTTTATTGTTGCTTACCAAAGCAAAGTTTACAAAGCTCCAGAGAAAAAATGAAAGGAAAATTGCCTCTTTTTCAGAATTTCGTGGGTTTGATTACTTATTTTTGTTTGTGGAATAAACCACCAGTAACATTCAATACTCTGTCATTATCTGACATAGCATTTGACACATATGAGAGAACAGTCTGAATCACTTCTAGCTGGCTAGCTATATGAAATGGTGGGTTTTTTAATTATCTTTATTTACATATGTAATTATTATTTTCAGATTCATTAAAGGAACATTATTATTTCTAGTAAAATAGGCATATTATATGCAAATAAGTGTGTGTGGTCTTAGCGACTTTTGGTAATTTAGGAGTATCAGCAGTATTATCACCACACAGCACAAAGTTATTTGAGTCTTACGTGAGCTAAACTGTGATGTGTCATATGCAACATAAGCTACCCCATTAGCTAAATATGAATCAATCACTTCTATGCATTCTACTGAAGGGCTAAGAAAGGAATACGCAGATCCAAGTAAGATTCAGATCAGGTTTTGCTGAAAAATCTTCATGCTGAGAGCTCTGACAGCTAGTGAGTCATAATTTAGCGGAAAAACCTCTACCAATTTCCCATTGATGCTCATCCTCTTTCACAATATGTGAAGCAGGAGAACATGGAATTCATCACATGATAAAGTAGTTGTGTTTTGGAAGAACAAAGGAAAACCAAGTTCCAGATTTCAAGACCTTACTTGAGTCTCTGGCTGAGTGTGAAATAGTTTCACTGAAACAGATGGATTCAGGCCTCATTCAGCACTAGCAGCTATGTGCAACGTAAGGAGTCTACTGACACATACTTCCTACAACATCTAAGTCTAGCCATCTAGAGGAGAGGGTTTCTAAACTGTTTAAAGGGACCTTAACTATTTCTCATACAGTTGGGAATTGTTGTGTGTTGTGGTTTAGCCCCATCTGGTAACTAGGACCACATTGCTCGCTCACTTGACCAGTTGGGATGGGAAAGAGAATCAGAAGAGTGAAAGTGAGGAAGCACTCATGGGTTGAAATAAAGACAGTTTAATAGGTAGAGTGAAAGCTGCTTTTGCAAGCAAAGCAAAACAAGGAATTCCCACTGGGAGGCAGCTCCAGGAAAGCCAGGCTCCATTACACATAACGGTTGCTCAAGAAGACAAACGCCATAACTCCAAATGTCCCTCCCTTCCTTCTTCTTCCCCCAGCTTTTTATACTGAGCATGACATCACATGGTTTGGAATAGACCTTTAGTCAGCTGGGGTCAGCTCTCCCAGCTGTATCCCTTCCCAGCATCTTGCGCTCTCACAGCCTCTTGCGTCCTCCCAGCCTGCTCATTGGCAGGGTGGTATGAGGAGCAGAAAAGATCTTGACTGCCTGGCAACGACCAAAAAACATTCATGTGCTGTCATCACTGTTTCTCATCCCAAATCCAAAACATAGCTCTACACCAACTAGTAGCAAGAAAGTTAACTCCGTTCTAGCTGAAACCATGACGTTGTGTCAGCAGTTTTATCCAAGGGCATACAGCACTGGAAGCACCAATAGTTGCAGCTGTAGGATTATTAGGGATAGGTAATTATGGCTTGAGGCATCAAAACCTCCATCATTTTGTTGCAAATAGTGATTCAGTGGGAGCTAGAATATTTTATATGTCATCATCAGAGTTTTACTTCTGGATTTCAATTTGTTTCTTCTTGTAGTCAAAGCTCTTTTATGCAAAGGCTGTGGGAAAGAGCATGATCAAGGTATCACACATGTATTGCATATTTAACTGGATTTCTCAAGGAGGAGCAGGAACCCTACAATGGAATGCAAGTTGTTTGTTATCAGAAAATAAGGGATTCACTGTTTGGTTTGTTTGGTTGTTTCTCTTTCAGTTCAAACAGCAAGAGGATAATTCATGCTTCAGCTTGTTTATTTTATTTTATTTTATTTCTTTCCAGAAGGGATATATTTTTTTAAATATATACATTTGTTGTCTTTTGAATAGTTTTCATTATCAAGACACCTTGAAAGTCTGTCTTCCTTATTTAGTAGAATAGCAAAAGCTAGTTCATGAGGTTCCCAGTTGCCTAAAACACAGTAGCATTTGTTGGAAGCAAGCAGCATGCTGTCTGAGTCTAGCGATTCAGAGATGAGGAAGCTTGTTATGGGTAACTTTGCCCTGAGCAGTAGATACCTTCGCATTTAGAAAAAGGTGAGAATTTGAATGTACAGCAAAAAGAACTGGCCTTCTATGTCTACAAATGATGAAAAATAAGTGCAGCTTTTTCAAAAGGGAAAAAAGACTGCAGTTGCAAGTCTTGGTGTATTTGTGAGACAAACAAGCAATTATAGAGAAAAAATGTTAAGACTAAATGTCAAATGTTGGTGATCTCATTCAATTGCAGCATTTTTGTAAATTACTTTTGTTCATATTAAAGTGCAATTGATAAGGAGGAATTTATTTTTCAATTAATAGATAAAAATAAGGGCTCAAAGATTTACAAATGGATTTATTTTGCAATTAGAAAAAAAAAAATTCACTCTGCAACAAAGAGTTGTGCCTCTGGGTAGCTAAGAAATCATTTTTACTCTCTGGGCTGTTTTTTGAATGAAGCAGCTACATCTTAAAGTGAGAATTACTGCAGTAGATCTTTGCTTTTCTGAAAAATATTTAAAATGATTGCTGCCATAAAATATTCAATTCTACTTTTACCCCTCACCAAATGCTACCTTATCAGACAGGTTTTGATAAAAGACTATGCCATTTCTCCTTTGAACACTAGGGATATTAATACTTACATTACCTGCCTCTGGGAATGCTGTGAGAGATGATTATTAATGCTTACAAAATAAAGCACTACAGCAATAGAAAGCATTGTAGTATTGAAATGTGAATACATAGGCAGTGTGCACATTTCTTTATTATGAAAGTGTCAGTTCCATTCTTAAAACTGAGAAGAAATTTGCATATCGTAATAATGTCTGTCAGTAGACGTTGATCGGTAAAGAAAAATTTTCAGATTTATTCATGTGCATTTTCTTATTCCTATAAATAGCCATTTGTAAGAAGTATGTTTGTATAAATCAGGAATATCTCTGATTAGATTTAGCAATAAATACAAAAGCTAATTTATTAAATTTAAATTTCTAAAATCATTAATTTCTTCAGGTCATTTCACGCAAGTAACCAATTAATGTATCCAAATTATTCAAACAGGATTTCTCTGTTTCTCAGATCTGATGTGGCAACCTAGTACTGTTCTTGTAGCAAAAAAAAACCCCGCAGTCTTCTTAATTCCTTTTTTCTTCAGTCTATCACTTGATTGAATGGATCATAGAAAGGGTTTTTGTACAGTCTTTCAACATTGCCCATTATATCATCTGGGATCTGGAGGAACAAGTGTCAATACAGAGGAAAGAGCAATGGAGTAACTCTACAGAAAATTACTGTTTTTTCAAGCATGCCATACCTCAACCATTTGAAATAAAAGCATGGTACAGAGGGAGATATGGAAAGCTACTATAAGAATATAAACTTGAAATACTGTAAAATTCAGGCTAGGGAAGTAGGTTCAAAGACTCCCTTTACTTTCAAACCAAGGTGATAACTGCATAATCTTTGCACTAAGTAACAGGATTCATGCAGCCTAACCATCTGAATAAAGCTGTTATTTCCACATCCACTTTGGAAGAATTCCAATATTGTAGGAATTGTGGGCCCACTGTTGAGTGAGACAGGAGCCATGGTGACAGAGGATGCGGAGAAGGCAGAGTTACTGAATGCCGTCTTTGCTTCAGTCTTTACTGCTCAGCCCAGCCCTCAGGAGACCCAGACTTTGGAGGTAGCAGGGAAAGTCTGGAGGAAGGAAGACTTCCCCTTGGATGAGGAGGATCAAGGGAGAGATCAATTAAGTAAACTGGATATCCACAAGTCCATGGGTCCCGATGGGATGCACCCACGAGTGCTGAGGGAGCTGGCGAAGTCATTGCTGGGCCACTCTCCATCATCTTTGAAAGGTCCTGGAGAACAGGTGAGGTGCCTAGAGGACTGGAGGAAAGACAGTGTCACTCCAGCCTTCAAAAAGGGCAAGAATGAGGAGACGGGGAACTACAGGTCGGTCAGCCTCACCTCCATCCCTGGAAAGACAATGAAACAGCTCATTCTGGGCATCATCTCAAGGCATGTGGAGGAAAAGAAAGCTATCAGAAGTACTCAACATGGATTCACCAAGGGGAAATCATGTCTGACTAATCTGATAGCCTTCTGCGATGCCATGACTGGATGGATAGATATGGGGAGGGCAGTGGATGTTGTCTACCTTGACTTCAGCAAGTCTTTCGACACGGTCTCACACAGCATCCTCATAAGGAAGTTTGGAAGTGTGGGTTAGATGAACGGACAGTGGGGTGGATAGAAAACTGGTTGAAAGGCAGAGCTCAGAGGGTCATGGTCAGGGGCACAGGGTCTAGTTGGAGGTCAGTGACAAGTGATGTTCCCCAGGGCTCAGTACTGGGTCCAGTCCTGTTCAATATATTCAGCAATGACCTGGATGAGGGCATAAAGTGCACCCTCAGCAAGTTTGCTGATGACACAAAACTGGGGGGGTGGTTGTTCCCAATTTCCTCACCTTATGCACGTGCAATCTCTATTCTCTTCCTTCATTCAAAATTTATCTTCTGGAATTCCTTAATCTCTGAAAATGTGTGTAAAACCCTGAAGAAGTCAAGCAAGGGTCTTCATTTCCACTCTTAGGTTTGGATAAGGCCTTATGTCTCTCAGAAAATTCTTGCCTATGAAGGACTCAATTATTTGGTTAGAGTGGAGACCAGAGAGCATTCAGTCTGGAATTTAAGCAGCCAGGCATATCATGGTGTGACCTGTGCCTTTCATTCCCATTCTCCCTGTGCTTTCTTGTGTTCAACAGTTCTCTTGACAGCTCATGGTTTGTTCCTGGTCTTAGAATAGAGTTGTCTGGTAGAACTAAAGTTTTATAAGTGTAAATTGCATATATTTGAACATGCAAATAAGAAATTTAATTATTATTTCAGTCTCAATAGGTCTATAGTTCCATTCAAGCCATGAAAACAGCACCTGAGGAATGACAAGTCTGATATTACAATAATTTGCTGCGGATCCAGTCTAAACACCTGATATTCAGTTTTCCTTTGGGACATATTTGCACAACTTGTGTCAAAAACTAGTTCTTAGATTAATTCTTCTCACATTTTTCTCTGAAAAGCTGCTCTACGGTTGGCAAAATCCACAAAAACTAAATGTCATGTAGCCAGGAAAACATCTTAAAAGGAATTATGGAATAAAAGTTATATGAGAAATTCATGGAGTCCCAAACTCTGTTTGGTGAGGTATCTGTTATGTAATACTGTGAAGGTTAGCATTGATTTTCAAAGTGATGAGGCCATCACAAGAAAAGCCAGACTTCCAACCTGGATATCAAATTTTCACTAGATCCAGAAGTTGAGCACAAATGTTTTGCCTAAGCAATGAGTTTCGACAGTAATCCTCTCTGAAAGTGAAAGCTTCATTGACATTGTGTTTATTTCTTCTCTTGAAACAATGAACAAAAATGTCCACTGGTGTCAGTTGTGAATCTTTAATATAAGAAAGTGCATAAGAAGGTACAGTAAGATCATCTAGTCATTTTATGGCGAAAAAAACCCAAAACAGTTATCCTTTCCTCTGTACTCTAGAGAGATCAATTCAAGAAAAAATGGTTTGTTCTGTTATCCAGATGATACACAGACCTCAGCTACTGTTTTTACTGCCATGTTGAGGAGTTAATCAAGCCTTTGTTTGCAATATAGTCCCCTTATAACATAATTGCTATGTGACTGTTGATTTGAGTTTTAATTGCCTGATAAACTGAGTGTAAAAACCTATAGTAGGAGAAGAAATAAGAGAAAAAGAGGATGGTGCTCAGGCAATTCAATGTAAAAACATTTACATAAATTTGAGCACAAGGACCTTACAGTTCTAGATGGCATGAGGTTGGAAAGCCAGAAGGGGGGAAATTTGTCCTTTTGAATTCTTCTGTTATGTCTTTGCATCATGCTGGTTGTTTTGGCTACTCTTATGGAAATTATTAGAAAAAAATAGTTCCTGGTTAAGTCATCTCTGTGGCCATGTCAATTTTATTAATATCCTGCTGTAAATAGCACATTTTTGTCTGGTTCCATTAAGGACCTGTTAGGTGATTTAAAGTAAAATACAATGTTGGGGTTTTTTTTATATACACAGATACTGCCTACACAGAGGTTTGCTTGGAAACCAGGCAATTTTGAGACATGGCCTTTGAGATAAAAAAAAAATATCCAAGACTTCAAAAGCCCCAGGATCTGACACATGCTGTATGATTGTGTACCTATGTTTGTATACTATAAATCTGTGTATTTTATTATTATATTGTGATTATTATTTATTTCTAAAAACCAGAAGATTCTTCATTTTATGCTGTTTGGAATTTCTTGCTTGCTTTCATTTTTCCCTTGGGACTGCAGAAGTCGGTTTTATTTTATTTTGTTTTGATTATTATGTGATCTCTCTACACTCTTCGGCCACCTGTTAAGGAAAATACACCATTCCATATGTCTGATGATTTATTTGATGATATATGGAAATGCATGTTTGTACATATGCATGTTTGAAACGTATCTATATGTCTTGTCAGAACTGAATGGTTTACTTTGTGATGGAAGAATGAGTGACCTGTATGTGTACTATCATAGTATTTTCAGAAAAAAAAATACCAAAAACCTCTCCAGCCTTCTCTCCATGATATCCCCTTGTTATCTTTCCAGAGCATATCAGAGCTCCTCCATCACGTTCTTGAAAGTGGAAAGGATAGCTAAAAGGGAACGAAAAGATTCAAATTTTGTATTTTGAAGGTGGAAGTCACAGCTGGAAGACCATTTTCTGTGATCATACATCTTCTTTCCATTAAGATCTGTCATGTAAACATCATGACTCCAGACTTTTCAAATTCTGGGCAAAAGATTTGAAAGAATGGAGCAATTTCTGTGCATCTTCATTGTGAACACAAATGCCCTATATGGTTCTTTTTCAGACAGAAGGTGAAGAGCTCAGGATCTACCCGATAAAGACAAAACAAGTGATTTGTCTCCTTTTTCATAGGGTGATACGTGCGATCCAGTCATCTCAAAATATATTAATGCTTCAGTATGTTATTTGGTGCAGTACTGATCTAATAAGTTTAACAGTACACCCCTTTAAGGTTTGCTTTGACGACCAGTTTCAAAGGATATCCAAAGAATAAAGAAGACGCTTGAAAAACAACTGTGTAAAGAACCAAGTATCAAAATAAAAGGAAGTTTCCATATTCCCACATACATATCGGAGATTCAGCTAAGGTTCACAGTTCCAGAAACTATGGAAAAACAGACTGGTCTGTCTAGAAGTTCTGGTTTAACTCTTGTAAGTGGGCTTTCCTAACCAGCTTAGTACTTGTGGCAGTACATATTGATTTTTACCACCTGCATGAACCCTCTTAGGCTTTCTCAGAGGCCAGAAACTGAATGAATGTGTAGGCCTTACTGCCTTTTTGTATCCCATCATCCCAGCTTTGCTAGTAAGCAAACGAAACAGATGTAAAGGTGTTTGATCTACTAGTGGCTCTCTCTTGCCAAGTTCTTCACTAAAAAAGTAGTGCTGTTTCTGCTTCTGATCAGCAAATTCTAAAATTATACTAAAAATTACTTATGAATACTAATATATAGCCACAATAGTAAATACTTTTTTTTTCCCACAGAAATGATTGATCTATGATTCTACAATTCTATAATTCTATGAAATACTAAAATTATTCATAACATAAGATTATCCCAGTAGTTTTATCATAGTACTGTATCTTTTGGGATCTCTGGTACTTTTCTTCAGCAGACTTCTGAATTCATTCTGATACTGTTATTCAGAGCTCCTATATTGCAATGCAACTGTTAGTGCAATAAACACCAACTAGTCAGTGCAGTACCTTTAATTTGAATTAGGCCTCTTATTCTTTTACATATTGCAAAGGCATAATGTATAATGGCCCACAGATTAAAGACAGAGGAACACAGCAGGAATGCTGCATTTAAGTTTGCTTATTTTCTGATTTTAAACTACAGCAATTTTGAGTTTAAAACAGCACTTCTCCCTTACCCATTAGTAGCCCATTGATCTCTACAAGCCAACATAGAAGGGCTGTGTTACTCTTCCCGACTGCTTTTCCCTTGGGGAACATAATTTCTGAGAGTAAAACAAATAGGTAGGCAGCTACCATTGAACACTATGGATTGGAAAATAAAATAATGATCACATGCCTCAAGACTCCAGATGTTACAAGAATTTCAAGATGTTACCTGGAACTGTGGAACTGTTGTCATGTGGCACTCTAAAAGTGACTTTTCTGTTTGGCAATGTGTAACATATAAGTCTCCAAAAGAAGTACACACATCCTCCTAGCAATTCAAAAGTCCTTCTGGATTCTGCAGACTCTGTAGCTACATGCACCATTTCTGTTCTTTGCTCAGGCATCAGCTAATGAGGAAAACTAATGAGGAAAAAGTGGATCTCTCTTCTCAAGAATAAGGCTACTCTTTAAGACCTAGCAAATCTGCTACATGTCTCTGGTCTTGATAAAGAGCAACAGGTCAAGTGGAAACACTGACAGTCATGAACTCTGAGGTTTCACAACCTATGCCTAAAAAAGGCCAGCAGTCACTAGATAGCAGAGATTGGCCAACACACAGTAAGGTGCAGTGTAGGTCACTCTTACCCACTTCAGAGTTGTTACTTGGGAACAACAGGCTGCGTTGAACATGAAAGATGACACCTTTTGTACAAGGGAGTACTGTCAGCAATATTGCTTCTTGCCCAAACAGGTACAACATGATAGACTCTCCAGGAGAGCTGCCATTTCTCATACTTCCTTAACCTACGGAAAGTCTGCAAACAAAGAGAATTTTGACAGGAGACACCATTGCTGTTGTGTAGGTCAGTGAGGCTTGCTGGTGTTTCTTACTGCCAGGAAGGGGTAAGGAGTATGTGCCTCATGAGCAAGGCAGGACATTAATCAACTGCTACCCAGTAGTGTCCTTCCCTTCCATAACTTAGTTGTTCATGCACCTGTAAATTCTGCAGCAGGGACTGCAGACCCATGTGAAGGTAAACCTCCCTCCCAGTGCATCTCCGTAAATACCAGCTTTCTCTGCCACTCTGTGGAGGCACTGCCTCCTGGAAGCCATCCTCATTCGTACACATAGTTATTCACTGTTAATTATATATGCACATATTAATGGACTTCTGCTAAAGCATTTTAAATAATTCCATTCTGGGTTTTGAAAATGCAAACATGTTTTATAACTTGTGAAAATATGAAGGGGGTATGCATGGGGTGTTGAGTGTTTCCCATTAAAAATTAGGAAATTTTTGATGGATACAATATGGCAGAATATATTAAGATAATTAATTTATGTTTGTTCCAGGTTTTTTTTTTTTCATTTCCCAGCATGACCTCTGTTTTATGCATAACAGAACAATCAAAAATGGATTAGTTTATAGACTGAAAACACTCAGAGCTTTATCTTTCCATGGAAAACTTATCTAGTCTAAGATGGTTTGTACTTTGATTGATGGAAACCATAGTAATTTCTTTTACTTGAGTCAAACACTCTGACTCAAATATTTCATCACAGTCACAGGGTTTTTGTTGTTTTCACAGCTTTCTGATCAACTATTTTTTTTTACTCTTTTTTTTCTTCACGTAAATAAAATTGTTTCCAGGATCCAACATCTGGCACTTACTGGGTGAAGGAATGAATGGAAAGACAGTGTGTTCATAGGATTACAGGACAAGTTGAGAAGGAAAATTTATGCAGAGTTTTGTAAGCTTAGTGAGGCAGAAAATAGATTGGGGTGCAGAGAAGAAATAAGGTGTCAGTCAAAACTAAGCATACAGACATAAGCTTCCACAACACAAGAGCAGTCATGTGCTTTCTTAGCTTTTGTGACTTCAACAGTTACTTCTGCGTTTGGGGAGAACAGCAGACAGATGTTTTCTAGAGATCATACTCTTAAGTGACTCTTTACAAGTCTCTTTTAAAGCCTGGCAAAATCAAGAACACAAGTACCTTGCAAGATGCAACAGAGGGTAGAATGGCTTCAAGGAAGGATCCTAAAGAGGCAAAAAACTTTGCAGCTGAACACTGTAACTTGGCCATTCCATTCCCTTGTGCAAACTGTTTTTCTTCAAATTTATAATTTCATCTCTGTATTTTTCTGTAGCATAGTGGAGGTCAATGTTTTGTAGTCAATACTGAAGAATGAAAACAAGAATTATATGCACATAGGGTATTGTAATAGTAAAGTCAATCTGCTGCAACTGTTTTTCAAGCCCTCCTGTGTGGATATTTTTGTCTAATGGCTTCTGCTGATCTCCTTTCTCTATTTGATTTATAAGCAGGGAGCTGTCCCCTGAAATGACTGAGAATGACAAGATTTTATAAACGAGATTATACTATGAAATATTATTGGCAATACTATGCAAATTGCCAGAAAGGCATTAGACTGCAATTTAACTAGCACCTAAGAAAGAATGTCTATTACATATGTGACACACAGCAATTAAAGAACTTGTTCATTTGCATGCAAAGTATCTATTTCATTATTTTACTTGAAGCATATACTTAGTTGCTTTTGAGATAATGGTACTCAAATTTATAACATTAAAGAAGAAAGAACATCCTGAAAGAGTCCATTTTAAAGGTAAAGGGGCAATGATCATCTGTCTTTGGTAGCCTGAACTACACACAGGGCTATCAGCTGACTTCAGTTATATCCCCTCAGTAACAATTTGATAGGTTCTATTGAATGCCTGATTATTCTATAGAACAAAATGTTCATATAATAGTACCAACATTATAAAGTCAGGTACTTTATTGATACTTTCATGGGTTAGAGCTCATGTGCACAAAGAGTAAGTAAAGTCACTTCACTGTTATATGGTGGATAAGAAATAATAGATCATCCAATTTTCCAAGACATGTTTCCCCTATCTCTTACTAGCACACTTCTATCAACACATTTAGATATTCGTGGCAGGTTAATATGGGCCATTTTCACCTGGCAACAGCATCAGCCCTTAGCAACAGTGTGTGTGTATTCAGACTACCAGTAGCACTGAGCCAAAACGGAATATCAGACTATAGAAACCTTTGGACAATGTATGTCATGAATTTTCAGATATTATTTTGCCTTAGCAACAGTCTCATTTCATTCCCTAGCAACTCTGAATAAAAACTCAGTTTTGTTTTCTGCTCAAAATTGCCTCTTGGGAAAAACTAAGAGGATCCCCTTGTTAAATTTAATGAAATTCAGTGTTTCGCTTATTCCTAGTTTAAGATAAACAGCAGAATTCAATATTGCACAGTAGTGCTCTACATCTACACAGTATGTCATGGCTTGAGAGTTACGAAAATTAAGGTGGTAGAGCTGTATTTTAATGTTATTCTTTTACTTCTTTATACATACTTGTATACAGCTACTATTTCACAAATTTTTATTAGTATTATACATGTACAGAAATCATTACTTTCATCTATCAAGCTTCTTGCATCCTGCCTGAGCAAGCTTTTGTATCATTTGATAACAAAGGCCTACGTATTCTTCTACTGGAATCTTTGAGGAGAAAATACATTGTCCCTGAAGGGAGTAGTAAGTCTCCACTGCTATTTTATTGCCATTCATACGTATGCTGTCTACTTACCCATTGGCACAGAAGTATCAGCTAAAATTGTACAGTAGGCCTGTTATGATGAACATCCACTTTGATTGTGATTAGATTTCGCAATATTTCTGTAGTGCAGCAGATACTTATCTTGTGGTGGATACTTATCTAGCAGTGGTTCCTCAGTGTGTTAGCATTTTGTGTGATTTTCATTTTCTGCTATTATCTCACCATATTGAAATTATTCAATTCCTCTTTTCTCTGTTTAAAGTGCCTCCTGGACTCTGTATTTGAATGTTTAAAGAAATATGATCCCCATTGCATTCTTAAAAGAGAGTAATTGACATTGTGTTAAAAAGTATTTGTGTATAGTGTAGAATTCAAATGAGAAAAGGAAAGGAAACAAAAAGCAATGTGAATGATCACAGAGCTTGTTAGTCCCATTTGTGTCTTCTGTCTGTTACCTGTGTCCTTACTCCACTGCAATAAAAACATATATATTTAAATACAAAGGGATACAATTAATCATCTGCATTCGATATGAACTGTGTCCTTTTTGCAATTTTCAGTGCTATCTTATGCTTACACAGCCTTCATAGTCTTCATATAGGTTTTTTAAACAACTAAATTTTACACACTAAGAATATGTGTGCTTGTAAGAAAGTGAAATACTGTGTAACTGCTAAGTGACTTGAAAGAAACGAGTAATCTGACCCACAAACACAGTAAATTTTCAGGCCAGAAAATTTTCAGTCTTTAATTCTGTGACTTAGACTTGCCCCCACACTAAGTAATATTATTCATCTTACCTCACCACACAGCACTGATCTGATTCCAAATCGTATCTACGAATGATTTTCTTTTATATGTTATACACACAGAAAAGGTATACAATACTTTTCTGTGTATGCAGTCTTTTCTATATAACCTTTCTGCTTTGGCAACCAAGATACAGAGGGCATTGCTTCTTGTTATCATGAACATGCTTTGAAATGTCTCCATTTCCCACAGTCATTTCCACTTAACTAGACTCAGTTTCATCTTATTAAAAACAAGGTCCTCCTGATCATAAAACAGCCTCATAGCAACAATAAGCTACAGCACAGGAAAAAAAAAACACAAAAACAAAGCACAAAATAAAACAACAACAAAACCCACTCAAATTCTCTCTTAATTAAAAGTATCATATTTGTTTGAATAAGAAAATATATGACAAAATATGGTGAAATACATGATTTATTATCATTATTATTATAGTTCAGCCAATCATGTTCTCTTCCTGTGCTACATTTGAGGTATGGGAATTCTTTTGGTGCATCAGACAAGAATGTGGTTTCTGGTATGACAGTTCTGTACATGTATACAGTGTTAATATATCTGGTTATGTCCTATGTTAATGTTAGCACATGAAGACCATGGAATGTTATCACATATTTCAGACGAAACAACAAGTATACCTTGCTTATCAACCCATGCAGTTATGCACACATATAAATATATTCTCAGATACACACAATCTTTAGATAATCACGAGAGTCAGTCAATATATGGTGAAATCTGGCCTCAGAAATTCCTCATGGACAAACAGAAGTCAGAGTTTAATGATATCTTATTGCCATATAACCCACTACTTCCTCTATTCTTTCTCTACGGACTTCACATCTAGTTTAGCTTCAGAATACCAAAATTACAAATTTTGCATATCAACTTTTTAATGAAAATCAAGCAAAGGAAGTCATGTAATCCCTTCTCTGGATACAAAAGCAGGTTAAGACACAAATAAATGGTAGTTTATCAAAAGAAATAAAGCCGCAAGTGCTACAAAATGGCAGAGGTGTTCTAACACCACTTACAGAAATAAATCAAATGCCACATTAAAAATTTATTTTGATTAATTTATCTTTGAAGAAAATATTAGAAAGAAATTATATTGGATGAGTGATTAGTTTATCACTTTGGGGAAAACAGGTACAATGGGTTTAGCCTTTAATAATGCATAATTGGAAAACTACTATTTGGACAGAGATTTCTGGCATGGCTGTGAAATAGAAAACTGTTTTAAAATTAATTTCTGGTGTTAATTAAAGGCCTGACTCAAACTCTCTCTGAAGACCCAGGGAAATTTATCCATTGCGTTCAGTAAATTTTGGAACCAATCCTACGTTATCTCTACCAAAAGAGGAAAATGCTGAATATTGTAATTCAGATTTTTAAAAGCAGCTAATGAGTTTGACAAAGAAAGATGAAAGATTAAAGTGCTGATATCATGAATATGGTGATGTCAAGATAGAATATTAAACCATGGTACGGACATTTATTCAAGTATGTATCTGCAGTTTGGAATAATTTCCCAAATTAGGGGAGGGTATTCAGAAGTAGTTCTGAGATTTCTCTTGATTATAGCCAGTTTTGGGGAGGACCATCACACTGGAAATCAGTCAGACAAAATCGCACAATAAGAAGATGCAGAAGTACATATATCTTATTGATGACTGGAAACCTATTTTTAAATTAGAAACAGGGGCAATACTTTTGGGGGGGGAATCAACAAAAATAGTAACCTTTCATTAAGTGGAAAAGTCTTGCCATGTTCTACACAAGTCAGGAAAACAACTGGTTACTGTAAAATATTTACAAACATTGTTCTATAATGTAATATACCCCAAGAGGTTTAAGGTTTTGCATGTCACTGATCAGACTGCAGCTAACATGAGTTAAACTAATTTTCCTGGAGTGGATCCCACAGTGTGTATTGCTGTTGTTAATCATTTTATTGATTGAAGTTCATCCCTGTGCAGAGGACCTGTCCAATACCCATGGAGAGAAATTAAAACTTGCTCCTGCAAACACTTAAGCATCTGCTTATTTTTGCATGAGTAAGGAGCTCTCTTCAATTTTAGCAGGCTTGCTGATGTGTATAGACTTCAGTGTTCATAAATGTTTCATAGCATTTCTGAACATAACTGTCGAGAAAGACTGTGTTCCAAATGTGTAGTGCATTTATCTTGTACTGGCCGTCAGTGTAATGGTGAATTTGCATTAAGTAAAATGTTTGCTCTGCAGAAATATAAAAACTTTGGTTGCTTGACTCCATTATTAGTATGTATTGTGAAGACTGAAAATATGATTCTACAGTCCTTACTTTGACTCAGAGGACATCTTTTATTGACAATAAGCGGACCAACATGTAGAGGTGCAATAGCACTGAAATTAGCAGAGTTGTAAGTGGTACAACTAGTACTAGTACTAACCTACAACAGCAGCATTTGGTGCAGTGCTTTTGAGTAAATTATTGCTTGAAGAGAAACTGCATCTGTAGTCTTTTTCAATAATAAATATAATAAAAATAATAAAGATTATTGGAAAAGGTTTTATGTTGCAAGCCTGAAAGCAAAAAGTGTGTTAGAAGGCCTACTAAAGAGGACAGGTATCTTAATACTGCTGGTTTTTTTTTTTAAAAAAAAAAAAGAAGCTGAAAGAAAAGGTTATTCTACCAAGAGTGGGAGAAATGGAAATGGATAGAAAGACTGAGCTGCTCCAAAGCCAATTAATATTTTTTAAATGGTAATTACCATGACTAGAGAGAGTGAGAGAACTACTGAAATAATAGATTAAGAGAGAGTGCAAAGACTGGTGAATGATAAAGAGAACACATTACATCATTTTTACTGGAAGTACTTCATATGAAGTAAACATCCAAAGGGCAAATTCTAACTGAACCTCTTCAGCAGTGGAGGTCTCCAAGAAGAGTTGAACTGGTGCTTTGAAACTATTCTGATGAGTGGAACAGAAAATTCTCCAGGAACAGAGACAGAATTCTTCATTTATTTTAATTACATTTTAGCTCTCAAGTACAATAAAGGCTACGCCCACTGTTTGCCCATTGGATATTTTATTTATGCAATGGCAGCATATTTAATTTACTTTTCTAAAAATACACCTTTCCACTAAACTATTTTTTAAAATACACTTATATTAAAATACACTTACATTATTTATTTTTATGTTTTTGGAAATACATGGCCTAAATTGCCTTAGAGCTCAGTGACATTCCTTTGCTCAATGTATTTGACACTCAGTTAGTCACTTGTATTGAATCCTTACTGGAGGAGCTAAACTATGTATAATTTATGTCTCTTACCCTCTCAGTAGAGCTTCACTTTGACTATTCACATGTGAAAAGTTACTCATTCATCTAAGTATATGCAAAATCTTCCCTTTAGATTAGGGAGTGGGAGATATTTCGGGGGGCGACATTTTTCTCTCTTTTATTGAACTTTCTGATGAACAGCTAGAGTAATAAAAAGCACTTTTTAGTCTTTAAGTGGGAACTACTATTTATTTCACATTTCGCTAAAGCATCTGTAAGCATATGGCAAGAGGATGGAAACTGCAATGAAATCAAAAGCCATGTTAACATGCTTCCTGAACAGACAATATACAAAAAAATTTACTCAGCTGAGGTGTTAACTTTTTGACTCTTCCTTTTTGTATGAATTCACCATTCCTCCCACCCAGGAATGAGAGAGTTTTTTCCCTGTCAAGCATCAATACAATATTTCTGTAAAAAGTAACTTTTACATGTTCTCTCTCTCAGGGTTTCATGCACATCCTAATGCCATTTTATAAAAAAAAACATTTATAAGAGAACTGGGAAATATATCATAATAAATTGTTAATACCAGTTTAGAATACTTTTCCCTTAGATGTCTTAAAACATACAGTAAAAGTACTGTGGAGACATAAAATCAGATTCTCTTCAGGATCTATGAACCAGAGCTAGATCCACGGCCAGATTAAAATGAACAAGCAGTGAAGCTATTTTGTTGACCTTGGCCTGGCGCAGAAGCTTCCATCCAAACTGAAACTACAAAGAACAAAACAGAACAAAAAAATGTGTTGATGGTTGCAGTGTCTGCTCTAGGGCCCTGGGGCACCTGCTGCACAGAGAACAGATGCTTGGATTTGCTCCTCTTGATTATCTTCCTTCCATTTTTGTGTCTGCTGATGCAGTCTCATAAACTGAATGAAAATTGGCTTTAGCCATATCTCTTCTATTCATTCTTCTTCTTTGGGCAGCAATGTGGACAGAATATAGACGGCAGCACGGTGCACATAGGATGTATCCACTGTTTCCCAGCTATGGGAAAGGTTCCAGCCCAAGGTCCAGGAGGATAAGGTATACCTAAGCCAGCCCATCCTCCACTCCTGTATGATGGGAGAGTGAAAATAGTCAGGCAAGGCAGGAAGATCTGATTGCCCGTTGTTGGACATAAAAATACGAGTATCAGAGGCCTTCTGCAACAGTAAATGCATGCCAGTTTCACTTCTCTGCACAGGCTTTTAACATTCACTGACCACGTTTCCATAGCATTACTTTAATTTTCAGAATTTTAAACATACTGGTGTTCGCTAAGGAAAAATGTAACTGTTTGCTTGTTTCTTTGTAAAATGTATGAAGTGGAAGATCTGTTCAACCAAAGAATTAGATTGTTCCAGAATTGTGTCTAGCAACAGCATAACGTTAAAATAACAGTTCTCTCTACAGAGCTTCTTTTAAGATTCACTAAAAAAACACTAAGAACTTTGGTACAAAACTGAGGATGAGTAAATCTTCTCTGTGGAAATATAATCAAGGAAAGATTTCTAACCAGCATAAGTCCTTGCCTGTGCTATTTACAAAACCACCCAAAAGTCCCTTCTCTGTCTCTCTACCAAAAATTATCGACAGTAGTTATGTAATTGTCTTTCAATTAAATAAACAAAAGGATACTGATTTTAAAACCTTCAACTGCAGTTCAGAATACAAATTTAAATTGAAGAGATTCTGCCTCTATGTCTTGAACCTGATAAATTCTGTCATTGTTAGATCCTTCAGAAGCAAATATATCTGCTTAACAGAAAGGTGCAGCAACTTCTAAGAGTAACCTCTGCTTCAGAGCTGCCTCCAGACCTCACAGAGGAAGTCTCTGTAAGGTTTTTCACTACATTAGTAAAGTATTGGATTGAGTTCTTTATTCTACATCTATTCTTATGTTTGCATTTTCTCAATTTGAAATTGAAAATATTTATTGATTGCATGCAAAGAACAAACATTGTACATGATACGTTCTAAGCATCAAGGCTATAAATATTTCTCTTCCTACAGATTTGACAGTGAATATCCATTTCTACACACTGAAAAATGTTGAGTTTATGTTTTTATAAGTCATAATTTGAAGGATAATTTTTTAGTTCTTTTGTATTATATGGATTTACTGTTTCATAGATTGAAAACAGGAAAAGTATGTGACCTTTTGAATTGTATAGAAATCTTTGCTGTTAGAGATTGAATGTTCAATGAACAGAATGTTTCCTTCACTTGGATTTAAAATTAGAAGGTAAAAATGAATCTTGCTTGTGACAATTTTTAACTTAAATTCTCTAACAGAATAATGTATTATACCACAAAGTTTTATTTTGCCTGTTTTTCTTAGGTGAGAAATTCAGTGGACAGCAGCAAAATCTACAAAGATTCAAAGTAAGATTTCACATGCATTCACTTTCTAAATGTTCCTTGTTACAGATTTTTGCAATGTTAGTTGTTTTTAAAAGGCCTGATTTCTTTTCGTTTGGGTTTTGTGTTACAAACTACAAACTTCCTTCTTCTTGGCAATATTTAATATGTCTTGCAAAGTGTATCCCTTTTGAAATTCCAAGATGTTCTTCTAGTCAGGAAGCAGAGCATAATGCTTGGATCAGCAGATCATGTAATAAACTCTTGTATATATCTCCTAATGTGCAGGACTGAGATCATAGTTCAGGTTTTGCAGTGTTGGAATAAAAAAAGTCTTACTGCTGTGGTGTGATTCCTAAGGTGTGCTATACATTAAATGGAAGTTTAGGGAATGCATGGGATGAGTAATAGCAATAACAAAGGGTACTCAGCACTTCTAGCCCTTCTGTTTCATGTGATATCTCACACTAACCTTTGTACAGTGAATAATACTTATCTGTAAAGGCAAATTAGGACTGGAAAGCAGTTCACTGATAACTGTAAGAAAGTATTCTACAAGCTAGAGCTGTATGAAAAAGATACATCAAATCTTTAATACTCTTTATACCTACTTTGTATAAGGTAATATGACTGTTAGGCACATACGACCTGATCTATCTGCTTTATGATGAGGCAGGGTACTCATTGACCTGGCTATGAAGTAGATAAATCCCTAGTGAGAAAACACGTTATGGCCAGTAAAGCATCACAGCAAATTTGTGATTATT
Organism: Chroicocephalus ridibundus; assembly: GCF_963924245.1. NCBI lineage: Eukaryota > Metazoa > Chordata > Aves > Charadriiformes > Laridae > Chroicocephalus > Chroicocephalus ridibundus. The sequence goes on from NC_086316.1 coordinate 54,320,533, forward strand.
TTATATGTGTACAAACAGTTTGGCAATTTATAATAAATTCTATATATTATACAATATATGAATGATAATATATAGGAATTTGGGGGTTCTTGATCATATTATGAAACTGATAAATAATTCCTGTATTCAAGGGAAGTCTTCAAGTTTCAGACATTAACCCATTATGTTTATCACATTTATAGAAGAACTGAAAAAGGTGGTGAAAAAAAATACCACGTATTTTTCTGGAGTTATTAAGTTATTTAGAGAAGTAAAACAGCTGAATTCATTGTGGAGAAAGACAGAAGAATCCTAAGATGATGGAGTGAATGGATAACAAATTGCCAGATGAAATTCAGCACGCAGTGAACATGAAATGATGCTCCCTGAGAAAAACAGTCCTAATATCGGAAGCACACACAATTTGAAGGTGGTTAATTTCCATTCAGAGTTAGATAGCTCATCTCAAAAGTAAAAGTACAACAACATTAGGCAAGATGAGGAACACTTCAAAAAAGATGATCAAAATAATAAGTCTGTGTATGTGTAATGACTATATACCTAGTATTTTTCAATCAAGACTAGAGATAAACCAAGGAAAGATCAGACAGAGGTTTATAAAATCATGACTAGCGTATAGAAAATAAAAGAAGGGTACAATCATTCATTTTTTCTTCTAGTACAAAAACTACAGACCAAAAACTGAAAGTAGCAAGTTCCAGGTTCAGAATGAATACAGCTTATAGGGAAGTCATTAAATTCCTTGGGGGAAAAAAAAAAAAAACTATTAGGGATTCAAAATTTTTTATAGACTCAATGGAAAGCCAGAAAAATCACATAAAGCTGTAAATATACTGATACTCCCTCTAGCTTCAGAAAGTCCCTAAGCTTCAACTGCGTGGATACATGGCCAGGGGTAGTATCACTACTTATTTGTGCTGTTCTTTCATTTCCCATAATTTCCATTATTAGCCACTCAATAACCCATGGGAGTTATTTGTTACAAATATCTCTGGCCATTCTTGCTTTTATGGTACAACTCATAGAATATGCTATCAACTGGAAAGTAACTCATAGAAATATGGCTACTGAGTTAAATAAGTCAGCAGACACTTTCATTAGTTTCTTTCTAGCCTCCATGTTTTGATGGAATTTCATAATTTAAGTCACTCTCAACCTTGTGTTAAACAGCAGTGGACATATCAGAAGACTGGAAAAGGCTTGCTGTTAATTATCAAGTTTCAGCAAGATTTGTCCTTGCTTAGTTAAATTGCATTGGGTATTCGCAACAAACACAAACTATGTTTTGTACAGGCCTCAACAGAGGGAGCTATTCTAAGCTCCCTTCTGTAATAGACTTAATGAATTGTCAGTATTTTATTCTCAGACATTCCTCACTGAGATGTCTAAAGAAAATAACACCATGAGGAAACTGTTACTGATCAGAAGGAAAACTGACCACACCAAGTAAGAAAGGTTATTGTGACTCTAGGAATAAAATGGAGCTTATAAACATGAGTGGGACAAAATGAAAATAAGCTACCTTACTAAGACATCCCTCTGTGATCAAATTAAACCGGTATTTAAATTTTGAATAGAAAAATTATTTTTTAGAGTCTTCTCTTTAAAAATAATGCAACAACTGGGGGAACTCTGGGAAAACTCTTTTTTATGTTTGTTTTTTTGTTTGTTTTTTTTTTTCTGTGGAAAGAATTAAGTACTAAAAATTGCAGTATGAAAACACTGGACAAAATGTGAGAAGCTATTCTTCTCACAACCACGAAAATCTCTCTTGTTTTTTATTTTTACTTTCCGTATTGGCACTAGCTGGATAAGTTTCTGTTCTTTCTCGCTTATACGTTGATAAGGGATTGATGAGCACACACACCACTGTACTCTTGGACAGGGGCTGTACAAAGGCTCTGTTTATCTGCAAGAAGTGCTACTTAATAACATCAACCTTGATTAGTACAAGACATTATATTAAAATTTCCTCTCTCTTTGTCTGTTTACGTTTCAAGTCAGAAAGAAACAATAGAGACAAACTCTGGAAGGTGGTGTCTAGAGCTAATTGACTAGCATATTTAAAGTGGGTTGTCGTTGCTTAGAAACATTTATTGCCTTTAACAGAAGCATGATTATTAAATAGTCTGCAGGCCAATGTAAGACAACATGTTTTTACAAGAGCAAGAAGCACAGTGAAAGATGGTCTGTGGCTTAATATTAAGGGGAAACATATTGACAAATAACATTTATTTTTTAAGCCCAATTAAACAACATTGCTGAACGAATTTTGAACAACGCTTATGCCAGTGTGTTAAACTGAAACCCAGTGTCATAACGACTGTGGGCCAACTTGCTGTTTATTCTGTAAGGCTCTCTGTTAATTCCAGCAGTAGTTATTTCTTCTCTGTGGCTGATCTTGAGAGCTTGCAATTTACTTATTATAGTGAAGTGCATATTACGTAGGAAGAAGCTGATTATGGAGATCAAAGGACACTGAGATGTTTAAAGTGCAGTAGCCTTTGATTATATAACAGCCTTGTAACAAAAAATCTTAAAAGTGAGGGAATACTCAAAGCCTGAATTTTGTAGTGGATATTGAAAGCAATATGTCCTACAAAGGTACTGATATTTCCAATACAGATGATTTATTAAAAGTACCTAAAATAAATCTAATCTACAACAAGTTATATTTATCTGTTGAAATCTCATTGTCTAATTAGACCAAAAAAGTGTAAATAACACCTGTGATGTCATTTGTTTTGGGATCTTCCATGACAATAATGTTCAGTCTTTCTAAAGCATGTGTCAAATTTCTTCATAAAGTATTGTTAAAATCTCAGGAAACTTTGATTCTCTAAGTAATGTGTTTCTATTTCCCTGCTACACATGAAACTGTTCATACTTCTGTTGCAGCAATGATGTCACTTAAAATATTGAATATTCATGAAAGAGACCGATATTATAAAAACTAACAGTTTTATAGTACACCTTTTTTTTTTTTCTTTAGCCTAGTACAAAGTATTATGTAAAGGGTAGGACGAGAAGAATTCTCTCCTTTCTGATTGAGATTTAGATTTAGACTTAAGTGCCCAAGTTCTGTAAAGAAATAATATAAATCACAGGAACATTAAAGAAAGCCTGGCCCGTACATGAATTAGCAAACGAGGTCTGTGATTTTAACACGGACATTTAACTATGTAAATTATTCTACTACTTCTAACTACAAAAATTCTAACTATTCCACAGCAAATTAATAACTGTTAATACTCACCACAAAAAAAATAAGGTGAAAGGAGTGAGGGGAAGACAAGCCACATAAATAATAAATCAGAAGCTACAGTGTTAATCAAAAACACTATAAGGGCTTCAAAGAAAATGTAATCACAAATATATGATTCTTCTAGCCTTCTTAGTTATTGATCATGAGAAGACATTATAAATGGTGAAAAATATTCAGTAGTTTACTGATCAAGACTTAACTTCTTTGATTACTTCTTGAGGAAAGGTTATGTAGAAATAGACAACATTTTGATCCCTATGGACTTCTAATGCAAACTTCCCTATACCACCAGTAACAGGGACTAAGTTCACAATGAAAACAGGAAGAATATTTAACCATAAAATGAGAGATAATAACTTCACACAAAACTCTGCCATAAGCATTAATTGCTGACACATACATAAAGTAAACCACTGAAAAACTGGAATAGAAAATACCATCCAAGCTCCCTAGCAATGTAAATAATTGTTTGTTGCCATACTATATCAACAAAGTTCAGTAGAAAACTGTATTATGCAAGGCTGTAGTATGTCTTTAACAAACAACAAATACTACTAGAATAAAAAACAAAGTAATGTTGGCTTTATTTCCTGTAGATTAAATCCTTTTTATTTTATAATTTAATGGAAGGCCATTAAACAAAACTATTATTGGAAAATACATAGTCAGGAACTGTATTTAAGAGAATTGCAGTTAAAAGCATATTACACCTCTGGACAGCAATAAAGGAAATGGGCGTGACTTCTTCAACCTCAATGAGTCATATGCCCTTTTTGGCTTGAAAAAACGATCATTTTTTTGGAAAAGGTTAGGGGTTGTTGTAAGACAACTCACAGGGATATAAACTTGTCATAAGATATTTCAGAAAACAGAATCAGCCTTATCATTTGATATTATGTACTTAGTATTTTCACATCGAGAACTTAATTAACCAAGTTCATAGATGTAATTGCTAATATGTGTTACAGAAGTCATTAGGCTCCCAGGATTACAGCACTGAGTTACCTGGCAGCCACCAAAGAGGAAACATTCTTCAGATAGTTTCTGTGATTTTCTATAATTTGTTCCTGCAGTTGCAAGTGTGGATTCTTCAGTGTGTGATTTTTTTGCTTTATTAAAATGGCGCATTCAATGATGACCTAAAAATTTGTGGGATGATAAGTAATGCCTGTCTCACTCCGTCAAATTTTTGTTGTTATTCTACTAGAGCAGACCAAATAACTTATTTTTGGTGTTGTAAAATAACCAGTTGGGAAAGCCAAGGAAGGATATCATTCCGGTTCAGATAAGATGTGCTTAAATTTAATGAATATTTTAGTCCTTTTCTAGCTATGAGAAAGTGAATTACCTTTAAAAATAAAAACAGTACAAACATTTTTGTATAAAATTAGTTGGAATTATATACCTTAATCTTTTGGACATATTCTTACATTGTTGTTTTCCATAATTTGAACTAATTTGACTATTTTAGAATGAACTGATAAAAACATTTCCTCAATGACTACTATAATAATAAGATTCTAATTATCATTATTACTTTAAAATAATAAAATATTTCAAAATTGAGAAGGAAAAGACTTCAGACTGATTTATTAAAAAGGCTTGACTTGTGAATTATCATGTTAAAAATTGGTTGGAAACGTCCATTAAGTCAATTAAAATGGGAATAAGTATACAAAAATTAAATCAAATGGCAAGTTGTGCCCTTTCCCATGTTATTGATTAGCTCACTCTACTATATTGCCACTAGTGCATGACCATTTACATAATTAAAACCTCTTCATGTCTAAGTTTGCATAAAGGCACTAAGAACCTGTTTCTGCAGCCATTTTAACTCTCATTACTGAGTTCTGAATATATGATCATAACACCAAGGGAGAGATTGCAGTACTTACGCACATTTAAGTTCAATGTGAACCCTTGCCATTTGCATAGAAGTAGAATTCAATTCCTCGTGGGGTGAGAATCACTCTAATTTTCCTTCATGTATCAATCTGTAACTTTTATTACAGTGAATATGTAGATTTGAGTTCTACCATTTTTCAACTGGATAAAAGAAGTAAACCAGGTCTGGAGACATCTTAAATGTGTACCAGCTGATCATCTACTCCATTTAAGGGCTGTGTCAGCACGGACCGCATAACTGAAAGACAGAATCCACATGTTCCAGTGGCTCTGAATTAAGCTGACATGCTACCTTTGTGTTTACAAGGCAGGAAATTGGCTGAAGCTGTGAATCTAAACATGTTTGGGACTGATTCCATGCCAGTTTTATTAAACCTGTCATTAATATGCTGCTTTCTTTTTTGGATAGATTAAACTTGTGGGGACTGAAAACCAAATTATGGTCTAGACACTAGCAATTAATGTTGTGAGTCCTGTTCTCTTGCTGTGGGCACTGTGTATCTTAATAACATGTTTAAAGTTTTAGCTTATTGTTTCCCTTGGTTGAATGCTGCTATTGGACTATTTTTTTTTTATTCTGCGGTAATCACAGGCATTAGTTCATCTGACTTCTCAGCAATCAAACTGATTATTATTAGACTGCTTAATAATACATTATAATGCTGACCTTACTATTCATTCATGGAGAGATCTATTCTTTTTCATTCTTGTAAATACTTTGTCCTAGTTTTGTGTGAAGTAACATGTTCACTGAAGCAAGCTATCTGTGCTTCAAGAGCAGTACAGCACTAAATATTTCCTTATAACCATTAAACAATGTCTGTCTGATGTAGGAGAGCGGGGTTGTCAGCCCTATAGTATGAAACCTAGTAACAAGAGAAAAGGAGTTATTCACTCTTTTTAAGGTCTTATATTTGTTCTGAACAAAAAGGCCTGGCATCTAATTAATTGAAGAAGAGGGCAGGAATTTATGTTTGATCATAAATAGAGTGTATTCTGAAGCACTGTAAACATGAAAAGGCTAATGAGTTGCTAGTATGGATCAGGTGAAAGGTTTTCAGAAGAAGCAAGGAAGTATTTAAACCATTAAAATGTCTTGTAGAGACTCCAGTTGCAGTGCTACACAGCTCTGAATGTGAGAAAAATAGTGTGAATTGCTCCAATGGGGCACCAGTCAATTTCTACTAAAAAAATTTCACTACTAGAATCAACCATTTAGCAATTCAGTGTCCCACTTCTTCTCATGAAGCTCTACTCCTACACTCCATCCCTAAACATGTTTTGGAGTGTTTTACTGTGAGGCAGTTAATACATGCCCCTTTATCATGATTAGGATTAGTTATCCCTCAAGCTTCAATTTTCTGTCAGTATTTTATGTTCATTATGACACAGATATGTGGACTAAAAAAGTAAATTGATGCAGGCGTGAGAGAGTCTCTAACACAATTTTGAAAATGGAAACCTTCTGTCTCTTCAGTATATACTAGAAGGTACTAGCGAGTTAAATTTAATAAAATAAGGGCTGAGAACATAAATAAATCCATTATAAACATACTGAATAGATGTCCATATTATAAATACATTTAGGGTGTCAATACCAGGTAGGAAAAATTAGTTTACAAGCTATAAACCTTTTATAAAACAAAGCAGAGATTAACAGATCAAATTAGAACAAAGAACAAAAATTAGTAGGTGTTTGGTTTAGTGTTTGTGTTTTTCTTGTTAACTGTCAGATGTATGAAGTCCTGGAACAGCCACCCAAATAGTGATGGGAAGGAACCAGCACAGTTTCAAGACAGATTTCAGTAAACCTTTGAGTGGCTGACTGACAGGAGAAGGGACATACCAGTTGCTGGTGTGAAAGTTCAGGAACTGGGTTTGTTGGGCTCCCCGAGGGACAAAAGGGAGGACCATTGATTTTGTCACGTCATGCATGGCTTCAGAAATAATTAACAAGAATTTTGATGTGCTATGCTGTATTAATCTCATGCTGCTTGGTTTCACTGCTTGTGAGGAGGGGTCAGAAAGACATCAACCTCCACATCCCTCATGTTGCACAGCTTGGTTTTGAGGCTCTGCGGTATTAGCCTTTTAGTGAACCAAAGAAGAATGATCAAAGCAGCAGTGATTTCACGATGTCAGGATGGTTGTTCTGCTGGTACCACTTAGAACCACCTCCTGTTTGGTGTTACTGTTAGGAAAGCTTGCTGAAACTGAATTATGAACCACACCGGATGTGGACTAAGTTTAAATACTTTTACACACAGCTTTTTCTGTCCTTGCCTAGTCCTTCCTTTTCTTTTCTGCTGCCTTCTTATTACTTACACACAAGCCATTTCAGAACACACACACATCCTTATCACTGAAAACCTGTATTGCTTCTTCCAATGGCAGCAATACTAATATTTTGCTTCCAATGCACACAGATATTTTTTTAACTTGTTTTCTGTTAGTCATTTTAAAATATACGTTATGTATTGATCTCTGTAGGGAAGTGGCTCAAAATTAGCAAGATGATAGCACTGTCAAATCTTATCTCTGGCTCGCATTATGATTTTACATTTCAGCTAAAGGCTTTCTACTCGCAGGAGAGTGAATGCCCATGGTAAACAAAGGAGCGATTCACAGTTATGATTAGAAGAAATGTGATGACTCATTTGTGAATATAAACATATCCTACAATTCTTAAATAATCGCAATATTAATATTCGCAATAAGGGGGCCATACAGGCTTAACACAGTTATCATCCACACAGACTGTGAAGTAGTACCTAAGGACCCTAGTCTATGGTAATGATATGCTATAAACTGTGTCTTCCTGTCATATGGAATACTTCCCATGCTCTGACCTTCTGTAATTACTGATGCTAGTATGTCAGAAAGACTTTCCTGAAGTTAAAAAAATACTGTATTGTTTCAATCATTCATTAAAAGACCGATTAAAGTATGTCTGAGAGCAATGCATATCTAATTTACAATTATACAGATTGTATCAGGCTTTTTCTTTTTTTTTAATCTCAAGGGATGCAGTTTGAATCCAGCCTGGAGCTTAAGTAGATTTTCTGTAAAATGTCTTCCATAAAATAAGTGTTCAATACTTCCAAGTTTTTTTTCTCATATTTTGCATTATTTTAAAAACACTTACCAATAAGTAGTTATGTAATATTAACTCGAGACTGACCAATTCTCAGCAAACATAACTTTTGTGCAAGGGTTTGAGAAAGCAAGATTTTTATTTTAAGGATTTCTTTACGTTGAATGTCTCTCTCACCTTTATCATAGGTATTCCACCTCACATGCACACATTGTTTCAGAAAAGAGGACATAAGATGACAGTAAAAATAGTCCTTTGAACTTAGTTATAATAGCTGAACAATAGATATCTGCCAGTGTTGGTATGAATAAATAAAAGCCTTGAATGTCAGTGTTTCTGATTATAAAACACACCTCTTTCTTGAAAGACGTAAAGTCAGTCATATTCAAATAAATGGGAAAATGTATTTCACTAATCAAAAACAGAGGTAGCCATGTTTACAGTGCCCAGTGGGTCACAGCACCAGAGATGCCCGCACTGGCAGAAACGTCCACCAGGAAGTCCGTGAGGCACGATGCAGCAATTTACAAGCGATCTTGCTTGGCTCTAGAAGCAGAATAGCGTGTTCATGTGGTGTTGCCCCCGAGCTATTGAGCTCTGAAAAGTGCCTGGGCTTGTTAGCTTACAGGCTGTGCCTTACTAGCAGAGGCATACTGCTTCTAGATGAGAGTTGGCTTCTGTGCAGCTCCCATGATCCCTGGTGCTGCTATGATCACGTTAGGATGGGTGAAGTGGATGCAGGTGTTTTGATTGCTACAGTGTGGGCAGTCCCATTCTTAGAGGAGAAAAGGCTCCTTGTCCTAGTGCTTAATAAATGCTGTACCACAGCAGAAATGATTTCTCAACATTGCATTAAAATTCTCATTGGCATTTAGTACAGATACCAAATTAAATAAGTACTGAATGTGGAATAGCCTTACATGATGTATAACTAATTTGGGGGCTATGAGTTTTTTCCATGTGTCCAACCAGTTAAACAGATCGTAGAACTAGAAGGAAATTTAAAATTGTATAAAATTTGCTTATTTTTTTATATATGTGGATGATATTTACTGCCTAAAAATATATTTCTAAAACTATAATTGCATTAAAAATCTGATTTTTTTTCAGAATTATAATTTTTATTACATCTTTTTATTAAATTTGGTGGTTCATATCAGCATTATGGCCCATAACTGAGCTGCAGAAAGCAATTTCATATTCAAAGGTATTGTTTCTTTGAGTATTCAGCAGAAGCTACTCTTAAGATATGTATATTCCATCTTATAATATGCCAATGTATTATTTATTCCTAGGAGTACATATAATTTTATTACTGCAACAAGTGTTTCAAAATATTTAATGAAATCTAAGAATTGAGTGCATTTTGGATATTAAATGTAAAATATTTCCCAGAATTTTTTTTCCTAAACTAACACATGTCAGAAATTCTGCTTCTAAGCACATTTTTAAAATAGTTTTTCTTACTCAAGTAGTATATTGGAAAATATCTGAACCTTTTACACCTGAAAGCAGAAAGCCAAGATATGACTGAAGTCTCTTGAGCCCCAGGAGGGAAACTATCTCTCTTCCTCAAAAACAGTCTCCTGTTTCCCTAATAATATTTTAACTGACAAATACCTATATTTGGTAGAGTATAGAGAAAGAAGTTGAACTGTTTTTGTTTAGAAATTGGGGTTCACATATTTCTTAAACTGCTTTTGCTTGAAAGAGTAGCTTGTTGTGGCAGATCTGTCTTTAGATGGGTGGCAAGAGGAGGAGGAGGAGGAGAAAAATATGGTTTTCTAAGTCCTCCACTACAATTCCGTAGACAGCTGACAGGAACTACCATCTAGCTTTTCCATACTAACATTTATCTGTAGACCATTATAATACTTACTCTTCAATTATTTTTGTGGGGTTCAGAAAGTAGTAAAAGTTTGGAGTCTACACCTACTGACTATCTGTGTGTGTGTGTGTGTGTGTGTGTGTACATTGTGAGCTTTTTTTTTTTCCTACTGGGAACAGTTACAGATATATTTTTGTTGTTGTTGTTGTTCTCTAATCTTTTCTGGTTCAAAATCAATGCTAAGGGGAAAGTGTGGTTTGTACTGGATACTGGGATTTCATTTTAGGTATGAACTTTAACTCCACTCACTAGCTGGCCTTTAAAGGGCAAGATAAATACCCATAAGTGAAAAATGATGCATTTGTATTCTTCTTAAACAAACAGAATTACGAGCTTTTAAAATCAAAGGTCATCTCTCTTTCTAGCAGTCTTTCAGCTTTTCTACTTCTGGTTCCATCAAAAACCAAGGACTTATATTCCATTACTTAGTCTTCTACTAGATCCCGTAATTTTCTGAGCCTTTAAATAGTATATACGTCATTAAGACCACATGAATTCCATTCTTTAGTTTTCCTGGGATTGGCAAAGTGAAAAACTTGCAGCAGAAATCATTTTATGTCAACTTAAAATAAAACTAATGTATTAGAAACAGTGGGAGAGGACATTTTGTTTAAACCAATAGATTTTTCCAATGGATAACATTTTCTTCTCACATTTTTCTTCCAACTTCCTTTTCAGGGTAGAAAAGGGAAAAAAAACAGCCAACAAACCAAACCAACCAACCAACCAACCAAAAAAAAAAAAACTACGGGCTTTTTCCTAGTAGTCAGTGAGCCCCATGTGTACTAAAAACTATCGTGCCTTCCCGCCTCTGTTCACACATGCCCAGTGCACCCAGTAAGACTGTAGCATGTTTCACTGAAACAAAACGCAGGCAATGTGTCCCAAACCTTGAAAGTCTTTTATTGCCTAAATAAATAAGTGGAATAAAAATGACTATTTTGTAGTCATCAGTATCAGCTGAAGCTGCACTTACAGATCATGGCAGAAGCCATCTTTAAAAAGTAATAACAGTCATCACCTTGAATCCTTTAATCCTTCTGCTCTTTTTCTTACATAGACAGCTACATCTATACAGTCTCACTGTACCCTGGTGCAGAGGTTTTCATTAGTTCTCAGCTCTATCCCTCTCTTTTCCTCTGGTTGCATACCTAGAGGGAGTTTATTAGAACACTTCCAATCCAGAAATCTTTATGTTAGAAAAAAATCTTTGAAAGGGGTACATAGTGGTTCTTATTTTAGATAACTAAATTGGTAGATTTCTACATTTAATACCAGGATTTTAGGTGGTCCAGATCCAATTGTTCCTAGTCACGCTTGTTAAGCATAGAGGCTTTGATTTATGTGTTCAAAACTAGGTCCCCATCTATCGCATAGCTATTCTGGTACAGGGTCTCCTGTTCCAAACTTTGATAAAGTGGAAACTCCCTGGAGAAGGGGAAAGTAGAGAGAACAGAAGGTTATATTACTGACATAGTCAAAGGAAAACTTCAAACTTTGTTCCTTTTTGCTAACACTTGGAAAGGAAAAGAGGACGTGCAACTCAGAATTTGAATATTTTGTTCCTTATCCCACTCCTCTGAACACTGACACAGATGATAATAGTTAAAACACATTACCAGCAGAAGGATTGTCTAACGGTAAATTTGGTCCTATATTTGTATCTGTCAGCATGTACTCTATAGCACAAGACAATTAAAAAACAATTACACACCATATTTCTCTCAGTAACTATCAGCATTTATATTAATATCGAGGTTTGTAGAAAACATTTCCATTGTCGTTTTGTTAATCCCAAATTACCTTGTTAATGAGGGAGGAAAGAAAGGGCATAAATTACCTCCAGTGTTTGCTTAGCCTCCTGAATTTGCTATTTACAGACATATTACAATATGAGAACATGAGTAGGTTAATGGTTCTTTTTTCCTCCTAGTAAATACCATTAAAATAGATCTGAGGATAAACTCTGCAGATTTAAGGATGGAAGAAAAATATATGCTATTTGCTAACGCTAATAACACTGTTATGATGCTTTTTGCTCCACAAGATTCCATTAAATTCAATAAAAAAAAAAATGCTGGAATAAACTGCTAATCAGAGATATACAGGTACATTTTCAACAAGACTTTGAAGTTTAGACATCATACCTATCCTTTTTATTTATTATTATGCCAGACAGATAAAGGTCAAAAAAAGGTGTGGAAAACCAAAATATTGCTCTACAATGAAAATACGTCAATTTTTTTCATGCACTGTTGTAAACATAATAGTTCATTTCCTTTTGTAATTATCAATATATGTAAATCATATATAGAATCACATTTCTGACTGAGCTTTGGCTATTGTCATTAGTTGTACCCAACAATTCTGAATTGTATAGGCATATTGGCAGGCAACAGGAGAGACTGAAATAGGGATTTGCTGGCCAAGGTCTGAGCAGGTTTCCAGCCTAGTGCTGATCTTTATAGGTATCTGGGTAAGATCCATTTTAGTATCTTGTCCTTCTCAAGCTATATTGTTACAGGTTAGGGACATTCCCTGAATGAAAATCTCAGGGACTTAGCACCACGGTACTTTCATGTCAATTGTACTATCATACTAAATACAGGTGACAATACAAGAGCACTGTTGCAGTAAACAATGTAAAAGATGGATTTGAATTAAGACCAAAAGACGAAATTGCACTTTGGGGAAAATAAACTGATGTATTAGATGAACTCTTAAAATCCATTTTCAATATTGTACATTGTCTGCTATGAAATTCTGTATCATTGTTGTTTTATGCACAAGTTCCATAGTTGCTACTCTGGCATTCTGTTATCGACAAGGGCAAAGACAGAGCAGTGCTCCCCTCACACAGTAATTGTTGATGTAGGTGGACTCAGAGGCTCATATATAAACACACTTTATGGCAAGTAGGGTTTGTAATTGCTAACAATATTATTTTTGTTTCTTCGTGGTTTTTCTGGAACCTGCAGCCATCTAATAATCCTCTGTAAATTGCTTCTCCCTGAGAGCCCTCTTGTTGCAGATTTGATATGTCAAGAAAATTAGTGATCTGGGACCTGCTTCAAATCTTTGCTATATGTTTTTACCGTGTGATGGGTTGCTGTTTGCTACTGAAACATCAAACTAGCACTTGTGCTAGTGTTCAAGCAAACTGACTAATTGTCCCATTTTACACTCTACAAAGTAGAATTTAATCTGCAGCAAGGTTTTTTCAGTTCTAATTATGCATAAAATAATAATACTCATAAAATTACCATGGAGGAGTTTCTGTGATGCAATGTTAATGAATAATGATGTGAATTTACTTAACACACTTTATTTAGTCATAAACTCCTCGTTGATGTCCAAAGAACTGCATAATTGTCTCCATGTGTCCTAGTCGATTTTTTTTTGTGGTGGTGGTGGTGGTTTTAAATGAATGAATAGTTATACTTTCAGTCTTTGTAGACATTAGAAAATATCAGTTTCTGACTCATTGAACTTTTCTCTCTCCAGGGCATGAATTAACTACTTGTCCACAGAAAGTAAGGTTTAAGGAATTAAGTGGTGCTAGAGAAAGTTGGTTTGGTTTTTTTAAAAGCATTTATTTTAAATACCTTGATAAATAAATTTTGTAATTATAAATGCAAATTAACATGGCTTTATGTAGAGACCAGAGGGTTTTTATAAAAAGTCCATTTTAAATAACAACTCCTGATGTTTCCATAAACATTTAAAATAAATCCTAAACAAAATTTCCCAGAAAACTCAGGAATTCCCTGTGTTTTAGGCAACCATTCATTCATCTCTCATTCATACTTTGTTAGGCTAGAACAGAAACATTTTTTTCAATTCTTTACAGGGAAGGGAAGGAGGTTTTAGTAAGTAGACCAGCTTTTTAGGAAAATTTGCCATAGGTTTGTCACAAGCAAACTGACTGCTTAGACAAGGAGCCTTCATAGACTGCTTTGTGCATAACAAAAATCTCTCATTTATGAAAGGACTATGACTATCAGATAAGAAGCTCTCAAAAGTCAGACGTATTAATAAGTGAACTTTACTACAATTAGGTTTTCTAATTTACAAAGAGGATAACGCAGATTTTTATTCTCTCTCTTGGTCTCATTCTCTCTTTTTTCACAAATATCAATTATATCTTCAACAATTAAAAGTATAGCACATTGAAGAATACTCTGTCCATCTTTCTTTTTGTGTGTCAAAAAATATTTGCCAAAAGATACCCTATCGTCTGAGGCAATCGTAAGAGATTGCACCAGGACTTAACTTCCAAACCACTTCACAGCCTCCAGCACAGAGGATAAAATATGTTGCGATTATGGTTGAAATAGTTGGCTCTTGCATGCTGAAGGCTCACCTTTTAATTGCTGATCTAAAGGATGCATAAAGGAATTACTAATGAAACAGAAAACTAGTCTAGCAAATAATTCTGTGGCCTGTACATAATAATGAGTATACCTGCTGGCAGACACTGCAAATGGCGCTAGAAATTAGAATATTTTGGTTTTCTTATTTGGTCTGCTGGAGAACAAGACTTCAGTTCAAAAGGAATTTTTCTATGCTTAAACACACATTTACAAAAGGAGATAAAATCGTACAAACTACATGTCCATACAGACATATTTTGCTTCTGACACTGTTTCTTCAGTATGCTTATTTACTAGAGCATCCTTTCTCTTGCATAATGAAAGATGTACCGTACTTGCATTCCTTATCAAATACATGAGCTATTAGCTTAATTTTTAGCCCAAGAGAAATTTCTTATGCATAAATATCTTCATTCTGGTTTATATAACCTCTCCTCCATGTTACACCTTTCTAAAATATCTTCCTTTTCCTTTTCTGAAATGATGTTTTGCAAAAAAAGTTTGAAGGATGTGACCCACTCATTGTTTATAAATTTTATTTATCATTGCAATCTTTACCATAAAATATAAGAAGCAATAAAGAACTACTAGCTGGCAAAATTCAACACAAAATATATGTGTGCACAATTTACAATACTTGCTGAATACAGTTGCTTAGAAATTTGCTTCAGAATGATAACAATTCTTCTACTTTTAAAATAGCGGGGTTCACTGTGACTCTAATAGAAACAAACCCGCTTTACAGGGAAAACCTAAAATACATTTAAAAAAAAAAAACAAAACTAAAAAAACACAGGTATTAAGTAATCTGTAAAAAAAAAAAAAAAGGGATATAACTTTAACTTTCTTCCCTAATGCAAGATAAGTTGGATGGCAATGCGAAGGTCCACAAGACAGCATCAATACATTTTTCCCTTCTGGCAGTGCTGGACTATCGAAACAAGAACAGCTTTAAACAAAAGATCTGGATTTTACAAAGTAAGGCTGTGGATCCATTGCAGCTGATGGTATGCTTTATTTCTTATGTTAGTGAGAAGTGTTGATGCAACTCCTGCTTCAAATACATGATGTTCTGTGATTGTTTTTGTAGATGCTAAAACACACTGTGCAGGTAAAGAGCGAATATGGCTCACAGACAACCAAGATGCTAAAAATAGGATCACAGATTCATAGAATGGTTTGGTTTGGAAGGGATCTTAAAGATATCTAATTCCAAATCCCGGCCAACCCTGCTGCCATGGGCAGGGACATCTTTCTCTAGATTAGATTGCTCAAAGTCATATCCAACCTGGCCTTGAAATCTTCCAATTATGGGGTATACGCAACCTCTCTGGGCAACCTGTTCTCGTCTCTCACCACCCTCATTGTAAAAAATGTCTTCCTTATATCTAATCTAAAGCTACCTTCTTTCCATTTAAAGCCATTGCCCCTTGTCCTGTTACTACAGCCTTGGTAATAAGTTTTTCCCCATCTTTCTTATAATCTCCTTTAAGTATTGAAAGACTGTAATAAGGTCTGCCCAGAGCCTTCTCTTCACCAGGCTGAATAACCCCAACTCTCTCAGCTTTTCTTCATAGGAGAGGTGTTCCAGCCTTTTGACCATTTTCATGGCCCCTCCCTGGACTCTCTATGACAGGTCCATGTCCCCCATGTGCTGGCAACTCCAGAGGTAGATGCAGTGCTCCAAGTCTCACCAGAGCAGAGTAGAAGGGCAGAATCACATCCCTCAACCTGATGGTCATGTTTCTTTTGATGTAGACCAGGATATGGTTGGCTTTCTGGGCTGCAAGTGCATATTGCCAGTTCATATCTAATTTTTCATCTACCAGTATCCCCAAGTCCATCTCTGCAGGGCTGCTCATCATTCAGTCTGTACTGATACTGTTGATTGGCCTGGCCCACGCCCAGGACTTTACACTTGGCCTTGTTGAACTTCATGAGATTTACACTGCCCATTTATTGAGGCTGTCAAGGTCCCTCTGGATGGCATCCCTTCTCTTTAGCATACCAGCTGCACCACTCAGCTTGGTGTCATCTGCAAACTTGCTGAGGATGCATTCATTCCTGCTGTCTATGTCATTAATAAAGATACTGAGCAATACCGGTCCCAATACAGACCCCTGACAGACACCACTTATTACTGATCTCCACGGGGACATTAAGCTGTTGACTACCACTCTTTGGATGTGGCCATCCAGCCAATTCTTTATCCGTCTAATAGTGCATGTATCAAACCCACATCTCTCCAACTTAGCGGCAAGAATGTTGTAGGGGACCAAATCAAAGGACTTACAGAAGTGAAAGTTAATTACATCAGTTCCTTTTCCCTTATCCACCATCCTTATCCAGTGCAGTCACCCCATTGTAGAAGCACACCAAACTAATCAGTCACATTTTGCCCTTGGTAAAGCCATGTTGGCTGTCTCTAATCACCTTCCTGTCTTTCATATGCCGTGACATAGGTTCCAGGAGGATCTGTTCCATGGCCTTACCAGGCCCTGAGGTAAGGCTGACAAATTGCTAGTCTCTAGGGTCCTCCTTTTTACCCTTTTTAAAAATAGTTGCAATATCCATTTTTCTTCGGTCACTGGGCACTTCGCCTGACTGCCATGACTTGTCATATATAATGAAGTGTGGCCCATTAATTACATCTGCTAGTTCCCTCAGGATCCTGGTATGCATCTTGTTGGGTCCCACAGACTTGTGTATGTTCAGGTTCCTCAGATGGTCCTGAACATGATCTTTATACCCTGCAATTCCATGATTTAATATCCCATGAATACCACCAGGGCATGATCACTGCAGGCCAGACTACCACTAGTCTTTAACCTCTTCAGTAATTTCCTCTGTGTTGGGGAGCAACAGGTCCAATAAAGCATTTCCTCTGGTTGGGCTATCTATCACCTAGATTAAGAATTTATCTTTGATGCACTCCCAAGAGTTCTATATTGCTTGCAACTTGCTGTGTTGTTTCTTCAGCCTGTGAACAGAAAGAAACATCCAACATCCTCTCCTTGATCCGGTAGCCTTCAGTAAATACCCACCATAAGGCTTCCTTTGTTGGTTTGGCCTCTAATTTTTACCTGTGAGCTCTAGACCAGTGCATTAGTGTTTTTCAATGACAACTTTTTTTTCACAGAGAGGGCAATCAATCCCTTTTTTCACCTAGAGGGTAACCCCCTCACCTTTCCTTCCTTGTCCTTCCTGAACACAGAGGGCAACGCCCCCCTGCCTGCTCCTCCTGAACAGTTTATAGCCATTGATTGCAGCTCTCCAGTCATATGATTCATCCCACCAAGTTTCAGTGACACTAATAAAATCATAGCTTTCCAGTTGCTGCAATGGCTTCCAGCTCTTCCTGTTTGCTGTATGCATTAGCGTAGAAATGCTTCTTCTGTTGGACTGCCAACTGTCTCACCTTTTTGGCAGAACATTTTTGGAGGGTTGGGGGAAATACCTCACTACTCCAGCAGGTGTGTTTATCCACCCTGTGGCTTGTGAGTACACATGTGTCACAGCTTTCGGCCCCAGTACCTAAGTTCATTAGTTTAAAGCATGATTCACTAAGTCAACAAATCTGCCATAATAAATTAATAATATTAATTTAATACTGAATATCCTGTGTATGTTTAAATAGCAGAAAGGTTAAGTTATTAATGACAATTATCTGAAATTTTTAGCAGTCTATTACTGGTATCTCCCATCAAACTACACAGATGATTTTTTTTCATGTTTCTTTTTATTTAGAAGCATATTTTAGTGTGTACATACATACAGGGATGACATCTTAAAAAATTAGATTTCTCTATCTGTAGAATACAATGATGCTTCTAAGTTAAATGAACCAGCTTATAAAGTAACCATTAAAAATTAAGGAAAGAAGCTGAAAAAAACCCCAAGTAATCTTTCATTAATTTCTGGATAATCTGTCATTAATTTCTCTAAACCTGGCCCAGAAGCCTGCTTTTCTTTCAAATCCCTGACCATTTGGACATTCACTTGACTGGGTTATCCCTTGACATTTTTCCAAAACATGTCTCTAAGCCTAGGATTCCCCACCTTCACCAGAGGATGCACCCATGAGATCTTATGAAATGCCTTGAAACCCTGCAGGTCATTTCAAAGAAGGACAACAAAACTGCTACAAATCTAGGGCAAACCCATTCCTAAGAGTTGTATTAGGTTCTTGGCACTATCAGTGGCACCTGACCCATTCAAAAAGGACTTGGGTACTCCTTTCACCTGCGGTCATAAGTGCTTCTTGTTCAAGAGCAGCAGTGAAATGGTGGACCTACACAAGGCTGGCCTGGAAGAGTCAGGTCACAGAATCACCCACAGGATTTCAGAAATACTTGTCATCATCTGCATTTCTGTACTGGAGTTTACATTCTTATGTGAATTTCCCAGAATGACCTTTCTGCCACTTTCAAGGAAGAAGTTGGTAAGGGAATATATCTGGCCCACACACTTGGCAGAAAGTCACATTGTTGATGAGTTTTCTTCATTCTTTTCTTCTCCATTTGGTTCTTAATCAAAAGCCCTGGTGACAATGCCATGGAGCAGACACCGTGTCAATGGTGACTACCTCCTCTAACGCCAGCAAAATTCTGCCTTTTCATTTGCCTGTCAGCAAAAAAAAAAAAGAAACCACTTCTCTCTTTCCAGTGCTGTTCCTCCACTGAGGCAATTTCTTTCTCCTGCATCACATCCTTACTTATTGTGCAGAAAAGTGCAATGCAGTCCATTTTTCTTCCAAGACAACATAGCCACAAGCTTAAGAAAGTATGCACAGACACAGATGCAGTAGTTCTTCTATAAAAAGAAGAGTGAAACAATAATCAGGTAGGGAACTTTTATCAAGAGATTAATCAAACAAAATGGCTTACCCTTTTACTATAGTCTCCACAAAGCATGTTAATAGGCAACAAGTGCAAGTAATAATTTATGATGACATTACAGGTAGACAAAGAATAAAGGTGTTAAAGTCATAGGTTATATTTTGAAATTGTAAGTATCTGCCCTTAGATCTAAACCCCGTGTGACAGAATCAAGGAAGAGTACTCAAACTAAACGTGGACTGCCTTCAATAGGAAAGAAAAGTGGAGAAAGGTATGGCAAGATCATCAATAAATAAATTTTAAATAAATCTATAAAGCAATTTGTGAGATGCCAGTTTCTTGTTCTCAGGCAGCACAAAAACAGTACTGCTTTGGATTCATCTATGTGGTCCGACACAAGTGCAAAGAGTATCCCAGCACTGTACACAGAGGTCACTATAACTGCCATTTTGATTGGCCTTGGCCTTTTTCTTTATATCCACTGCTTCACCATGACCTGCTTAATATTTCTTCCCAACAACGCCTTTCATCCTTGAACATGTAAATGCAGAGAGTCATGGAGATAAGTCCAGTTTTGTACTTTTTAGATAATACACAGTATCCAATAGGTAAATGGCAACCTGGTCAGGAAATACAGTTCTTATGGCAAGAACTCCAGGCAACCAGAAGCATAGTCAACCCCTGCTCTGTAGCTGCTGTGGTAGTTGCTGAAGGATGCTTGTCACCAGTCAAGACTTCATGAGCCAGAGTGTTGTTCTCCATGCTCAGATTTGTCAGGCAGGCCATCAAGGGGTAGGAGGGATTGCCAGCCATTCCCAGCAACGTGATTGTGCTACTGGCTTTACACAGCAATGACACATGAAAAGTGCTAGGATCATGCTCTCTGGCAGACCACTTGGACCAGATGACAACAGTGATAAAATTTCTGTGGTACTCCGCAGTGGCTTACAAGACATGAGAGAGAAGCTCCTTCCCCTTGGTGCAGAACCTAGATATGTTGGCAAGATGGGGAACATGCAACAAATAAGCATATATGTCCTATAAGCAATCCTGTCACACGGGGGAATGTCTTGAGAGCTAAGCATTTGTATCTATGACCCACAGATGGCACGGACCACACACAATAGCTCAGGCTGGGCATCCCTCCCAGATTGTGATAGCTGCTGTCAATTTAGCTTTACTGAACTGTGAGGTGAGGTAGTGGGTATTTGAAGGTTGCTGACTTTTGTATTTTTACTGCCACTTTATTCTCCACACTCAGTAGACTAATATGGGTTTCTTGGCTAATCAGAAATATGGGTAAGTTCATGAACCTAGATTCATATCTGATGCTGAATGTGAACCAGTGATTCAACAGCTATAGCTATGAACCTGCTAAGCAGTGGAACTGTGAATTTAGACATCTGTGTGTTGGCTTTCTACAGGAAAAGACTGAGTAATTGCAAACATTCCACAATTTGAAATAGGTAGGATAAATATATTTAAAATAAAGACTCTCAGACTCTGTAAGAAGAGAGGCCAGTCAAGAAAATGAACTATTACAATCTTTTCTCTGTAACATTTATTTGGCTGATTCTTACATTATCCACAAATCACTTATTACCATTCTTATCAGTGGAACTGAAACATACAGAATGGAAATACAATTTTAAACGGGAGGAGGCTGAGACAAAGTGACTCTACAGAACTGTGGCTACAGTGATACTCAAGAAAACACAGATCTGTGGTACAGGAATTTCTAGCTCTTAAGATTATGTCTTCTGTTTTCTTCTACAACTTAGTGCCATGGACAACATTAATTTTGAATGTATGGTTACGTTAAAACCATTCCTCCTCTCCCTAAATTGCACTTTGTACTCTGTTGGTGCAGTGAATTAAGTTTCTGGTTTGAATTAATGAGTCTGTCTTTCAAATAATATTGAACAGAGAGTATACTGAAGTCTTTGGCTTTCAAGGCATTTTTTGTGGCTCTTTTTCTATCTCAAGTAAGGTGAGTGATCTAAACTGAAATCTACAGTGGAGCATATTTAGGTCTCTGAAGAATTAACTGTTATGTTCCACTTGAATATTTTCGTCACTTCTTTCTTCCCTGTCCTAAAGGCAAACCACCTAGCCTAAACAACTTCAGCTTTCTCTGTGCTTTTAATTGGCATCTTCAGGGATTGTAAAATATGGTCCTAATCAACTTTCTGTCTGTTCAATCAGACCTTTGAAAATATTTTCTTTTTCCCTAGCAATGGAGCCTGTCATACATACTACTTTCTAGCACAGTTTCAACTTACTACATTATAGTAGCATGACCATTTCCGCCATGTGATTCAGACAACAAAATTATGTATTAGAGGGATGTGCATTATGAAATAGCACATCAATTTAATGCCCCAGAAAACTTAGATTTCACAGTACCATGCCCTCAAAACAGAGTAAAGCCAACATTTGCAGAGGTAAAAGCTTGACAGTCCTTCAGCTGTTACAGAAAAATGCTGAGCATGTGGGAATTGAGTCCATATATAAATATTACATATCCCAAAACTCCGTGTAAACATCAGAAAGAATGTGACTTAAATTAACAAAATCAAGGAGTTTCATGTTAAGGAAGACACTCCCTATATCACATTGCTATGAACATGAGGGTTAGTTAAGGACAATCTTACGTATTTTCAAGAGTCTGGGCTTTTTCTTTTTTTCAGTCTGTCAGATCCTTCATGGTACTTAAACATAGTTTAAACTATTTAATTTCCTTGGTGGTTTCCTTAAAGTAAATCTTTCATGGAAGACTCTACAAGTATTGTATTATTTATCTGAAGCTAGTCTCCCAAACTGGTCTTCTGGATGCATATGCAACTAGGCATAGTTTTTAAACCTGACTTTTATTAAATTATAATTCATTTGAATTCTCCTTTGCTCACTTCTTGAGTAAATCATGTTATATATTAAAAAAAAAAACAAGAACTGTTCTACTAATAAAAAGGCATGCATTGGGTACCTTCATGAAATATATAATTAGACATTTGAAAAAGTCTTAAAGACTACAGCAAGTTAGACTGTAATTAATAATTGTTTTATCAAGGGGATATATTTTAAATCCGTTGTTTTTAACTATGTCAGGATGATTTTCCCAAAATATTATTGGAATCGGATCTTACTATGGCATAGATTACTGCTTAGGTAGATTTCATTTACAAAACTGAATGATCATTTTTGCATATAAGTGCTGCCTATTTTCTGATAACCAAAAAAAATTACTAACTAACGACATAGTAAATATATCTTCAAACACACATATACAGACATTATTCCACAGCTGGGCAAACTGTGGAATCCATTTATTGGACTTTTTTTCTGTTAGAGGAGTAGCAGTCTGATTGCCCTGATTCTCTGAATAGACCCTTTCTCTTGACTTCTTTTCTTTATACCGAATTACATTTGACATTAAAAGTATAACTTCTCATGGGAAAATGAACTTCACATTTCAGCAGTGTGATGAGACAGTATAAAATAAAAATTATTAACATTTTAGGGAAAAACATAAACATATAAAGCATTTGTTTATCAAACAGTCCTGAAAACATTCTAATTAGCTTTGTTTTTTTTTCCTGTTGGACTGGGGGCTGATTCCTGACTATCGTGTCACAATTTTTTTTCTAGATTCAGTATTTTCAGTAAGAATTAACACCAGAAATTGCAGAGCTTGATATTTAGTTGGTTTTGTATATATTTTAATATGAAAGATTGTTTCTGCGTTTTGTTGGCTACCTCTTTGCTCTTCTCCTTCCTTTTCATGTGTTTTTTGTTACCCTCCTCTTTGAACATCTAAGGACCCTCTCTTGTAATCTTTTCCAAAAATCCAGGCAAGAAGGAATAAGGAAAGTTATTACACTTACTGTTATTAAAGACTAACCATTCTACAAAATATAAAGATGAGAAATTGAGATTTAAACTTTAATTCAGGCAACTTTGCTACCTTTTGTAATGGTCTTTTAAGGTAATGGTAGATTGGGGGGATAGGGGAGTATTATTACTTTTAAAATAAATATTTAAAACAGCATGACAAGTGGAATCATATTGGCAAGACTGGAATTTTGAAGATCTTCACCACAGACCTTTCCTAGCTGATGTTTATGGCTGATAAATTGATGACAGTGTGATGTTGGTGACATCCCTTCATTTGCTACTGGACAGCATCTATTATGACTGGCTGCGTAAGTCCTGCACAGGTACATCAAAATTCTGAGACACGTAAGACAGAGGTTTTACAGAGACTTCCTTAGAAAAAGGAAAGCTGAGACTCATGAATCTTGAATTACTCCCAACTGTGGAACAGCTTGGGAGATAGTAATAATAGGTATTACTGTTCTTCAACACTCCCTTTGTTCTTATTCTTTTCAGTCTGTCCTTTTTTTACTTACCTGGTTCCTCTTTCTACTGCTTTCTATTCCATTCCTCTCCTTCATTCCCATCTTACATTCAAATGTCTCCACCACAGCCACTCATCCCAGTATCTCATTTCCTACCAGCTTCCAGTCCTAATTATGCTTTTCAGTTTGTTCCCACAAGTATCTCACCCCTCTCATTTCTCTACTTTGTTTCCCATGCAGCTTGGGTACTAGTAAAGAGACATTGAGTGCATTAGTGAGGCAGCTTTTCTGCTCTTCATACTGACACCCAGGACCAAGCTATCCACAGCAGAAAGCAGCTCAACCCCTACAGGCTTAAACTGCAGGTGGCATATTGGGAGAATTTGCTTGCCAAGTGGCATCCTGATGATGGATGATCACAGATCCCTATAGTTTAGCCAACTTCCTTAATTTTCCATAAGAACAAAGAGATGTCCTTGATACCAAGGAGTTCTCTTGCCAGTCTTTCACTCTTTCTCTGAAACACAAGCAAGATACAAGTGAACAGCAGTGGGTTTTAGTTTAGATGTTTTAGTTTGGTGGTTGTTTTTTGGGTTTTTCTCTTCTTCTTCTTCTTCTTTAAAATAAAATAGAAATCATGTTTTTCTTCCAATGTGCTTTACAAAATTTTCCATCAGGGAAATTCTGAGTTCCAAATAGTTAAAAGTTTGCCTAAGTCTATTAAAGATGTGGTAAAAAAAATCCATTGATCTTACACTAACATAGTTGTAGGCTAAACCAGTTAAAACTCAGACTGCTTTTTAGCCTGGGACAGTGTATAAAGATGAATGAAGATACCTACAACCTTTCCATCTTTTGCAGACAGATCCAACACTGGAAGGCTATAAATCAAGTGAGAACGCCCACTACAAGTAGCTTCTCCTAAGCTGAAAAGACCATGTTTTTTCAGGATAGGAATCAGACAAAGTCACATTGGAGCTTCTTTTCTTCCAGGCTTGAATTTCTGTTATCATAAAAGTGTATACCGTGGATATAGCCTAACTGGAAGACTGTTTCCTGACCAATCCAACACTCTGAAAATGTAAGAAAATGAAATAAGGTCCTTTTGTCCTGAAGAGGTACCATACTTCACCAGTTTCAGCTTGCTTTCGGCATACTGCTTGATCTTGCTCAGGAGGACATTACAGAAAGCAGATATAAATTTTCAGAGCCATGTCAGGATTTCACAAGCTTGTCTTTTAGAAGCTTGTTTAACCTTATGAGTTTTTTCACCTTTGTCTATGTCTTGTTGAGGGTTGTTGGTAAACTTATACACAGTGAAGACCAGCATTATCTCAAATAACACCAAACATACACAGTTTTTAAACTACTCCTAAAGAAAAATATATTGCCATTGTGCAATTTTTATTAATTATTTAGATATTGTGATATGGCTATTGCTGCAAATAGAGTCACATTTCATCAGCAAGACAGAGTAAAAAAGTTCAGTTGCACATCACAGGTTTTATACTGCACGTGTTCTGAGCGTGATTACTGTAGTATGAAATTCATATGCATTTATTTTTGTTCTTTCCACAACATAATACGAGTAACGAGCAAAACTGATGAGAACATTTTTTTATAACAACACATTAGTTATGTAAATATAAATGTTTACAGTTTCAAACCTTGCATAATAGCTTCTTAATGCCATTTTAGAAAAAGACTAGGACATGATGCATCACCTTTACTAAAGGGGATGGATAAGAGATGAAATAAAGATGAGATTCACCAGAAAATAGCTTTTCTGACCTCATCTGGCTTCTTTCTTTCCCTGCAGAGCTGTATTTCCATGCTGTCCAGGATCACTGTTATAGCAAATTCACCACCTAGAGAAATCTTAAATATAAAATATGTTGTGGTACTCTTCTGCTCTTTATGATGCACATAATTTGTTTCCCTTACACTACAATATAAATATTTTAAAGTAAGATTGTGGAGATAGATGCATAACCACATGGGACAAAATGTACTTTAAATCCTCAATTTTCTTGTGCCATTCTCTAGGTAAAAGCATGATGCTGCAGTGTTTCATGGCCTTAACAAGTATGTGTAGTACTGCTTTAATAGCAGTAGTTAAACATGCAATTAAATGTTCTCAAGCTTTGGGCTCAAGCAAATGCAAGTCAGTCTTATGTTAACACAGAAAGATATTAAAATAGAATTCTTATGTTAAAATAGATAAAATATTTTTCTGTCTTTTTAATGGAAATATATGATATTATATTTTATAAAAGGTGGTGGAGAAAAATGAGAAAGACACAATGAAAATGGGTAAAAGAACAGAGTATTTTCGTCTTCATCTGATACATAACAGCTGTGATTTTGTCCATTTGCAATGTCCTGTAACAAGCAATCTTTTCTGTTGATTATTTATGTGATTAATAGGCATGGGAGAAGATTTTTTAATGATTTTTCTTCTGTCTGCATCATTAATGTTTCATGATAAATACACTTTTAAAAGCGGGAAATCTAGAATGTTTTGATCATACA
The DNA here is from genome assembly GCF_963924245.1 of Chroicocephalus ridibundus. Classification (NCBI taxonomy): domain Eukaryota; kingdom Metazoa; phylum Chordata; class Aves; order Charadriiformes; family Laridae; genus Chroicocephalus; species Chroicocephalus ridibundus. Next base: position 54,346,786 of record NC_086316.1, read on the forward strand.
CCACCAAAAGGTGATGCTTGAATCCTGTCCTTATCTACAGGATCATCATGATCTTAGTTTCGACATGGGAAACCTATGGTTATCATCTGGTATTTTTTTTAATTAATTACTGTTTTCCTCATCTTTTTTAACTCCCTGCAGAAATGCTAGTTGTGATGCTGCATACCAGCATTGCCCAGCCCTTCTTCTTAGGTACTTTATACAGTACTTTTTATTAGCAGGGAAGTACATACACTCCAGCCTTCCTCTTCCTCATCAATATACCTCTTGTACCCAAACAGCAAGGTTGTTATGTGTGTGTGCTGAAGGCTCCTTAAAGCATGGGGTTTATTGTACATGCAGACAGATGTCTTCTAATTTTCTCCTCATAACAAAAGAGTGCAATTTGTCAGCTAGCTTGCAGAGAGAAAAAAATCACGCAACCCGTTCTTAGATCCCCTTTGTTTTTTAGACATGCTCAAGAGAAGCAAGGGAATAGATGAATTGCCATGGTGGTGGCATCTGACAGCCAAATACAAATTTTCTGGGGAGTGGAAAAGGATTTAGCTGTGCATCTCTGCTGTATAATGCATGATCAGTAAACCCAGTATGACAAGAGATGAGCTGAAATGACCCTGAGGTAAGCACTGACCAGAAGCAATTCACCTACTTCTCATTAGTCCTTAACCCCTTTAGGATCTTGTGGAGAAAAGAATCTTCAGGCAGGGGAACCCAGCTGGATAAATTGCAACTGCAAGCTGCAGATCTCCCAAGATGACAGGTGAAGAATCCCTTAATATCCTACAGTATTAAACTTTCTTGAGAGCTGTGCCACATAGCCTCTCATGGAGGATTTTGAAGGTCGTGTACTGCTACCCTTTTCAGTCAACATGCCCATCTCACAACAAGCAATGGTGTAGTTTCTGTCATGTGACAGGAGTAGCAGCAAAATGCTCTGCCACCAGGTGTGTTTTGATCACATATCACAAATTTGTCCCTGACTCATCAGCACATTGTGGAAGCACCCATCAGCTGGCCAGGCATTCATGTATAATTTGCCTAGGCATACACTTGCCATGTTATGGTGCATGGGTGACTGCATTTGAAAGAAGGTCTGTGGAACTATCACAAACATGAGCAGCAAAAAGCAGGCTGCAAAAATAATTCACTGTGCCTGCTGCGGTTCAAATGTGAACTAATATAAGTAGAGCAAGCGGCTAACTTCCACAGCTGTGTCTTTTTCTCCCTGCAATTTAAAATAGATTTCTTGATGCTAGCTAATCCTCTAAAACTGTAAATGCCAATAGATTATAGACTACATAATGCAAAAAAAAAAAAAAAAAAAAAAAAAAACCAAACTTTATCTACTCTATCAAAACTGGAAGGAAGACTTCTACTTTTAGGTTGCTAATGTGACACAACTGTTCTTCAAAAGTGAGGTGACATTTCCACCAGGTAATATATAGCACTGTTAAGTTTCATGGCTGCAGATTCAATGACACGCAGAGCGCAGAGTTTATATTAATAACCCTTAGGCACAGCAACGGTGCCACCAGATAGCCCTGCAAGGGTTTTGAGCAGACTGCTTGAAGCGGATAGGCTCTGAAACACAGGAAAAGGACAAAACGTGAGTTGGCAGTGGAAGTAGAGGGATACATCATAGATCCGTTTCACTTTTGGGTTTAAAACTTTGGAAAATGCAGTACTTTTCAGTTTTTGTAATCACAGTTTTTAGCAACTGTGGAAAATACTGAAATCTCATACACCAAAGCTCTTACAGGTTTGTGTAACTATATCAGTAGTCTCATCAGAATATGCTTAAATCACTTTAATAATGTTGCCTATGTGAGAGTAAAGCATATGATAATATAGAGACATGGAGTACCTAATATTTAAAAGTACGGGCTAGAAGTCTTTTGTGGTATAAAACTCAAAAGTTCTTTTATGATATAAAAGTGTGATGTTTTTATGAGACAATGTTTCAGGACTTCATGGAGGTAGAAATATTTGTGTTTTAGTATAATTTGCGATGCCTCTTATATTCTCTCAGTATCCCTGCCAAATTTACTCTGATGTGTTGATAACCTAAATATTCTTCTCGTTTATATACCAGAGTATCCTAATATTGTTGTTTAATTATCCTTTTGTTCTGAGATGCTTTGTAAGGACATTTCAAATATCTTTGAATAAATAAATTTTAAAAAGTGCTGCTACTGGCAGTTCTGTATATCTTGTGTCCATGGAGAACATGGAAATGTGGCACTGTATGAAAACAAAGGTTGAACTAGGTCACAAGACTTGTTTTCTTCTGAACCCCATCATTTTCAGTTTCGTTTGAGGCTCTGAAGGCCATAGAAAATGACTCCTAAGCAAATAAAGTTTAAAACATAAAATCATCAAATTACTATCTTGATATAAGCATAAGAGGAAAGGAATACATGCTAAAAAATGAATAGACTTTGTTTAATGTATCATTCCTGAAACTACTTTATCATGTAAAATACATGAGTCCCAGAAACAAATTCTACTCAGTGGTCCAAAGTTGGCTCCTCTGGGCAAACCTCCAATTTGGAACAAGTTTCTATGATTCTGCAGAGTTGTTTTGACATGTACACATAGTGGATGATTCTATATTCATTGATATGACAACGTGTTTCTTAAAACCCTAAACTATAAAAAGTAATGGTCCAATTACAGATTGCTGATCATTGAGATCATAGAATCATTAAGGTTGCTAATCATTTCCCCTCGGATTTTGGGTGTTTCATTCGGCTCCCCATCCCTGTCTTCCAGCTCAGGGGACTTGGTATTGGTCTTACAATTAAAGACTGAGACAAAGAAGGTATTAAGTACCTCAGCTTTTCCTCATCCTTTGTCACTCTGTTACCCCCGCATCCAACAGAGAATGGTCGTTCTCCTTAGTCCTCCTTTTGTTGATAACGTATTTATAGAAACATTTCTATTGTCTTTTATGGCAGTAGCCAGATTAAGTTCTAGCTGGACTTGGGCCCTTCCAATTTTCCTCCTGCATAACCCCACCAGCCCCTTGTACTCCTCCTGAGTTGCCTGCCCTTTCTTCAAAAGGTCATAAATTCTTTTTTTTTCCCCTGAGTTCCAGACAAATCTCTCTGTTCAGTCAGAGTGGTCTTTCAGCACATGGGGACAGCCTTCTTCTGAAACTTTAGGATTTCCTTCTTGAGCATGTCCAGCCTTCCTGGGCTTCTTTGCCCTCCAGGACTGCCTCCCAAGGGACTCTATTGACCAGTTTCCTAAACAGGCCAAAGTCTGCCCTTCAGAGCGCCGTTCTGCTGACCCCAGTCCTTACTTCTCCAACAATCAAAAACTTATCATTTTGTGGTTCCTACACCCAAGAGAGCCTCCAGCCACCACATCACCCACAAAGTCCTTCTCTGTTCACAAACAACAGATCCAGCAGGGTGCCTTCCCTAGTTGTTTCCCTCACCAGCTGTGTCAGGAATTTATCTTCCACATATTCCAGGAGCCTCCTAGACTATTTTCTTTCTGCTGTATTTTATTTCTAGCAGACATCTGGTAAGTTGAAGTCCCCCATGAGAACAAGGAATGAAAACCTTAAGTACCAGTTCACTAGATACATTCAGTAGTGTCATTGTCAATATGTCGCATGGAATGAAATGGAGATTGAAATTTCATAGATTTCCTCCTCTCATTTTATTTTTCTTGAATTATTACTAATATAGTACTTCACTTCAAAGCAGAGATTCCTACAAATAAGGTCTTACAGTCAGAATAAGATTGGAAATAGGAACAGCAAAAATACAGTTTTGAAAATATCTCCTAAACATTTTAGTCTTGTTAGCATACTAATAAATACTAGTACTGTATATACTATAGATGAGATTTCTATTAAAATTATGTGCTTTGTTTAATATTACATATTAACAAATATTTAAATCCATCTACCAGATTTTTTTTATTATTATTTCACAGACATAAGGCTGGGGAGGTAGTTGCAACTTTCACTGTTACCATAAAAAATAAAATATTATTAAAATACAGTTAAAATATACTGCTGTACAGACACACAATGTGATACCACCTCAAGGATTTTGTAAATCATTGATAGAGGCTGAAGTGTTCCTCACTACACTGTTGATTAAAGCCTAACCTGTTTTGACAGGTTAGGCATTTGAGTGATGTCTCACTAGCCATACCACTGAAACTATTCAAGTTTAAAGAAAGTAACTAAAAAAATAAATAAAGGAAAATAAAACTGTGCAGTACGAGGAGACCCAGTGTGCTTTATAGCACAGACATATAACCTCTTGTTTTCATGAATAAGAGATAATAACATATAAGCAGAAGGACAGGGAATAGAAACCTTTTAACCAAATAATATGAATGCAGGGATTAAAATATTTATTGCTAATAAATGTTGATGCTTATGAGATTTTATTAGATGTAGGGACTTGGTAAAATAAAATCATGGTGTTTCACTTTGGTTTTCTTTTTGCAGTAACTTTTAAGTCAGAATTTCTTTCAACTTCTTAGAAAGATAAGTTTAATTTTGTGCCAAACTAAATGTAGTGTATCTTGACAGTTTTTTATTTTATTTTATTTTTTAAATAACTGTACCTTTAAAAAATGTTGTTAGACATACCTCAATGATTTTGGAATTGTTTTAGAAATTCAGTAAACCAAGAAATCACCTTGGTTTTACAGTTTTACATGCAGTCACAAACAGAAATGAATCCAAGTGTGTAATTAGGAGCTTTCCTGAATAAAGTTTCAACTAGTGGCCTTTACTGGAGAGAATTGTCTTGCATAAAGGAGTTCGGTATCTCCATTTAATAAAAGCAAGTCAACAAAACTTTAATATAATAGCAAGACTAAATCTTTTGCTTGATTTGAGTACATATTTAATGTAATTCTTCTCACAAAGACCTTTTATTTATATTATTTCTAGAACCACTTGTGTTGACAGTATCTGATTTGGTGTTGCTGGTTAGAGTTTTTGAATGAACCCAAGAGACTGAAATGATAATATAACTTTCAAAACCTGTTTGTGCACCGTGAAAGCTAAAGATACACAAATACTAGCATCATTGAGTGCCATCTTTAAGCTTTTGCTGACCTGAGATAGATTCAAGCATGAACAAATTTAATTTCTGGCAACAGTGTAGATGTGCCATCACCCAGTTTTGTTCTGATGAGCCACCTCCTCAAGCTGTTGTTTGGGCATGCTATGAGGGCTGCACAGGATTTGGTTCTGGCTGTGCTTTCACCACCCAGACAAGTTACACTGAATTTGCCTATGCATTCTGCCACCTGAAATAGTTCTCTGGCCTACATTTAACTTTTGCTTTCAAGGCAAGGTTGTTCCTGCTACCTGAAGTAGCACACTTGAAGTTGTCTGTGATCTCTCTCCCTAAATTCTATGCTGCACTCTGCAGTGAAGACCAGCATTATCTCAAATAACACCAAAACATTCTTAAGCACTTTTTGAAAATGCAGATATTTAACCCACTTAGGTATAGGAAAGCAGGCAAAATGAGCATGTGCTTCCTTTCTTTTGTTTCTTATCAATGCATTTGTCTGATGCTGTATCACTTTGGTCAGAGCTGCATCATTTTTATAAGTAGTGCTGACCCAACCAGCCTTCTACTGGTTCAGCCCCTTGCCGGGGCTGAACTCTGAATATGTGATTTATGGAATGGTGGGGCTGAAAATGCAGAGAAGACAAACACTGCAATCAGCTACACTTGAAATATCCAATTTTATTTCTCCTTACTTGGGGATTGGGATGACTGGATGGATAGATGAGGGGAAGGCGGTAGATGTGGTCTACCTTGACTTAAGCAAGGCGTTCGACACAGTCTCCCACAGCATATTCATGGGGAAGCTTAGGAAAACGGGGCTAGATGAATGGACAGTAAGGTGGATAGATAACTGGTTGAAAGACAGAGCTCAGAGGGTCGTGATTAGGGGCACAGAGTCTAGTTGGAGGTCAGTGATGAGTGGTGTTCCCCGGGGGTCAGTACTGGGTCCAGTCCTCTTCAACATATTCATCAATGACCTGGATGAGGGCATAAAGCACACCCTCAGCAAGTTTGCTGATGATACAAAACTTGGGGGGGGGGGGTGGCTGACACACTGGAAGACTGTGCCACCATACAGAGAGACCTGGACAGGTTGGAGAGTTGGGCAGAGAGAAATCTTATGAAATTCAATAAGGGCAAGTGTAGGGTGCTGCACCTGGGGAGGAATAACCCCATGCACCAGGACAGGTTGGGGGCTGACCTGCTGGAGAGCAGCTCGGTGGAAAGAGACCTGGGAGTCCTGGTGGACAACAGGGTGACCATGAGCCAGCAATGTGCCCTCATGGCCAAGAAGGTCAATGGCATCCTGAGGTACATTAAGAAGAGTGTGGCCAGCAGGTGGAGGGAGGTCATCCTCCCCCTCTACTCTGCCTTGGTGAGGCCGCATCTGGAGTACTGTGTCCAGTTCTGGGCTCCCCCATTCAAGAAGGACAGGGAACTGCTGGAGAGGGTACAGCAAAGGGCTACAAAGATGATTAGGGGACTGGAACACCTCTCTTATGAAGAAAGGCTGAATGATTTGGGTCTCTTCAGTCTGGAAAAAAGATGTCCGAGGGCGGATCTTATCAACACTTAAAAATACTTAAAGGGTTCGTGTTAGGAGGATGGTCAGGATCTTTTCAGTGGTGCCCAGCGACAGGACAAGAGGTAATGGGCACAAACTTGAGCATAGGAGGTTCCACCGAAGCATGAGGAGGAGCGTCTTTACCCTGAGGGTGGCAGAGCACTGGAACAGGCTGCCCAGAGAGGTGGTGGAGTCTTCATCCCTGGAGACATTCAAAACTGACCTGGACACGTTCCTGTGCAACCTGCTCTAGGTGACCCTGCTCTGCTGGGGGGGTTGGACTAGATGATCTCCAGAGGTCCATTCCAACTATTCTATGATTCTGTGATTCTATGATTTTATCATACTCAAAACTGAATTAGCTTAATGTTGCATGATGAGGGAAACAGCAAAAGTGAGAGACAGCAACTACCTACAAAACAATACCTACATTGGAAGAAAAGCACACCACTTTCATTGTAGGTGTACTGTTTCAGGCTGTTAAGGGATTTTTGATATTGACTGTGATCAGAAAATCACAGTAGTACGATGCCTGAAAAGTTTAGACTGTCTAAAATCAAATAAAATAATACAATGTGATACACCTCCCAGAAGCTTAACTGAAAATTTACATCATATATAAGAAATGTCAGTGCTGTACACCTGTTACCCAAAACTACGTTTGTCTACCTGTATTCCAACATTGTTATTGCAGTCTGATTCGGAGCCAGAAAACACAATGAATGCAGTTTACAATTTACATGTGAATAGGAACTGTCCGAAGACAATGCAGCTGTGAATTTGAGAACAGACCATAGTGACCAAGATTGCTGAAATTGCCAAAAGGAAAAAAAAAAATGGCTTGGGGATTTACTGTGTGATCAGAATAGATTATTGAATTGAGCAAATGAAAACAAGCAAGGAAAACAAAAAAAAAAAAAAAAAAGAGAAAGACTGGGATGCTAAGCAAAGTGTAAATATAGGCTAGGAATGCAGTAGCTCTATTTGACCTAACAGCATACACAAGACATAATCTCTGAGAGAATATCTGTTATGAAAAAATGACAATGTTGGCAGGGGGACAGCGAGGAGAGGCAGAAATGAGCACATACTTCCACCACACACATTTGGGGCTGGAAGTGTACACCTGAGTGCCCAAATGTTTGCTATTTCAGTTACCACTGAAACACCCTACTAAGACTGTTAACAGCTGTCCCAGTGAAAATCTTACATCTTCCTAGAATCCCAGCTTTGCTGAGGTAAATTACTGAAGGAATTCTGACAAAGGATGCTTTACTATATGTGTAGAAAATGCGACGATGATGTAGAACAGAAGGAATTTGTGTAATATTTGTATCCAGCACTGTAAGAAGAAGGTATGAAGGACTATAGACTACAGGCCTGTGTCTCCTCTTCCCTTTCAACTTTTTTTTTAAATCTTTGTTCCCTTTACTGAGAAATTTAATTCTTAAATTCCTCTGTGCAAAACAAAATCAGTCAGCTTACCAAGAACTCAAAGTCAGACGCTATATCAATTGATATAGGGCACTGTCAGAAATACACATTATGATTAAATATGGTCCTAGAGCACTCTTTCGCTCCAAAGGTAATTTAAAGACACTGGTGTCTGGGTAAATTCCATCACGATAATACTTCTAGGAAAGTTCATACAAATCAAATGATAGCACAAGTCCACCCATTAATAAATCTGTGTTTCCTATTCACTTAAAAGAGTTGGGGATTGCTAGTTAGTTAAACTCCCGACATGAGAATTCAGGTTAAAAGAGGGTAAAAAATGAGTATTACTATATTAGTGTATCAATTACAACAGACTCATAATCAAATTTTAAGTAATATTTGAGTTTGAACTCCAGAAACTCATTTTGTTATAGCTAGTGTCTAATACGGTGATTCCTTCCCACAAGGTCCTCAACTGAAAAACCTATTACGGGCTTTGGGGAAAAAAAAAAAAAAGAGAATGAATTAACAGTAACTGTTTCTAGCATTTTCTAACATTAACATTTCTCTTTTAATAGAAAAAGCATCCATAAAGGATCTGCTTGTGGAGACTCTTCTTTATCACCTGCACCTATTGCAGTTTCCCATATATTTTGCATTTATCTTCAAATGCAAGGTCTGTGAAAAATGCTGAGAGTGTTTGAAGGGAGTGAAGCTTGGTCTTTCTCCTACATGCCTCTGTGATGGCTTTCTCACACAGTAGCTTGCTCCAAAGCCTTTGAAGTCAACTGGAGTCTTGGCAGTGACTCATCCTGGGCTGCATCCCTGCAGCGCATGCATACACAACTGCAGTTTCTCAGAGATACACCAATTCCATCCAGAATACATGATCACATAGTCTTGTCTATTATATTCATATATTTGTCTATTCTAATTTACTTTACTCATGCTTGTTCACTTATCCTCTTCCCATGAGGCAAATGAGGTTTTTATTTTTCTCAGGGGTTTGGTTTCGTGGTTTTAGTATGTGTGATTACATGTGCATTTGTTTATATAAATGTAAAATGCTATGGCCTTGTTAGAGAAGTTATGTCAGAGAAATTTTGTTGCAACTGATTTGTAAGATAGCAGTGTGTATGACTGCCACTTTGGAGAGTTAATTTTCCCAACTGTTCAAATGCAGAAGACCAATGCTATTACCTTGTAGCATTTATCCTAACATGCGTATTATAAAATAGAGGTAGCTGATCAGCTACCTCTGCCGAAACTACTATGCCTCTGCAGTTCTTATAGTCATGTTGGACCACTTTCTCAACACACTTTACGCATCCTTCTTTATGCAATCTGTAGAAAAAACAATGGGGTGATAAAGCTGAGAAGTGGCTAGCTGGCCAGCTGGTCAAATACAGACAGGTTTTAACTAATTAAATGGCATTTATCTTTGTTATAGACTTAACTGAATTATATTGTGCTAAACCTCAGACAGGTATTTTTACAGAGGAACGTTGAAATGCCTATGTTTGTGACACTTTAGCTACATGTCTACACATGAAACAGGGGAGTGAGACACCACTAGACTAAAACAAAAACAAAATAAAAAAAAAAATAATAAAATAAAATAAAATAAAATAAAATAAAATAAAATAAAATAAAATAAAATAAAATAAAATAAAATAAAATAAAATAAAATAAAATAAAATAAAATAAAATAAAATAAAATAAAATAAAATAAAGTAAAATAAAATAAAAATTAATCCTTTATATTTTCCATTTGCCAGCCATTTTACCAGCCAACGTTCTGATCTAGTTTTGTCTACACCCTATAATGAGTTTGTTGCTGATGTTCCATACAGGAGGGATAATTCTTGTGAGAGGGTAATTTTCCAAGTAAAGCTTCAATATCCTGTTTTATATGGTAGGAATCTTCTGAAATTTCATTTCCTGAAAATTCATCATCAGAACTGCATTTTTTGTGAAGTCCAATGAGATTTATTTTCTGACATATTAAGGATGAAACAATATAGACAACAATTCACTGTTGATATTTTATCATGCTCCTTTTTTCAGAATGAGGTAGCCATTCACCCAATGTGGGTTTGCAGCTGAGTTTTGTTATTTTTCAGGGTTTGCTGACTTTCCACATGCTGTTTTGATTGCAAAAGCAGAGGCTTGTTATAAATAACAAATAAGTATGTATTTGTATGTATGTGTCCACAAGACACAGATTTCTAGTCAAATGTGAAAGTTCGGGTTCCTCGAAATGAACCTTCCACCCAAACTAAACTCTTTTTAACGGAAAAAAATTATTTTCAGCAAAACACTTGCAGGTACCACTGAAATGAAAGCACAGAATGCCATGATAATTTACCACGTAAAAACATGGGTGGAAGAGTCAGTAGTGCAACTTTTGTATCATTAGCAGATTTCTTTTTTATAACTTTCTAGTCTCTCTAATTTTCACCTCACTCTGTGAACACAGAACAAAAGTGGTAGATATAGGAAAACAATCAGACAGTACCTGTTGTTAAAAATGTAATTTATTTTCCATGGAAATTCTAACAATTCCAGGAGTTGTTGAAATTTCTTCTCTTTGTCCCAGTCAGAAGAAATTCCTGTGTCATGCAATTAAATATGTCAAACAGTATTTGGATGGAAACATACACCTACAAAAACATACAATAGAACCATCTAACAATTCAAAGTAAACTGGAACTAAAAAGCTAAAATATTTTAAGACATTTGGGAAACCATACAAGCAGTCCAGGAGACATATTATTTTGAAAGTTAATAAAAATAAATCAAGTAACCTGTCATAGTAGAGGTGGTTAAGTCCATGTCCACAAAGAAACCTGACAGATTTCATATGCGTATAGGTGATCCAGCCGTGGACTGAAGCTGGATATGAGTTGATGCCCAACTTAATAAGATGAACCCCCAGATGGCAATTTGGGCTACCCTTTTTCTCAGCTAGCTTTTGGAGATGCCTGTTGTTAACTCATACCATTGTCTCCGTATTCTTCATGAAGGAACTTCAATACTACTTTTATGTCTTATGTACCTTAGTAAAGTACCTAGTATCAGATGAAGTGAGTATCAGTCTTTATTCAGAAGCAAAATGGGAATATTGTACAATTGACTTTTCTGTTTATCTCTGTTTACCTTGTCCCTGGCAGTATTTTTTACATAATCTGCAGCCTGCTTAATTTCCTGTGAGGATCTTCATTCCGCCTTAACCAGGTGGCAATCCATATCTATCTCCTACGGCTTCTTCCATCAAAAACAGCTGTAAACATACTGTTTATATTCAAGTATCTCAAGCACAGACATTAAGTTTTTATGCCAGATATGGGGAATTTAGCTGTTTAAAATGTCATTGTAGCTAGTTCCACTTAATTCAATAGCTGAGCTATGTATTTGTGTAATGAAAAATTCTTTTTTTGGTGAGTAAAATAAAATTTCAAAGTTATCCTCAGGGATGTCTTCACCATGTGTTTTAATATTTTCCAGTACAACACTGAAAATCCTAGAATCCTTATATTACCTTCAGATATACTTCAGAAATATTGTATTATTATCCATTACTGTAATAATTCCTCTACATGGCCAAAAAAAACCCCACCCCAAGCTTCAAGTATTGCAAAATAACTTCATTTGCCTGGGAAAATTTCAGTAGTATTCCAAACCAAATGAATTCTAGAGAATATTGCTAGGAACTTCAAAGGTTTTTAAGATTGTCTGGAATGTTTAGTAGACAAGATTTTAAGCTGACTTTAAAGTTTTACCAAAAGTTTGTGATGAAAAGTTCACTATATTTTCTGTTCTGCTGCTACAAGATTTGCTTTTGCACTGAGTTGTTTTTCCCCCCTCTTCTAAGTCTTACATATTTTCTTCTAAGCCCGTGAGCAGTATTAATTAGACAGAAATCTTGCAGAGTTTTAAACTTAATATGCAATCAGTGAAATTTATTTTCTTTTAATCAGTTTTACTGTGTATGAATAAAACATGTTCTGTAGTTATTCCTTTGCTGCTATATTGCTGTTTGTGAAAATTCATGCAAGCTGTCTTGGAGAACTGAGATCCCATATCAGCTTTTTACTCCCTTAACCATGTTTGTCATACACAGGACAAGAAAACTATCTGTAAAAAGAAATGTCCTACTCTCTAGTGAGAAAAGCATACCTACGTACATGTATACGAACTCATACAGTACTAGTAAACAGTCTTTCAGAACATAATTTTGATGCATTGCTTGTGCAGTGCAGTTAGCTCTCTGTGCTTTGTTGCCTTTTCAGAGTTTATCTCAATGGGCATTTTTTTCATATTGCTGCATATTTGACACTGCAAATAAGGAAAGTACAATTGCAAATCTATTTTCTATATTTCAAATGTTTCCAGAGGCCGGCTAGTTATGTACAGCTGTCATGCATCATCCAAATTATACCAACATTTCGTTTTCTGATCTTGTGACTGTCTTCACTTGGAAATATTAGGTTCTCCAGCTACTGGGAATTGAGATGTTCTGTTATCCCAAAGCGGGGAAATGATATAAATGCCTTAAATGTAACCTTCCCCTTCCACTGCTATGGCAAACATCCTCAACTCTGAGTTGACCAAATCTTCTGGAGGGGCACAAAATTGAATTTATGACTCTACAAACTACAATTAAAAGCAAAAAAATTCTTGCAGCTGAAAGCACAATAGAATAAGAAGTAATTAAAAAAAAAAAAGAGATTTTTTTTTTAATTTTTTTTCTGTCAACAGGATGATTTCAAAATTTAGTAGGAATAGGTTTAACAATCAAAGAAACTCAAAATCCACCACTGAGTAACACAGTCTTTTTACCAACAGTTGCACTGGTAAGTGAAAAAAATGTTTTGATTCTGCTATTTAAGCATTAACTTTTCATTCAGAGTTCTAATGCTCTAAATACTCTAATACTCTAAAAAAATGGACCAAGTAGAGAAAAAGTAATGTGTCCTCCTGGTGTCCTCAAGGGTGGCTTAGGATGAGTTTTTCATAGGTAAAAGTCTATGAATTCCTGTCTCTGGAAAGGATTATTTAGATTTAAGAGGGAACACAGATAAGGCACTCAAGGAGTCCAGGTTCTGTTCCCACGGCCTGTGTGAATACACTTTGCCACTTTCCTTTGTCTTTTCCTCCCCACATGCTCCATCTTCACAAGTTAGAATATAAGCCATTTAAAGCCCTCTCTCATATGCTCCAGGGAACTCCTTATGTTGTCATAGTATGATAAAAAAAACATTCGTGCAAAAGGAAATTGCACTCTGTTATGGACTGAAAGTTGTGGACTGGGGAAGAAAAAAGTCCTAAAACAGTGAGCTTTGCCACATAAGACTTGCAGTATTTTGTGTTTATTTTCATTAGGCTGTCAAGGCAGGAAGGGACAAAAACTACCAAAAAAAACCTTTTCAAAATATCTTACTAATTAAATAATGCCTTTATAAATCTTATCTTAAGGTGTGTTTTACTAAAATCTCATGAGTATGTAGTACTGTGGTGAGTGTTCGTGTGAGCCTGAGTCCTCCTGAGGGCTGATCCACAGTCGTGTGCTGAGCTAGTTTGCTGATGATACCAAACTGGGAGGGGCTGGCTCTTGAGGACAGGAGGCCTTGCAGAGGGATCTGGATAGATTGGAGCATTGGCCTATGATTAATGGCATGAAATTTAAGAAGTCGAAATGCTGGACTCCGCACATAAGATGGAGTATCACCAGGCACAAGTCTGATTTGGGAGAGGAACGGCTGGAGAGCAGCCCTGCAGAGAGGAATCTGGGCTTTGACAGCAAGCTCAATAGGTGCCAGCAGTGTGTCCTGGCAGCCGAGAGGGCAAACCACGTCCTGAGGTGCATCAAACACAGCATCACCAGCTCATCAAAAGAGGTGATTACCCACTGTATTTAGCATTGGTGTGGCCTCAGCTTGAGTACCGTGTGCAGTTCTGGGCCTCACAGTTTAAGAAGGATGTGAAGGTTCTTAAGTAAATCCAGAGGAGGGCAACAAAACTGCTGAAAGGGCTGGAAGGTATGTGCTATGAGGAGCAGTTGAGGTCTTTGGGCTTGTCTAGTTTGGAGAAAAGAAGGCTGAGGAACAACCTCATTGCTGTCTACAGCTTTCTGAGAAGGGGAAGTGGAGAGGGAGGCGCTGGTCTCTTCTCCAGTGACAGGACGCGTGGGATGGTTCAAAGTTGTGACAAGGGAGGTTTAGACTGGACATTAGGAAGCATTCCTTTACCAACAGTGTGGGCAAACACTGGAACAGGCTTCCTGGAGAGGTGGTTGATGCCCAGAGCTTGTCAGTGTTTAAGAGGGATTTTGACAACGCCCTTAACAACGTACTTTAACCTTTGGTCAGCCCTGAATTGTTTACGCCGTTGAACTAGATGATCATTGTAGGTCCCGTCCAACTGAAATTATTCTATTCTATTCTATTCTATTCTATTCTATTCTATTCTATTCTATTCTATTCTATTCTATTCTATTCTATTCTATTCTATTCTATTCTATTATTCTATTCTGCTCTAAGTGTCATACATAGAATTTGAATGTTTCCCATTATTTCTTCTAGAATATTTCATCCCTCTCCATTCCTTCTCTTCAATAAATGAGGAAATTTGTGGTTACCAACTTCAGATTAAAGCCTTCCATTAGGTGTACACATGTAGGAAAGAATTGTTTGTCCAGGAAATCTGAGTAGAAGGAATATTTTCTTTATGTTCTATTAGTGCTTAACCTGCGTACCTTGCTTGTGGAGAAAAAGTATACCCCTTATACTTCAAGGAGAAAACAATCAAAGGAGAAGCCTTTGGAATGTTTTGGAGAAATTATAGCTACTTTTCCTTGCCTTTGAACTCAAACAATAATCTGTAACTCTAATTTAAACTTGTAATATTATATTTCACATTCTCCTTGCTCATCTGCCTACTACAATTCCCTACACTTTTGGCAAATGGATTCAACTAGTTCTAGAACGGTTTTAGAGAGAGAGACATCATCTGAGACTAAAGATTTTTTTTAAATTAGTTTATTTTCCTGATTTATTTATTTATATAAAGTCAATGTGTGTTCTGAGCACATGTGCATTTGTGTGTGAATGCAAGAGGCCTCTGTTTTTATGATTTTTTTAGAACTCTATAGTGTGAAGGATATTCTGATTCTACCTTCACATTTACAGTTATGCCACATGGGTGATACTTATTTCAATATACATCATATAAAATTATTCGTATCATTCATCTTCAGTCACCCGCATGAAGTGAATATAATGTGCTGTTTAGAAATACATTCAGTGTCATTCCTGGAAACAAAATTTTGAGTATAGCTGAAGCTGTCATTATGCCATACTGTAGATACATACTGTCAAACACTGTAAATTCACAAGTTACAATCTCTTGAAATTTCATAGTAGTTGTCTCTAAACAATGCTTCTTAGTTTGTTGGTTGATTTAGAGCAAACTGTTCAAAATTTCATTTATAATAAATACTGAATATTTGTAAGTCCTCTCACTCAGTTATATATTTTGTTTCTTTATTTTCTTTATTTTTGTTTTGGAATATGCATAGATCAAGTTTATTCTGTACGTGTGAACATCAGCAGTTACTAATAATAGTTTGCCCACATACATGTTCATTTTACAGGATGAAGCATCTCTAATCAACATATTTCTCCTGAGAAGTCTTTTTTTCCTCTCATGTTCAGAGGTCACTGTATGTTCTCAACACTGCCATTTATCATTGTGTGAATATCTGAGTATTTGTTCAGATGGGCCACTCTGATTTAGCATTGTTTAAGAGTAAGATTGACAAAAAGACTGAATGTATCTAAAAGATCAATTTTGCTACAGCAAGACTGCTACAGAGACCAGAAAAACTTGAACTCAATCAAGAGCAAACACAGATAAATAGAATTTATCTGTTCCTTCCTACATGAGTGTACCTGTTTCTTATCTATCCCACACAAGCAATGTTTCCCACATTATAATTTATCACAGTTCCTCAATAGAAAACCATGCACGTATTATATTGCAAAACCATGAAAAACTGTAAGAGGAAGGAAAAAAAAAGTAGATCGCTATTTTCTGCTTTGATAGGAAAAGCACTTATTTCTGAAATAATATCTTCAGTACACCTTGGGAATACGCAAGGAACAAATCTTGACTCCCAAGAGCAGAGCTTCCACACAACCATCTCCTGAAACATTATTTATTGAGATTGAGATTAACAACATCCAAGTCAGAGAGAGTTTCGAAATTCTTAAAACTGAATTTATGCTCTCCAGCTTTTTAGATGGTAGACAAATTACTGAAAGTTCTTACAAAGGCATCCAAATATTTTAATTACCTTCTTCCCAAATGCATTTGGTTTAACAAACTCTTTAGGATTTCTTAACACACCTTACAAAGATTAAGCATACTGTCTTTGCATATTAAATAATAAATTATTATTACTATCATGGCAAATTAGTGAACCAGACTGCCTGGATTTAAATCTCTATTAATTAGCATAGTATGATAAGTATGTAAAACACTGTAAATATTGAGCATTTTCTCAGCATTAGTCTAATACATTTTTAGTGAATAAACTCTTCTGCCATCATGGGCATACAAAACCCTCAAATAATATGCTCAGCTTTATGAATAAAGGAACCAAGAAGATATTGTTGGCTTACTGTCATGGTTTGGGCCTCAAACCAGGACACTTAAAAACATAAAATATGTTTGACTCTTAGTATCTATGCTGAAAACGATGTAGAAAGAAAAAAAAATCAGAAAAGAAACAGAAATAATAACAGGAATACAAAGACCCCTATACAAAAAGAACACTGAAGTTTATCAGTACTCAGTTAATTTCAGAGGAAGCTTTGTTCAGAAATTGTTTGGGCATTTTGAAAGCCGATGAGGGACTTTTTAGGATGTCGGGTAATGGTAGGACTAGAGGGAATGGATTAAAAATAGAGATGGGACGATTCAGACTGGACATTAGGAAGAAGTTCTTCACCATGAGGGTGGTGAGACACTGAAACAGGTTTCCCAGAGAGGTGGTGGAAGTCCCATCCCTGGAAGTTTTTAAGGCCAGGCTGGATGGGGCTCTGAGCAACCTGATCTAGTGGGAGATGTCCCTGCCCATGGCAGTGGGGTTGGAACTAGATGATCTTTAAGGTCCCTTCCAACCCTAAGAATTCTATGATTCTATGATTCTATTTTTAGAAATTCTACCTATGTGATCAAGAGGGAAAAAAATGGCAATATTGAGAAATTTATCACAATGATAACAAATTTAGATTCATTTACACAAAATAGGATTCAAGGAACGGCCAATTAAATTAATAAGGAAAAGAATTTAAACTATTGAAGTATCTGTGCATATACATCCCTCATATCTATATATATCAGTATCTATCTAGAGTGATACATATCAATATCTAATGCATCTATCATGCCCAGTGTAAGTCTAAACCCCATATCCATATTTTTGTAATAAGGCGAAGGTATTATTTAGGTCTGGTTTTAAGTCTAGATATTTTAACAAAGAATAAGATTTTCTTCAAAAAATGCTGATGATACAAAATTGGGAGCAGTGGCTAACACACCATTCAGCAAGACCTGGAGAGGATAGAGCGTTGGGCAGTGAGGAATCTAATGAAATTCAATAAGGGCAAGCGTAGGATCCTGCACCTAGGGAGGAATTACCCCATACACTGGTACAGGTCAGGGTCTGACCTACTGGAAAGCAGCTCTGTAGAGAGAGACCTGGAGTCCTGGTGGACAGCAAGTTGACCATGAGGCAGCAATGTGCCCTTGTGGCCAAGAAGGCCAATGGTCTCCTGGGGTGCATTAAAAAGAATGTGGCCACCAAGTGGAGGGAGGTCATCCTCCCCCTCTACTCTGCCCTGGTGAAGCCACATCTGGACTACTGTGTCCAATTCTGAGCCTCCCAGTTCAAGAAGGACAGGGAACTGCTGGACAGAGTCCAGTGGAGGGCTACAAAGATGATTAGGGGACTGGCACACCTCTCTTATGAGGAGAGACTGAGAGACCTGGGTCTGTTTAGCCTGGAGAAGGGACGACTGAGAGGGGATTTTATCAATGCTTATAAATATCTAAGGGGCAGGTGTCAAGAGGACAGGGTCAGGCTCTTCTCAGTGGTTACCGGTGACAAGACAAGGGTCAATAGACACAAGCTGGAACACAGAAGTTCCATCCTAACATGAAGAAAAACTTTTTTTCCTTGAGGGTGACAGAGCACGGGAATAGGCTGCCCAGAGAGGTTGTGTAGTCTCTTTCTCTGGAGATATTCAAAACCCACCTGGACACCTTCCTGTCCAGCCTGCTCCAGGTGAACCTGCTTTGGCAGGGGGTTGGACTAGATGATCTCTGAAGGTCCCTTCCAACCCCTACAATTCTGTGATTCTGTGATTGAATTCAGTGGCTAATACATGAATTCCTATGCAATATTTATCTTTATTCTCAGAGACATAAGCCAACAGTTAATGTCATAGTTTTAGAAAAAAATTTCAATTTAAAGATATTTTTTCTCAATTAGACCCATCAGATTTTATCTCTCTCTTTTGAAATACGTTGTTTTAATAACCATACATGGACTCTAATAACTAATACAGGGCTTAATGAACAATGGTTCTGAATTGCTGTCATCATTTTTATCTTCTTAACACCCAGTTCTCATTCCTCATAGGTCTTACAAAAACTTTTGTATTACTGTCACATGCATCAGTATTTTACAGCAAAATCTAAAGAGCTAAAAGCAGGTAAAAGTGAAACAAAATACAACAGTAGGAAACACACAAGACAGACATACATTGAGATTCATTGGTTCTGCAATAAAATCTGCATTCATATACATAAGAGGCAATTGAAGGGATAGGTTGACTTTTTATACACACAAATGAGCAAAATATTGAATAATACATATCTAGATGGGAATGTCCATCTTTATTTTGCCAAACCCTTTGAATCCTCAAATGTCTTAATGTGCTTTTTTCAAGATAGTGAAACAGCTGTAGGATTTCAAAATTGGGGGTAGATTCACAGCCAACATTGAACATTTGTTTGAAATGAGTCTTAAAGACTACCTCTGTTCAGCGAATGCTCAGTGCAGTTCTCAGCAGCTACCACTGAGCTCCTGAAAAATGGTATAAAGAATCCACTTGAATTCCACCAGATGTTAGTGATTTAAATATTCCTATTCAAACATTTTGCACATCCTGTAGTGCTGCAGAAAATTACCCCTGTTGCTTCTCCACTGGGAACAAGTAGGCAGCATGCTAAGAAAAGTATATGGCTTTCAAATTAACTTGAGTGTGATAAGGTTTTGAATGTTTCTTGTTACTGCAGTCTGCTGGCAAATGTCAGAATCCTGAAAAAGACTGTGAGTTAATTGCTACTACCTCTACAGTGTGGGAAAGGGTCATTGGAGTCCATCTTGATTTGGAGCAAGGGAAGAAAGCCCTATTACAGAAACAATTAGTCCAAGCAGCCATTGGGTAATCAGATTCTAAAAGGAGGTGAATTAGGGAAAAGATTTAGGTTAGGACTCCTGTTACAAGTTCATTTTGTTTTTCAGTATAACTTCACTTGTTGAATGTATGCAAATTATGATGTTTCTGAAGAGTTGTAATCTTAAGTGGGTAGACAAATTGTTGTAATACTAGTAGCTCTAGGATCAAGTTTTGTACCCAATGGAATATTAGCCATGGATAGTGATTTTCAGCAGGACAGTATTTCCTTTGGTGTAGAATGTAGATTTGCAAACATCACAATGTTTTGTCCATGAGAATGTTTGACAAAATAGCTCATGTCAAAAAATGTAAAAGCTGAGGATTTTTTTTTAATTAAATACTGCAATTAACATTTTGGCTTTACAGTTCCTTTATCTTTTTAAGCCTTTATAAATGCTTATGTTTGAAATGAAATACTCATTTTGTAGCAAATATTTCATATCGTCTCAAATAATTCCTTTTTGATATGCTGGTTGAGCTGGAGGACAAATTAAAATTCACCTTGCACTGGCTGAATTCCTCTTTTCTGAATTGCCAATGAACCAAGAAATCAGTTATTTGTTCAAGTCTGTAATTGTGCTATATATAACAATTTTCCTAAAATGTCTTCCACCCTACAAAGATCTCCCTGCTGAGTTTGCTTAATTCTAAAAATTAAAATGCTTGTAAAACTCCGAAAGACGAAGCTTTCACCAAGCTGAAGAAAAAGAAAATAATCAAGGTACATCTTACATTATTTTCATAGATGGAAAAGATCTTCGACTGTAAATTTTTGTTCATTCTGGATCCCCAACAAGATGTGCAGGCCCTCTGGTAACTATAGATGCTCTCTGCCTCTATTAACATTGAAGGAAACAACAACCTAAATTTAGTGCATCACAATTCTTTTTTGCATGTGTGGCTGGTGTTCCCATTGTTAAGCTGGATTTATTCTGGTTCACTTAGGGAAGTATAGAAAATACCTGTTTGTGATGGCTATGGAAAATACATAGCAGAGAGGTCTGCCTTACTTTAGGACAGGCAGTTAGTACAGCACTATTACAATCATTTATTGTTATCCAGTTCAAATTTTATTTTATTTATACTTTATTAAATATGTGTAACCTATATTGCTATTTTCAGTAGCTAGTTTTTCAGATGTAAGTGCACTCATCAGCATGTGCAATATGGCAGAGTTAGTATAGTGGCCAAATAACGGCTTCATTTTTAAAATGTATTATTACAATCTTTCTTTCAGTTCTTTCAGTTCTATACATAATATCTGACAATATACATAAAACTTCAGTGTGCTCTGAATATTATTACATGAGCTTGGGTAACTTCATTACTCATGCAAAGTAACCCTAATATAAAATATCAAGGCCCAGCATATACGTACTTTTATTTTACCAACATTATATGATAGAAACCTTTGAGACAGTTACATTCATTTTATTGATTACTTGTAAAGGGAGGTCTTTCTGCTATGAAGATAAAGTAAGAAGAATGCTAGAAAAATAGTGTTTTCAAAACCCTCAGTGAGCTAAAATAAATTTGATATTTAAATAGCAAGGCTTAGAACCTTATTCTATTTGTCTCTAAAAAAAAAAAATAAAATCACAGTTTTACAGTTTTCTAGTCAGATAATGCCAGTGTTCCTAGCCCAGCTGGCTTGTGACATACTAGGCTACCAGTCTGCCATATATACTACTTATATACAGAACCTTTTACGAGACTGCGTGCCAGCAGTACTCACTTTAATATGACTCAGGATCACATTTGTGATGGATGGAAAAATGGGGAATAGAAGGACACCATTTTAAAGGTAGATTATTTTTAGATAACGTAGAAAATGGAAAGTGCTTAACACTTACTCATAAGACAGGAGCCTTAGCACTGATGCCAGTTCAGATTAGTAAAAGCAAAGTACAAAGGAAAGAAGATATCAGATTTAAAATATAAGATGAAAAATATTTTTTTAAAAATTTGTGTATCCATTCATTAAATGGAGAAAAAGGAAGTAACCAAATAATTCCTCACCATCTGTTTCTAGAAATATTTCAGTATATCTCACACCAAACCACACTGACTTTTAGGCATTTTCTATGCCTTTCTGGTAAAACAAAGCAACTGTAAAAATGCAAAAAGAAATGCAAAACACTCACTTGGAGATTTTCTCACACATGTTTCTTCTTTTTTTCCTTAGTTATTTAAGATATAGTGTTGGATGAGAGTGGAAAAAATGGGTGATTCGCCCACATCATCAAAGCTAAAAGACTTTTAAAGACTATGTTTAAAAAGCCAGCTATTTACTTTCGTTAGCGTGGCTGGGAAGCTGCAGAACCTGGAGACAGCTTTGAGGTGTAGCTTTTGAACTCATCTCCTTATCTTTTTTTAACTCAGACTGTTCAGGACAAAGTTAATTTTCTCAGCCCTCCTCTTCCCACTTGTGTATCTTCTAAGTGTGTCTGCATGTCCCATAGGGTTATGCATAAGTGTAGAGGAACTATCTGCTGGTAAGGTACTTTACCAGAGTTCAGGTCTCCATGCAAGATGTTCTTCAAATGAAGTTTGGTGGGGAAGGAGGCAGGAAATTGGGAAAGAGAGGTAAGAACAAACAAAATGTTGATTAATGTTAGTTACTCCCTCTTACAATTTGTTTAATGCTTCTGCCTTGGGTTTTTTGTTGGTTTGTTTGCTTGTTCGGGTTGTTTGGGTTTTTTTTTGTCAAAGGATGTATCTAAGTTAAATATCACTGCAAATACCACAACACAGTAATAACTGTAGTGTTATTATAGTGTTAATAACTGTGCACTGGGCAGAGGATTTTTAATTTCATACATCATTTACAACTTGCTGCAGTGATTCTACATAGTCAGTGCATCTCCTTATCACAAGGAAAAAGAGACTGGTATCATTTTACCTCTGATCCCAGATTCCCTAGTTTTAGACTTATTAGCACTTGGGTTGCAATCCAGTGCTGATACTTCAGAAAGGCACTGAGTCATACAAATAAGATGTCAAAAGAAGCAGCCTTTAGCTCACCTCCAGTGATTGCCAGAAAAGTGGACATCAGCCAAACTGCATTATCTTCTGAGAAAGTGAAACATATTAGTCTCCAACTCTGAAAACCATGTATTCTTTGTCTATAACTGTATATTTCTTTTTTATATATATATATTTACGTATTTAAAGTCTATATTTTTATTAAACCAATGCTAAATCTAGTCAAGTGCCTTTCTGAAACAAGACCTGGTGTGTCATCTTTCTGCTAAAAGCAGACAATCTTAAATCAATCAACTATTCAGGCATACATCGAGGTGTGTACCACAGAAATAAGTAATCTACAATCATAAATATTAATTATTTCTCTTCACCTCCAAATCTTATCAGGGAGTGGATGCTTGTATATGAGCTCTGCTGTATGTGGTAAATACATTGGCAAATAATATTTCACATTTGTTTCATATACTATACCCTATATTTCTGATCTGTAATTGTCCAGTGAAACTGGAAGATTTCATTCCCAAGACACATAGTAACTGCAGAACTAGCTTTAGGAGAAATCATGCAAGTGTGGTCTGGGAGAAAATGCAAGAGACTGGGAATAAGATCGTGGGAGTTACTTCAAGACATAACCTTACAGGACAGTAGAGGTGAGAAGATATATGAAGCTTATGATGCTGACCTTGCATGTAACAAGTGTATAAACCAAGAAATGTTATTTTCTCTGATCCATTAATGAAAGAAGAGATTTTCCAAGGCACTGGAAAGGGTGTGCTACAGCCCATCATAAAAAGAGAGCAGGGAAGACAACTTAGAATGAAAGGGGTTTATTTCTTTTTTTCTTTCATTTGTTTGTTTATTTCTGTCTTAGACTTTCATTTACTTGAAGCAGAATGTTGGCAGAAGGCTAAACTGCCAAGAGAAAGGAAGCACGGGTTTTATGAGATCAAATAAGATCTTTAGGTATTGTTAGTTATACTTGTGGTTTTGGTTTTAGTTTTGTTTTAGCAGGAATAGTTAGGACTGGTGTTGTATGTTCCAATAACATCTACCAGCCACATGAGAATACAGAAGATTTTTAAACTCTTTAAAATCAAATACTAGAGCTTCTGCAGCTCGCGTAGTTGTCTAAGATGAGTGACAGTGCATGAAATAGGATTGCCAAAATGTGAATCATCTGTCTGTGTTGTCTTAGAATAACAACATTGCGGGGTAGATCTGTGGATAGATGACGTTGTGTAAAATGTTTTCCATCAAACCATACAGTGACAACAGCTGATCACATTACTGTCTTTCTTAAAAAAGACTACGCCTTGGTTTTATGCCTAAGAGAAAGATGAATACTCTAGAAGAAATTCTAGTGTTCCTACAGGTATTAGCCATAAAAGACAAAGTCATTTACCTTTGCTGAACCTCACAAGGTCACCCAGTATGTTGAAGCATCTATGAATAGCAGCAATGCCCTCCAGTGTATTGACCTTTTCCCCTCAGTTTGGTAATAACCACAGACTTGCTTGGATCCCATCACCCAGGTCTTTAATAAAGAACATTAACTGTTCTTCCCTCATCTCCTCTCATCCATCTCATCATGGAAGGCTAACAGGTTTGTCAGACATAATTTGCCCTTGGCAAACCCACATTGGCTGTTCCCAGTCACAGCTTTGTTCTTCAAAAGCCTGGAAATGACTTTAAGAAAGACTTGCTCGTTCAACTTCCCAGGGATCGAAGAACATTGATCAGCCTTTAGTTCCCCAAATCCTCCTGCTTACGCTGCATAAAGGTAGGTGTGACATTTTCATTTCCCAATCATCAGGAACTTCCTCAACCAACATAAACTTTCAAACGTGGCAGAAAGCAGCCTTGCAGCGGCAGTGACATAGGTCAGCAGTTCCAACATCCTCTTCTCCCATGTCCAACTGAGATAGGTATTCCCTGCTCTGTTTTCTGTTGTAGGTGCTTCTACATTCTCACAAATTCTATCACTAAGATCGGGAAATTGGGGAATGAGATGACAGACCGTATCACCAAAAATCATGCAAAAGAAGCACCAAGAACCTCAACCCTTTTTCTGTCTTTTGTCACTAAGTTCATTTCTCCATTGAGCACTGGCCCCACATTTTCCTCAGCCTTTCATCTCATTGTCCTTCATCTTGCTCACTAGTTTCAACATCTGAGTTTTTACTTTCCTAATTCCATCCATGCATGTTGAATAGTTTGCCAAATATTATGTCTGCACATCATTGCTGTATCTAGCATTTATAAAGAAAAATTGCCTTTTATTTGGCATCTTCATTTGATCATACTGAGAAATGCTGCATGCAAGCAGAGAATTTAGCAGTTTTGCTCTATGTGCATCATCTGACTATATAAGAGATTACATTTTGTCTACGTACTCTGGTATTGACTTACAGTGTGCTTGAACTTGTGCCTAGAATATGTTCTTCTAATTTACAATGCTTCTAAAGAATGGGAAAGTGTGTGTTTTCAAAAGAATTGTGCTAATACTTATTTTCTTGTCCTAGCATTTCTTTCCAATTTGCTAATCTGAATTACAAAATGCAATTAAATCTCTATTTTATTTCCACTGCATACAGTATCTTTTAAGTTGCTGCATCATTCTATGACCCTTTGTTTAATAAGAAATCCAAGATAACATAGGCATATACCATGCAACAACACATATCTTAGGAATATCAGGGAACACAAAGTAGTAACAGGAAGGTTGACATCAGCTAGATCAGCAGCAACAGCAACCATCTCGTTATATATTTGCTTTGTTCCTCAGAAATAGTAAAAAAAAAATTTTGTAAGCCATATGTTGCATTAGTTCTGTCTGGGCAAGCTCAGTAAAGTTTATTACTGGTAAATGGTGTCTCTGTGATGAAAAAACTCCAGGTTTGATCACAACAGAGGTCTTGATTCAAGGAGCTGTGATATGGTTATTGTCTGTTGCAAATATTACTATTTTTACCTCAACTGTCCACCATCAAAAACATTCTCAGAGGGTATCTTCAGGGCTGCTGGCAGTGCTGGAAACAGAAGGACTTCGCTTAATGCAGCCAGTGTGAGTGTCTCACTTATTAACAGATGAATTGATAAAATGTCCCAAATGTTATCCATCTGCTCCTGTCTTTCCAACCTGTTCTAAAACAAAGAATATACATTTGGATTTGAAACTCACCTCTTCGCTATGGCTTACCTTTATTGACAGAAAACAAAACAAAACAGAACAAAACCCATAGAATTAAAACAAACAAATGAACAAACAAAAAATGTTTTAAACATTAGGTTACTCAGGATATTGCCCCACGGCGGTTTTTCAGCAATTCAGATTTCATCTGAACAATGACAGTAATTTTTTTCCCAAACATGTAGTCTTTTTAGTAACTATTTGTCTACTAAACTACTACTTGTCTTGAAAATCTGAAGAACCCTGAAGAACCTGTTCAAGAATCATGAGGAAGGGAGGGGTCTTTCGAGTTTAGACCACCCTGTGTATCAAGACAGGACATGTGCAGTATTCCTAGCAGATGTTTGCATATCTATTTCCAGACAGTTGGGTGACAAACTTGCTAAGAAAATGCATCACGTTTTCTATTATTTCTACCTTTTCTTCCTGTTACCTGGTTTGAAACATGTTTGTTAAAATGTACACCCAAGTCTATTTGTCCAGTCAGGAATGGATGTGGAAAATGTGAAACAGATTCTTTCTAAAAGGGATTTTTTCTCTTTTTTTTTTTAATGAATTTACAAACCAGACTGTTTCAGGACAAAGAAAAACAGATTGGATTCTCTTCTATGATAATAAAGTTTTGAAAGGTATAGAATATAGAACTTTGTATCAGTTAAAGATTCTATTTTTTCTTTTCTAAGAAAAAAATATTTTTTCTATTCTCTGAAAGGACATGTGTGAGGAATGCTTTCTAACTACTTATGTTTCTCTTTACTAATATGATATGTAGTGAAGTTTTCATGTAGAAGCAATCAGTCTTACAAGAACTACCAAGAGAAAAGTCTGCTAACTTATTTTAATTTCTGATTCATTCCTGTTTTCTCGGGATGTGAGACACTGCCAGTACAGAGCAAATCCATGGTGAGATTTGTACTATTCCTGTGAAATTTCCTATCTAAGTGCACAGCCCACAGTTATTAAAAGAAATATTAAATCTTGATAGGCATAAGCGGGTACTATATTGGGCTCTACGTTTTTGTATGTAATCTGTGTACACGCTGATACCAAATGAGTAAACTACACAGACCTTCTTTCCTGTTTTTTTTTGTGATGGCAGAATTGTTGAGACAGAGGAAAAGAACTACAAAGTTAACATGAGACTCAGCACCTCAATCTTTCATGTGCTTTCTTGTCTTAGGAAAACATATCAAAGCACAGCTCAACATTTTTGTAAGAAGGCTATGTAGAATCCTTCAGTGACAATACAGCAAGATGAAACTGCTACTGGACCAAACTTTTCTCTCTATAGCTAATGATCCTATAGTTTGCTGTTTTCAGAAGCCTTTTAAATCCAGTAGAAAGTAAAATTTGTTGGTAAGGCAGGTTGTGAGCATTTCCCATGTTAAACTGCAAAGATTGTACATGTCATATATGGGAAACCAAGAAACCTAGCTGAGAAAGCACAGCCAGCAATCTCACCAGGTCATCATGTAGAGAAATCCAACATTCAGCTTAAAAAAGAGAGAACACAGGCATTTTGTAGTGAACAAGAAAAATAAAGCAGAAGTAAAAACTGTTTCACAGAGCGCAGGAACACACAAGCATTGTTAAAGTATAAAAAAGAACATTGGTCATGAAACATGGGAGACCCTCTCAGGATGAGGTACACTCATCCTGATATGTGGTCCTGCCCTTGGAGAAGACTCAAAGTGAGGACTCTGGAAAGGTGCGTACCCAAACTCACATTAAAGGGCTAGTACCTGTGCCTGCACTGCACCATTGTACTAAGAATAACCACAATGCTGGCAGTGCTTGTTCCACTGTATAGTATGGCGTTTTCTACTACCACTTATTTCTGCCTCTGCTTTGATTATCTCTCTCTTGCTCACAGTTTATGGAAGAACATTGAGTTGTAGTTGATGTTAGACATAGTGTATGTTGGGAGAATGAGAGTAAGCAAGATTAACAGACTACAAATTTAAAATAGTAGATCTAGATGGCAATTGAAATGGGTGGTGTTTAGGTGGACTTGTCATGGCATTTAATGGTTATTCTGCTGTATTAGAATATATATTGCAGCTAGGCAAAACTAATTGCCCTAAATTGCAGTTCTTGTTCTTGTCATAATGAACAACCTCTAACATCAGTGTCTTGTAAGGTACATTCCAAGTAATTATTTTAGAACTATAGTTTCTTAGATCAATATAGATGAAGAAGTGATCAGAAACAGTGTCCAAAATGATGGAAAAAGAAATAAACAGTGTTACTACCTTAGCTACTCAAAAAAATGCGTACTTTAATGCTAAGCTGTTTGTCCACAGAAAAAGCAGCAACTGGAAATATATGACAGTGCTGCTCCTTGAAAATATATAAAATCCTATTCCTTCCTACAAATCCAGACAATATGTGATTTGGACTCAATGTACAAGAAATGTTGGCATCAGAATCATTGTAACTGCAGATTTATTTCTCTGGCTTTCTTTCATCTGCTGTTTCCAGGGATTTTCTTTTTCCTTCTAAGCCTCAATATTTTTTGGGGAGGGGGACAAGAAAGCAGTTAATTCTAAAGAGTGTGGATTATAAATAAAAGGAGGGTTTACCACCTTTGGAAGAAGGGTCAGGCAACCCAGGAGGAGTACAGAGATCTTGTTAGGTTATACACAGAGAAAATTAGGAAGGCAAAAGCCCAGCTGGAGCTCAACTTGGCTGCTAACATAAAGGACAACAAAAAAAGTTTTTATAAATACATTAACAAAAAGAAAGCCAGGGAGAACCTCGATCCCTGTTGGATGCAGGGGGGAAAGTTGCAACCAAGGACGAGGAGAAGGCTGAGGTACTTAATGCCTTCTTTGCCTCCGTCTTCAATAGTCAGACCAGCTATCCCCAGGGTGCTCAGCCTCCTGAGATGGAAGATAAGGATGGAGACAGAACAACCCACCCATAATCCAGGAGGAAGTAGTCAATGATCTGCTTCTGCACCTAGACACACATAAGTCTATGGGACCAGATGGGATTCACCCAAGAGGACTCAGGGAGCTGGCGAGAGAACTCACCAAGCCTCTCTCCATCATTTATCAACAATCTTGGTCAACAGGGGAGGTACCAGATGACTGGAGGGTGGCTAATGTGATGCCCATCTACAAGAAGGGTTGGAAGAAGGATCCGGGAAACTACAGGCCTGTCGGCCTGATCTTGGTACCAGGAAAGATCATGGAGAGGATCATCTTGAGTGAGCTCTCACGGCAAGTGCAGGGCAGCCACGGAATCAGGGCCAGCCAGTATGTGTTTAGGAAAGGGAGGTCCTGCATAACCAACCTGGTCTCTTTCTATGACCATGTGACTCACCTTCTGGATACGGGGAAGGCTGTGGACGTTGTCTATCTGGACTTTGGTAAGGCCTTTGACACCGTCCCCCACAGCATTCTCCTGGAGAAGCTGGTGAAGCTCTCCTGGTGCCCAGGGAGTTGTGATTAATGGGGTGAAATTCTCTTGGTGTCCCTCAGGGCTCAGTTTTGGGGCCGGTTTTGTTTAATATCTTTATCAATGGTCTGGATGAGGGGATTGAGTGCACCCTCAGTAAGTCTGCAGATAACACCAAACTAGGTGGGAGTGTTGATCTGCTTGAGGGTGGGAAGGCTCTACAGAGGGACCTGGACAGGCTGGATCGATGGGCCAAGGCCAACGGTATGAGGTTTAATAAGGCCAAGTGCCGGGTCCTGCATTTCGGTCACAACAACCCCAAGCAGCGCTACAGGCTTGGGGAAGAGTGGCTGGAAAGCTGCCCAGCAGAAAAGGACCTGGGGGTGCTGGTGGACGGCCAGCTTAACATGAGCCCGCAGTGTGCCCAGGTGGCCAAGAAGGCCAACAGCATTCTGGCTTGTATCAGGAATAGCGTGGCCAGCAGGAGTAGGGAAGGGATCGTGCCTCTGTACTCAGCACTGGTGAGGCCTCACCTCGAGTGCTGTGTTCAGTTCTGGGCCCCTCTGTACAAGAGGGACATTGAGGTGCTGGAGCGTGTCCAGAGGAGAGCTACCAGGCTGGTGAGGGGTCTGGAGACCAGGTCATATGGGGAGAGGCTGAGGGAGCTGGGCACGTTTAGCTTGAAGAAGAGGAGGCTGAGGGGAGACCCCATTGCCCTCTACAACTACCTGAAAGGAGGCTGTAGAGAGGTGGGTGTTGGCTTCTTCTCCCAGGTGACTAAGGACAGGACCAGAGGAAATGGTCTGAAGTTGCGGCAGGGGAGGTTTAGATTAGATATTAGGAAGAATTACTTTACTGAAAGAGTGGTCAGGCACTGGAACAGCCTGCCCAGGGAGGTGGTTGAGTCACCATCCCTAGAGGTATTTAAGAAACATGTAGATCTGGCACTTCAGGGCATGCTCTAGTGGCAGAGATTGTAGGTTGTTTGGTTGAGGGGGGGGGTGTGTCGGGTTTTTTTGGTGTGTGTATGGTAGGATTCGATGATCCCAAAGGTCCTTTCCAACCATGAAGATTCTATTCTATGATTCTATTCTATTCTATGATTCTTTAGTGGCTGGGTAGTCAGCAATCAATCAGAACTTCGGCTCAGCCACAACTAACACTGATTAATAGAAGTCCTTCAGAACTACTTAGTGACTATGTCCATTATAAAAAGACAGAAGCATTTAAGGAAATTACAAAATTTTACAGACTGCATTGTATCTAATTTTAAGTATGTAATTTAAAATACCGTAATTATTTGTATCCTCACTTTCTTACTATATCAAGAATTAAAGTAAAAAAACTCTCACTATTCTTTTATTTCTTATAGACTAAAATAATATTTCAGAGAAATAGTTCATTTAGAAAAAAAAAAAAAACTAGCTAGTGTTTCAGGTAATATGCAACTAAAATGTTTTTATGACAAAGTATTTTCCTGATACTAAAACAAATTACAAACAGAAGTAATCTGCTATAGGAAAAATCAAATTAAATGTCTAAATGGGAAAATTATCTCTGCACTGGTGATTCAATTGATCAGCAATAATTCCATGGAGTCTTCCCCGAGAGAAAATCCTGCTGACCAAATTAATCAGATAAAATAAGAGAATATTTTAAAAATAGCAAATACAAGTTTTCTGTATGAAAGTGCTACTTAATAAGCAGGTGAACATCTGACACTTCAGATGTTATAGTTGTGAAAATTTTTTTTTACTGTATTACAGAACTTAATCATCAAACAACATAATAGGAAACCTTTTAAATATATTGATTAAGATTTCTGTAATCTTGTGAGTATACAAGCCCTTCTTAAATGTACTCCTAAAAAAGACAGCAGCAACGTGTTGAACTGGACCAGCAAACTTTTCCCTCCACTTCCACCCGTTTTTAAGACTGTCATCCCCAGGAGAAATGTAAATCTCTGTTCAACCTTCGTAATAGAGGACACAGTATATTTTCCTTTTAAGCTTTAGTGCAAATTCCCAGAAGGAAATAGAAAATGTGTTGTGTCACTTATTTTGAATGAAAGTTGTTTAGTTTCATTGAGTTTCAATCTTTTTTTTTTTTTTAAGAATAAGTAAATAAAAATTAGTCATGATTATTCACAAAAGGTGTTTCAGTACTTAGAAGCAATGAAATCCTGTCAGATTTAGCATTCAGCCAACAAACAGCCAGATTTTCCATTGAACTATTGTTTTATTTTCTTATAGTTTTTGTTCTTTACCTCATTTATGTGATAATACCACTACTCTCCCATTCTTACTTCTTCACACCCCACCCCTCCCTAAAAAGTATTATACAACACCATCATGCAACAGTCTTCATCTTGTGTATTTCTCCATGCATTTCCTGACGACCAAGTGAGGTTAATATCTCACTCTTAAAAATCCTGTATGTCGTCTCTTAAGACAGGCCTTTCCTATTACTCTGCAACTAAAAACCTTGTTCAGACAATCCTTTTGTTAGTGAAAGATAGTTCTTCTTGCTTACTCCTTGGAGCCTTAGCCTTGGTGGAAGAGCAGACAATTTCTATTCAGGAAGGGGTTTTTTGGAAGCAGAAGCTCTGGTTTTGAACAATTGCAGGCTGATGATGCTCTGGAACTCAGATCCTTTTGACTCCCTTTCAGGCCTCTCCTCCAAATATGAAGTATGCATCTGGGCATCATCAACTCTTCAAAAAGAGTAAGTGCTGCTCCATTTTTTGGTAGCAGCACTGCATAATGTGCAGCCTACAGTCTAACCTCAAGACAGCATGGGAGCTCATACTTCTTAATGTTCATCATCTCCCGGCATGTGACTGCACTCTATCTGCTTGTCTGTTTATTAGAAGTACAAAGAAGCACATTGCAAACAGCTGGCCATAAGCAAGCCAAAGTACAGAGCACATTGGTTCAAGCGCAGTACTTCATGTTATGTGAGACTGCTTATGGATCTGAGTCGCTAAATCAGGTGTGAGTGAACTGAACTTCCTGATCTTGGAAATTTACTCCCTCAGAATTTTCTGCCAAGCTCTTTTTGCAGTCACCCAACTCTTTACATTGACTACAGAGGTCTAACTACAGCTCTGTAATGTCAGTGAACTTATGAATTTTTTTTTAGATTTAGTCATGCCAAATATGGATGCTCCTAAGCAGTCACCATGGCTCAAGCTCTTTCAGTGCAGCAGAAAAGATCAGAGAAACTTAGCTGAGTGGGAAATGTAGGAAGGATATTCATACTTAAATCTAATAACAGCATACTGTAAGAATCTGCGGTATTGTCAGAAAACTTCATAAAAAATGAAGTTTGACATGGGATGGATTTCTTTTGTAATAGGCTTATACAATCCATATATATCTATGAATAGTGAGTAGAAAAATTTCTGCATGTTCTGTCTGCCTGTCGCATTACACTGTAAAAAATCTTCAGTGACATTCAAAGATGTGATTACTGCATTGCTGTCAAGGTCAGTGAAACCTGAGGTAATGGTTACGTAAGTGATAATCATTTAATATTATGTAGCCTCCAGGGTTATTGAGAATGGTCATTCAGGGGTATTTCTGGGATCTCACATATGTTAGAGAGATTTTACTTTATTTATCTCCCCTCAGCTATTTTTTTCTGACTAATACTGGTGTGTTCTCCTGGTAGTAACTATGCTTTTCAGAGTGCTTAATAATGGTCCTATTGTGCGTCCGCACTTACAGTGCTCCACTGCCTTTGATCTGTGCTGCTCTTTGATCCCTGACACAGGAAAAGAAATAGAGGAGAGAGGAGTGTTCTTTTGCTTTAAGGGGCTCAGTATATGCTGCTGCACTGTAATCATGCAGTGAGGAGGCTGCTTAAAATGACCCACCACATCCTTCATCTGCTGAGCTATAAGAAGGTACATTGTGGCAAACAGAAACAGTAAAACAAAATCAGTGATGCTAACAGTGAAAAGGAAAGGAAAGTATGGGGCTTGCATGGTCCCAATTTTCTACAGAAGCCAAAAGCAAAGTAGGCATCTGCTTTGCAGCCTATTGAGTTGAAGAAACCAGAACATATATTTGGAGGTGGTTTCATCTTTCCACATCTCTCAAAAATCTTTAGCTTCAGAGAAAGTAAAATGGCTGAATGTCAAGTATGTTTCAAAGGAAAACAAAGCTTTCATTTTTGAGAGAATCTGAAAAAAAAAAACACCCAAAAACCAAACACCAACAAACTAAACAAAGAGTAATTAAAACAAGATATCCACACTTTGCCACATTCTCTCTGAAACTAAGTAAAGATTAAAAGTATAACAGATGTATCCGAGTCCTTAGTGTGTTAGTGGTGCTTTTTACTTGATCACTTAGACTGACAAAACAGTAACTGAGGTGTTGTAAAGAGTATTTTTCAGTTTGGCCCAGTATATTCCTGACAATACAAAGAGGAACTGAATCAATAGTATGTTTCAATAGTGCATTTTAAAATGTACTGTATTATTAATGAAAGACAAACTGTCATAAGATTGAATTTTTCTTTTAATTGGGCAATAACAGACATGGCCTGTCTTAGGCATATATTGAGCAATCACAAACCACAGAAGACAAAAAGTAAATTAAAATAACAATTACGAAATTCATGTGGTGTTGGGGTCCCTTTTCCACAATATATAAGACCTGTATCTTAAGCCATTAACCTTACTCACACATTTGATTCTAGGAAATGTAAATCTTAGGTTACATTTAAGTGTATCGTCAGTGCTCAGTCCTTACCTAAACTTAATTTACACTTTCAGCTGTATCCAAAGATGATTATATGGATTTAGTCCAGTGAAATTAGCAGTATCAAAGCCTGTTCAACTCTGCTCCACACAAAGGTGAGTTCCAGTAATGCTTTGTGTTGGCTGGCAGTATTGGTTTACTCATTTTAACCTAGCTTTAGTTTTAGTGCTCAAAATGTTTCGGTGGATGGAGACCATGGTGAAAATGAGATATTGCTGTGATTGCCTGTCTCAGGTCTGTGCCCTGAGTCTCATGCTATCATTAAGCTATTATACTGCTGGTGCTGAGTGGGGAAAGTCAGAATAACTCACACTGATTTTTGTTGAATGGCATGTCAGAAACATAAAAAAAATCTGACAGATTTGGCTACACTCCAGAGCTTCCTCTCGGGATGTAGGTTTTGCACTCTGTTGGATATCTTTAGGCAGATAAAATAAGGAGTAGTAGCCTATAGCACCTGAGAGACAAAGCTTTCCTGACAGATTTAACCTTCTTAACACTGACACTCAAGAATAGAATGTTAAGTGCTGCTGGTACAATTTAGCTGGTATAATTATAGCGGTGTTTTAATGTAAGCAGAAAGCAACAGGAAACTGCTGTGATGTCTAGTGCAATAGTTGTTCAAAACAAGAGCAGGGAAAGATGCTACTTCTTCCAAAGTTTGCATTAGTGAGATAGGCAATGACTTCGCAGAATCATTGCAGCAAGTTGCAAATGATGTATGAAATGAGAAACCCTGCCCACGGCACAGAGGAAAACCTATAGTTAGTAGTGTGCAGTGGCTGTGGCATTGTGTGTTGTTTGCTGCAGCATTAAGCTTGGTCAGACTGATCACAGCTGTACAGAATTTTAAGGAACAAACAAAGTAAAACATATGAATAAGTTTTTCAATTTCCTGGTTTCCCCCTGCTTTATCATGAAGCAGTTGTCATTCTGAGGTGGTTTATGTTGCATCACCATCTAATATTCTACCTGTCTATAATAAAGTGAAATCTATTTGGATAACACCGGTTTTCTCTTAAAATAAGTAACAGCAATATTCCACTTCTTTTAAGAATAACAAGGAATGAGCATTACATTAAAAACATACCAGAAATTCCAAAATATCTACTGAGGTTGTCTAAATGTCTTGAAGAAATTATGCTTAATAGAGAGAGGAAGGAAATTATTAAATTTTCAAACCCCAGTAAGTTTGTAGATGACACCCAGTTGGGTGGGAGTGTCGATCTGCTTGAGGGTAGGTTGGCTCTGCAGAGGGATCTGGACAGGCTGGATTGATGGTCTGAGGCCAATGGCATGAGGTTCAACAAGGCCAAGTGCCGGGTCCCACACTTGGGTCACAACAACCCCATGCAGCGCCACAGGATTGGGGAAGAGTGGCTGGAAAGCTGCTCAGCAGAAAAGGACCTCGGGGTGCTGGTCCGCCAGTTGCCACCGGCTACCAACAGTCAGCTGAATATGAGCCAACAGCGTGCCCAGGTGGCCAAAAAGGCCAAAGCATCCTGGCCTATATCAGAAAGTGTGGCCAGCAGGACGAGGGAAGTGATTGTCCCACAGTACTTGGCACTGGTGAGCCTGCACCTCAAATACTGTGTTCAGTTTTGGGCCCCTCACTACAAGAAAGACATTGAGGTACTGGATCGTGTCCAGAGAAGAGCAGTGAAGCTGGTGAGGGGTCTAGAGCAAAACTTTTATGAGGAGCAGTTCAGAGAACTGGGGTTGTTTAGCTTGGAAAAAAGAAGGCTGAGGAGAGACCTGATGACCTTATCACTCTCTACAATTACCTCAAAGGAGGTTGTAGCGAGGTGGGGGTCAGTCCCTTCTCCCAAGTAACAAATGATAAGATGTGAGGAAATGGCCTTGGGTTGCAGTAAGGGAGGTTTAGATTGGATATTATGAAAAAAATTTTAACTGAAAGGGTTGTCAAGCGTTGGAACAAGCTGCCCAGGGAAGTGGATGAGTCACTATCCCTGGAGGTATTTAAAAGAGATGTAGATGTGGCACCTAGGGACACGGATTAGTGGTGGACTTGTCAGTGTTAGGTTAATGGTTGGACTCAATGATATTAAAGGTCTTTTCCAAAATAAACAATTCTGTAATTCTATGTTAGAAATACAAGCATGTGCTCGGTAAACATTTGGGGTTTTTCTCTTTCTCTCTCTTTCTCTAATTATGAAATAGGTAAAATATTAGGTCACTATAATTTAAAGATGTGGTATTAGACAGGATTTCTGTGTGTCACAAAATTTAATGTAGATAATAATGGACACTAATGGGTACACCTCAACTGTACTATTGCAGAGAAAAATCTAAACTGTATATTCTGGGTAAAAAGCTCCTAAAAGTCCCAGATCTAGCTGCCAAAGTGTTCCTGTAATGCAAAAGATGAAGAAGATAACCAAGGCTATCATCAAAGATTAATCTAGCCCACCAAAAACAATTAGATTGCTTGAAAAAATCATTAAATTAATTAAAGTAACAGATTATGGATTTCTGTAATTGCCTCCTGATGTGCATTCAGTTCACATTTGTAAGCTTCTTCAGCCGTAAAACTTTTTTAAACAGAATTGTAGATATTTCATAAATGCCTTCATTATATGAGGTAGATCTTTCAAGAAGTTACAAATACTCTGTGTTTTTGAAAAAATTATAGAGCTGGTAGTTGAACGACTTTTTTTACCAGGAACACTTGGAAAAGTGAAGACAAGTTTACTAAAAGCGGCAAAGGCTAAGATGCTTAATTAAAGCACATTAAACCTCTGTTTTGATGTTCTCAGTGGTCCTTGAACAAGAATTAAGCTGTAGCATTCTAAAATTGCTTAACTTCTGAATGAGAGTATTCACACAGGATCTAACACACTTTAATTATCCAGATCTATCCTCACAACTTCACCTGATTTTTCTGAGTGTTCCCAGTTAGACAGGGTTTGAAGACACTTATGCTATGCATCATGGCATGTAGCCATTAGGAAATGTAGATTTCCTAAGTATGCATAACATCTAAATTATCACCTCTGGTTTTGACCTGCAGGAAGATTTCTTCACTTTCTTGAATGTCTGCATATTCCTTTTAAGGATCTAAGTTATTTATATATATATATATATATATATTAGAAACAAACTCAAGAAGAAGGAAGAACAAGAAAACAGTGTAAATAGACAAGTATTTATAGGTGGGCTTTTTTTCTCCAGAACATCTGTGAACATATTTTAATAAGACCTTTCTTCTAATATGACTACATAACTCCAACATCTTCCCTTTTCTGTGCCCAGATATACCCTCTGCTCCTCTGCAATTTCCATTTTCCCTTTTGCATGTCATCCCCACTGCATAAAATTTGCCAAATGTAGGTAATTTTTACCTATTTAGCAATTTCCTAAAGCCATATCATGTTTAATTTTTTTTTCAATTCTGAAAAGATGAGCTGAAAATTACAAACCTAGTCTTCCAGTTACTTAATCTGTTTAATTGCAACAGAGAGCTAAAAATCATTGTAAATAATGATAAGCATAATGAAAAATACTATTTTTAAAAAATGTTAATCAATGGAATTTTAAATCTAAAACTAATTATAGTATATTACTACTATTGTTGTTATTATATTTTATAAAAAACATGATTTTATTACTATTCTTTGATGTTTCCAAGAC
Source organism: Chroicocephalus ridibundus (assembly GCF_963924245.1). Classification (NCBI taxonomy): domain Eukaryota; kingdom Metazoa; phylum Chordata; class Aves; order Charadriiformes; family Laridae; genus Chroicocephalus; species Chroicocephalus ridibundus. The sequence continues at coordinate 54,384,372 of NC_086316.1, forward strand.
TTAATAGAGAAGGAGGGGAAGGTCAAGTTCTTTCAGTGTATTTTTATTATCTTTTGTCATCAGCTCGATACTGAAAGTCAAGACTGCTCACTGTCACTCCCATTTCCAAACTTGTATCAGAAAACTGTTATTAGAAGTGCTGATCTATGATCTAGAAGAATCTTGAGGAAAAACTGGCCAATACTGTCAAAGAAAACTAGATATGTGCTCAGTACTGTTAGCACTGAATCTCACAAAATGGTCACTACACTGTCATTTATTATGGTTAAGATTTTTTTTAACAGACATTATTAATCAGTTATGACATTTTCTGAAGGTGAATCCATTGACCTATTATATTATATTAATTATATTATATTATATTAATTATATTATATTATATTATATTATATTATATTATATTATATTATATTATATTATATTATATTATATTATATTATATTATATTATATTATATTATATTATATTATATTAATTATATTATGGTAATTATGATAAGTAAAACATTTATTTTTTATATGTGGCTTTTTCCCTTACTTAAAAACAAAGTTAGTCAGGGAAAAAGATATTTCATGCAAAAAATAATTCCTCAAGCCAATGACTGTCTTTCCTTTGTAAAAATACACAGACATTGCACTGTATAAATAAGCATTTAGCAGCTAACCACCATTTGTTTCCCATTTTTTCTGTGAAAGGAATATTCTTGAGTGACTCACTCACTGACTTATTTGTTTCTTGCATCGTTAATATTCTCTCCCTTTAAAGATGAATGTTGTAAAACTTAAATATTTTTTTTAAATCTGAAAAATATTTATCTAATGCTGTCATGTTACACCTCCTCCCTTTGTCAAGTATTGTGGAACCTATAGTTCACTGAGGAAGTAAATAATATCACAGTTTGGTAGTATCGTTATTTTGAAAGGAAAACATTGTAGAAATCTCCACCCTTCACTCCATTAGTAAAAATAAGCATCAATTTCTTAAAATATGTTTGGAACAATGTGATTTCTTTTCTTTTAGGTGAAAGTTAATTCAAATGTGTTTTCACATCATTTTTTAATATCTTATAAATGTTTCTAGGTTCCACTTGATTCTTGTCTTCTATTCTTCAGTTTAATTTTTTGACCTACCCCTCTTTAACACCTAAGCATTATGAAATACAAATACCTTCTTATACATTTATAAACATGCATTCAGTAATAGTAATAAAAATTTCTCCTTCACAATGCAGAAATTATTCATGACAAGTATATTACATGTCATAGCAGCGAAGCACCTTGATAGGGATTATTTGAGAAGCACCCTGGGCATGAAAGATGATCTGCTCCTCTCGCAAAAAATTTTTTAGTTAGTGCAATGTAAGAGTAAGTGACTGGATCATGGCTACCATTTGCATGACAGGTAAGGGAAATCTAAGTTTAGTTTCCTAAGATTATCTAAAGAAATAACAGTGATAGACTACAAAATAGGAAAAAATTGGCAATATACTTGCATTCACTCCTTTAATTTTCTGTTTATCCTTATTTAATTTGAGGCATAGTCAGCTCATTATCTTAGTTGTAGTATTTTACTACAAAAAAGTGAAATGCATAGCTAAAAATATTTGCTCTGTGAATGATCAAATATGATTATGATATGCATATTTTTTGTGAGTTCCCAAAGCATTGTTTCAATCATTCCTGAGTTCCCAAAGCATTGTTCCAATCATTCCAAACAAGTGTACTACTGTGCAATATATGTCACCATAAGGAATGTGGTGTATATTAAGATGACAATGGCAGTATTTGTCTGCCTCCTCTGCCTTTTGCCCATTAATCCCTCAGGTCCTGAACTACTCTCAAAGGACTTAAAAATTCCTATTTTTTTCATTTTAAGAAACTTCTTGGAAACATTGTATAAAAAAATAATTATTTAAAATTGAAGTTTCTCTTTTCCCCCATCTAAGCCAAATAAAATCCATTCTTACCAAATTCTGCAGATAGTGTTTCTTATGGTCAGTCTTAAGCATTTTAATAACTTTCAAAGAAGAGGTATAGAAAAATAAATTTTTCACTGCTAAACCAGAGATTCCCAGCACTCCAGTGGACCACCTAGCATTTGTTTCTAGGAAAGCATCATGACAACAGCCCTAAATGAATGACATCATGCTATATTAAGAAAGCTACTTTTACATATGATAATGGTCTTTAACATAAAAATTGAGTTTACAATTCACTGAGACTTCTGTACCTCACCACAGGGCTTTGACGAAAGCACCGGTTATGGTAGAGGAATGTTGTAAATAATGACACATGCAGAATGGTGGAAACAAAACCTGTTACGAAATAGATACCATATGCTCAGTGTAAATAGGCGTGGTATTTTTAACATATTCCTTAGAAAAATCAAAAGGATTGGGGAAGCTTGTTTTATTGTCAGGGATTAAAGAGCTCAATCTGTGTAGTTTAAACAGAGGGAACTAAAAACTGATTCCTCAATAGTTCTTAAGTATGTCCGTGAAGACTTTTGATAGTGACAGGTGTCAAATTCTACCGTCTCAAAGCCACAAAAAAAAAATTGACATGAGAAATAACAGACCAATTTTAAGGATCAAGGATACTCAGACACTACAATGACTTCTCTCGGTATATTTTGGATTCCCCATACCACAGGTTTTTAAATAAAGATTAGATGCTTTTCCAAAAGACATGTTTTTGCTAATGCAGTGCAATGGCATGAGGCAGGACTTGGGGGAGAGAATTTCTATATCTTCTATAACACAGTAGGTGAGAACAAATTATCAAAATTACCTTTTTCTGAAGTTCAGGTTTATGGATTGATAAATTGGTTATGCATAAGCAATATGATGCAGTAACAGTTCTGCTAATTTAAATTAGTGTCATCTTTAACTTTATTAGTCTTTTCCAGTGTATATCAAAAATTTGGGTTTGCAATTAGTTTTTAATATATCACAGACATGTTAAACAATAAACTGGCAATAGCAGTTTCAGGCAAGCATGCACAGGAAGTGAAGGGAGCATGTTTCACTACCATGTGTGCTAACCCTTAAGTTCTTGAAATTCTATTTGAAATACAGACATTTATATGGTATTTTTCCCTCTTTTTGCTTTCCACTACCTCTTCCTTCCTTCTACTTTGTTTTCTTAATTTGTTTTTGAAGACAAATTTCTACCTCAGGTACATACGCTAACAAGTGTACACCTATATAAACCAAATGTTTTGGTTTGTGAATTTAATTTAAGTTTAAGAATTTAAGTTTAAGAATTTAAGAATTTAGGTTTAAGAATTTAAGTTTGTGTCTTTGTCTATTAAAGCAAAAAAATCCCCATGCATTGCTCTGTCTCAGAACTATTCAGGCCTAGCACTTGGGATTGATGAACTGTGTGAGCACAGACCAATTTTCAATTGCCTAGGTCTTTCCTCACCTGCTGATTTTTACTTAAGCATGGCATGACTATCTTTGCTGAAGGTCAAGTACAACTTCAAGGTAATTCTATCTGTACCAAGACTTTTCTGAACCAGACTAGATTTGCTATTGTGTCCTGATCCGTGTCAGAGGCTGACACCTCTGGCCATTTTTTCATATCTGCTCCCACTTTGCTTTTTAACTCCATTATTTGTCATTTGTAAATGAGATAAATTCACGTTCACTGGTTGGGAGGCTTTGAGTTTGAACTCATTGAACACAGTTTTTGAACTTGGATGTAATTCTTTGTGACTATTACCTATAAAAGCTTCTTTTACAAGACATGATAGCCTGCAGTTAACAAAATAATGTGCTGCAAACCTTTTTAAGTTCTAGTCTCCAGAACTCAGAATTTTCTTCTTCTAAACTAAAACAAAAATAAGTATATACATCCCTTGTTTAGTAGCCTCGTAAAATCTCTAGGAAGTCTGGTTCTAGCATTACTGGGTTAAAAAAAACTGAGCTATACCTCACAGCCATCGTCTCTTCTCATGTGACCTGTTGCTAGGCTGTTTTAATCTGTCCTTCAACACTAGGAAGATGTTGATAACTGTGCAGTCCAGTTTTTAAATTTTGGGGCGCAGTGTGATATCTCATTAGTCAGTGACAGGGCCATTTTAAACTCAGCAAGTGTCTTAGATGCCTGCTAAATTTCCAAACTACCACTTTTAATATTTTTTCCCAAAAATAGACATCAAGGAACCATAAGGAGTATGTTGAAGTTTATATGCTGTCACTGTTTACAAAGCAAGTTATTAAATATTTGTCTGGTTTGCCTCTTTAAAGGAAATCATATTTATTTTAGAAGAGTCATGTCTAAAATATGATCCATGTACTTTAAAATATCAGTTCATTTTAATCTATCAAATAACATTTGAATAAAAACTTCATTGAGAATCATCCCAATTCTCAACACAACAACAGTTTAGACATGATCACAGAAATAAGAAATAACTAAAGGATAATCAAGAGAAAAGTTCAGGATCCTTGGTTTATATTTTGAGTTTCTATATTTTAGTCACCTCAGACGATTTTATGGAAACTATGTCAAGGTAAACTACAGGGGGCAGCAAATATTAACCACATATCGCATCAAAGCCAATGCACAGAATTAACAGAACTACCTTAGGAGTGCTTTCTTGTATTGTATCTTGTACATTTTGGATATTATTTGTCAAGAATTGTTACTAAATAACTGGTTATATTTAGAAACTAATCAAATTTTTTTTAATGTGGTTTAAATGTGTCTTTAGGTAATTAAAAAGGGCACTTGTCAGTACTTCTCTTTCAAAGCATTTTTTCTCTGCAGCATCTGAGCATATTAACTTAATTCCTTCCATTATTCTGATAAAGACTGTTATAAAAATTCTTTTTCCCTTTTTTGTTAACTCTGCATCCCCAAAAGTTTAAATAATATGCTATGTTTTGCCAGTATGCACATTTATATAGTGAAATAGGTAGTCAAAACCAGTCTCTTACCCTCACAATATATTTGTCTTCTTTAAATGTTCTTTTCCACAGACACTTGTTTACCTGACAGGGAATACAAACTTAGTATGAGCTTTCTGGTCCATTGGCAAATGTTAAGACTGAAATTCAGACTATTGTGACTGTATCACAAAAACAATTTGAACTTAATAAATGTAGCAAGAGACAGCTAGGTTATTTTGATACATTTTGGCTCTACCCTGTGTGCACTCACTGATCCTTATAAATACCAAAACACAAGACACTTTGTTTGGGGGGTTTTGTGACAATTCTTATATTCAGAAAACTTAATCTGCAAAAACTCCCTCCTCCAAAGGACAAATATTAGTAAAATATAGTGGTTAAATTTGTTAATATTGTACTTCTGGATAGCTGCTTCATGGTTGAACCCATGCTTTCATTTTTATTTTGTTTTATAGAACAGATTTCTCAAATGCTGGAATGTCTTACACATTTATGTTTTCAATGTCATAGCATTAAGAATCCTATACAAGTTATTGAACTACTTCTGTAAATCAGAGCCACTTTGACTTTTTTTTAATTTAATCTTTTAAACTATTAAGTGCACCAATCAGACTAGACTCCTGTGCCTTCTGTTCCCCTCATGGTATTATTTTTACAAGTATCTTTAGGAAGAAGTGATAACCACTGCTTATAGACACTCTATAATTCAGAGTAAACTAAAAATATTCTAAAATATAGATCTTGTCTTGCATTTCTCATTAACACAAGCAGTCTCATTACAAACACATTTGCAGTTTGAAAATATTGCAAACCACATCTGCATGTAACTCATCAGTTGACTACATAGTTGGCAACTGAAATGCATGTCAATGTGTCTATTTACAGAGTTGTTAAGAGATTTTTAAAAAAATGTATCATCTTGTCAATGTAATGATTCATCACAGAATCCTGAAGAGACCATACATCACACATACACACACAGATATATACACTAGATATAATGTATATAAAATAAATTTACAAAATATAAATATATATAAAAAACAAAAGACACACATGCATACACACATATATATGGAAGTGGTTAGGATCATCCTAACATGTAATTTTCCCCTAAGCACATAAAAATTTAACAGTAAGTAGATCATAGAAAAGTGAAGTGTCAGAGATTATCTGTCCTTGAACTAAGACACTATTAAATGACAATATGGAAGAATAAGTAAAAATTCTCTTTGTTAGCCTGAGCTCATAAAGGAAGAAATTTCCTCCCCCCCAGGAATAAAAACTGTTCGACTTTGGAAAAATGGACAGAGCCAAGTGATACTTGAATAGATCTGACAAATGGGAATATGTTCTGACTTAGGAAGTCAAATTTTGCTGTATTTTTAGAAACTCACAGTTTTCTACCTCACTATTTTTTCTTTGTTTTCAAGCTTAACTTTTGCTCATAATGCCTTGGGCATATGTCATGAGTCTACAGAACACACATGACAAATCAGACATGACCTTTCAATTCTGAAATTAATTTTATTGGTATTTGCACAGGTGGAAATAGCGCTGTACCTGAAACATAAAGTCCCTGCAGATATATGGGCACAGTTTCTGTTAGCAGTATGTCAAGTAATTTTCTCAGAAAATATCACAAGAAGTTAGGAATCACAGGACACTTTTAAAAGCATATCTTATTGATAGAGTCTTCATGTAATGATTTTATGGGGGGGAGGTTGTTGGGGTTTTGGAGGTTTTTTTCACTTTTTTCTGAGTTAGTGTATTGCCAACTAGTGTACTGAAGGGGGAACTTGCTGGGTCACATCCTCACCATTCCAACTATTCACAGGGAACACGTAAGGCAGTCTTCCCAGGTAAATTTTTCTTTTGAAAAATGAAGGTGTCTTTATTTATTTAAGATTTTTTTTGACATTATACATATAAAAGTTTCCTTAAAAAGCCTTACTTCACTTTAGGCTCTAGAAATTTGACGAACTGTCCATGAAAGAGAAGATATATTATAATTTTTAAAATGTTTTCTTAATGCTCCTAAAGCTTTAAAACTTTTTTACAGTTCTTGAGCCTGAACTTTTTATTATAAGAACATGGTATAAGTACAGGAAAGATTTATTTCAGTACATATATCATTATATACAGCTAGCAGCCAGTAATGTAATAAAGAAATCCCTAGTAGATGAATTCTTCTTATGAAATCAGAAAGTGTTTTAACTTCCATTTCAATTTAAAAATAACAGGCCTCAGTAACTGGATTTTTTTCCCTGGAAAATAAGGAAAGTTCCACTAGCTTGAAATAAACAGCTAACAGTGAATTATAAATAAAAACTTGCTTACGACATGGCAAGGTTTGGAGCAGATGAAACCTAACAATACACCATTGACACCTGGAAAGAAAAGTCAGGGTCATAGCCTTCTCTTAAAACCAAAATTTTGTCAGACATGGTGATCCCTCTGGATATAGGAGACCTGAGAAAATTATTGGGAAGTTTTCATTTGCTTTACTGTAGAAAAATCACAGAAAGTAAAGCTTTCTAAATACAGAGCCATTCCAATTCTTGGAGAACAGGTGGTGGACCATGCTGGTTTTAAAACCTTAAATTCTTAGTGCTTCTTTTGACTGTCACTGAATTTATGGAGAAACATAAACTCTGAGTGAGTGCAGAGTCTTGCTATGACTTAAAAAGCAGAAAGGAAAGACTGACTTACACCTAAGAAACACAATGCATATATTACTTTATTTTATGACCATTCATAATTGCAATTTAGAATGTTTAAAACTGCTAAATTGAAACGCTTTGGCAGTATACAGATCACTTGTTTAAAAAAAATGCAAATAATATAGCTCCAAATATGTGTGACAGGAAGTGATGACTACAAAGTAAACAAAAAGTTTATACACTGTGTATTGAGATACAAGCTTGCCTTTAAAATATTGACATGATTTTCCAAATAGTTGTGTAAGACGAAAACTGGAAAAAAAACTTTTCCTGTGTATCTTAAACAACCACAACTTTGGCAAATGGGTGGATGAAGGTGAACTGATTTTCCCAACATGAATAAACTGACCTTTAATTCCCACTTATGATTTGCTTTTGCCTTTTGCACATTCTTTTCATGCATTTGCATTACCATTTCATTAATCCCAGTCTACATTTAAACCATTGTAGAATTTTCGTATTTTTAATATTGATGTAGTCATAAATTTTATTGCTTTCTCATTTTGGCTGTTCTGTTTTCTTGATGAGCTCTCTAAATGCAGACTTTCTATTACTCCGTGTTAACAGTGCCTATCTTGTTACCTTTGTTTGCAACCAGAGCTGTTTTCAAGGTGCAGAATCTTGTTGCTATCAAGTGTACAGACCATGCAATTGTGATTTCATTGCTGTTATACTCTTAGGATGAAGCTAGCATATGCAAGAATCACACTTCATTTACTTTGTAGGAATATCTTTTAACTGTCAAAATTATAGAATTGCAAGTCATCTTTCTATTGGCACACCCACTAGCTATAGCAAACCTAACAACATAAAAGTTGCAAGATATTTTCTGTCCATAGGCTATAGAGCTGTTCAAGAAAGTAGATTCTGACCTTGGGTTTCCACACCAACCTGTCTCTTTTTTTCTATTTAAGTTCTGCTAATATGTTGGTGTCACACAAAAATCTGGATGTTCTTAAACTGATTGTTCTGGTCTTTGCTTGTTACTACTATTTATTCCATCTTGAAAGATAATTTTTGATACTGATGACCCAATTAGCACTTGCTGTTGTTTGCCAGAAAAATGTTATTATATTGACAACTGTACATTAACGTGAAGGGTTTTCACTAAATAACACCTAGGATGTCAGTGTTCCAGTGGTGAGGGAAAAAATAGAATGCAACTTTAATGAATTTGTTAATCCAAACAAATTGTTATCTTCCATAATCAAATTTGTTATTGGAAATTGTGGTGGTCAAAGAACTTCCTCAAGATGACTGGAGTCTCTGATTAGGTCCTCCATTCCTTGACCTCCATTCCTTGAACAAATAAAGTAAATGACAACAACAGTAAGTTGTCATCCTCCAGAATGATCAACAATAGATGTGTACATGTATTTACTCCTGTATTTCTCAGAGATTTGTTGGCAGCAGCAGAATATAAAGACTAAATGATTCTGGCTTCTGTTCAAGGCTGTGAAGGATAATATGCTTATGCTTTTGAGATCTTCCTCCTTTCTCCCAAGACCTATGACCCAGGAATGTGTCTTTTTCTTATACTCCAGTCTTTCCTTTCATCCCTGTTTTCTTCAATTACTCAGACAGATCCTGAATATTTACAAGGCCACTATTGCCAGCAGAAGGTTTCTTTACAGAAGAGATCTTAACAATAAGTAGGTAGTGTAAGCAAATGTCCTCCCAGTCGCATTAAAAGAACCGCATCTCCTGTACTTGAAAACTGATTCCCTTTAGTTAGATTATTGTTAAAGGTTACAACAGAAGTTGGTAGTTCAGACTATTCAGGGTTTGTAGTTCTTCAAACTGGGTTGCAGAAGTATTTAGAAGTTTCAGAATTTTTTTTGCTTCAGAATTTCTTAGCGGTATTGTCCAATGTTGACTTACGGCCTGCAGGTAAATTGGCTTCTTGTATTTACAGAGTAACCACAAAAGGGGCACAAAGACATACAAAGAAAATCTGAATTATTTTTTTTTTTCTCCTAGCGTGCAGTGATTAAACAGGAACTTTGACTCACTGTTGTTAAACTATCTTCAGGAAACTTGATTATCACAGTCACAGAATGGTTGAGGTTGGAAGTTACCTGGAGGTGACCTTGTCTACCCTTCCATACTCAAGCAGGGTCTTCTATGTATAGCTCAAGCAAAGTCACCTGGGTTATAATCTCCCCTAGAAAATCTCTGGGCAAGGGAGAACTTGCACTCAAATTTCTGTATGCCCTTAAGTTTCTGAGAAGAACTGAAAAGCAGTTCTGTTTCTGTAAGCTTTGACTAACATGCAATTCTGCTAGATTCATGATTACACAAAATGCATTATTGTTTCTTTTCATGCTTATCAACTAGTTATAGTAGATCTATGCCAACTAATAGGAACATGCAAGGTGCCATGAAATGCCATTGTTTAGACTAGTCAGTAGTAGTAGTACTCTGGAGTTTTACACAGAACTTTAACTAAAACAGTAATTTTTGTACAGCTAAGATTTTGCTCAATAAGAATAATAGTATTAAAAGTAATAATTGGAATTTGATCACGCATTGTACTGTTTCATTACATCATAAGAGCAAAAATCCAGCAAATGGATGTCTACTGATTAGCTCGGGTAGGCAGGAAAAGTGAAACTGTGTAGAGAATTGACTTTGTAGAAACTCCTGACCCGTGTTTCATTTCTGAAGCATTTTGCGCTATTAACTCTGAATAATCACTGTAAATATTACTGCTAGCTCTCATCCAGATATCCTAAAAGGCACACTAAGTCACAGTGGAATATGGATTTCTTATGACTCAAGAAATTGTACAACTGTGAGGTCTGGAGGCCTCCCCTTAATTAAGGCTGTCTCCCACATCCTTATTCTACCCACACCACTTCATCTTTAATATAGTTTGGAACTCGAAAGCAAAAATAACTTCTGTTCTAGATTCTGAAAACACAGGAGATTTTAGGCTGTGCTCTTCAAAGAAGTTTATTCGAAAACTTAGTCATAATCTTCGTCTAATGGAAATATTAATTTTTTGCTCATAGTTAACCATTTTGCCTGCTTTAGAGATATTTGAGGTAACTGAGAGAGTTAAGGTGAGTTAGTGCCATTCCGAGATTATTCTATTCTAACAGCTCCATTTTTTTCAAATGTTTTAGTGAAGTATGAAAACAAAGAGTCTTGGAGTGCCTTGCTGGTTGGAGATTAGAAGTTTCTAAAGATATTCTAATGAACTGTCTATATCACAAATGGATTTACCTATGTTAATCATGCTTGGATCTTTGAAACAGAGACAAAATTTGCATTATTCATTTTTCTTTTGACTATGGTAATTACAAATAGCTTTTTTATATATCCAGAAAAACACATTTTTAGAAACATAGTTTTGAACTGGATTGTGTCAAGAGGGTATTTACAAACCTGTTTTGATCTGATATTAACCTCTGAAAAAGAACAGCTATTTATCCTTGGCCATTTGCTGTAATTTTTTTTCCAATCAATAAGCAGCACACAATGTACCAAGTTATTTTTGCAAGTGAGTTTCCCACATTTAAATAGATACCGTATATTAACTTAGAATGATAAATTAATGAATGCTTCATGCCTGTGTGCTCTGCCAATAGCAAATAATGAAACCTTTAACCAGGACAACTGACAAAGCTGCAAATTCTTGAGAAGATATTGCAGTGTTATTACTATCCCTGAATATTCACTGCAAAGGGAGATTAAAAATAGGATTTGCAAATGCAAAACCTGTTCCCTATTTAAAGGTTTTCCGCTAAAAAAAAAATTAACCTTTTTGCTCTCCTTAAAATACACAAGGATTTTTTACATACTGAAGGTAGTCTTAGTTACATTGACTAGCCAGACCCCATGAATTTCTCAGAGTGCTCAGATTTCCACTGGGGTTTTGTAAAGAGAGTTGAATCACTTTCTGTATCATACCCAGAAGAAAGCAATTTATACAGAGGAAAGAGGAGTGGATCCTGTGTAAATAACGAGGAGATGGAAATCACCAAGGTTTTAACAGTGAGCTCTGGGAATATCATCTCCTAGTATTTCTTTAAATGCTTTCCATGCTTTCCACTTGGTGACAGTATTTTGGATATCTTTAGAACATACTCAATTCCTATACTCATAAAAATATACTTTTCATAGGGCTTTTTAAAAGTTTCAGCAGACCAATTCAGCCTTTAGAGGGAAATGTAACTACATTTTTTATGTCTCTGCTCCTGCAACTGCTTATCCAAGTGCATCACTTTAAATAGAAGACTCGCCTCATTTAGTGTACTGTGAATGCTAAGAGTATTCTCAGAATTATGCTGTGTGTAGGCACTGGCATGAGACTTTGTCTATATAACCTACTTGATACTTATTGTCTAGATAATCAATATCATTTGTAATGCAAAAAATGCAGCGAGAGATACAAAAGTGTATGTTCAGATATATATTTAAAGTGTATATTTTCATTCTCTATGCGCAAGAATAGTATTTTATCTTACGATATAAGCAAGTAAAAAAATTCTCCATTATGCCTTCTTTTTACTTCTTTTTCTTTTTTAAAAAAATTCTTTTTACTTCTGTTTTCTTCAGTTTTGGATACTAGCATGAAATGGTGTACTAAGTACACAGGTTGTGATGTACAGCTTTTCCAAACCTCACTGGGGAAGGACATTCTGATACTCACAAGAGACGAGGTACTTTTTTCTTGTACTTCAGTTACTAAAGGACAAAAACTAACTTTAAGCTTTTATGCTTTTATGCATAGAACTACAATTATCATCACTGCTGATAGTGCTAGGTAACTTTCCATGCCTGTGCTGCCAGACAGTTGCAAAATAACAGTAGGAAAAGAAGCATGTGTAAGCCCTGGGAAGCCATTTCTCTACATTAGTGGAAGCTTTTTGTCTTCCAGATCCCTTTGGAAGCAGATTTCTCCATGCACTGCTTCTGCACTTTGGGAGAACGGTAAATAATGAAAAGCACAGTTCATTAAGGTAGACCAACCTGAATCATTAGGTAAGGGAAGCACAGACAAATGTTTGTTTTAAGCCGAACCAAACACAGAGTAGACACAAGAAATGTAGGCCATCCTCACATGATAGACAGCTTTGTTTCCGGAAACAGGTCTGAAAAATACTTACCAGCGTCATACACAAGCTTACTTGCTCAGTGGCTTACTGCATCATATGATCCTAGTAAATGCAAACAATCTTTGAAACTTCCTTTTGTGCTCAGAATTACTCCTTTTGCTTTCTTCTTATTTAAAATTAAATGATCATTTATAAACACATTGCATCTGTTAGGTTTTGTTATATCCATGGTCTTCACAACACCCAGATCTATTGGAGTAGGAAGAGGAGGCATGTCTCCTTCTGCCGAAGGCATGTCTGCCTTTTTTCTGCTTAGCAACACCAGAATAAAGAGGCCAAAATGTTTGTTAGGCTGTGATGGACAGCATCTTGGTAGCATTGAACAAAGGACCAACTGTGGTGGTCTTTGCATCGCCTTGGTAACTGACATGGGGTTGATGAGCCAATACAACCTGGAAAGCGTTGGATTGGTAGAAATATTTACAGACATTTTTTCCTTTTATTTTTTTTCTCTTCATGAATGTTGTTCCAAACACAGAACACCACTCTTGTTGTTGTTCCTGTCTGTTGTTTGAGGAATTATCAAGTAAAATAACAATCCTTGCTAAACGAAAAACATTTAAGTCGCAGCTTTATTTTTGCTGTAACTAAAATAACCATTTTCTCTGCCCAATTGCTTCTTAGTGAAATCATACACAAAATAATTTTCATAAATGTAGCGCCTTTCTGTGTTCAGAAAACATGTACAAGCCCATTCCCTCTTTGTTTTTCAAAACTACTATATGGTACAGAAAAAGTCCTGACTGAAAGTACTTCACCACATCTTTTTTATAAACCTCTTTAGAAAAGGGGGTCTGTGTGTGTGTGTGTGTAATGAAAGAAAATTTGTGTGATGGAATGAGATAATGATTTATCTCTTGTTAGCAAACTTTATTGTTTCAGATCATACTGAAGGTACTCAATATATTGTTGAATGTTCTGAGAGGATAATTACAGGAAGACACCTCCATCATCACTATCATTACTGCATTTTGCCACCTTGGGAGTCAGCATGCAAAGAAAAGAGATTACAGCATTCTTTCAAGCTGTACCTTTTAAATTGTCTCTGCTCATGTGAGTCCACAAAACCAGCTGCTTTTCACTAGAGTCTGCAGGGCAAACTGTTATAAATGCCCTGAGATTTGGCATGTTATTTACAATGAATTATGCAAATCCTAGGATTACTACATCCTTTATATGTGCAAAGAGGGGTCAGTCATACTAGTGATATTTGAATTAACATCCTTCTGATCCCAACACCATTGCTTTTCTTGACGGGACAGCTTATGCCTTCCAATATTGTTCCTGAAGGCCCCCGATATGACATTATATTTGTGACCTGTTTCTTAGAACCAGATAAGACAGTGACTTACTCTTTTCTTTCCTTTGATGTTCCATCTCCTCAAAATCTTAAAGAGAAACAGCTTCCAAATATTAGCTATATGTCACCTCCTTCTGAGATCAGTCTTAGGCCTTGCAGCACCAAAATGAATTGGATCTAGGCAGGGAGATGTGGAACAATGCATAGCCAACCAAGCATTTAGGTACTGAATGCTGTATTAAGAAGAAATATTCAGTGGGATACCTGCTCTTTAGAACTGCTTCCTGCCTCAGTACTTGCAGCTTCTGAAGGGTGTTCTGCAGAACAGTGTAGGTACTGGATGCAATAAAGCCATGTGTATTGTTGTATGGTATTTTGCTACAGCCTCCTTCTCAACATGTTGAGCAAAAGTGTGCTGACCTGTCTGGGATCTCAAAAAAATGCAGCTCGGGTAATATTATCTCCTTCCCTTTTCCCCCATTACATATATAAGTGAAAGTGTATTTCTGGGATTAAAGGTGGAAGGATTTAGGAGATAGTAAGGTTGACGACAGAGGTGTTTGGGGCAAGAGAGAATGAGGTAAGTCTGGAAAAGAGGAAATGAATGAAACTGGAAATAAATGGAAAGGAAACCCAGGGTATTGGACTAGAACAGACAAGCTGGAATTTGAGAAAGGAGAGATTTAAGAAGGGTAAGAAAGCATAGTCATTTGGTAGAGAAAAAGAGGCATTAGAAGACCTAAGGAGCAGATGATTCTAGAAAGACACTGTATGTGGGTAGTTCTAAGACAATAAAAAGAGACTGGCAACTTTACTGGGAGGGAAGAAACCTATTTGAACATTGCCGCAAGACAAAACAAGAGATAACAGAGCCAAATCAAGAGGAGGGAAGTGAAAGTAAGTCTGGAGAAGGAACCGTCTCTATTTCTTTGCCTTCCATTTTTTAAAAAAAATCATAACTCCATACCAAATATGCAGAAACTACTTGAGATTAAAAACACGAATCATGTTGCTATTATTCCATAAACACTGGAGTTGAAATTTATCACCCCTGTTGTGTCCTTTGTGCCTTCTTAATCAAATGAGAAAATACCACCAAATTCTTAGGTTGTGGATTTGATTCCTACCAGTTCATGTTTGTGCTAGCAATGACCTATGGAGGTCATTGAACTATATTTGCATCCCAAAAAGATGTCTGCAGAAGTTCATAATGAATGGGTTGTCATTTTTATAACAGAACTTTGAAAAGTTTTTTTTCCCTTGTTGAAAAATAAATCCTCTGATTGGAAAACTGTGACTAATATGTAATTTCCCTCATAGGGCTAGTTTAATGTGGAAAAGTGCTTTTCAACATTGAAAAACAAAGGACTTGGCACCCAAGCTTGCTAATAATCTGGATTCAATACAACAGATTTAATCTTTCCATTCCATTTTCATGAATAACTTCTTTGGCTAAAACATAGATTTTTCTCATGGTCTTAATTTCTGTTTTAATTGAATTGCTGAGAATAAAAATGATTAGAGAATGTTGTGTGGTGAGCAGATTTGTTTGGATAATGTGGTTTTAACACCTCTTGTTCTGCCCAAAATACACAGTCTTCCTTAAAAGGATGTGATAGTGCATAGCATATATACTACATTCTGTAACACAGTAAATGTTCAGTGAGCTTGCATTCAGTCATTAATGGATGGGATGAAAGGAAACATAAAACAAAAAATGGAAAAGTAAACATAGAATCATAGAATGGTTTGGGTTGGAAGGCACCTTAAAAATCATCTAATTCCAGCCCCCCTGCCATGGGCAGGGAAACATCCTACTAGACCAGGTTGCTCAAAACCCCATCCAGCCTGGGCTTGAACACCTCCAGCGATGGGGCATCCACAGCTTCTCTCGGCAACCTGTTCCAGTGCCTCACCACCCTCATAGTGAAAAATTTCTTTGTGATATCTAAACCTACCCTCTTCCCATTTAAAGCCATTACCTCTCATCCCACCACCACATGCCCTTCTAAAAAGTGCCTCTCTACCTTTCTTGTAGGTCTCCTTCAGATGCTATAAACAGAGTGGTTACAAGTAAAACATTTTTTCTGTTTCAGTGAAATTCAGTAATCTGTTTACACAGGTCAGTCGAGTTCATACTGTAGAAATGTTCCTTCTGATATCAGAATTCATGAAATTTGCAATATTTCATATTTTAAATTGAAAATAAGGTGAACAAAATGCTCATGAAAAGTGCTGGATTAATCCTAAAGACTTCAGGAGTTTTTATGTAGATTGGCATGACAATAGACTTGTGGCCACCTCTGGAGCAACCGTGTTTAGAAAAGAGAGAATAATTTGATTTTCCATAAAGTCCTTCACATGAACATAATTATCAAGTATGACAATATTTTTGTAACGTGGACACTTGCCCACTCAAATTTGAGCTGAAACTCTTCCTAGCCATATGCTGATAATCAAGTCACAGACACTTTTGTACATTTTTAACTAGGAAGTACATTCTCTGAAGTTAATGGGAGTTATGTTGGGGGGGGAGGGGGGAAATTACTTTAACTGAATCTGTGTAAAATTTATCAGATTCAACAGAAGATGTTTAAACTTGAGCATCCTGAGATAGACTTAAAGTAAAGACAGAGAACCACAGAGTCCAGTCTAGTAAAAAAAGATCCATCTTTTGGTACTGTATCAATACTGTTGTTGAAATATTCATAGGCCCTTGGCAATAATGACTTTAATATATTAACTGTAAGCAACTGTAGGGATAGAGATGCTGAGAATAATTTTCTTCTGTATTTTTTTCCCTTTTCTCATTCTATCTTGTAAGGTTTCATAATGCAGCACCTCTTCTAGGAGAGTCCATATATTATCTCCTAGTGCTTGTCTATGCCTCTTGATTTACTAGAAGGAGGCAACTTGAGAGGAATGGAGAAACACTCCCTCTCTCAGATGACTGAGCAGGTTATTCCATAACACTCCTATATTCGAGAAGCAAAAAGTTCAAGGTTAGGAAATAAACCAAGTCTTCTTCTCCTCCCTCTACTCCCTGCTCAGCCCACAGACAGTACAGCACTGGCATATACGGTGTTGTGATCTGAACCTCCTTGAGGTTTGGCAGGAGGGAAGAAACGTTCAGATTTATGAGGCTTCACTTGGACCAGTTGTTGTTAGTTTGTGAGATCCTCTGTTTCCCACAATGTGTTTTTGGAAACTTTTATGTAATAGAAGCTATATAAACTAAACGGTGGTGTCTCCTTAGGAACTAGAAGTCAGTGTTCAAATAAAAGATTAACAAAATCTTCCAGTTCTGTGAATCAGTTACAGCATTAATATCTTCTTCTTCTTACCGAGTTTTAAAATATGTGAATTCAGTCATTTGCTGTCAGCACTTACATCAAGTAATGTTATACAGACTGCGATCTCTGACCTATGCATACAAAATGGCACCTTTAGTATCCCTAGTGCATGTTGAGCAACCATGAAATAATGACATATTGAGAATTTTGGGGTTTTCGGTAACGGGATGGCCTAGACAGCACCAGGCTTGATAGCATCAGATAGGATTCACCTTTCTCAAAACAGGTCTTTGCTCACAAACTAGGAGGGCTCATTAAGAGAGCTTTAAACTATGCTTGAGTAGGGAAGGGAATGATATCAGGCCTGCCCATGACAAGCTGTGGGATGACATACCAAGGTTAGAGGGCAGGGGTGCTAGCAACAGCCCTCAGCCAGTTGCTCTGAGACGTGCTTGATACACACTTGAAGTCTTACACAGATAAACCAGGGGCCCCTGAGGTAGTAGAAGCCAAGAGGGAAACACCACTGAAATACCCTAAGGGAATTAAGGGGTGTTCTTCTAAGAAGATGACATTGTCAACAGCCCAGCTGAAGTGCCTCTACACCAATGTACACAGCATGGGCAACAAACAAGAGGAGCTGGAAGCCACCGTGGTGCTAGAAATCTATGACCTACTTGCCATCACTGAACCTTGGTAGGATGAATTCCATGACTGTAGTGCATCTATCAATGGCTACAGGCTGTTCAGAAGGGATAGGCGAGGAAGGAGGGCTGGAGGGGTTGCCCTCTATGTCAAGAAATGGATAGAGTGTGAAGACCTGTTTCTGAGAAATAGCCATGAGCAGGTTGAAAGCCTATAAGACCAAAAGACTGAATCAACGAAGGAAACCTTGTGACTGGTGTCTACTACAGGCCACCCAATCAAGGGGAAGCCTTCTTACTCCAGCTACAGAAGGCATCACACTTGCAGGCTCTTATCCTGCTGCAGGACTTCAACCACCCCAACATCTGCTGGAAAAGTGGCAGAGTGAGCTTTAGGGAATCCAGGAGACTCCTGGAATGCATCAAGGATCACTTCTTAAGCCAGATAACAGACAGCCCCACCGCAGGGGATGCGATGCTGGATCTGTGTTACCAACACAAGTGAGCTAATCGGTGATGTCAAGATTGGAGGCAGCGTGGGCTGCAGTGATCATGCACTGGTGGAGTTCGCAGTCCTGAGGGATATGGGTCAGGCAAAAAGTAAAGTCAGTACCCTAAATTTTAGGAAAGCAAACTTTCAGCTCTGCAAGGAGTTAGTAAATAGGACCCCCTGGGAAACTGCCCTCAGGGACAAGAGACAAAGGACCAGAGCAGAGCTGGCAAATCTTTAAGGATGCTTTCCATAGAGCAAAGGAGCTTTCTGTCCCCAGATGTAAGGAATCAGGAAAGGAAAGCAAGAGACCATCATGGATGAGTCAAACTGCTGGTGAAACTAAAGGGCAAGAATGAAATGCACAGGCAGCAGAAGCAGGGACAGGTATCCTGGGAAGAGTATAGGGACACTGCCCAATCGCATAGGGATGGGCTCAGGAAGGCCAAGACAAAGCTGGAACTGAACTTGTCAAGGGATGCAAAGAATAATAATAAGGGCTTCTACAGGTATGTCAGCCAGAAAAGAAAGTGTGCTTCCTTTGAGGAGCAAGACTGGCAAACTGGTAGCAATGGACAAGGAGAAGGCTGAGGTACTCAACAACATTTTTGCCTCGGTCTTCACTGGCAATCTCCCTTCCCACACCTCTCAAGTGCTGTAAGAGAAGATCCCTCCCACTGTAAGAGTGTGATCACCTGAGGTACCTGAATGTACATAGGTTTATGGGACCTGAAGAGATGCATCCCGGAGTCCTGAGGGAATTGGCTGATGTAGTTGCCAAGCCACACTCCATGAAATTTGAGAAGTCATGGCAGTCAAGTGAAGTCCCTGGTGACTGGAAAAATGGAAATGTTGCACCCATTTTTTATAAGGGTAGCAACAAGGACCCTGGAAACTACCAACCTGTCAGCCTCACCTCTGTGCCTGGGATGATCAAGGAATGCATGCTTCTAGAAACTATGCTAAGGCACATGGAGGACAGGGACGTGATTCGAGACGGCCAGCGTGGCTTCACCAAGGGCAAGTCCTGCGTGACCAACCTACTGGCCTTCTGTGATGGAGGGATGAGCTACAGATGTTGCCTACCTGTACTTTTGTAAGGCCTTTGAAATGGTCCCCTGCAACACCCTTCACTCTAAATTGTAGAGATTCACTGTTCAGTGAATCAGGAACTGGATGGTCGCATCCAGAGGGTAGTGGTCAATGGCTTAATGTCCAGGTGGAGATCAGTGATGGCTGTTGTCCCTCAGGGGTCCATATTGGGCGGTACTGTTTAATATCTTCATCAATGACATAGGCAGCAGGATCTAGTGCATCCTTGGATGACATCAAGCTGCGTGGTGTGTTTAACACGCCTCAAGGATGAGATACCATTCAGAGGGACCTGGACAAGCTCAAGCCCATGTGAACCTCATGAGGTTCAACAAGGCCACACACAGGGTCCTGCACCTTGGTTGGGGCAACTCCCATTATCAGTACAGGCTGGGGAATGAAGGGATGGAGGGCAGCCCTGCCAAGAAGGACTTGGGGGTACTGGTGGATGAAAAGCTGGACATGAGTAGATAATGTGCCCTCACAGTCCAGAAAGCCAGTCATATCCTGGGCCGTATCAAAAGAAGTGTGGCCAGAGGTCAAGGGAGGTGATTCTGTCCCTTTACTCTGCTCTGGTGAGACCCCACCTGGAGTACTACATCCATCTCTGGAGCCCTCAGCACAGGCAAGACATGAATGTGTTGGAGTGCATCCAGACGAGGGCCACAAAAACGGTAAGAGGGATTGAACACCTCTCCTATGAAGACAGGCTGAGAGAGTTGGGGTTGTTCAGCCTGGAGAAGAGAAGGCTCTGGGGGGGATCTTATTGAGTCCTTTCAGTACTTAAAGGGGTTTTTTAAAAAAGATGGGGACAAACTTTTTAGCAGGTCTGTTGTGATAGGGCAAGGGGTAATGGTTTTAAACTAAAAGAGGGAAAATTTAGACTAGGTATAAGGAAGAAATTTTTTGCAATGAGGATGGTGAAACACTGGAACAGGTTGCCTAGAGAAGTTGTAGAACCCCTATCCCTGGAAACATTCAAGGTCAGATTGAACAGGGCTCTGAGCAACCCCTTTGAAGGTTCCTTCCAACCCAAACTATTCTATGATTTTATGATAAGTAACAGATGGTATCTCTTTCTATTCGGTCTTTGTAAAAGGTGTGAACTAGCAAGGTGTCAGTTGGCTATCGATTTTCCTTTATTGGATGCCATTTTTCTCTTCTTAGAAAATATTCCTGATATTCTAGTCTTAGCTTTCTGCTGCTGCTGTCATTGAAATTTAGGGGTGTCTTCTTCGCATTTTGAAACCAGAAGAAAGCAAAGAACAAAAAAATGCCCATCCGCTCTACTGTATTCAAATTGAAAGCAAAACTTGACACAGACCTCCTGCACCTGTGTGCATACGTACATTATATATATATGCATGATTTTTTAAAGAAAAATACCACCAGATTGTGTTCTGTATTCTAAGTATATTCTTTCTAAATCATTACCAGAGTTCTCACCACATCTGAGATACTCCAAATACTCTAGAAGTAAAAGACAAAGCTGTCTCCCTTATCTAGAAATCTTATTTAGAGCTTTCCCTACATATGCTGCTGTTTATTTTCAGTTTGTGGCACACACTCTAGTGCACTCTGATAAAGCTGATCCTGTTTCATCATCTCCAAGTCCCTGCAGATTTTCATGTAGTATCTGATTAATTACTTGTTTTCTAGGCCTCTGCTCTTTTCAGTTAAAAAAAACCCAAACAGTACAAAGAGCTAGTACAGCAAGTTGTTCCCCAAGATGCAGAAACAACCAAGTCCAATTTCCTTTCTGTTTATGTGCTTCATCACCTGATTCCACCACCCTTTTCCCCTCAGCTAGCTTTGGGTCTGTGGTAGGGCATGTGGTGTGACTGGCTCAGTGCAATGAATGGGCTGGGTCAAGTGTGTGGACCAGCCTCTTGTTTCCACAGAACAAAAATCAGAATGGTGTTTTAGACCTGTAGGAGATGAGATCTGAATCATTCTCCAAAACGGATTTAATATGTGCTGGCACATACAGAAGTTGTTTGGAATGCCAGGCAGATCACGCAAGTGTATAAAGCCTCATCTCTTTAGGGCAGCAGGGAAAAAAATAGTGAATATGCCAAAAATGATCATAAAAAACTACACGTAAAATCGCTGCTTCTCCAGACCTCTGTCTCTAACTACCTAGATTTCATCATATAAAAGATTTATATGAATCACAAATGTTTACAAGATAAAGACAAGTACTGAGAATATCTGCTGAGGTACTAAATCAGCATTTAAAAGATGTGTTCTCAAACTGTGTTTGCTGAATAAATTTTTGCATATAGACAACATGTGTTTACTAGTAGTGGTTTATTATCTTTAATAATAGCAGCTCACAGTGTCTGTGGCTTATAAATGAGAATTTTCAAATATCAGTACAGCAACTCAGGAACGTTTCTCATAATCATTTTGTAAGCCAATGCCGAACATATGCATTAAAGCAGTTTTGTAACAAATCATCAGTTAGATTTCAACCAACAGATTGTCATATGTTAATCATAAATAACTGTAATATGCAGCTATTGTAATGTATGCAACAAACAAACAAAAAAAGAAAAAAGGGAGAGGCAACTACAGAGTAACCTTTCTGGTCATCCACCCGCTCCCCCCTCCCCCTCCCTTTCCCCTTCCTGATCTTGCTGTGTAGTAACCCAATGTCCACTGGTTACAGCTGTTAATGGAATGTCCTACTGTGCTAAAGAGCGTAGTGGGATGCCATTTATCAGGGACGCAAGTAACAATCCAAGGCAGAACAGCCAAGAGCAAAATAACACTGCACACTGTTAATACAGTACTATCTAATACATGAAATTCATGAGATTGAGACATGAAGGTGTATGGCTCATCCTTTACTTGAAGACCTCTGGCAGAAGTCACTCAGAATATGGCTGCAGGTATTCAGACGAACAGAAGGAAAGTCATCCTTTGCTACGTCTTTTGAGTTTTAAACCTGCACTCACATCCTGTGCTTCACATCAGACTTGCACTGCTGGTACGTAGCCTCAATGAGGACACCAAAAGCAGCTCCATAAGCAGGGAGGACCAGATTTAAACAGTTAATTTTGAATGACAAGAGAAAGATGTCTGTTTTTGTAAAAACTCTGAGGGAATCCATGATACTTAATTCCAAATGACATAAAAGACCCTTCTTCTTTACATCTTAAAAAAAAATAATTAATAGAAGATTCATATCTTCCAAACTTAATTTAATTACTATCTTAGAGATTGTTCAGTGTTTTACAGGAAACATTTCAAAGTTAGTAAAATGTGTAAATGTTTTTCTAATTCAGTGCTGTACTAACCTGAGAGTAACGTACTGCTGCAATCTTGTCAAGAATAGAATACCAGTGTAGAATGCCATGTTTGAATTTTTTATCTATTCTGGAAAAAAAAAATCCACTTTAATGCATAGTTTGTAACAGATGAGTTATGCTTTTTGATGTGCTATCTCCTCTTAACAGGGAAGGAATGTTAAAGGTGTATTACCAAACCACATATATACATTTATGTCTCTATATATGTACACTACTATCTTAAGTAAAACAGTTATGCTACTGATAACAAGTGATGATATGCACTACAGCAACCATAAGTATACCGTGTTTTAATGCTGCTTCTTGAATTTAGTGGTTTGGTTTTTTTTGCCTTAGCATCATTACAAAACGTGGAAATCTTATAAATAATATTAAATAATATTAATGAGATTTGGTTTTAATAATACTGTAGAAAGAAACACATTTATTCCTAATGCGTAGTGTGATGCTGACTGAACAGAAGGAAGAGCTACACAACCTGTTTATGACTCTAAGATAATGGAAAGCTAAATGTAGTCCCAAAACTCACATCCACATTGTGATACCACATGAAAAATATAAAATGCATGGTTTTATTGCTCAATTCTTCAATGTCATGCAAGGATCACAGCATGAAGAGCACTAAAACAGCTAAGTATACTGATAAAAACTGCTGGGACATAACGTTAAAACCTGGAACACCTATTTAGTATTGCCATTTCAAAGCAAATACGGCCCTGTAGTCATTTGAGTCAAGGGGGCAAAGGTGTGGATTTAATTCTTGCTTTCTTTAACCACATTTATTATGATAAACATAATCCAGCTTTTGATTTTTGTTGTTTTACTTTGAAGCCACAGTTGCTTGTTGAAAAGTTAGTCTTTTATTGAATAGTTCTTTTTGACAAGATAAAAAGTAGTCATCCATACTATGTTTCATATATTTACCTCTTCATACAAAGTAATTTTTTTACGAAGTCATTTGGTATTTTGAAAGATACTATTTGGAAAGGACTAGTGATCCTTTAAGTGTGAGATTACTTCGGGGGACCATTTTTCATGGTGTAACTGGCAGCATCAAAAGAAGACAGCAATTTATGGGACTTGGGGAGCACAAAGTTTATCTTTACTTCTGTCAGCCTTCACAGTGGCAGCACTACTTTCAAGGGGACTATAAAATATGATTGTATGATAGAAAATACCCAAGTCCTTCTCCTCTGCACAAAAGTAGCAGCAATCTGCAACAGACTTTGGATGGACCACCATGACTGATTTCAGGGGAATCAGGGGCTACACAGCTTGATCAGGGTGTAGCAAGTCAGCGCTAAAACTCAGGACAAGGAGCACTGGTTTGGCCGATACTGCATCCACAGCTTCATACATGCGGAGGCCAATAATCCAACTTTTGTGGCATTGATCTTAATGGGGTCCAATCACCATAATGACTGACTAGTGTTTCTTGTGTTTATCCTAACACTTTACCCCCATTTTACACAGGAGGAACTGAGGCACAGAGGCCATATGCTCCAGGACTCTAAGGATGGTTAGAAGCCCACCGTGAGGGTTTTCCAACATGCTTTTCGCCTAAATCCTATTGTTTTCACCTGTGCCCTATGTGCTGCTCCTTTGCAGAGGATCAGACAGGATGTGGTATGAGAAACAGGGACCTTTTCTTAGTCCCACTGCATACTGCTGACTGCACCAAGCAACATGTGGTGTCACCCAGCATGAAATCTGACCATTCTTCAGGAAGAAAATGAGGGACTTGCCATATACAGGCAATGACTGAATAAGTAAATATCACTTTGTAACACCCGCTCTTGAAGTGGCAGATCCGCAACCCCCGGCGATTCAACCAGGCGGGTGCAAACCCGGACAAGAAGTTGCACATTTAAATTCTGGTGAATTTCACTTGCCCAGGGAACTGGTTTTTGGGGTTTTTTTTGTTTGTTTGGTTGGTTTTGTTTTGTTTTGTTTTTCTGGGGGGCGAGAAGGGGAGACAACGGGCAGCGTTACTCGCCACGGGCCGGCGCCCGCAGCCCCGCGGCCCAGCCTCCGCCCCACTCGTGTTCCCACCCCACCGGGCTGCTGCGGCCGTGGGCGCCCTCCTCGCCCAGCCGGGCGGGAAGCGGCCCCCTACCCCCCCCGCCCGGGGGCCTGCACGGAGTGACGTCACCCCTCCCCTCCCCCACCGCCCGGCCGCGCGCGAGTGTGCGTGTGCGCGGGGGTCCGTCCCCGCGCCGTGCGTGGCTCCCGTCCCCGGTCGGGCCGCGGTCCGGGCTGGGGCGGGCGCCACCCGGGTCGCCTCCCCATCGTTGCCCCCCCTCCCCGCCCCGTGCCCAGGCACAGAGCTCGGTAACAAGCTTGCCCTAACACTTGGGGCCATACAGATCCTGCGATGCACACAGTGTAAGAGGATTAAAAAAAAAAAAAAAAAAAAAAAAAAAAAAAAAAGACAACAAAAAAAAGAACCAAAAAACAAAACCAAAAACAAACAAACAAACAAAAAACCCCCAAACCCCACAAAAAAACAACAAAGCAACAACCAGCAAACCCAAACCCCACGACCACAAGGCGACGAAACGGGAGAGCGTCGCCTCCCCCAGCGTACCCACGGCGACCCCGTTCTCCCCCCGCAGGAGAGAGGCGGGGTGGGGGGAGGGTTACTCGTGGCTTGGGTCTGGGGGACGGTTTCTGGGGATTTTCCCCGCGTCTCTGCCTTCCCCGCTCCGCCCGCCCCGTGCCCTCTTCCCTCGCTTTTGTTTGCACTGCACTTTTTCTGCAAGGGGGGACGGGAGTGTAGGGGGGCAGGGGAGCCCGGGTGGGCGACCTCGCTGCTATTTGTAGCGAAAGAATCGGCTAAAAGAGACGAAGGAAGAAAAGAAAAGGAGGAAAAAAAAAAAAAAGAGCGAAGGGGGAAGGAAGAAGGAGAAAGAGGGAGGAGGAGGAGGAGGGGAAACGGAGCAGCAGCTCGGGAACAGAGAGCGCGCCCGGGAGCAGCAGCAGCAGCAGCCGCCGCCGCCGCAGGAAGGAGAAGAAGAAGAAGAAGAAAAGAAGAGCAGAGCGGAACAGAGCGGAGCGGAGGAGAGGTGGCGCTGGCAGGAGGAGGCAGGCGGGGACCTGGCTCTTCTGGATGCTGGATTTTCGGACTCTCGTTGACTCTCTCCTGCTCCCCGGCGCCGGACTGTGAGAGACACCCACCAGCGCCAGGCAGCAGCGGCGGGGGGCTCCGCTCGTAGCTGCTGCTGCTGCTGTTGTTGCTGCTGCTGCGGGGCTTGGATTAAATTGGCCGCCCCGGAGACGAGCGGGAGCAGCGGGGAGGAGGTGGCGGCGGCGGCGGCGGGAAGCGCTGGCGGGCGGGCAGGCGGCGGCGGCGGCTGCTGCTGGGACCGGGGGAGCCAGCATGACCAGGTAACTGCCCGGCTCCTGACCCATTTATTTATTTCTCCTCCCCGTCCCCCCCCACTCCCCGCCGCCTTTGCCGCCTCTTTCGGCGCGTTTGTGCTTGTGCGCGCACGAAGATGTGTGTGTGTGTGTGTGTGTGTGTGTGTGTGTGCTGTGCCTGCAGCCCGGCACACATGTGCCTGGCACACAACTCTCCCCCGGGGTGCCCCGGGGCTTCCCCCCCCGGTTCTCGCCAGCCCGCTCCCCTCTCCTCTCCGCCGGGTCTCAGCCTGGCGGCGAGGCCTGCGAGGGGAGCGAGGGGAGCCGCGGTGCGGGTCGGGGGATGGGGCAGGGTGAGGGCGGGTGATGGATCGGAGTCGACGTTTCCACTGAATGCCACTGTACACGGGCGGGGGGGGGGGGGGGGGGGGCGGACTACAGCAATTACACGCAGGCTGTTTGCTTTGGCGAGCGAATTATTAATATTAATTATTTTGTTTATTCTAGCGGGTGGGGAGAAGGGGGAAGGTAGCAAGGGGTGAGAGGCGAGGCGCCTGTCGCTGAAGAGGGGGTGCGGGGGCGAGCGGCCGGGAGGGACCCCCGGCACCCGTCCGACAAGGGCTCCCTCCTCCTCATCATCATCCTCCTCCTTCTCCTCCTCCTCCTCCTCCTCTTCCTCCTCCATCTCCTCCTCCTCTCTCTCGGCGGAGCGGGGAGACACGGAGATGCGAAGCTTTTCACAGGTTAGGTTTTTAATTTCTTTGTTTACTCTCCCAAAACCACTTGAAAGGAGGCACATCGGGATGGAAACTCAGTTTTCCGAGCGCTGACAAAGGGGCTCTTGAATTTGTTCAGCAAACTTATCAGCTCCCTCTGTGCCGTCTGCCCGTGCGAGCAGTCACTCCTCACTGCTGCAACCGGGCTCTCCCAGGCTGGCAAATAAAACAGTTGTTTCCTTCCACCGAATTCCATATTTTGCCTGTTTTCTATCCCCTCCCTCCCCGACAGAACTATACTATTTCCTTTTCAAGCGATTACCACTCACCCTTGCGTGTATGGCTTTTGAATGTCTGTTCTTCCTTATTACTTCTCTAGACTGCTGTCATGGGTATTTTATTCTTTTGCCTGGCCTTTGTACAGTTACTGCCTCGTGGAAGGATGGCAGCTTCTTTACCATGCTTACTATGTTCATATTCTCGGTTTCGACATACCTAGAAGGGTCATTTTATTTACGCAGAACAGTTAGGCTTTTATGTATTCCTTCATTTGTTGCCTGAGATGGTGTTGTATTGGAGATGAGTCTGTAGATGCTGATTTGCTTTGGAGTTTTCTATTTGCAGACATGAGTATTTTTGGGGAAGCCTGTATTCTCTTAAACTTAGGATTAATGTGGGAAGTTACGATTGTCTTCTCAGCCTTTCAGAGATCGCTTCCAACATACCTTTTGTTCAGGCACAAGCAACTTCTGTAAGATCGGGATATTTACCAGGAATTTTGAGGCAGGGATGGAAAAATGTAGACATACTGTATTTTTCCTTCTTCTGGTATCTGCTAGTGGTTTATAATGCTATAAGAGTCAGTACTTTCTTTTCTTGCTGTAAAAGTGTATAGTAAATGACATCATTTTCTCCTGGGCTGGGAGCACACAAAGCTCCAACAATTCTTGTTATTGAATGGAGCAACTCTGAAGAAAAAAAAAAAAGATTCTTCCCTCTTCTAAATACAAGCATATGTATGTGTATCTTACTTTAGATGGTAATTTTTTCATAGGTTCTTTAAATTCTGTCTCATGAGATCTGCTATTACTGTTTTTTTTGTGTGTCAAATTGACAAACTGGTCAGTTTAATAAATTCAGCTGTCAAATTTTGCCCAGTCAAAATTGCTAAAAGCTGTAAATGTACTGGCATGGGATTTTCAAGGCACTGAGTGTTACATAGAAAGGAAGAAGGATTTAATGAGAGACTTTTTACAGGAGTAGCTTTCCAATTTTAGTTTTGTCACTTGTGGTAATATGGTGGAGTATATTTAGATTTCTCTCAATGCAGAAATGATGTATAGCTTTTCTGTATCCACTTAAAGCACTGAAAGCTTTGCCTAAGTAGAAGACTTCTACTCTAAGAATGCACTAAGAATTTCATTATGGTTTGTGTGTGCTATGGCAAGCTGTCAGGAATGGTGTGTGGAAAGGAAAACGGTATCTTCGTATTTCTAGATATCAGGAGTGGGTCTTAGGACCTGCTTTTAGACCCATCAGTCATAGTACTTTTAAAATGACCGCTAAAGAATAATATGAATTAAGCGTTCTGCTGTGATGGTTATGGTTATGTAACCAAACACCAGCACTGTCAGCGAACTCAACGGGTGATAGTAAATCAGTGCTTAATCTTAGGAGAGGTTTTGCAAGAGCAGACTTGGGCATGTGCGAAAGCATGAAATAACTGGTGATTTAAGTCTACTCAGCGATTCACTTTCATTTTTTAAGATTGCCCTTCGTTCCCATGTTTGAATAATATAGGGACCAAAACTACACAAGCTGAAGAGTAGGAATCCCCCTTCATCTGCTGCTGTGTGTGCCGAGCCACTAGGGGCCTGTATAAACTGCTCTCGTACGGCAAATACCAGTACATGGCATATGCTCACTCTTTCACCAGACATTTTTTAACACAGGTGCCTAATGTCAAAAGCAGAGTTGCCCGTTATTTATTTCTGGCTTATAAACGAGACTGCAGTTACTTAGGAGAGGCATACAAATAGTATTTTATTCCGCGGTTTTTTATCCTACTTCATCCATTTCCCTCAGTCCTGCATGGTGCCCAGCATAGTTCTTTCCTCCCGTCTCTCCTGACTGCTGTGTGGCAGTTGGGGATGAACGTCAACTTGGGAGGTGCAAATTTTGGGCAAAGTCGGATTTGAGTGTCTCCCCGCATTTCATATTTTCTGTAAGCTGAGAAAATCAGATTTGTTGCCTGTGTGTTTCTTCTATTAGATTAGTAATGGTACTGTTCCGTGCAAGTGTAGGGTTAAAAGATAAACTAAACAGGATTACTTCAAGGCAGGAACAGACATAGATTGATGGTGTATTTAAACTAGCTTTGTAAGTGTTATGTAAGTTTGAGAGTGGTGACTCTAAGGCTTTGGCTGGAGCGTTGTCAGCATTTATGCGACCTGGGCTGAAGATGCACTATGCATTTTTGAGTGTTAGTTTCAGAAATTTTAAATCCTCCAGCCGTAGCATTCTTGATAGACATTAAGCAATAAGGTCAAGTATTCTTACACTGTTCCACTGTTGATTTTCAGTTTTTCAAACTGACAAGGCAGACAATTTGTAAAAGAGCACAGCTGAAATATTTGCATATTGGATTTCCTTCAAAATGAACTTCCATTAGTAAGCTCTTTGAAAATTCTCATTTAAAAGGATTTTCAAGCTGAACCACAGTAAGGTCATACAATCAAAATGCAGTTTCCCTATGCTATGTTAATTTTTTAATAAGCTGTTTTTAAAACAGCAGAGTTTTATACATCATATGGTGTTGGGCCAGTTACGGCAAGAGGCTTTTTGTCATATTACTGACAACAGTTGTGCAAATATTGACTGAGTTTAATTTTCTGAAATATGCATGTGTGCACTTAGGTAAAGTCATGGTGAAATGTAGTGAAATCCACTTTAACAGTCTTCTCAAATGATAGATGTCTGCTCAAAACTGTAAGTCTTACTGAGTGTCGGTAAACCAAGGTGGTGTCTCCGAAATGCAGAGGATAGGCACTTCATTTGCACTTCAGATATCAAGAGGAGTAATATAGTACAGGTCTACAAGTCATTGTATTTCATTTTTGTATAAGATCATGGCAATATTTAATCTTTTGTTCTTTAACAAGATTAGAAAAAGGTAAAGATATTTGCTGTTTTAATTTCAGTGTCAGAGTCACATAATGTCGTCTGTTGTAACAGGAGCTTGCTTGTGCTGTAATTCTACTTAAAAACAGTTGGCATAACACAGTCAACATACAATATTTTTATGAAAACTCTCAATTTCGCATACTCTGTGAGTTGTTTACTTTATTTGCTTAATCCTTGTTTTCTTTGGAAAAGGCCTTAAATGAATCTAATTAATGAATGTACGCTGGCAACTTGGCAGCCTAACGCAAGAATCCGTGTTTAAAAATACACCTTTGTATACTATCAGTGATTCACCACGTAGAAGGAAAGAGGAAGCTTTACTTCTCTTGGTGATCTACTATGGCGAAAGCTGCAGTACAACTGGCGAAATCTGATGAAGTAGAAAAAGATTGCATGAGAGTGCTTTGCCTGTAAATTCCTTTCCAGCAAGCTTCACTTCACTGGTTGTTTAAGCCGCTGTGCATTGATACAACCATATGTCCACTACTGCACAATTTTGACTTACATTTTGTAAGTTCAGGTGGCTTTTGGTTGATGATTGGTAATATTTATTAAAACACTGGGTGTTCATGTCCTCCTATAGGAAGTGGATGGCTAAAATGCAGGGAAAATAGATACCAAATAATACAAATGGTTTGTTTGCAAAAAAAAAATAGGTTAAATTGAATAAATTATTATGTAAATACTGAAAGTATTGCTATTTTAAAACATGATTACTATTCATGTTCTTTCAATTCATTCATAAAAGTGACAATTCACACTAAATACTCTGTTTATCAGCTTATTTTTAACTCCATCAGTAGGTATACACAGTCTGTACTTCCCTAAGATAAAAAGACTTACAGCTTTAGTGTCTCATGCTTACATGCCGTGACAGCCTTCTCCATCAGCTTAGTAGCACAATAACAAAAAAAAAAATTAACAACAACAACAAAAAAAAGAAAAGGTGATTGATCTTGCAGTAGAGTTCCAAACCAGAGATTTTTGCAAAAATCAACTCCCATGTTTACACTTGTTTGTCTGATATCTGCTGGGGATTCTGCGTGTTCTTTCAAATACAAAGAATGTGCAGAAAACTTCCTCATTCTCAGCCAACTGCAAATGATAGAATTTTAGGCACTTTGATTTATTATATCAGAGGACATGCCCTAATATACTATCATTCCCTGTGCTGCGCTTCTTCATAGTTAAGCTTAGTGGAGTTATTTGAGTTTTTCAGTAATCTTGCAATTATTGGAGCCGCTCCACTGGTACACAATTTAATTTGTTGTTTGCAGACAATCAAAATAGATGTCCTGGTTAGTGCCAGCCGAACTGCTCACATATTGTTGTAGTCAGATAATGTGTACTTTTTCCCCAAGCAGTATATCAAATGTGGTATATGGAGTAACGCAGGCAAGTGCATTGCTCTTTCTTTTACAGTTTTTGGTGTTCTGGAAATTATGTATCTGTAAGTCAGAGTTCAGTAAGTGGGGTGTAAAATCTGCCTTTTTGGATGGCAGAATTGGCTGATTCTCATGAAGAATATAGTCGGTGCCAACCTGAAACAAATGTGACTTAGGTCCGAAATTTGAAAATAGGTGTGAGTTTCTCTTGCAGATTTTCCCAATCCCATTTCTATTTCAGTGTCTCACCTTGGCTTTTTGTTACTTGCTTTAGCTCACTGAGAAGAAATTAAAATACATTCTGGTAACAATGTCACAGGCTTTCTGACCTTTAGAAAATAATTGTTGCTCAGTAATTCTGCTTGCTTTACAATGCTGATTGAATTAAAAAATTCTTAACTGCATTTTTGAACTGTCTGTAGTTCCCTCAAAAAGCTGAAATTTGTGCATGAGGAGTAAAGAGATTGCCATTTGTACCATCTCTCTTTTTTCTTTTTTCTCTTTTCCTTTTTTCTTTTCTTTTCTTTTCTTTTCTTTTCTTTTCTTTTCTTTTCTTTTCTTTTCTTTTCTTTTCTTTTCTTTTCTTTTCTTTTCTTTTCTTTTCTTTTCTTTTCTTTTCTTTTCTTTTCTTTTCTTTTCTTTTCTTTTCTTTTCTTTTCTTTTCTTTTCTTTTCTTTTCTTTTCTTCTTTTCTTTTCTTCTTTTAATTTGTGCATGCTTTTACAAAAGTGAAGCACATATTCTTTATTAAAGTTAAGGAACAATGTTTTTAACTTTATTTTTCTGAAAAAAAAACAAAAAAAATTGATCCCTACAGAAATATGTAGGGATATTTTGTACTCTGTATCTTTCTTTCACCTCCTTTATGCCACAGCAAGAAGGGGTTTATGAGACAGATGTGTGTTACCATTTCTAGCATAGAGACATGATTAATTTATCTGTGTTCAGCTGAGTAATTAAACTTCTGCGAATCACACTTTTAATTTTATATTCTTTTTACTTTTCTAAAAGGAAGGTGTTTTCTCCTTCTGTGGAATTTACTGTAGGCAAGGAGGGCTTTTTTAAAAGGCAGTTTACAAATGTAGGACCAGAGATTTCCTGCCAAGGTTTTCAGTGCTGTGAACGTCAGGTGTATCATATCTTTACCTCTTATGCTACATTTTATTAAAACCCTCTTTAGAGGTGTACTGTTTATTAATATTTGTAGAAAGTTGAGTATTTTAAATTAATAAGCAAACAGCTATATTTTGCATGTAAGAAGCAGCAATTTTTTTAAAAAAACGGTCTCTGATTACTAGATTAGAATTTTGTCTGCCTATGTGTAGATAGAAGTAATTAATTTGGTGTGAAGTACATGCAGTGAGAGATTTCTAAAACACAGATCAGAAAGTAGGACAGGTTTTATTTATTTATTTTTGTTTGTTTGGGATGATAGTGTGTCTTAGAAAGCTGCTTAACTGCTGCCCAGTGCAGCTGTCCTTCCCTGAAAGATTAGGTTTCAGGAGCAATGATGGATGTTGAATGTCTGTAGCCAGTTGTGGGGTTTGCTCTGAGGTCAGTGGTACTGATGGAGGATAGGAATTTACAGCCTTATGTCTCTACGCCAACGTAACCCGTAGCATTTCTCAAGAAAAAAAACCCACAAGGTACGTTCAATGCTGAGCTTGTATTGCAGTATGGTTCAGAAAGCTGTTCATACTAGTGAAAAAGAGTGAGTAGATTTGTGAATGATGACAAATTTAGTCATGAGTATGCCCTTTTGTTTCACAGAAACACTCAGAAATAGCTATAAAAGTAAATACAATGGTGTGACTTTATTTAGAACTTCTTACATACTATTTTAAAGTGTGTTAACAAATGTGTAATCTATACTGTTAACTTGTTATTTTGATTGTTTCAGATGTGCTTAAAGTTTTTAACAGCTTCCCAAGCATGAACATATTCTCCTTTTTCACCTAAAAATAGGGTGTGGTGGGTTTTTTTATGGAAAAAGTAGACGTTAGTGGATTTCAACAAGCTTCACCAAGGCAGAGTTGATATTCATCCGTGAAGAAAGGGTAGATATTAATGAGGTAGAAAGGGCAAATAGTATTTTGTGTTACTTTGTTTAGTTGGGTATCACAATATGTGTTGCTGATAAAGACGGATAGTTCCGATAGCTCTGACGTGTGCTTTCACAACTGCTTGTTAAGATTAGACTTTCAGACTTTATTTATGGACTATCTACCTTCCCTGAGTTTGTTCCTGATGTACGGTGATGTGATTAACTTTTAAAGGGTGAATCTTGGTAGAGAAAGGTGCACAACAAAACATGATGTTTTACTGTTAAGCTTGCAGACATTTTTTGAGTTGTTTGTATTAATTTGTACCTTAATGGTATAGGTGGATTTTTCTGTCAAGCCTTAGAAGAGCTGTCCTAATAGGCTCAAAGCCCTCAGTGGTCGTTGAGAAAGATTTCCTTTGACAGCAGCATTGTTTGGATCAGATCCATAGTGCCTTTGTGTCTTTGCTTAAATGATAGCAGTTTTTACCTCAGGTAATCCTAGCAGTGGTTAAATTCAAATATCGAGAAGAAAGCTTAATAAAACATCTGATGATTTGATTTCTAGTATTTCATAAATTAGGGAGTAAGAAGCAGTTTGGGAAAGAGAAATATGTATCCAGTAAGAATCACTTTAGAACAGTTTTGCATCAAGGAAATGGCATTTTGCCAAATGCCTATGTATTCTACTTATTGGCAGCATGCCATCAACTTTGTTTGGAAAACTGTCTTTGCTTAAGTAATAAATATTCACTATTTACCAATTCATTTTACTATAAATAACAGATGGGTTCTGTGATTAGTTTGGCTTTTTTTTTTTTTTCACCAATTTCACAAAGAATGGAGTTTTGCAAATTGATGCATTAAGTGCATCAATGACCTGTTCTTGATTAACAGAATTTCCAAACAGTGAAATCGTTTTGTGTACCTTGTTTGACGATTTGGATAGTTCTGAAAATTATTTTTGCTTGACATGAGAAGTCTTGAATTTTTCTATTGTAAAAGGCATGTGAAAGAAGAAGTATAACATGAATTTAAAGAAATATTTCTCCTAGTTGATATTAATGATACTATAATGCAAATTATTTTTTTATCAGAGAAGTGGATAATCAGTGTCAATTTTTGTTGTCACTAAGTCAAATGTGTAGAATTTACACCTGTTTCCCATTTTACATTTCCAAAAGCTGCCTTAAATGGTCATGTGGAGTTTCACATACTGACTACGTGAAAATTTTAAATATATCAAGGACGATAAATAATGAAAAGAGCATTGTACTTTCTAATGCTAACAGGTGGCAGTGAATGCCTGCAGGAGCAATCATACCTCTGTAAGAATGTTAGCATTCCTTGGGTTTAATTCGCATGATTACAGTGACTCTGGAAAAGAAGCAGAGTATTAAGACTTTAGCAGTAGTATTTCAGTTAGCTTGGAAATTTCTAGACAGGTTTGGGCTGAACAGGGTAAATAGTGTATATACGTAAAAAGGAAACGTTTCTTCTCCAGCCGTTTGGCTGTATTTGATAGAACAGATATGTGTCCTTCTAGACACTGTAATCCCTAAAAGGACACTTACTAGGACTGTATCCCTGGCTGATTTATTCATAGGATTGCTTTATTAATCTAGTGCGCAAGGGTAATCTTATTCCAAAGGTATTAGAAAGCATGGAAATAACTAGTGAACTTCTTAGACATGTGGATTTCTATATCTTTGAGCAAATCTAATTTATAATCTCAGTCAGTCTTTCCCCTTTGTAGTGAGGAGTACATAACCTGTGAAAGGTGCAGTGGCCTTAAAACTATTGTTTCGTCTTTGCTGATCTCTGCAGTAGTCCATGTTAGAGAGAGAGATATTAATAAAAAAAAATGAAAATAGATTGTCAGTTATGTGTAGAAGAAAGGTGTGATGGGATTTTTCTACTGTGATGATGAATGAGTTGCTAGAAATGCTTATATAGTAACCAGTGCTTAACAGATGTGTTCTTTTAATAGATAAATTCTTAAACTGGGTTACTGGTAGGCAAGCTGCATTTTCAGCTTTTCTGTTGTTTTTATTGTGAGGAGGTGAAGAGCTTGCCGTTTTGGTGTGAAATTTTTGCTTTCCTGGATTAACTTCAGGTTGCAGATGCCATTCAGAAAATTAGGCAGAGATATTTTCTGCAGTTCATATCTGTTGCTCAGATAACAGTGTTAATATCTATTTTATATTTAATGAGCAAGAACACTTGAGAACACTGAAGAGCTTTGGGTGGGAGGAAACCTGAATTCACCGACTTGAAAGAGTAAAGAGTGAAATTCTACAGCCTTAGAAGTTTCCCACTAAAGCAAAAGTGCCACAGGATCAATGACAATTTGACTGCTGTGACGGGGGATGCCCCTTCCTCGCCTCTTCTTTCTCCGAGTTGTTCTCCATCCTGGTTTTGCACTGCTGGGAGTATTTCAGCTGGAGATCTATCCTCTGTGAGAAAATGCCAGTTAGTAAATCAAGGAGAAATGTACGTTCCTGAAGAAATACCAACGCTTACTTCACTCCAGCTCTTCCATACTGTACATCACTCTGTCTTGAATAAGTCTTTGAGTATCCTTCAAAGGTAACTCTGTAGCAGTTTTTACTTCTCATTGATAGATTGTATCTGATGACGTAAACTCTCAAAAACACTGAGAATGGCTCCCTAGACTGTCCTTATTTCAGAATGTCCTTTAAATTATGAATATTAGATGCTTTAATTGTTATGTTCTAGAAATCCCCTCTGAAACCTACTATCATTAGTATCTCAAAGGCTTCATTTATGGTTTTTACATCTTCTGCTAAGTGTTGTGGACTTGTCCTTTTGTATTGATCTCCAGGTTCTTTGACTACATACAGATATGTAGAAAGAAGTCTTTCAACATAGGCTTTTCTATCCATTGGTGTACTTAAGACACCACATGTGTGCTGGTGCACCTCCTGCCTTTGTTGAGATATTTGAATAACTCAGGGCTATCAATTTCTTAAAAAGTTCTGTGTTTTCTTTTTATATCGTGGATAGGACACAACATTATCTTTTGGTTATAGGTCAAATCTCGGCTTTCTCAACCACTTCCCATTTTTCACATCAAGAGTCTCTCCACATTAAAAGAATGAACACAGTAAGAGAAACAGACGTACTTGACAGCTTCTTCTGGTTTGTTGTGTCTGCAGAACTGTGTGAGTGTAACCACAAAGAAATATATATCTCTGGTGGCATTTTGGTGTTTTTGTCTCTAGATGCAGAGGTAGCCGACTTAGATTTAACTGTGGGTGCTAGCGCTCTTCTGTTGTGGTGCAGCCTTCCATTTATGTCTTTGAATTATTCAGTTGAATTCAGTTTCTTAACTCCCATCTCTGTCACAGTGAGCCAGTTTTTATTGAGACACAGTCCTTGATCATTTGGTCTCTCAGATGACCTACCCGGTAAAAGAGTTGCAAGTTCATATTCTGGTGAGAAATTCAGGAGTATAGGTTTCAATTGAATGAGCTTTCAAGCTCATTTCAATGCTGGGTTCTCCAGGAAGAATTGGAGCTACATACTTTTCAGAAGAACACAAACCTTCTGTGTTAATGTTTTGAAGCATTAAATTTCATTAATAGACACCATTTGTCAGACATTGTCACAATCACTGTACTTTTCTTAGTATGGTGTATTACTTCGCTGTTTTTAATGTGTTTGAGAATTTTCAGTCAGGTTCTTACTGTGCTTTTTTCACTAGTGTAGTTATTATTCCACCTACTGAGTTTCTGAGGTGTTATTAGTGGTTAACAATGGCTGCTTTTCTTGAGTTACACATATACATACAGATATACAAACATAAGCAGGATTCTCCCTCAGATTTGTATTTGTAAGTTTTGTCTGTCAGTGTAGGGTGGATGAGTGCTCCAGTCAGAGAGACAGTTGTATTACTAGATTTCTGGTGTTGCCTGGAGTTGCATGCATTGAATAATTTAGTAACTGCTGAGGGGAGCTAGTGGTGTTCGGTTCTACTGTTGGGAATGAAGTTGTAGAAGCTGAGAGTTTGTCTTTTACTGAGAGTGCAGGTAACCACACGCCCTTGACATAGATGTTTAATTGTGATTTTGGTTGCCTTTTGTAATGGTTTGAAGCTCATACTGAAGTTGTCTAGCTTGTCTGAATCTATGCAGAGTCCAAAGCTTCTTTTAGAATTAGGTTTTTTGCTATTTGGACATGGTTTTCAGTACTTGCACATTTTCAGAGTCCTGTTCTTACAAAGACCAGTTTTCAGAAATGCCTCTCACTGAGACCTTGTACTTCAGAATATGTTGCAGATCTTGTCAGTGTTTTGCCTGCTTTATGTTTGCAAATACCTCAGATATTTGTCGGATCAACATTTTGATTTATCAGTTATTTGTTTCCTGATAAACCATTTCCTTTTTTTCCTTCAAACTTGCTGAAAGGAAAAAACATATTCAGATTTTCTTGCCTATAATATCCTCTATGTTTTGCTGTAATGTTGATGATTTTTCTATTTTCCTTAATAGCGTGTAGAGTGGGAAAAAGACATGAGGTCCATCTCAAATTATTCTTCCTTACGGTGTTCCCTAGAAGATACCAGAGTACTCCTTAGAAAACCAAGAGTCTTCCTCCGGAGTAGTGTGAAAATATCTTTTGTGTTCAGCAATTCCCTTTCAGATTTTAACTGTGAAAACAACAAGGCAATTTTCTGATGTTTCTTATCCCAAAGTATAGGTGAAGCTTATCCTTCAAAAGTCATGTGGCTTCCCTTTACTTAAACTATAGATTTCATGGGTATTTTACTAATTGTAATGCACGTCTACCTTAAAAGTTACAGCTGTGTGAGAGATCTTAGTGTGTGATTGGTAATCAAATAACCGATAATTGAACTAGTATCAGTGGAGTGAGTTGACGTTTGATTGCTTAGATGACAATCAGGAATTACTTCATACTCTCAGATGGGCAGAATCTTAGATCTCAGGTGGAATAAATAATATTAAATCAGACATAATTTTAGATAGCTCTACGGTCCTTTATTGGGTGTCTATATATGGGACCAGTGGTGTATATAATACATTCCTTTGCATGGTTAGTTTTTACTTGAACTATCAAAAATAGTTTTAGAGCTGCATTTTTAGGATGACTCAGAGATATGAAGGAATTGTACACTTGTGCATCACAAATACACTGCCCAGACAGAGAGATTACAGAGATCTGTGGAACGATAAAAACTAGTCCAGTCAGCTGTACTTTGCAAAAATCCCCTTACTGTTTGTGCTGTTATACATAAGAGAATCCTTGTAGGCATCTTCTGTGGCTTACAGTCTAAAATTTAGTCCCTGCTTTGTGTCATTGCCTAACAGAGTATGAATAATACAGAAAAAAAAATCTGGTTGTAAAACACACTAATTTTCACTCTTCCCTTTTATCCTATACTAATTATCTGGAAATCTAAGGATAACTTTGAAGAAAAAAGTTCTTTATACACATATAGCTAAAAATAACTATAGTGCGGATAGTCATGTAACTAGATCCCCTGAAATGACTGTTAAAATACAGAACATTCATGGCTGCTGCTAATGTTAAACACACCAAATCAGAGAGCAAATGTGGGTTTTTTAAGTGTTAGGAAGAAAATCAGAAGAAAATCTGTTGTAGATTAATGAAGGACTATTTTTAAATGAACTTCACTGTAGAAGGACAATCCTTGTGTGTAAGCAGTGCTTGGTAATAAGAATTGCGTGCTGCATATGGCTCACTTTATTCATGCACATACTCCCGTGGTATCAAATGGATTTAATCGCACAGCAAGTTAGCAGGAACTGGTTTTTTGTCCTGTCATTCTATATAGTAAAATTGTATAGTAAAAATGTGAAAACATATATATATGAAAATGTAGCAAGGACAGAAAGGATAAAGAAAAGTGCTTAATTTAAGATAGAATTCAGCAGAGAAGTTAGGGTCGCCCATACCCATAACCATATATCTAGGTAATTTCACCACTGTGTAACATCATTGAAATCCATGAGAGTATATGGGGTTTTTAAAAATAAGCATGTGTGTGATTTAAAAACAAGTATGTGCACTAAAATGATTTTTTAAATTTGGGCACTTAACTCCATGGAGGGGAATGAAGTAAAAAAAATAATATCTAATTTCTGCTTTACTCTTTCTTTTGCCATTTTCTTTGAAATGTTCAAATCAATTTTATTAACATATCTGACAAGAGATGGAATAGTTTACCTCTTTCCTTGGTTTATGGAAAGTAATATACTACAACTTTTATTTGATATTGTTTGGTTTTCTTTTACGTTTGCAAGCAAAGCATCTCAAATCTACTGAAATGTGAAACAGACATAGGCTATATTTCCATTTGTATGCATTATGGAACACTGTCATTTGACTACAGGAAAAAATATTAAATAAGAGGTCCGTGACAAGTCACTGTCTGTTCTATAAGTGTGATCACTTCAGTTCATGAACACACTTTTTTTAATCTTATGTGATACAGGAACACTAATATAGGCATCACTCTGTCAGGAATTTCTGTCTTTAACCAAAACACAGTGAAGGGCTGAAATGTTGAACCCAGTCAAGCAAAGAGATTCTTCTCACTGATTCATACATGCTAATATTTTAGTGAAGATCTGTTTCGGTATTTATCCAAATATCAGCTGAGGTCTCTGCAAAGACTGAGAGATACGATGTACACTAAACAAGTTTTTGTTGCGTCTGTTCTAATCAATTTTTTTCTTTTGCATTTCATTGTCATACCTACTTGTTTTTAAGATGAGTATAACAAAAGACAGCACTAGATTATTAAAGGTGAAACTCTTAAATATTCATAAGCATATGAAATATGAAAGTTTTAGAGAGAAAATTACTGCCAGTGATTTCTCTTGTGGAGGAATTGCAGAATAGAAATTCTAACATGTTTTGTAGAGGATGAAGGGATTGGTAAAAACTAGTTCCTAATCTGGTAACTGAAGAAATTAGCAGAATTAAGTTATATGTTACAAGATAAGTTAGTCTTTTTATCACTGGGCTTGTGCTGGTCTATATTATTTTATAGTTTGTGCCTTGTGGTTATTCACAATTCTGTTGAATTGGTGATGGAGAAATAATTTAGGTAAAATATTTCAGTACTTTTGTTTGCACTTCAAAAAGAATTTTCCAAATACTGAAAACAGTGAACAAGGTAAAGTTCTTTGTAAATTTGTGGAACTGAGGGTAGGCAGTAGTTGGCATTTCATTGTAAATTATCACGTACAAGTAATTTACTTTCTGTGGATTTGTTGTATGTGACATTGTTATGTATCAGTGCTATACTCCTTGTTTAAGAAAGGGCTTTATGTCCATCATTCTTTAGCTTCAGCGTTACCTTCTCTTAGAGATTCCAGCCTTTTTCCTCAAAAAGCTTTTATTCTTCTTACAATGCTGCTCTTCTGTGTTCTTTTTCTTTGAGTGCCTTTTGTACATTTTTATTAAGGTAGATGAGCTGAAGACCAAAAGACTTCGAAAGTCATATCTGTTCTTGGGAAAGGGTCTAAGAGTATGAAGGTGTGTTTTCTCTAGGTAGTTAGAAGAGTCATTTTAAATTGGTATGATTTTAACGTCTAGATTTGCTGACATGGACTGGCATTATAGCATAGGCTTGATTTGGTTTTAAAATAGAATTTTATTAAATTACATGAACCACTTGGGGGTTAAGTCTTCCAATTTCCCATTTGTCCCTTTACTTCAATGCAGTCTTCTATCTGTTATATAGTTTTGTAGAATTCAGTGCACAGGAATTTGTCAGTAGTGGAATAAACATTCTATTATGGAACAATCAGATGACTTTCTGTACAAGTGATAAAAACATAATATTAATAAATCACAGATAGGGTGACGGGAATCATATGAGTCAAATAAAGGTAGAGCCAGGAGAGTATTTCTTGGAATTGACCCCCAGATTTCTCCTGCTATATGAGAACAAAAGCTGTCTTTCAACTAAGGTTTTTGCCTTATTTTATAGAATGCAGAATCTGTTATGTATAGAATCTATTATTTGTTGGTTGGTTTTTTTGTTTTCTTTTTTTTTTACATATTAGATTTTTTAAAGTAATAGCTTTTGTAGCTAGTCTGTATCAATATTTTCTACCAATAGCGTAACCAAAGTCACCATTTTGATATCCCTTTGGTAGGTGCAGTTGTAACACACATGATTAGAAGGTCAT
The DNA here is from genome assembly GCF_963924245.1 of Chroicocephalus ridibundus. Taxonomy (NCBI): domain Eukaryota; kingdom Metazoa; phylum Chordata; class Aves; order Charadriiformes; family Laridae; genus Chroicocephalus; species Chroicocephalus ridibundus. Next base: position 54,426,160 of record NC_086316.1, read on the forward strand.
CCTTCAACCTTGGAAGAAAGTACTAAATGGGAACCCTAATCATGGACAGTATTCAATTTTTCTTAAGAAGTGAAATTGAAATGGAAACATAAACTAAAATCTTGAAGGCCTAATTTTGTGTCCTGTTGACATCAGTGGGAATTAGAGTACAGTAGTGTAGAGAACGTGACATTTAAAACAACATGGACTCTTTATGGTCTTCTAGTTTGACCATAAACATCAGTGTTCTAGTAAAATATACATATATGGGATGCAAATATTTGTATTAGTTTTCCATGTTATATGCCTTTTAGCCTTTAGATTGTACAGGCTGCTGTTCCTAAAAATATTTTACTATCATTTATGATCAACTTTCTTTTCATCTTGTACTTCATAGCCTGTTTTACCAGTAATTTTCACACTGTTGATTGTTATTTGTGTAAAAAACATGATAGCTTCAGCTGCCATTGGTCTTGTGTTTGACATCTTTTTTGTTGTTCTGCTTTTATGATTATAAAAATATGCTGTTCCCTGCAGTCAGATTTTGGCAAGGTCTAGAAGGATTTTTCTCAAAGCAGTTCTCTGTTCAGGTAAATTAAAGTCACTCTAAGAGCTTTGGGGATTACTGGATCAATGCACATCATTTTACATAATATTTTCATTGCTGGATACTGAAATATATTTAGGAGTTGTCTTACAAGGTACCAGCAGGACTTTGTTGAGTATGTGTATGTTTGTTTTTTTAATTTTTATTCCCTAACTGCTGTTTGTATTCAGTGCACATTATAGCTCTCCGAAGACTGAAAATGCTTTTCATTATTGCCTTTTATCTGTCGTGCTGTTTGAATGATTTTACTGGACACTAGTAAAGTAGGAAATTGATACAAGTAAATTACAACTTATATCTATTTCTGCTGTCAGAAAAGCACTAGAGGAAAACCAGAATATGGCTGCTACAAAACATAGTTATTTAGAAAGCAATTTTTGCCAAATTAGTATATGTAAATTATCCTTTCTGTGTAACTTTCTCTGTAGGACTGAAATGTTTACAACCGCAGTTGATTCATAAAAATATTGTAGAATTGATCCACATAGATTCACGTTTTTAAATTGACAAATATTTTTTCCTAGGAAGTGAAAGCTATCTGCTGCAAAACAGATGGGTTTCTTTTCTTTCTTTTTAGTCCTGAGGTCTCATGGATGCATGCACATGTACACACAGACACATAAATCATGAGAATTTCATGGTGGCTTGGGAGATTGCATGCCTTAGATTTTGTTGCTGTTTCTGAGCACCAGAAACTTCTGATATTTTGAGGGATTTTTTTGATTTTTTTAATTAATGGGATTTAGAAAATACTGGCATTCCTTGAAGTGTTTTTCAAATGCATCCTCATCTAGATTTACAAGATTCTGCTGTAAGCTACTGATTGTTCTGCTTTTATTACCATTAGGTGATGAATGATGCTTTTTGTTATTTTTCTTGTCCCTTACCTCCTTCCTTCCCTGCTTTCCTCGCAGGTTTTAATACCAGCAATGAAGCTGGTCGTTTTTCAGGTAGCATTCGGTCTGATCGACACATCATGTTAGTAACGTTATGTGTGATCTTGTATAAGAGGAGAGATCACAAGGGGAGTGTTTGGCTGGTGCTACTGTAACTCTGTGTCCATGCAGGATCACCGGTGAACTGCCAATTGTACTGTGCACAACGTAGATTATTGGTTTTTATATAGGTACCTAGATCAGAGTAGCTTAAATGATACAATTTCTGTATTTAGGTAGACTAACCAAATTAATTTTAGGCACTCCATCTGCACAGGGTAAGAAACCTCACAATTCTTTTCCTGAAGGAAGAGGAATTTGAGACTAATTCTCAACATTTCTTAATGGGTTTTGGGGAATTTTCCTGGGAAAAAACGTACCATTTTTCATCTTTAGTTTCTTTAGTGATCCAGTGTTACTGTAGGGTGTAGTCATTACTGACTGTGACTCTTAAATCTTTTTTTGTTCTGAATTCTGAATTTGGACTGAGTATTTTTGATGCTCAAATTACTTGTTTGAAGTTACAGGAATTAAAACTAGAATTTTTAATGAAGCACTAATAGTTTTAAACAGAAATTTTCCCTGAATGATGTGACACTTAAGATTTCTCAATAAAGATTTTCCCATTGCCAAATTACATTACTGCTGGGATAGAAATTTGTCAGCTTTGTGTTATCGTTGTTCTTTCTTTTCTTTCTCATTGTATCTTTTTATATATGGATTTTTAGCTAATATTTGAAAAAAAAAGAAAGAATTTGTGTGTTTCCATCATGAATATTAAATCATTACGTCTCTTTTCATTTAGTTATAAAGCAGATTTGTCTCAAGTGACACTGCTTTGTATTTGTAACAAGGTAAACTATAAATTTCCTTGCATTTTACACTGTAATCATGCAAAAATTTGAAATACTTCTAGAGCAAGCTGCTCCTTATTGGTTTGTTCTTTCACTAGTATTTTTTCTTATTTGTTTTGATCAAGGCAAAATCTTACCTTGCAGAATACGTGATGAATGGATAAAGTACTAGGATGCCAGTTCAGGCTCAGTCCTTTTATCGTCATCCATTTGGTTAAGAGATTAACATAGAACGTAGGAAAACATCTTGAAAAGATGAATACTTTTAAGGTTCTTTCCAAATGGTGTGTGACAAATCTAAAACTTAGTTTCTCACCTCTGCTCTTGTTTAAGTGGTTGTAGAACAGTGTGAGGATATGGTGCTTTACTGCTAACAGTCAGCCTTCCGTCATTTGATGGATGTTAAAAACAAGTTTCATTTGGATATAATAAATCTATATGAGTGGCTGGTAGATCTGCCATGAACTAGTTATTGCACAGGTATAGTTGGCGTTGCATAGAATTCACAGTGCTTTTCCTTGTAAGCCGGACCAGTTGTATACCTTTAGCTCTCCTGGGAGACTTCCAGTAAAGTACCAAATTGAAATTAGATTGACTAATACAGAAACGTTTTCACTAGGAGCTATTGAGAGATGAGATAAGAAAATGCACAGTAATATTCAAGTTTGAACTCATGTTTCCCAAAATCAAATTCTTACATCTCTGTTGAGCTTTACAGCCTTTTTTTACAATTTATAAGCTTTTTCATTTTTTTTAATGAACAACAGGGCTATTTTTCCGAGGAGAATATTTGTACCTGTACTATTTTAAAAACAACCTGTTCATGTGGCATTATTTGAATACATTAGATGATAATTCTGATGATATTTTGGACGTGAAATCCTTGAATAAATGTTGCTTTCACTTACAAAGTAGCATTAAATAGTATTAGGAAACTTGACATTACGATGCAATTTATTTTCAGTGTCTGACTTGCTGTCCTCCCATTGGTGATCTAAGAAAAAAAGGTTCTGTGTATTTCAAATCTTGTGTATTAATTAATCTCTTGACTGTTTTTCTTAATTTTTACTTGTAGAATAAATGTGACTTCTCATACAAGAGATGTTCTTACAGTCCCAAACCATGTTTAATTAGAACTCAGCATGCAGTTTAAGATGGCATCTGTTTTCATGAAGCACGGTTATTGCTGCTTGTGCTCTTTTTTTTCCTTCTCTTCTTTTAATGAGCATTGAATTCATTAAAATAAGTGAATAAGATTGCTCTAAATAAAAAGATAAATACAGCAAAGATGGGTAACCTTTTAAACATTATAATCAAATACGCATTACAATTTTGGCATGCCCTCTTTCACACGCAATCTGATAAAACACAAGGATATTTAGTGGTTGTTAATCTAAAATCTATGTATTGATTAATGCAATGCCACTCTGTAAATGTAAGATTTACTGCAGATTCTGTAGATGACTGGTATTCTTGCATATTGATAGGCTGAGGTAGTTTTATTATCATCTGACAGAGTAACATCTACTTGGTTTGGAAGCTTTATTTCCCATATGTGTTCTGTGACTGACCTCTCTGCTGCCAATGCCAAACAGGTATCATACTGTTTTCTATAAAGTTGTGATGTATATATCTGACCACTTGGAGTCTGATGGAGACTATCGGTGTATCTTCCACAGTTGATTAAAAACACCACTAATCTTCAGTGGCCTATGCTGCTTACAGATGACTTTGATCAAGAGACCTACATGTTAAAGCCCCCATACCTCGTTAACATTCCTAAAATATCTTGTTCTCATACAAAATTGGATATAAATTAGGGAGAAAATTACAGTTTGAATGTGATTTAAAGAAGTTAAGTGGGTGACTGAGGAGAGCCATAGCAGCAAAAGGGCTGTATGTCAGCCGTAAATCACAGCCTTGGTAAAAAGAAACCTAAAATTGTATAAAGGGTAAGAAAAAGTAGATGAAAGGATTACCTGGGGAGGCTATTGTAGTAGCAAAAGAAGAGCTGGTCCATGAATAGCCTGAAAAGAAAGAGTCATTTTTAAATTAACTTTGAGCTGGAGTAGAAGGGATATTTTGAGTGTTTGTAGGTTCTACTTGAGATAAGAGTCTCCTGTATACCACTCTAGAAAGTAAAAAGGCTACTTAGGTTGTAAACCTAAAGGCTAAGAAGTTAAGGTCTTGCAGCAGGCCACACAGTCTCTTTTCTGTCCTTTGTGCATTTGGTTTATGGACCAAAATATGAAAATATGTGATCTCGCACTTGATGTCTGTATCACGACTCTACCCTTATCCGACTTAATTTAATTTTCAGTTGGTTGATGCTGAAACAGAATGTAGCTTTAATGCAGTTTTATCTGAGATCTGTGATTCAAGTTGGTTTCTTCAGGAAAAATGGCATCATCGGGATGGTTGTCTGACTTCAGAATTGCTGTGGGCCATCTCGCAACACCCTCTGTGTAGGCTTCTGCTGTTACAATTGTTGGACTATATTTGATAGCTAGCAGTGGGAAGCACTTGCCATCCCACAGTGAGATTGGGTTTGTATGTTTCATAAGTGAGAACTAGAAGTGTTTGAGAGGAGCTTATCCAGGTTTATTGTCATCCATGGCATTAGGAATGCTCTAGCCTTTGTAAAAATTCCAGGAAAAAACAAAATTAAAACCCACTCCCAAAAAACAACATGCAGTGTTTAGTACTATACTTCAAGGAAAGTTTGAAGGAAGTATCGTTGTTCTTGCCTTCATTTCTTTTGCCAAGGAATTCCCATGATAACTTCTGTTGCCTCTGCCGTTGCTCAGTAGGCCTGAAATATAGACTACTTGTGCTTTTTTTGGCCAGGTGCCCTAGTGCTCCTAAGCTACGTATGAGTGTTAAGGCAACAGAAAACTTTTAACAGTTCGGAGTTTTGCTGCACTGGAGACAAACCTCATGAAGCAAATAGTGAGCTGTTCTCCTCTAACAGTTTCAGTGGAACTTGCTGCTTTTGCCCAGACAAGTTGCATGTGCCTCTCGTGATGGAAAGTTTTAGATATTTTGCAATTAGTGCCACTTGATAGTAAATGCAAGTGTTGCCTTTTTTTTAAGATATTATCCTAAATTGACTTGATTAAAAAAAAAACTCATATTGAAGTATTATTGTAGTGCTTTGTACTGTGTATTGTAATTTTGTCTTACTTTTTTAATTATGGTGATCTTTCTCAACAGACTATAACCAGAAATTATATTTATATAACTAAGTTTTGCCTCAAGTTTATGAGATGGACCAGCGTCTATAAAAATCATAAACCTTTACATAACTGTCAACTAATGAAAGAATGCCATGTTTGCCTCATGATGATCCTTCTACTATAGTATCTCTAGCTTACTTGCCAGTTCTATAATTATTTTATTGGAAATACTGTACTTGCATATTTGAAGTGAATTGCAATAATTTATCTGCTATGTCCAAAGTACTGTGCTTTTCCTCTTCTGGCCTTAGAATCTAAAGTAACAGTGACAGCCAGACCTTTTCAAATTTGCTCTGACTGCAGTTTTTAATTAAAAATGAAAGTTTTATCCTGTGAATCACTGACAGACTGTCTTAAAATGTAAATTCTCTGTTGGCTAGATTGGGCCCGTGTGGGTTAGTGGGTAGGGACTGGGCAATGGAGTCTGTTCTGCTTCAAGAAGGAGTTGGGGACATAGCCAGTAAAATTAATTGTAACGGAAGTTATGTGAAGCACAATCTAGTGGAATTTGAAATCAGACAGTAAGTACATGACAGCATTCTGATATTGACCTTTCCCTGCGGAGGAGGGATACCTCTGTCTGTAGTGTCGTCACTACATCGCACAGACACAAGAAATGGGCATTTCATAGAGCTACTACACTGTCGGGATGGTCATTTTTTCTGCTAGACAGGCTAAAAAGCTGAGAATTCAGTCTAGCTGCATGAACTGTCAGGGCTTGTGCTCTTGGAAATGTACTGTCTTTTTTAGTTTTTAGGAACAAAAACTTTTACTTTCAACTGCTATGACTTTTCTGAGTATACCTGTGATAAACTATGTAAGTATTATCCAATAGTTACTCCCAACAAATATGTGGTATTTAAGAATTCTTTGGACATGTTCTGAATCCCACTGATTTTTTTTTCTGTTTATTTTATTGGAATGTAAATGAGAGAACTAAAAATCTTTGTAATTTTCTTTCCAGTAACACTCTTACAGGAATTTTGCTTAACTGTTTCATATCAGTTTTGTTTTGGTGTCCTTGTGCTCTTATACTATTGTTTTTCAGCTCAACTGTAATTCTAAATGAGGCTTATTCTTGGTTGTGGTGATCACTCTATGCAACAGAAAACTTTCTTTTTCCTTTAGGGGACCTGATATGTTTGCAGTGCACTGTGCCTCTATCACAGGACAGATCCATAATTGAACAATCCATCGTTTTGTTTTGCTCTTTTGTTGTAATGTAACCACTGTCTAAACTTACCAAGAGCACAAAATGGATTTAATATACTATTATTATTGCTGTTATTATTAACATTGTAAGTGCTGATTAAACATGCCTAAGGATATTTTACTAGACATTACGGGAATGTATAAATTTGCAAAAAGCTTCTATTCTGTGCAATTTTAGGCCTATTATTTTAAGTGGATCTCATTCAAATTCAGTTCGCTATGCCCTAATTGGACTAGTTTAACACAGTGTTCTCAATAAAATATATTGAGTGGATACTTCTAAAAATGAATATAGTGATAAGAAATGTATCATAGGTACCTAAATATATTACCTGTTGATTTTTTTGGCTATTGAAATTTAAATCATAATAATTTCTTCAGTGTTATTTGTGAAGAGATCCTGTGGGTGAAGATGCTTAAATTCTTCAAAGCTACAGTAATAGATATTGTTAACCTTTAGGTTGTAAATACTTAATAATTCTAAAGCCTTTGTAGGAAAAAAAGCTAAGTAACTAATTTCTTTTGTGCTGTATGCACACACCATGTGATGCTTTTGTTGCTGGTTCTTTTCAATGGGTCTTAAGTTTTCATTACTAGAAGTGACCTCAAACTGCTACTTGTAGAGGTAGGAATGCACTATTCATAATTTCTTAGGAGAAATTCCACACACCCATGAATAAGGGGGCTTTACACAGAATAAAAATTAATCTCAATAGTAATCAAAATATCTGGTTGTATTGTGAAGTTCTTTACAAAATAATATCTATATCTGCTTCGTTTTTACTCTATTTTTGCACATGCTGTGACTGCTTTTTACTAATACACTCAATACAGTTACTGTGCATGGATAAATATCCCAAATATGGCAAAAGACCAAAAGACAGAGTATTCTTAAGTCACTTGAAAAGCTTTCAGATCTTTACCAGTGCTATCAGTATTTTGTTTATAACACAAAAAGAAATTATGAAGAATCACAGTTGCTTTGTCTTACTTGCAGAGGAAAATAAGAAGATGCTTACCGAACCAAAAACTGGTCTGAAAAGTTGCATTGATTTTTGCCGTTGCTGAAGCAGCAGCATTGTGGCCTGTGAGGCTTTTTTGAGAACTCTTGTGTTTTACACCTTTTGATTTTTGCTGGAGGGTTAAATTTTACCTCAGAAATCCCAATCCTGCAAAACATAGTTGCTTTATTTTTAATGCTGTTGCTTAAAGTTACGTGGATATGCAAACATTCTTAGATTTTTGCCTCTTACTGTTGTACAAATATCTTTCCAACTCATCTAATGGTCTGTTCATCTATGTAACTGCCTATAAGGCTGGACTTGTAAAAGTATCATTTTCATTGACTTCTTCCCCATTTTAAAGAGGTTTAGTGATAATATGGCCTAGTGTTTGTCTGTGTTTTTCTTAATATAGCACAGACATTTTAAGAGTACTATATACTTTTCCATGTTGGTCTCTACGACCATGATACTGCAATGTCTGAAGCATTTTTATTGAAAGAAAAATATGTTAACCTAAGGTTCACATAGATATGAAAGAAGCTGTCTTCTGTGTATCGAAGACTGGCTGGCCACGTATGGGTAAACCGGTGTTTTTATGTGACATTTATGTGACATCTTTTGATAGTCACAGATGTGGAAAACAGACCTGTTGAAAAATTCTGGACCATTTTCTTCTTTCAATGCTTCAGTTTCGTCATCTGTACAGTGGAGATACAATTCAAATGGGGGTGCCTTTGAAGTAAATGAGACCTGCAGATTTAAGTTGTTGCTTGAGAACAGTACAATGTATAATAAATTATTTTCACGGTAGTTGCAGGAATTCTAGCAAGTGTCTGAGCTTTTGCCTTCTAAGATGTAAGAACACTCCCAGAAAAGCTCTTATAGTCTATCCCAGCGATGCTTAAATATAATAAAAGTAATTGGATATTATTTTGTATAAAAGAGAAAATTAAATAAAGAAAAAAAAAACGAAACAAGAAAAGGGGAGGGTGCAAGGCCATTCCTAGCTCAACTTCTAGATTTTATTACCTTAAATTACAATCTTGCTTTAGAGTTAGTGGCATTTTTCTCCTGTGCAGAAGCATGTTCTTAAATATTTGTTTTGTTTGAAGATTCCACAGAGAAAGTCAATTAAGTGTATGCAAAACAAGCCAGCACAGGTCTAATAAAAATAATTTCCTAAAATTTGTGTAAACATACTGAAGCTCTTTTAAATTGTATTTTAGGAAGCTTTAGAGCAACTTGGTTGGGATTATACTCTTGATGCAATATGCAAGTTAGGTTCCCAATATAATATTAGCATAAAAGTAACAGTGTGTAATGTGACCTTTTGAGTCTAATATGGGTGAGACATGGGTGATGTCCATGTTTTTTGAAAGCTGGGAACCTACCTGTGTTCTTTTTCTAGCAATTTTTTTGACTTTGCATGCCTGATGTTTTTTTTTAATAACAAAATTCCCATCTGTTCCCTATCTGAAGTATCAAGGAACTATAATTTTAGTAAGTTCCACAGTAGTAGTATGAGGTCAATGACAAAGCAGGTTGTGCATTTCCTTATTTAAATGTTCAATACTTAAAACTGCTCAAGGACTTGCAACATTAGAACGTGTCCCATGAGAGATGCTTGTGGACAAAAAGCATGTGAATTGTTCAAAGATGTTGTGTGGACAGTAAGTGTCATCTACAATAACACGTATATGTGATATCCATGTAGCAGAAGATTGTGGAACCATGTGATAAGTTGAATTTACTGTGGGCCTTTGAGCACATACCCTTATGGTTAGTCCTTTCCCCCAAGGAGTTACTCTAGTAATCATTGATTCCCTGAGAAGCCTCAAACAACTAATATTTCAGCTAACTGTAAAAGCATACACTAAAGTACTAGGCGTGTTTATGTTCATTGTAGATTATTTGAATTGTTTGCCAGATGTAGGTAAATATTTTTGTTTTACATTGGAATGTATTGCTGAGGGGAAAGAGACAAGAGTAAGGGAGATATCTAATTACAGACAGAATGGAGCTAATATTCAGCCTTCATATATTGTTATATCGTTTGATAGCAGAGGACTGTTTTGTTTTGTTTGTTTGATTGGGGTTTTTTTAATTGTTTATTCCATAGAAAGTCCTGTTGTTTTCTGTTCCCTGGTATTCTGAGGCACTTCAAGGGCAATTTCTGTGGAAGCTATAGAAGGATTTATGATGGCATTTTAGGCTTTTCTAAGGTGATACCATGTACCCAACATCTGCTGTTGCTAGCAGAATTTCAAGAAAACTGAGTGTATTTTACCTTTCCTTACTTCCTCCCCTGCACATGTAAATATGTATATGTAAGCACATGAAGGTTCTCATTCGCTCTTCTAATTCTTATTTAAGATACTGAAATTGTGTAACAGATTATGTACCCTTCTAACAGTGGGGAAGTATTTTCTTTATATATCATGACAATTTAGTTTTGGTATAATTTTTGAAATTTCTTATGCTGGTTAAGGTTACAGAAGCTAAATGCTAGTGAGTAGGTTCTTCAAATCTAAAATAGAAGTGAAAGAAACAGTGGGCTGGGAGGTTTCCTTAGTGCCCTGTCATTGATACTTGTGGCCAGCTGCAGAAATTCAGTGATACAGACATCTTCTGGGTTATTTTTTCCTCCATGATGTTACTTTAAAAATATAATGTCATAAGGTCTCCTTTGTTAGTGGATTTTGAGAATGACTGTGTGAGTCTGAATGTTTTAAATAGTTAGAGGTTTCTGAGTAAGACCTGAAGAAGTTGCCTAAGACTTCATAATGTGGTTACACAAACAAGCAGATCCTTTTTATTTATAATTATTTGTACTTTCATCACAGTAATTATATTTTGTTTGCCTTATAAGTTAATTATGTTTTAATATCATGAACAAGAATTTAAAATGTATTAAGAATTTAATTAATTAGAATTAAGTATTTAAAATTATTCAGAAATAATAGAAGTCTTATAGCAGAGAACATAAAATATGGGTGCTTTTCCTGATGACAGTGTTAGGATAACAATGTGATGATTCTCAGGAATGAGATTTTGATCTCTTACATTATTACTAAAGAGACTAAATATGGAGCTGTGCCACCTCGGTTCTCTCATGTGCTGTTTATCAGAGACTCAGTGAACATCTTCATTTTTTGTATTCATCAGGATTCAGGTTATACATTAACTGCTCTCTTTTGAAGTGCTGTCTGAAAGGGTCTAGCTCATAATCTTTTGTATTAAAGTTTGACTCAGTTAAAGGGCTGCAACTTTACTACGTACTGCAAAATGTGATAGAGCACAATGCTGAATTACTGTGGTAAAAACATCTTTTATACAAGAGCACTTTTGGGTTTCCTTTGAATGAACATTATTATACTAAACCTTCCAGTGATCAAAGTATCATAAGCTATTTAAGAAGTGTACCCTGGTTTTATAAAGCTAGGATGTGTTTTTAGTAAGTTCAGTTTGAAAACTTGTTGTTTTTGTGAAAAGGAACTGAATTGCAAATTTGCACTATATTATAACAAAAGAATCAATCATTGCTATTGAAATAATTTTGAAATTTGTTTTTTATATTGTTTCATGGTTTTAAGAAATAACTGGGCTTGTACTCCTGGTGAAAGACATCAAATGTAGTCAGCAATTACTCATACAAATACTGCACAAGATTCCACAGAATAATGAAGAGAGAGCAGTAGAGATGAGTGATGGGAATACACTCCTTTTTTTTTTGAATGCAAATAGATAATTTGAACTCAAAGTGGGAGATTATAGTTTTGAATTTTCAGATTTCCACTTGTTTATACAGTTTGTTCTCATAGTGTTACTAATACAGAGTGTAAGTTACATTTTCTTGTATTATAAAGAAGTCAGAATAAAATTTTATACATTTTATTCTAATACTTAAGTATTACGTTAGTTTCTTTTTAAAATAGTGTATTTTTAAAAAGTACGATAATAGTCTTAAAAATAAATGATTGCTATTGTTCATCAAAACTCTTAATTAAAGAGAAGTAAATCAGTTCTCAGCAATTTCCTCTGCTGGTATGCATGCAGTCTCTATTTCAAATATGAATCTAGGCAAGAGATCTGTCTCCTTCTTAGACGTGGCATTTTCTGTTCTGCAAGGGTTGTTTCTGAAGCCTTAAAACTAATGATTTGTAACAACTCAACCAGAAATTGAAGATGAAAATTCAGACTGTAGTCTCTTAGGCAAAGCTCCACATGATTATAGTGAGATAAAAACGTGCTAGCTGTCCAGCCATATTTTTATAATAGTACAGTAAATCTAGAATAAGAATAAACATGGTAGTTTTTCAAGTAGAAAGGAATAGTTTAGCATTTTCTTCATCCTATAAATAAATGAGTAGAAAGATTCAGGAGCTAGGCAGTATTTGTTTGTCTTGCTAGGTAAAAGCAGATTAAACTTTACACGTAGAACATAGATATGACAGACTGATTGGTAGAAGATCTGGTAAATATTGAAACACCCTTGTCTACTTACATTTCTATTCATCTAAATTGTGATACATTATGAACAATGAGTGTCCCTGTAAAGCTTCTATATGTTCACAGACAACTGGTGCTTTGCTAATGTCAACCAGTGCTGTATCAGTTAAAAATACATAATTAATGTGAAAGTTTTTAGCAGTAAATGAGAAGAAATTTTACCCCACATTACCTTTACTGCTGACAGCTTTCCCCGATTGTGCTAATACACTTTAAAATAAGCCATTATGCATCTTGCAACCAAGCTGGAAGATGACAACCACATCTTACTTTTTTTCTATAACTAAGTATAAAATGAATGAAGTAACATATCTTGGTGGAGGACTGATCAGATTCTTGGGTCAAGTTTTATAAACTTAAAAATGCAAGTATAAAAATCAGGAAGAAAATGCCATATGGCCATACGCTTAAAAAAACCCCACAAACTACCAGCTCTTTGTCAGGAAGACAAATGCATTTTAACACAGCATGTAGTAGCTAAAAGTCTGAAGCTTTATGAACTGTTGCTTGTGCTATCTTTCCTGAAGAAGAGGAGGGTGGCTTTGATAAATGTCAAGTGTAACACTTACCCATATTGTTTTAGAATTTCATTAACAACAAACAAACAAACACAACCATTCATGAATGATTCACATGAAGGTTTTATGGTCAAAACTCTGAAACTGATCTCAATTCTGAGATCAGATGGGCCTGCATGGATAAACAAGGAGTTTCTGGCAAAACTCGAGCATAACCAAGAAGTGTACAGAAAGTGTAGGCAAGGATAGGTAGCCTGGGAGGAATACAGGGACACTGTTAAGCATGCAGAGACACAGTTAGGAAAGCCAAAACCCATCTGGAATTGAATCTGGTGAGGGATGTCAAGAGCAACAAGAAGGACTTCTATACGTACACAAGGGACAAAAGGATGACTAGGGGAAATGTGGGCCTGCTGCTGAATGAGGAAGGGACACTGGTGACAAAAAGCATAGAAAAGGTTGAGGTACTGAATGCCTTAGTGTTTACTGGTAAGACCAGTCTTCAGGAATTCCACGCCCCAGAGATCAGGTGGAAAGGCTGGAATAAGGAAGACACCCTTGAGTCCGTGGGCCTTGTTGTATCCGCAAGTGCTGAGGGAGCTGGCTGATGTCATTGATAGGTTACTCCTAATAGTTTCTGAATGAGCACAGTGATTAAGAAAAGTGCCTGAAGACTGGAAGAATGCAACTGTCATTCCTATCGTCAGAAAGGGCAGGAAGGAGGACCCAGGGAACTACAGGACACTCAGACCTCACCTTGATCCCTGGGAAGGTGGAGGAGCAACTAATCCAGGGAACCATTTCCAGGCATGTGAACAACTAAAACGTGATCGGAAGTAGTCAGCATGGATTCACCAAGGGGAAGTCATGCTTGACCAATCTGATAGCTTTCTACCATGAAATTACAAGCTTGGTAGATGAAGGGAGAGCAGGGCATATAGTCTGCCTTGACTGCAGGAAGGCTTTTGACACTGTCTCCCAAAAGATTGTTGTAGAGAAGCTGAAGAAGCATGGGCTTGACGAGCTGTTTAAATGGCCGGGGTCAGAGGGTAATAACTGGTGGCATAAAGTCTAGTTGGAGGCCAGTTGGTCCAGTCCTATTTAACATCTTCATTAATGATGTGGATGTTGGGTCAGAGTGTGTCCTCAGCAAGTTTGCTGATGGTACAAAACTGGGAGGAGCGACTGATATTCCAGAGGGTTGTGCTGACATTCAGAGGCACTTCCACAGGTGGGAGAAAAGGGCCAACAAGAGCCTCATGTAGTTCAAAAAAAGGAAATTGCAGAGTCTGGTACCAGGGGAAGAATAACTCCATGTACCGTTACATGCTGGAGGCTGACTGGCTGGAAAACAGCTTTGCTGAGAAGGCCCGGGGGACCTAGTGGACACCAAGATGAACATAGCCAGCAATGTACTCTTGCTGCAAAGAAGGCTAACAGTATTCTGAGCTGCATTAGGATAAGTGCTGCCAGCAGGTGAAGGGACGTGATCCTTACCATCTACTCAGCACTGGTGAGGCCATACCTGCAGTACTCTGTCCAGTTCTGGGCTCCTCAGTACAAAAGAGACATGGACATACTGGAGAGAGAATCCAGCAAAGGGCTACTGAGATGGTAAAAAGGCTGAACCATCTCTCCTATAAGAAAAGGCTGAGAGAGCTGGGACTGTTTAGCCTGGAGAAGAGAAGGCTCAGGAGGATCTCACCAATGTATATTAATACCTGAAGAGAGGGTTACAAAAATTATGGTGCCAGGCTCTTTTCAGTGGTGCCCAGTGACAGGAGCAGAGGCAATGGACAGAACCTGAAACATGTTTGTTAGTCGTTAATTGGTGACATATTTCTTTCCCCTTTTGGAATCACAGATAAATAAGGAAGACTTTTTTTTCATTTTAAATAATAAAATAATACATTTCTTAGTTTCTTTGGAAATGTGATTGCACTCAGTGCATTAATTCTGAAGGAGCAGCTTTACACTGTTCTTTTTCATTAAAAAGCAACTTGTTCCATCTCTATCAGCTGTTTAAAGAGTTTTCATTTTTACAAGATGCTTTAGAAATTGCATTAAAGTATTTTGTTGTTTTATAGTAATTAGAGTGGTTTCTTATGTTCCTTTCCAAATGCTATTTATCGTCTATTTTCTGGTGGTTCATTGAAATATTCACACTTCCACACGGTTCATGATAAGCATGTATATGGCATTTTCTGTCAGCTCTTCACAATCAGTTTGAATTATTAACTATTGCTTCAGCATATATGAAATAAATTTCCCTGTTCTTTGTTCTGTGGTCCAACACAATTGGGAGAGTTTATCTCTTATTACAATGTGGTTTTTTTTAAAATACTTACAGTTTAATTTCAAGTGCTTCTTTTACCTTCCAGTTTGCAATCAAGGGCATCTTTGGTTTTGGATTGACTTGAGAACTAAAATATTTGTGATCTAGCTGGGATTTGAAAGTCATTTTTAGCCTCTGCATCTTGTCATACATTTCATTCCGTAGTACACATGGTGTTGCTTTCAAGCGTATTGGTTGATATGATGTCTTGGATCATAGAAATACGCAGGAAAAGCATTATGTACTCTAAAGCACTGGCTGTTGGCATAGGGTCTTCACTCAGAGAAGAGTTTTCAGAAATGGGGTTACATTTATCATTTGGTTTGGAAGGGAGTATAACTCTTCCTGAAAGTTGATTTGTGATGTGAACAAATGATAATAGCTTTGGGAATAGAAATAATATATATTATAATCAAGGTATTTTCTTTTTTTCCTCATCTCTTTTTGCGATAGAGAACTCACAGAAGATGCTTAATGCTTCCACATCATCATATTGCTTTAAATTTTGATTAAATCTTTGCTTTCATTTTCTTTTTGTAGAAACCCTTTGTATATACAAAGACCTTATGAACAGAATTTTTCTTCTTGTTCCTTTGAAACAGCAGTGCTTTTGCTGAAGTGTCCATCCTCACAATTCACTCACACAGTCTCACTGTCAGTAACAAAGTCCAATTGTGTTGATGAAATGCATCATTATAGATAATTTAGCTCCAGGTCTTTTATTTTCTCTCATGGAAGAAAGAAGATGTAAGCAGTATTTGCATTACAATGCAGTTGTATACTTATATTGATGTGATCTTGCGTGGTACTAGACAGCAGACTCCGTAAGGATCTTCATTTCTACCACACCTAACTTACTGCTAGGCTCATCATGTATGTTCTGATGTATTCATTGTCATATTCAGCTAAATGGGATCTAGAGCCTGTCATTTCCAAAATGTTAGTTCCCCTAATTTACTTTTTTTGTGTGTAAAAGAATATTTACTTCTACCTTGAGTTACTTCTTTGAGCTTTCACAGAAAAACTCTTGTCTTCAATAAATGCTGATTCAAAAATAACATTTTACAGTGGTAGATTTTTCAGTTTATGGAGCGTGTACGGTTTTGGTTGGTTTGGTTGGTTTTGTTTGGTTTTTGTTTGTTTGTGTGTGTCTGTCCCATTCTCTTCCCCCCTGAAGTTTTTTTGGACTTTATAATGGAAGTGGGCTGACAGTTGACCCTGGCCAGCAGCTAACATCAAGCAGCCGCTCTCTCACTCCTTTACCTCTCCAGTGATCTGGGGGAGAGAATAGCAAGAGTGAAAGTGAGAAAAGTCGTGTGCAAAAATAAAGACATTTTAATAAGTGAAGGGAAAAGGAAGAAGAAAACAAAACAAGTGATGCAAAAGCAATCACTCACTACCTTCTGCAAGTCTACTGATGCCCGGCCAGTCTTTGAGTAAGGGCTACTTCCCCATAATTTTATTGCTGAGCATAACATTATAATGGCATGGAGTATCCCTTTAGTCAGTTGGGGTTAGCTGTCCTTGCTGTGTTCTCTCCCATCTTCTTGGCCATCCTGGCCTACTTGCTGGAGGGCAGAGTGGGGAAAAGAGAAAGTCTTGATGCTGGGTAAGTGTGTCTTGGCAACAGCCAAACCACCAGTGTGTTATGAACACTGTTTCAGTCACAGGTCTGCTACGAAGAAGACTAATTCTATCTCTCTATTCCAGGCAGACCCCGTACAATAATGAATGAATGTAACCTTGAATTGAGACATTATTTTTGGAGAGCAGGAGATGTCAAATTTAGAACAGTGGTCCCAGGGGAGATGACAAAAGTTTTGCTATGATTCAGACACATATACTTAATCCTAGTAAAACTTCTTTCTGTTTTGCACTGGTATATCTGACCTTGTTTGACTTAAAAGCTGAGCTTCCATCTTTCCTGCTGCTTGTCAATGTTCTTCAGAAACAGAAGCAGGAAATGCTGGCTTAGTTCTCCTCCAACTGCACAATTGATTTTCACAGATATGTCATTATTCTCATGATTGTCCCTGCAGTCAGTAGGTCAAGGGAATAAAGACATTTTTGTCGGAGAAAGAGAGACAAAATGGGTCAATTTGACCATCCAAGCAACAGCTATTTTACCATTGACATGTTTTGGGGTAAATTTTACTCTAACTACAAAAACATAACATGGTTCTTCTGCTTTATTAATGATAAAGAAAAAAAAAGAGCTTTCCAGCAAATGGAACTAAACATAGTTTAGTAAAAGAAACTGGTAAAAGAAACATACATTATGACATAGTTTTGTAAAAGAAACATTGCCTCTGAGATTCAGAACAGTCATTCAAAACTTGGATTAGTTGATAACTCTGAGTATACCCAGGAGCAAAGGGTCAGAGAGGAGGCGGTTTGTGTATGTGACAGTATTTTATCAATGTACTGTTTTGCAAATGTTTTCTTCTGGTGTCTGATGCAGGTGGTCTTCTGTGTATGCTTGTAGAGTTGACAGTCCTGAAGATGGGGAAACCTCTATAAGGAAGAGACTTCATCGCTACACTTTATTTTTTTCAGTACAATCTTTGCCACCCAAATAATAAAATTTTAGCATGGCACTTACAGGTGTATTTTTGCCTGAAAAGGACAAGCAAAAAAAAGTGTTAACAAATGTAGTGAACCAACTTTACCTCTGGCATTAACAACAAAGAAATGACTGAGCAAACTTGTAGCCACATGCTGTTTATCCATGTAAATGTCAGATGTAGTTTAGATAAATTAGATTATGAAGTGTATAGGCTAAACAAGTATCTGAACTGTTAGCTACTACATCCAGACCTGTTATAGAAGTCTTTATTGTCACAGAAGACTTGAGGTTTTGGAAAAATTTGGCATTAAAAAAAAGAAGATTCAGGCAGTCAGCTAGCAGGTTTTGCCTCTTCTAACAAAAATTATCTAATCTAATACATAAAGAAGAAGGCCCCAAAAGAAAGCTTCTCTGACTTTTGTGTTCGAAGACATAAAAACTCCGTGAAAGTTTCACTGACAGTATTTGTGAGCATATTTTATCTCAGTACTGTAAATAATGAAATAAAATTCTCCATTTTATGGAGGTTTTCACAAGTATACCAGGTTATTCCAGAGTTTTTGCTTTTTTACATAATCATTGGAGGTAATTTTTGCAAAAATATCATAGGACCCAGTCAGTTTAGGTTTTGGGCATTAGCATCTGAATAAAGGCAAATAGAATACTTGAGTGGAGTATTTCTGACATATCAAAAGAAATTTGGCTTAGTTATTACAGCTAAATTTTTGACAAACATGTTTCCAAAGCACACAGTTTTAAAAAGGAGCAAAATGAAACATAGGTTAGAGAAATAACGTTCCATCTGCTTTTGTTCTGCATAAAAACAAGTGAAGAGTAACGTAACTGATTAATTCTGTTTGTGTGGGTCATAGAGGGATCCGACCCAGTTGTCAGATTTGTTGGAGGATTTTACTGCAAGTGATTAAGGAGCATAGAACTAAACCTCTAGAGAGAGCACAGTCCTTGGAGGTTTTAGATTAATTAAGCTCATTAGAACAGAGTTGTTGGGACAGTGTTTTCCAACAAAGTGTAGCTACTTGCTTAGCTGCTGGAGCAGATGAACATTAAGAACACAATTTAAATATCTGTTTTGCTGACGAAGCAAACCCCCTGCAATCTGAAAAGAACTAAAATTCCAAACCATAAATAATTGCTTTCTACGCACACTTGGAAGCAAAAAGACCTGATTCTCTTCCCACATGCCACTCGTGTATACAAAATCATCAAATGAGACTGCAGTTTCATGAAAATGTTCCTTGCACTAAAAGGTCTTCCTCTTTGCATAGTTATGCATATTTGAAATATTTAAACATAATACATTTTGAACGTTATTATTAGTATTTTTAAAAATTATTGAAGACATTTACAAATACTGGCTGATAATCTAGAGAACACTCTTACCCTTCTGTTCCAAACAACAACCAAGTTATTCCTGTGTCTCAGAGACCGTTAGATGTTCTCCTATTCAGAAATTTTGATCTGCAGGCACTTTTCCACTTTCCAGTCTCATGCATGTCTTTATTGCTGTCATAGGAGTATTTTTATGTGTATCTTTGATTCTGTATGATTCTTAAATCATCTTCTGAAAATTAAATGTGAGCTGTTTCAAATGTCTTCAAGATAATTAATTATAAATTTTAATGGCAAACTATTCGTAAGAAGCAATATATAAGTTTTGATGGAAAATGCTTTTCTCCACTTTATTCTTCTCTTCTATTTGTGTCAGGAGCAGGAAATTTGTATGAAGGCATGAAGGAAAAGCTAGGCATTTATAATATCACTGAGTGTAGTCCAGGTCTAGATTAATTTATTTTAATTGATAAAACAATTTCTGTTTCATCTGAAGTACAAACATCATCAAAATCAGAACATGTTTCTTAATATTTCTTTGCAACAGAAGGCTGAATTTGAAATAGCAAAGGAAAAGCTTTTGAGTGCTGGCCTGTTTACAGGTTGAAGATGTTGGTAAGTCAATCATAAGGCAAGGAAAAGCAGAATGGGAAAGGGAATAATTGTGAGGAAACCACTATTTGTGTGAAGAAAAGAGGCCCATTTGTTTTCCAGAAGAAACCTAGTCCCATAGTGGGGGTTCCGGAAAAAAAGCTGCTGTTGGAGCATTGACTAAGGGACTGGGAAATGCCCCGAGTAATTAATCTGTTTGTAGACTTTATTTAGGGATTAGAGTTATCTTGAATGCATAAGGTTAGATATTTTTTGTTTAAGGATATCATAGTATGAGCTCTAATTTACCTATAATTTTGTAAACTTTTGGGCAAGGGACCCTACCTCTATTCCTTTTATATCATTTGTAAATTACCATGTTATTTATAAAACTAGATAAATACATTTTAAGTTGTAAAAATATACTTGAATTCAAAGCCTCATCTTTTTACTTCTAGAGTGTCATGGAGTGGGTAAGCAAAATATTCTGAACTGTGGGAGTCACCGAGGCTCAAGCTGTCGGTTTCAGATGTAGATCTGAGGCTTTAGTATAAACTGCAGAATCTGAGCTCGATCCTGCTGACAGGAAAAGGAGGCATGGTCCCAGGACTGCTTTCTTGGGGTTTGGGGGATTCTAGAGCAGTAATAATATAAAACATGTTTGGAATTTGAGATGTTCTGCATAGCACCCTGAGGCAGTAGAATTAGGACGTTCATCCTCCTTACAATTTAAACAGCACATTTGATAATCTGTTTCAAAGCAGAAACAGCAAACTATAATTTATATAATTCATATATAAACATGGAAATCATTGCAAACTATCTACAGATTACGAAGTCTGTTGACTTTTGCTTGAATTGAGTCTTTGTGGAGAAGAGCAACACATTATCAAACCTACTTTTTAAATTTCTTTATAACTGTTTAACCTCAGTTTTGTGGTGTTCCTTGGGAGAAAAAAAAAACAAAAAGCAAACAACAAAACCCCACAAGATTTCTGAAACAAAGCAAATCCCAGAGTTTTCTACATTTTAAATGATCCAGGACATTCATTGTATTTATAAATACTGCTGAAGAACAGGAATATTTTCCTTGTACTGTTTTTTTGTTGTTGTTTTGGTTTTGTGGTTTTGGGGGGTTTTTGTTTGTTTGTTTGTGTTTTTTTGGTTTTTGTTTTTGGTTTTTTTGACATTTCAGAAATGAAATAGAAAGACTAAATAAGTAATTTTAAAAGTTTTTCAGAAAACATCCCAATGTGAAGAATCTTAATCTACTGGGAGCAGGGAGTTCATTTGGTGTGTGTGTGTGAATCCACTTAAGGTTCATAATTTGTTTGAATCAGACCGGGATCATGAAACTCAATCTTTTATATCTCAAAAGACATGAAATTAAGTTCATTTCAAAAAATTAACTAATTAAGTTAATTTACAAAAAATAATTAATTAATTAAAATTTTGTTGTTAAAATACAACAAAGAATTTTGAATGTGCCTAAAGTCTCTCTGTTTTGGTATGCTACTCATGGTTATAACTGTTATAACATTTTGGATATCGTGAAGGGAATGGAAAGGGAAATCCTGGAGTGTATCTGCAAAGTGTAAAAATAGTTTGCTCTTTAAGAGATATAAACTGAAATAGTTCCATAGTATATTTTGAGTCAAACTAGGACTGGATGACTAGATGGCTTGAGCAGTTTAAAAGAGGCAGAGATTCTTGCGAGTCTTTCACAAACTCTTTTCTTTAATGTGCGGTAGCCTGTATAGCAACATGAAATCTGCAATTTAGTATTAGTCCTGCATGAGCTTCAGTCATCATCCAAAAATGCCACAAAACAAAACTCATCTTTGGTGTAGATATCAAGATCCAGATTGTGCTACCCGTAATGTCTTTTGTACATTAGGTGGGGAGTTATGGGAAATTTGACGTGTTTTAATTTGGAAATCCATTTTCATGAAGTGCCCTTTTAATTGTAGTGGTAGCAGTTGCTGTGAACTTTTTGCAGAATCAATACTTTAAAGATATGATTGAGTAGATGTAAACTTCCTCAGTAAGTCTGTCCTTTTAGCTGAAGTCTTTTGATGAAAGATGTATTATGAAGGAATGAAGTTTACAAAGATGATGGGATATGATACAACCTTGCTTTAGTGGTTGGGAGTAAGAAACAGAAGAAAAAATGTATAGCTTGTGACCCAGTGAGTTTGGGGACAGCATTCTATATAAATTTTGCCTTTTCAGATTACATGAAAATATAAGACAGTGAGCAGAACTGGGCAGTAAACCCTTGCAATAAGCTGATTTACACCTTAAAAGCTCGGTATTTAAGAGGCAAGACGTGATACATTTGTTTGTAAATTATTTCCTTCTTTTACCTATCTTAATAGCTTAATGACTGTCATGTTAATTTAGTTTGAGTTCTACTTTTTATATGAGTTTGCTAACAGAAGCTGACATAAAAGCCTTTGTGAACAGACTTGATTAGTTCTGTTTCTATAGCAACATGGCTGAATAGAAGAATGATTTCCTTTAGGAACCTTTCCTAAAAGCTGTTTTGTACCCTATAACGATGTCTCTAGTTTGCCATCCCTTGTCAGAGGTGAACAGAGATCACATCGAGGGTCAACTTTGTTCCTTGTGTTTATAGATTATCCTCTGCAATCAAAAGACTGCATTGCTCTTCTTTTTCTTTGTGGTGCTGAACCAATTCCATTCTCCACTATACAGGGATGATAGGAAACTCAGCAAGACCTTTATTTTCCGCAACATAACAAATAAACTAGGACTCGACCAACTATCGTACTGTATTAAAAGTGTCTCTGGCAGCTACTTTGAGTTCTTGATTTTTGTCTTCAGTTATATATCCATTTGTTATTGTCTAGGAAAGCCTGAAATATTAAACGGCAAGTTGAACAGTTCAGTTCAGTGCTCTGATTAAGAGGGAGGTAGATCTCGTTTAGTATTCACGATCTTAGTGAACTCTGAGGCTTAGTATACAAATATCCTTTGTTAAAGGGTGAATGTCAGCTCCATTAATAGTGAAGTTTTGAACGGAAAAGATATATGAAGTTTTCTAAGTACCATGTTGGGGAAGTTTCTAGTCAAAGATAGTCAAATAGTTCTTTACATAATATTATATAAAAAAACACTACTAAATCTTGCTAATTGGAATTAATAATGATGAATATACATGTAATTTCTTATGTTTCCTATCCGTGTTGGTTGTAAATAAAGATAATGAATGACTTGTTTTTGTACTCTAATTTACTTGAAGGACAATGCCTGTAAATAAATAGTGTGTGTTTGTGAAATGAAGTACCTTTCTATCTTTTTCAATCCCTACTTTTAATAAATGTTTTCTGAGTGGTTTAAAAGTTTCCTTCCACTGTACAATGATAGGAATGCCTTTCTAATTTTCGGTCAGGTTTCTTAAATGAAACTAGCAAAATTGCTCTTTTTATCTGTATCCTCCTCTATTCCACATCAGTAACTTCTGATCCTGTTAGCCATTTTTATTCTTAGGGGTACAAGTCTTAAAATATTTAGGTTCTGTGTCAGTAGAGGAGAGAGACCAATGTCTGCAGAGGAAAAGGCATTAATTCTGTTAGACGTCAGACAATCCACAAGGAAGGAAATTTTTTACTAATGAAAAGCATAGGAATTTTGGCTTTATAATTTCTCTTCCTTTCAGAACTACTGGCTTATTTGCTTGGGGAGAATATGTGGCTGTTTCTTTTGAGTATCTGTCTCTATTTTCATTGTTTAGTAACTTCTGTTTGAAAACTGATATACTTAACTAAGAGATTTTTAATTGCTTTATTGAGAAAATTAATTGAGACATTTAACACTTTCAAAAGCTTTTAAAAGATTATTTTTTAAAGTCTATTTTAGGGATATTTTCTAAAAATCATAGTGGTAAATAGTGAGAAGTCTTGGTACTTCAAGGAAAGTAAGACCTGAAAGATATTTTATGCTAGCTGTGCTTTGGGGATTTCATGGGGAAATTTCTTTGTTCAAAAATAGGCCTAGGGCAAGCTGTAAAGTGTATTAAAAAGGCTAATAAATGATGACTGTGGTCTTTGTGGTGGTATCACTCTCTCTGTACAGATAATTGGAAGAAAATGTAGAAGGAACCAATAATAATTTCAGTGCAACTAATGTTACCAAGATACTCAAGGAGGTCTAGAACCTGTCAAAATGAAATACAGGCAAGAAGTAGTGGTCAACACATACAAAAGAAAGATCTGATTAAACACAGTCAGACCAAACTAAGTGATTCTCTATAATCTTAAATATAAATAATTCTTCCTTTCTGCTTTCTTCCCTCCCTCACTCATTGCAGTGCATTCCCATCCGCTTTTCTCCTGTCACGTCTATAGCATCAATTGAAAATGTATACTTTCACTGGAAAATTTTATGGTAGTGTGCTTGACTGGAATACGGATACACCTATGCAGAAAGAAAAGAATCCACACACTTATTAGTCATATCATTATAAAAATAAAATTACAGCAGTAAACACCGACTGTGTGGCAGAAAGACATATGTTTATCATATTCAATTGAGCCATATTTGGAGTGCAGAGCATGATTAAATTTGTTGACATTCTCACCATAAAGCTGTCATTGCAGCACTGATAGCAGGTGATAGTTCTACAAGTGCATGTCAAATCTGTGCTTATCTGTTTTGACGTCTGTTGATGGAAGCTCTCTTTTTCTATTTGAGCTGGACAATAACCTTGATATTCCTCATGAACAGTAAAAGCCCGCAACTGTTGTTTTAAGAAGGATGTCTTAGCTAGTGACTTACACCTGTCATAACAAATTAGCAGATTAGAACTGATAATAAAACAAACATTGGCATATCTGAAATAGATCCTCTTACAACATTAAATCTTCGGTTGTTTTGCTCACTGACTACACCTTTCTGTGTGGTTGAATTTCATGAATGTAAGAGAACAAATCTATGAGACTGTATTTGGTGATAATTACGTTGTTCCCTTTTTACCCACTTTCTTTCCTATTTCCACCATCTGCCTTCCTAAAATAATCCTTCAGTAAAAGCACTTTTCCATTAAGTGGCAGTGAGGTTATAAAGTAGCTATGGGAAAAGAACGTTCTGAAACATAACAAGCTTCTTTTCTTTTCTTTAGAACAGAAAAACTCCTTTAGAAGCAGTGTGGCACCAGCCTGAGGTATAAACCATAAACACCTTTTGCTCCAGTATCCATTGTTGACAATACTACATAACTTGCCAATAGAAAAAATATATTTAGGAGTCAATTAGTATGACATCTCATTTTTCAGTTGAAATAACTATAAGTTTCTAAGCCCAAACTGCACACCTACAGCAAGTTGTTATTTTGGGTTTATGCCAGTATTATATTGTACATCTATTGTAATGTCATGATGAAAAAGTCAGAATAGATGAATGCATTTATATGATAATTCTTTGATGATTTGGGCTAAGTGAATATTGCTTTTTTTGTTCTTTTTTTTTTTTTTTTTTTTTCCTGCTGACATCAGTTGGCAAAGTATTCCTTTGAAATAAATTAGCGTATAGAAAAAAATAGGACTGGAGCATTAGTAAAACAGATTCTTCCTTTTCCTTTTAGCAATGAGATGGACCGCATGAAGCAGGCTGTAGATTGAATACAGTTGGTAAAATTAAGGCCTGTGGCAAATAGTTCTGTAACATCCAGAAGATCAAATGGTGATTTTACAGGCACAGTAATCCAAAAAATCGCCCTTTCAGGGCAACCTCAAGTTCATTTACAATCTCCAAATATAATTACTCATTTAGAACATAGTAGTACTTCCTAAATGGTAGTGTAATTCTTTCCTAATTTGTGGTTGCTTTGTTTGTTTGATTATAGTGATTATGATGTTCATTAGTAGCAACTGGTTAGGTGCTGTGGTTCATATCATCAAACAAATGGCAGTGTAAATGTGCAGAGACAAAATTTTAATCTTGAAAAATCTCTTTAGTGTCAGCAGATATTCTTTTAACAAAAATGTTTTTGCCATTTTAGTTGAAGCTTGATTTTATGACAGAATTATTCATCATTTCTGTCGTATTTCCATTCGTATTTCCATTCGATACAGAGTCTCTATTAAAGTACACTTACTCTTCAGTTTAAAGAAATGTAATGTAGAATAAATAAAGTGACTTGGTTACCAGTTTTTAATTTTAACAAAGTGAATTAAGCCATGTTTTCCCAGTAGTATTCCAAATGCCTGTTTACAAGATGCCTGTTATCAAATGACTTCATACTCTAAAAAAGAAATGTGAAGTTAGTGATTGCAGAAGAATAGTTTTGCTATCTGTTCAATAATCTATAATCTTTAAAATTTTATATATGGTCCTATAATATTAAAATATTAAGAACCTTTTCCCTCCAAATATTTGGTTTATTTGCCATCTCAAATGAAATTCAAGATTTTCAGTTGTTTGAGTCAAAATAAATAATTTAAAGTACTTGATGTTAGGATGAGGACTACCTCTAATTTAAACTGCTAGTAATATCCTGCTGAAAGCTATGCTAGATAAATTTGTTTTAACTCTTTATGGAGTTTTTACTTGTATAAAGTTATTTTTCTTGATTTTGGCCCATTCATTTGATGTTATTTTTAAATTTTAACCATTACATGAGTTATATTTGCATTATAGAAATACAAATGCATATTTCATACTAAAATTTATTGTCAGTGGTGCTTTCCAGCTACCATGTGACAGCACTAAATGATTCTAAAGAAAGATGGATATATCAGAATGTATCTGTAAATAGCTAAATTAAATAGCCTAAGGGGGGAGAAAAAAAAGAACTTTTGTGACACTTCGGAAACACTATAAAGTTGAGGATTTTTTGTGCTTTCATAATCCATCTTTACTCAACATGTATTATATTTCTTATATTCTCCACTATTTTGGCCTCTTGCAAGACTTTCAGTACATTGAGAACCTGTTTTTGAACCGATTTCAACTTCATTAGAAGAAACATGTTGTTAGTTTTCACATTCCGTTATGTTAATGGAAGACTTCCTGCTAATTCAAGCAGGCTTTAGATTGGTCCAAATGAAGAGCTGCTTGTCAACAGTTTCTGAAACGGTAGGTGTGCTGAAGTAGAAAGGATAAAAAACATGAGTAATTGTTTACAAGAACTGTGAAGAGATGTGAATACAGAGGAATCTTTCTTTAAAAAACACTGAATTTGATTTTATCAAGCAGTGACATTACTGTATGATTTTTATGATAATCTTCTCCTATTGGGTATCAAAGTATAAGAGCTAAATGGCAAAATATAAGAGCGAAATGTCTTTTTTGAGTGTTACGCAAATGAAAAGATCACAACCTACAAATGAAATACTGAAAAATATTGAAAGCATAACTCAATGAAGAAGTTTTGGTCCTGTGGAGACCTTGCAGAGGAAATGAGAGGGACAGATTCTCTCTTCCAACCCTTGCTCTTATTCCAAGCTACAAGCAGGATCAATCATCAGACTTAACTAGTTTACCCACTGTTCCATCACCATTAAAACACCACTGTTTCCATATTAACAGGAATCTATTGATCATCAACATTTCCACAGTTACCCTATCTTGCCTCCACCTCTACCCTTCTTGTCTGCATTTCCTTGTCCTCTGTGGTTTTTATGTTCCGCTAAGAAAGTCAATTATTGAGACTTTTTCAGTATACGACTTTAGTGGTAATAGGCTAATATTATCCTGGAGACACCTACCCAGATTATCGCAAAATACAAACTGTTTTCACATTTCCCAGCTAATCCTTATCCTGGAGTATTAGACTTTACTGCACCCAGCAGTGAACATAACATTAGGATTAAGAGAAAGCCATACTTGAGCCAGAATAATGATAAATCATTCTTCCCTTCCTGCACCACTTTTATTCCTAAACTAGTAAGTTTTAGTGGATTCAGCAACTAATGAAACTTCCTCCAGACCTGCAACCTGACTCCAGGCTAAGCTCGTAAGTCCTTGTCCAGGAGAGGTCTGAACGTGAACATTTGACCTCTGCTAACGTTTGCAGTATAGTTTATTCATCAGCAAATACACGTTTTCAGGCCTAGACCTTCCAGAACTTGATCCAGACCCAGCTGGTTTTCTCAGTTCCTGTTGTGTAAAATAAGAATAAAGTGATTGCTGATGACATAGTTATATGATGTACAATACGTTATTGCTTGTGAATCGGTACCACGTGGCAGTATTGAGTACTCATGAGGAAATTAGTAATTCATGTAGTCAGAAAAGAGTTTGAGTGTTGTGTAGTAAATAAAGTATGAATTCTTGACATAAATACAGGGTTAGCATGAAATCTCCAATACCTGCTCGTTCCATTAATATAATCACTTCTATGTATAGATTGAATTAGGCATCATGGGGGTCATAGTTAATGTAATTTGGTAATTTTTATTAATGCATATGCCTCGGAACTGAATTAAGAGGCCTTGATTTTTCCTTTAGTGATCTTTTGAGAGATGGTTTTACCACTTCACATTTTCTTGGGAGCGTGAGTTTAGCTCATATGTTATCTCTTACAACTTGTATTGTTTTAGATCAATAGAGGTAGATTAGGTATAGAAATGTTGAGAATTCCAGATTTTAAATGAAAATTTAAAAAAAACACTTTTTTTCTCTTACGAAAATTAATAAAGATGCAAAATTGAAAGGAAATCTTTATTAAGATACATAACAGTCTGAGAAAGTACAGCTATAATGTTAATTGACATTATATGTCAAAGTAACTTATGTTGAGAAGGGTCTGAGCACAAAATATTGTATTATGAATTACATGAAGTCTAGTCAGTATTAAGAAGAAGTTATTTGTTGTCTTGTTGTATTGTGATCTGAAATGTAGTGAGTCATTTTACTTGTGCAGAAGGTGAAAGGGGAAACACAAGTAACTGTTTCAGCTCTGTAGAATGCCTGCTTCACTGCAGTGCAGTGCCTTTGTAAGTCAGTTAAAAATGCTCTTGATGTTATGCAAATATAAAAAAAAAAAAGGTGCACTGGATTTTAGCTCTGCATTTATGAAAGAAAATCTTGTCATGTTTTCAGACCAATACAATGCTAGTGTTACCATTAGGATGGGTATAGTGTAAGAAGGAAAATACCATGGGCTCTTTTTTTTGTTTTGTTTAGTTTTGCTTTTTTGTTGTTGTTGTTGTTTGGAACTACTTTAGTTTCTGCTGCTTGGGATTTTTTATACCTTTAAACTTCAAATAATTGCTCTTGTTGACATTGAAAAGAGCCACAAAATGGTTTACTCTATACTACCAGCAAATTCTCCCTAACAATACAAGAACTGGACAGTAAAACAACAGAGCACAAATTTGAGCTGGTTGCTTTTAAAACATGACTATAAATTTGTAATTAAGAGATTGGTCTGCTGAGGACGTACCACTGCTGACCCCTTCGTTTTTAAAAAAGCAAGGTCAAATACTTGGCCATTATTAAAGCTCTCAGAAGAACAAAGTCTGGATTACTAAAGAAGACAGGAGAAAGAACAGAAGATTGCTTGTGCGTTCCTCCACACAACATTCTGAACTTAGAGCTGCAATCATCTGATGATGTCAACTAAGCACAGTCATAATATTGTTGCTTGCATTATATTTTCTAGTCCCTTTCCATTCTTGTGTCAGGTGTCATAAATTATGTGACTTACACCTTTTCCTTTGAGGAGACAGTACAGTCTATTAGATCACAGGATTAGAAGCTTTTACTTACTCATTTGCCTAGACATAATTTGCTAATGGTTTTATGAAAAATTATTTGCTGTCACTGTTTCCTCGTATATCTAATAAGGAATGATCGCGTTGCCACTTCTGATGTAGTCTCTTAACTAAGTTAGGTAGTCAATGACTGGAATGTATTCAGGCCAATTGGTTGCCTGCAGGGGTGTATCTGCACAGATGCCAAATTTCATTTCTTAACAAGGATTTTCATTGTTAGATCTTCATAGGTTTAGATCTCTGAACTGGTTTTCCTACGCTTGGTGTGACTGTTATGCTACTAATCATTAATTTTCTGTGGCCTGTGGCTCAGGAAGAACAATTCCTGAGAATATACTGGACCCAGTTTTTAATGTATTTTAGTAAATTCTTCATTCTACATTATTTTTCTTTATCTTTCTTATCTGCCCTCTTGTTCTATCCTGTCACGGTGGGAAAGTTGTCCTGTGGTTTTTACTAAAAAAGTAGAAGGAAGGGAAGAAGAATGGTTCATGCAAAAGGGAGATTGCTCCCTTTATTAAGTAAGACCTATTAATAATCGAAGGGATAAACCAGGGCAAGAATAAAACGTCAGTTATCAGAAGAGTAGTGCCTTTTTGATAGCCTTGTTAATCATCTTTGACTTCTGTGCCCATTCAGAGGATCTTGACAAGCTTTTCTGCCCCTTTCTTTGTGTCTCTGTTGTGATTTAATCAGCTTCAGCTTTTTTTGGAGGGAAGAAAAGCATGGTTACTCTGAACAACATGTATTTTTCTGTTAATTTAATATATTGCTATAGAGGGTAACATTTATATGTGTGACAGCTTCCAAATGCATTACCAAATAACATATTTAGCAATATTCAAACTATTTTAGTATGCAGCATGTGTTTTCTCCCATCTAGAAATCATTGGAGGGATTATCTGCATTGAATTGCCATCATATGCATCACTATTTGTGTGGCAGGTTCAGAACACCTCAGTATAGTGCCGAAGTTTTCTGAAACATTTAATTTTGACAATTTAAT
The DNA here is from genome assembly GCF_963924245.1 of Chroicocephalus ridibundus. Classification (NCBI taxonomy): domain Eukaryota; kingdom Metazoa; phylum Chordata; class Aves; order Charadriiformes; family Laridae; genus Chroicocephalus; species Chroicocephalus ridibundus. Next base: position 54,456,602 of record NC_086316.1, read on the forward strand.
TTGTAGGACTTTTGGTATTGTTGCAGGTTTATTTATGACTTTGTTTCGTTTGACATAGGTAACATAGAGTGCTTGGTTTACATGGCCTACCCATAGTGATGAATGTGCATTTGAAATGCCTGTACATTTCGGTGAATCATATTTTCTGCAATTCTTGCTTTTGACTATCAAGTTAAGAAAGTGGGAAAAAAATCTCAGAAGTAGCTTCTCTGTTTCACCCGAGTTGTGTGTTAGAGGAAGAGTCCTATCACATTTTTTCTAGAACAAGCTTAAGTAAATGCTATTTGACAGTTTGGTCTCTGCAAGGAAGTAAAGTCTCCCACGTGTAATGAAAAAGGGAGAGGGCATGGAATCCACCACATAGCACAGAAAAGCAGCAAGGGAGTAGGGCGCTTGGTAGTGAGTTACTTTGTATGTAAAGGTGTTCTGCCTGGATTTATACAGGCTCAGTGAATCATCCTTAACTTTAACTGGTACTTGTATGACACATCTGGCACTGAATGAATGAAAAGCCAATTCTTCAGGACATTGGTAGATGAATGGAAATGGAAGAAACGGAAGGCAGCTCATCTGTCACAGAGGTGTTTCTTTTTTTAGACAAAGTGGGGTTAACTTGAGAGCATGAATCTCACATATGGGGGCACTTCATACTTGCTTGTCAAATGAAAACTTCTATAGCACTCAGTCACTGTTCTTAGTTAAAGAAAAACAAAGTGAAACAGAAATGTGTCACTTGTCACTACCAAAATGTAAATTTTTTTTTCAGCTAGATAGATCAACTCTTGTGTCATTAGCAGTACTAACCTGGGAAAATAATAATACATCCAAGCTTCTAATCCAGATGTGCATCCGGGTTAAGACTGCATTGCACATCTAGCCTTGATCACGTGCTGGTTTCTTTCTACAGTGGAAACCTGGGTTTGCAAGCTGAATGACCTTTCCTCTATTCTTCACTCAGTCTTCAGGACGCTGCTTCTATAAAATTAAGTTTGTGCTGTTTATTCCTGGTTTAGAACTGTGAACTTGGTTGATTTTTGAGACTTTTATGGTACAGGTAATAGAAAAGAAGGTTTGTGCCCAGTGTGGACTCTACAATTTGCCATCAGAGAGGTTTTCTAAAGATTTTCAGCTTTGATGGGTGAGTTGTTGTTGTGTTAGCTTTTGGGTTTGTTTACCCACCTCAAAAAGGGGCAGAACTATATATGCTTAGAGAAGAACAGTGGAAGTTTTGCCATGTTAAAGAAATATCAGCTGAAATAATGTTGCTCTGATCAGAGAACCTCTTTGGTTTTTGCCCTGGTTTGTTTTCTCATTATCAGTCTATCAGTTCTCTACACTTTTCTCCTCTACTCCTACGTTGCATTTCTCCATAACTTTTTTCAGTATAGCACACATATTAATAAAAGATCTCTCTCTCTTTTCCTGGCCTTGCAACTTCCTGTTGTAATACTCTTGATCTTTGTTTATTTTTGTGTGTGTATTTTGGATCATCTGCCATCTTCTCTAAAGCCAGAAGATGGTGTCTGTTTTCTTGAGTTTTGCTATTTGGGGTAGTGGGGAAGAATTTTTAAGATGAGTTGCTTTAAGTTTTTCAGGGCTGTAGCTGAGTCGGGGACTGAAGGAGCTCTATTCTAGTACCTGTAAGTGCACCCTTTAAAACGCTTGTTGGGAAATGTATGTGTTTTACCAGGAGAAATAAAGCTAGAAAACTAGTAATTCAGTTGATACAGGAAAAATGTGTAGTGCTGATATTTGTGGTCATGACTACTGTCACATTAAAGCCAACATGTTTTAGTCAACAAAATATTTCCATTTCTCTCCACTCCTTTTTTTTTTTGACTTTCAAGTTTTCCAGCATATTAGGTGATGATTAGCAGCTAACTCGCAAAAGGCAAAGGCTGAAAATGCTAAAGAAACACAAAATCGTGGTAGACAAAGTTGAGGTTGTTGCTAAAGCCTCTTCCAGAAAGCCTTCTGCTTGCTCATTTTTGATCTTTTCATACAGGCCTTATTGTGAAAAACACAGAAACAATTTATAGCACTTGATCCCTGGAACAATTTGTGTGCTTAAGCTGGATCGGGTGCATAAGCATCTATTGGATTTCATCTTCTTTTGCTCTAACGCTCCAGCCTCACCACGGTGTTGGCATGTGTTTTTTGATCCGTCCATCAATTTTCCCCACTTCCAAGAAAAAGAGATCTCTGACATTTGCCTTGATCTCCAGTTCCTTATTTCTAAGCATATGAGGCCATAGTCCTGCACACAAGTCATATGAATCTCTTCCTGTGCTTCCATTGAGCTCTCGAACTTTTGCTCTACATAAAAATTTTGGAAAAAAGGTTTAGACTCAGTGATATATACTATTGAAACAGTACAGAGTTGGAATTGAGTTGTATTTTAAAATTCATGAAATGTATTTTCTTTGAAGAAGAGTAAAATTAGCTGACATGCTAAAAAACAACACTATAAGACTGATATGCTCTTTTAAAGGAGACGGTAACCCTAACAATGGCAACTTGCATTATAGTCTAGGTTATGGGGGCAGGGGAGGGAAGAGAAAATGCTAACTGTGCTGGTCTTCATCCTCATTGTCTTGTGGCTGTTTTCCATGCTTTTTCTGTTTGTCTAGAATATTTTCAAATATGCAAGTTTGAAGGATTTGCTGCATACTGTTTAGAAAGCCTTCTCCCCTGATGATACATTTTATTTCCAGAATGTTCTCCTGATAATCACTCAATTTCTTCAGTTTCTTACATCTCAGTTTCCTTATGCCTTTCAAATACTTGCAGACTTTTATATCTTCTTCTAATTGTCATTTAACCAACATATAAGCAGAATGCCAATGCTCAACTCAGTTATCTACCTCCATAAATTTCTTCTTACAGAGCTGCTCATGACACTTTCGCCTTTATTTTACTGGCTGCTAATTCACCTGCTTATTTTTAGTATTGAACCTAAAGGTGTATTTCTTGCGAAATTTTACTGTGGACTTATCAAGTATACGTATCTTTTCATATGTTGTTTTATGCTACTTCTTTCTGTGCCTATACAAAGCAAAATTGGGTTGTTTTAATTTATTGCCATAATGTCTATTAAACTATATGTATACTCTCTAAATGTGATATCTTTCCACATGTTCAGCAACATCATTATTAGGGCATTCTGGCTTGGATTGATTTCATATAATTTTTTTTTTCCTTTATGCATTTGGTTCCAATTTGTGTTTCAAATCTATTTGTTGCTTTTTATCTGTTGTTGGAGTTTCAAAAAAAAAAAAATTCTTATGTTATTTTCTTTACAATTCTGGTGAGCTGTAGTGAATTTTCACACAGACATAAGCACCTTATCTTTTGAAATCTCTGAATATAAGACATGCAGCTAGTATGGAAAGACTGTTTAGCCATCTCTCAATTTAAATTTTCTGGTATTTTCTAAACAATATACACTATTAGTAGTGGTTTCTAGTAAAGTGTATGAACAAAAAGGAATTTTACAGATAAGCAGATGTCAATGACTCAGTATCTAGTTTGTTTTTAGTATGTCTACTTAGCAATTATATACCAGATATCTTCTATTAATTTGATTTTGTTAAAGGAATCATGAATATAAGTTAAATAAAGAATACCAGGGGAAAAATGTGTTATAATAGGCATTGGAATCACTTGCCATTAAACAAAAAGTCCCCGTATTTTTGCATATCAAATACTTTTGCATTAAGTATAACCTGATTCAAGATAGTAAATGTGATTTGTTAGGCAGCAACTTTTAAGAGGCAATGGCATTAAAAATAAAAAATGAATAAAAATGCTTCCTAATCTCATTTTGGGAAACTGTCCTCAGTTTTGGGTCATCCATTCAATTTCAGTAAAATATCAACAAGTTTTCATAGCTATCCAGTTGGAATTTTGTAAATAATAACATAATTGTTGTGTTCTTTTGGAATGACATTTGATTAGTGCATTTTACTGACACTGAAAACAGGCTGTGTGCCACCTTATCAAATTTTGTCTTGCAAGCAAGTGAATGCCCTTTACAGTTTTTGAATGCTAAAAAATAAAAAATAATGATGTCCTACAAAAATATTTAAAGCAATAGCGCTTACAAAACAGAAAGAACTTTATTAGTTTGTTTGTGGTTAGAGAAACATCTTTCAGTAGAGAAATAAACACAACACAAATAAATCTGAGTTAATCTCAGATATTAAAAAACAGAGATTGGTTGAATAGAAAGACAAAGGTTTTGCCAACCTTTTGCTTTTAAGCACCTATAAGAAAGCTCTTTACTGTATAAATTTGGGTCTGTCACAAGCATGATTTTAAATATTTCATGAGTTCTACTCCTATAATAATAATCTACTATAATATTCTACTATCATAAGTAGATTTCAAGCTAATTTTTATAAACTTGTTACCATTTATCACTTTGCCTGTGTTTAAAAAAAGCGAAATTGTTCCCAAAATACAGAAAATTTTAAAACAAATGCGTCTTAGTGAATCATTTGTAAATCATGCTTGCTGTTGTTTCTAGTGAACTTTACAGAGCTTTGAAGTGGATTATTTCTCTTCGTGACCTTAAAACAATTCCTCTTTTCTTTCAGAACTTGATAGTGTGGAAAGGTGTCTCTGAACTTTGACCAGACATAACAGTACGTAGAAAACTTGTAAAACAGTTTTTCAGACTGTAAGGCAGTATGGTGCTAGTGACTATTCCACTGCTCAAGCTGGCAGTATTCTACTGTACATTCACCTGTGACTACCAGGACTTGTGAGGCCACACCTGGACTACTGCGTTCAGTTCTGTACTCCCTGGTACAAGGGAGACATGGACATACTGGAAAGAGTCCAGCAAAAGGGTCACCTCTCCTACAAGGAAAGGCTGAGAGAGCTGGCACTGTTTAACCTGGTGAAGAGAAGGCTTGGGCGATCTTCTCCGTGTGTACAAATATATGATGGGAGGGTGCAAAGAAAATGGGGCCAACTCTTTTCAGTGGTGTCCAGGGACATAAAAATAGGTAATTGTCACCATTGTTCCGCTTATACCCACAGTCTACTGTCCTGTCATTGGACATTAAGTGAAACAGTGGAGTTTCCATCTGAACATCAGGAAACACTTTTTTACTGTGAGGGTGACCGAGCATTGGTGCAGGTTGGCCAGGGAGGTAATGAAGTCTCCGTCATGGGAGATACTAAAAAGCTGTTGGGACCTGGTCCTGGGCAATCAGCTCCAGATGGCCCTGCTGGAGCAGGGGTGTTGGGCCGAATGACTTCTGAAGGTCCCTTCCAACCTCAACCATTTTGTGATTCTGTGGTTGATGACACAGAATTAAAATATATAGTTGATAATATCTCTACATGATTTGGCTGCCTTTTCTCAAGCTCTTACAACCAACAAGAATAGTAGTGGTAGACACAGATGATTAGTAAAATCAGGCCTTTTGCTAAAAGTCTGTGTAAGTTCAATCAATCAATCAATCAATCAGTAAGTAACATGCTCTTGCCATTCCTGGATTCATCTTGCGAAAGAGTAATCGAGGTATGTAAGATCTACTTCAAATCAGTGTCAATAAAGGCGGGCAGTTTATGCTGCAAGATAACAAACTAGGAAAATTGTGTCATAGTAATATCATTGTGCTCTCATTAAACCTTAGTGAGGTGTCTGTTTTCAAAACTGATTATAATAATATTCTGTAATAGTTAAAATTATACCTGTTCTGCTTTGTTTGCAGTTATGTATTTAAATTTTCAAATTTTATACATTCTTTCTGTCACCACAAAAGAAAAAAAAGAGTACCTATTTAAAGTGAGAACTGAAGCTTGTCCATTTGGCTCCAAAGAGATTGACATTCTAAAGAGAAACTGAACATTGCAAAATTCAAAAGTAAATGTCTAAGAAGTTAATATGGTACCAGAAACAAGTGGTCCTAAAGTCATAGGACACACAATCTCTCATATATGAGAAGTACAGTATTTCCTAGAAAAAAAAAAGTATATAAAGGAATGTGTATCTTCCACTGTCAGAAGATAGACAGGTGTAAAATCTATGGCAAAGTAGATGGGAAGAATCACCTGCCACGACCAGCTGGCAGCATTCCTCCTAATGCAGCCCAGAGTACCATTAGCCACCTTTGTGGCAAGAGTTAAGGATATTTAATATCAGAATTAACTGTTGGACTGATAGATTTGAGACTTCAGCAGTCTGTTGAGAAACTTTGTGGTTGTTCTGTGTTTTGAATGACTTGATGCATTTATATATAAAAAAAAGAAAAAATATAAGGAAGAAATAAGATAATTTACCTGGTACATATAGTTATTCACATTTTGCTAGCTTAGTGTTAAGTAATTTCAGGCACCATTTCAAAATCCTTACTCCTTCACCAGTGCTGTTGATAAAGTACAGACCATGCCACATTGCTTACTAGAATCAGTGTTCCTTCTTTCACTCTTGTGGTTTCCTGTTTGGGTTTTTTATTCTTTTTTTTTCTTCTTTTTTCTTTTTTCTCTGCAACTCATAATTTTGGTGAATGATCATTATTCTGCTCCTTTTGTTTGCTGTAGGAGTTCTAACAGTTCTATTACAAACTGCTTCACAAGTTGCCTGGCTGTTTGCAGTCAAGGATTGTCTCTTATTAGCGCTCAGAAGACGGACCTGGCACGGTGCAACATGTTTGTACAAGATTCCAACTGTTACGAAGGTTCTTTCATGGTCTCCAATCATTTGAAACTTCATGTAGATCTGACCTGAAATTTATGGTTATTTTGTGGGTGTAGGTGCAGAAAATACGTAGTATTAGTAGCAGAATATCGGTGGCTTTTCATGAATACTATCTCACTGGCATTGACTAACTTAATGATCATGATGAAGAACTTGAAATATATGTAGAAGTTATGGCCGTTTTTGGAAGGTCAAATTAGTCTTCTAATCCTTTATTCCTCACACCTCTGCAGTGTCGGTGTTTTGTCAGAATTCGTGTAAGATTAAGAGGGAAGAGATATTAAAACATGAAGTAATGTGTCTCAAAGCAATACTTCTCAAATTCCTTATGTATTAAGGCAATTTTAATGTAACTTTGTCAAAAAAATAGACAAAAAATGTTAAAATGGGGGAAGAAAGAACATGTGAGGACACAACCTCCTTGTGTGAGTTTTGCAACTTGCTAGGTCGCTTCACTGAGGTATTCTCACTAGGCATTGTATAACGTATTGAATAAGAAAATTAAACATCACAAACCTGAAAATACTTGCCATGACCATGTCCAGAGAGTGCAACAGAGAAGAAAACTGGTGTTAGGACATATTTACATTTAAGAAATTAGTCTTAACAGCATTCAGGAATCTAGTGAGGGAGACTTAGTTTGAATTGAGTCATTACCCAGTTAAAAATAACCTTTCCAGGTCATGTCATTTTGTTTGCCGCAGTGAAATAAGTTTATTTCAGCAGAATGAAGCCGTTATTAGCTTGGCAGAGTCCACTTGTCAGAATTTTATGGAGCAGAACACCGTTTGGCTTGGAAATTCAATAAATACTGTAATGTGAGAGGAGTTAAACTCCAAGGGCTGAAGGGGCACAGTGTGGGGAATTTGTCACTAATGCATTGTTTGACAGTTCTGTTGAGAAAATATCAGGATATATGAGGAATGGTCATTAAAAATCAGGCAGACATCTCTTTCATGGTACATAGTGATGTTAAATATGTGGATTTAATATAATTTTTCAATATTGAAGCAGAATAGCAGTATTTTAAAAAGTAGATAATGCTTGGCAGTGGCTTCTATTTTTACCTACTTCATTTCTCCTATATGTATTTCTTCTAACATTGGGATTAGTAGGGGAACAGTTTAGCATGGTTGGAGGAAATCTACAATTAAATGTAATCCAACTATTATTGTTTAAATCAGCATGGGCAAATTTGATCTGTGCCGTGTATTTGTATGAAATGTGGGAGGCTGGTGTTCTGTCTCCAGTGGAAGAGGAGTAGGCAAACTAATTGCTTTTCCTGCAAGGTGAAACTATGCAATTCAGTCATGTGATAATTTTAGAGGCAGGGATGAGGTAGTCAGCAAAAACTGGTTGGGGTGCCCTCCAGCTATCCAGACTTTCTGCTTGTACTTGGAACACTATCATTTGAAATAACTCTAAAGTATTGCCTGTTCGAACAAAAAGATTACCTCTGGGAGTAAGTGATGGAGTCATTTTAGGTTTCCAGTCCTATGCGGTAATATTTATAAACAATCAGCTAATTAACTATTGAATATATGGTGGAAAATTGATTACATGAAGCCATTCTGTCAAGACTGGATGTTTGTATAAAAAAATGTACATCTGAAATAGGAGTTAGTGTCTTGATACTGAAATACTAGTTGAAATACCATGCTTGGTACTATATAGAAATTAGGTGAAGCCATTTTAATAATTCTGACAAGTGTTAAAATCTGGTAATTTCTAGAAGGTGAAGGATTACTATCAGGGAGTCAGATGGTGCGCCACAGCAGGAAAAAGTTATTAATGTATTCTAAATGATAGTAACTCTTTTTTCCTGATTTTTTTCTATCTCAGCTGTTCACTCTGTTTTCCTTTGTAATCTAAAAATCATGGTGTTCATGGTATTTGTGAGGGTGCAGAACAAGCTCTAAACCCTTTACATACAGTGGGAAATTGGTTGTGTGCGGGAGAGTGCCAAATATGTCTGTATACCTTTAGAAAGTCTTAAAATTGATGTGTCAAAGATGTCGATACAGTTTTAGAGAGAGTTAAAACTGATATTATCTGCATCATCAGTTCATAATCGTTCCTCCCCGTGTAATATGACTAAATCCAAAGAATATACTGTGGTTCATTTGATTGAAGCACTACCTTCAATATTATACTCGGATAATATTAGCATGCTTCTTTGTATCACTTGAGAAAAAAAAAATCGGAGAGGCATTTGAAAAAAATACAATGTTTTCACATTTGTTACCTGTTTTTTTTTTAATTATATTTTTTTCTTTAGTATGTTTGCTTGTTGGGTTTTGTGGGTTTTTTTCCCACAATACTTGTGCTCTGCATCTTTTTTCAGTATGAATAGAATTATTTTGTCTTCGCTGTTGTTACTTGTGTGATTCAGAAATAGGTGCATTATGGTTGATACATCTGTATGTACTATTCAAGCAACTATCCTGAGGATGGCAGTAACTAGGTCCACAAATATAGTCCCAGATAAGCATTAGAGCATAGTCTCTGAACTTTATTTTGCTTAGGGTAGGATAGTTCTCTCTCATTTGGTGGTAAGTGTTCTCACATATGCCTCGGAAGAAAGAGTGTGCTTTGAAGTAACTTGCTCATTTAACTGTACCAGAGAGCTCCACTTGTCTTAAAACTTGTGTCTAAGTGTTGAGGCTGGTGATTCGTACTTTTTAATTACAGTCCTTTATCTGAATAAAATAGTTTAGCAAAAGACTTTCCATATACTCAAAACTTCTAAAAATTTTATGAAATTATTTCTGTAAAATAAAAAGCAAACACCTTAATGTTCAAGTTCATTGCATTTGTGTCGTAGCTGTAACTGTAGTTGGGCACAGAAGAGATCATTCACAAATTAGTAATTCCCAGGAGGCTTCTTAGTTGGGCAAGATGTGTACACTTACAGTCATGGACATAGCTTACCAAAAGAAGCTGTTGTGTGATATCCTGAAGCAGCAATAAACAAACATACCAGAATAATTGACACAGTTTACTGGCATTTCACAGTTTATATGCTGTCACATCAATATTAGTTTCTGGCAGCTGTGCATACTGATGACTAAAGATACTTTGTTTTGATTTTTCATGTTTCATTTAGTGCACTTAGTGTTATTTTGAAGTTTTGTTGTTTTTTAATTAATACTAAATTAGAATTTTCAAATTATAAATTTTAAAGTCAAATTACTTCAGGAAATTTTAACAAATAGCATTAACCAGACAGAGGCTTTGCAAAGAAAGCATGAATTATATACACCACAGTACTGAGAAATTACAACTTTATATGGGTCTGCTTTTTATTGATCTTTACACGTTACTTTCTCTTGGGTTTAGAATGAATTTTTCTTTTATTACGTTACTCTTCCCAGCTTCTTCAGCACTAGCAGATATCATGCTTAGAGCCAAAGGGCAGCCAGAGTTTTACATTTTGAATTAGTTGATCCTTTGGCTTCACATACAACAGATTTAAAAAGAAAAAAAAGGATATTTCAGCTCTCAAGGGGAAAAAGAATATTTTCTTGGTATCCTAATAACCTAGGGCAATTTTGTGCTGAGATGATCTGGATATTTCCCAGGAAATACTGAAACTTTTACTTGTTATCAGTATTATAGTAGATCTATGCTTTTAGAAAGAAAATAATATTAAAATTTGATGAAACACAGGTGTTTCTAGTTGTGATTTGCAATGTTCTCACCAAGCATTCTAGTTTGAGATTTTTGTCTAAATGGAGGAACATGTTGTGGGTCCTCTTTACATTTATGTCTGCAAGAGCCACCTGCTTGATCTTTGTGTCACTAACAGAGAACTGTTTGGCATGGGGTCATCTGGGACACCTCTGCTTTGTCTGGAACTGGAACAAAAAATAACCAGTGATTGCATATACCCATGACTAAGTTGGACAAGTTGTTTTGCCAGATTTCTATGTTGCATTAAAAACATGCAGAGAATTATTATGCCTCAAACCTGTTTTTTAAAATCCATAGTTAAATCTGAAATTCAGAGGATGGTTAGTGGATGCAGAAGAGCGTGACTATGAGAGTATCCAGGCCTCTCAAACTGATACAGTCCAAATACAGGGTGGGCCTGGGTATGTCAGAGTGGTGTTTTTTTCTCAACGTGGTTAAGTGTAGACTTAAGACATACAGAGTAGAGCCCCAGACTCATCCACAAGGCATAGAAGGTAATAATGCTTGGAGGTACTTCTGCACAAGGAATTTAAATGAATATGTGTTGCAGGCAACAGAAAGCTTTTGAGTCAGGGAATTTAATAGAATTTTGTTAATTGCCAGTTGATGTACCTTTGACTCTATTATTGAGAAATAAAGATAGCAATAAAACAAACACTTAGACAAATGCACCTCAGCACCTCAGCTCCTCTCCCTCGCACTTCCCTTTTTTGTCTGCCAGTCCCCTCTCCAAGCATTAAAGCCTATGCCTTTGGCCAGGTGACAGGTTGCACAGGAGGATGGGGCCAGTGCCTAGTGGTTTCTTTTCTTGTTTTGTTTTGTTCCTCCTTGTGTTTTGCTTAGCTGCTGCTGTGTGGGCTGCTCTTCAGGCTGGTGCCCCCTCAAAGATGTGCCTTCCTCCTGTGTCTGTGTCTGTGTCTGCCCCTGCTTGAGCGTATCTTAGCTGCAGCCCTGCTCAGACATCCCCTTGCTGCAGTCCTGTTGGGCATCAGTTTGCCCTGCATCTCTTTGCTGCAGTCCAGCTCAGGCATCCTGTCATCCATCCTTAGGACATCCTGTCATCCATCGAGGTTGGTGTTTGGTGGAAAGCTAATTTAATCTTATTGAAAAGGAAGAGACATAAATAAGAAAAATGCCATTGTGAATGGTGTGTGCGCGTATAATAACACTGGCTCAGCGGTTGTGGTTTTTATTGTATGTGGCTGAAAAGCAGTGCCTTACATGCTTGTCCTTTATGATTATGAAGGCAGGGCTACAATAATAGCTTCTTTAAGTTTCTTTTCTGAAGGTTAGGAAGGGCTCATCTTCCTTTGGAAATCACTGACATAGGTATTTTATTCCCCAAACAATATTTACAGTATTAATGCAGAAGATGAGATCTCAGAGCTTCATTTCTTCAGTCTTTTGGTAGCTTTTCTTTTTCTCAGATGGTTGCCAAGTGTAGAAGCGGATCCCACTGTAGCAGTTGTTAAAAGGAATACAGAGAATATGTATCATAGAATCATAGAATAGTTTGCGTTGGAAGGGACCTTAAAGATCATCCAGTTCCATCCCCCCTCCCATGGGTAAGGACACTTTCCAGTAGACCAGGCTGCTCAAAGGCCCATCCAGCCTAGTCTTGAACACCTCCAGGGATGGGGGATCCACAGCCACTATGGGCAACCAGATCAAGGCGTCACCACCCTCATAGTGAAGGATTTCTTCCAAATATTTAATTAAAATCTGCCCGATTCCAGTTTGAAGCCGTTACCCCTTGTCCTATCACTACATGCATTTGTAAAAAGTCCCTCTCCAGCTTTCTTGTAGGCCCCCTTTAAGTACTGGAAGGCTACTATAAGGTCCCTCTTCTCTTCTCAGCCTTCTCTTCTCCAGGCTGAATAACCCCAACTCTCTCAGCCTGTCTTCATAGGAGAGGTGCTCCAGCCATCTTCACAGCCTTCCTCCACAGCCTCACAGCCTCCACAGCCCTTGCTCCAGCAGGTCCATGTCCTTCTTCTGTTGGGGGCCCCAGAGCTGGATGCAGTACTCCCTGTGGGGTCTCACCATGGCGGAGCAGTGGAGCAGAATCGCTTCCCTCGACCTGCTGGCCATGCTTCTTTAGATGCAGCCCAGGATATGGTTGGCTTTCTGGGCTGTGAGTGCACATTGCTGGGTCATCTTAACCTTCTCATCAAGCAGCACCCCCAAGGATGTTAACATTTAGCTTCATTTGAAGGCAGCATGCTAGTAAATGCAGTGCTCTGTGTGGACTGCTGACTGGAAAGGATGCTGAAACATTTACGTATGGTTCATTGTTCTGGCAACATTCTTTGCATGGGTTGACAAACTAGCCTCTATTGCTGGGGCCATGCGATATTAAAGAAACAATTCTAAATATGATAGAGTGTCCCGATGCATTCTTGGAATGACTTATGCTGATCCATGCCAACGTGTGTCAGGTAATGAGCAACCAAGAATTTAGACATTTTTATGCCTTAAACACTCGTTATCAGCCACATACAACAGTAAAAACTCGGACATTAATGATAGTGAAGTATTTCAGGTATTTTAACAATTGCTCTTTGAATTTATATTGTTGACATTTTTGCTATTCTGTTATGTGAACTGGCACCGCTATTGCTTCCTGCATTCATCATTATGTACTAACTTACTGTCTTGCTCTAAGTAGATGTCTAACAGAAAAAAGCACAGTTCACATTTTGCAACTGAGTAACTTAGATAATTAGGATAAACAACTGTGCCTCTGAATAAGTTGATTTATGTTTTGTTGTGGTTTTCTTTTTAATTGATTATTTTGGTATCTGTTTCCTGGGGCCTCTTTTCCTACAGTTTTTCAGGCATAGTTGAGGAAGAACTCTTACTTAAATCATGCAAACTCAGTCATCTGGTGTCACTTATGTTTCAGATGAACACTGTTCTTAGTCATTGAAGCATAACGTAATCTGAAAAATGAAACTTTTAGGAATCAGTTTATATACTTTTATTCTACAAGGGTTATAAATATATGTTGTGTCCGTATATGTGTATCTCTACAAGTGTATTTATGGATTTATGGATGCCAGTTGTTTGAACCCTGTGAGCGTTAACATAGTTGATTGTCCATGGTAATGCTTTTTTTCCAAACTTCCTTCAGAAGATTCAACAAAAGGGTTTGTAGATTCTCATGGATCTTTATACCACCAGGCGTTGCTGTAGTGGTTTGGAAATACTCTCCCTAGCCAGAAGAACCAGTTGTTTTAAGTCAAAGGTAAAGCAAGTAAGAATGAATACTTCTATTTAGACAGAAGTTGCTCTTTTTAACTGACACTAAATAATAGGTCATTCTCACAGTTCGTGATGTAAATCTCAGTTTAAAGTACATCCTGTAAGGTAGCAGCAATTAACCACCTTTTTGTCTATCAGCATTTACTGCTTATCACTGCAAAACTAGTACGCAAACTTTTGCTTTACATCTCTAAAAAGACAGTATTTTTCTGTGTCCCTCATGTTTAGCTACTGCTAGAATCAATATAAGTTTAAGGAAGGCATTTTCTGAATGCAGAATTCTACGATTTTACATGGATTGTCAAGACTAATTACATTATTGCATTGGTTAGGGAAAGCACCTTTGACCTTTCTATTGTGTCAGTGCATCGCCTAATTAAGAGTTGAATGATATAGGTGTTTGTATGTGTGCGTGTGTTGGGTTTCTTTGTTGTTTGTTTTTTTTTTTTTTCTTGTTTTGGTCCCTTCCCCCCACCCCTCAGAAGATAGTATTAGAGTTACTGCTATTATTTCTGTAAGGGATCCTGGAACTGCTTGGCTTGACTTGTGTAGCTTCATGATTTGGAACTAGTGAGGTGATTCAGAAATACCTGTTTTGACTCAGCCTTCCATTTGCTATAATTCTGAGAAACTTGCAGTGATCAGAGAATAAATTCTCTTGACTTGTGTATAGTTTCCTGGTTGAAAAGTCAAGATTTTACCCTATTTTCTGGCTCACCGTACTCTCACTAGCAGGAAAAAAACATTTTATTGATTCTTACGCGTTTCTTTTTCAACTGGTTTCTTTTTGTGTAAAATATGGTTTGAAACCAGTGTAGTGCTTTTCACTCAGTGGGCTTATTTCTGACTTTCATTCAACTAGAGTAAGCCTGACGCTCTTATTCACTGCTGATGACTGATTCATCATGCCTTCCCCAATCAACTTGGACTTTTTGTTATGCATAGCTACAAGGTTCAGTTGCATAGTTTCCTTAAAAAAAAATAATCAAACTAAATGTTAAAAATATTGCCAAATCACGGTGGTAGCTGTTCACATGCAGTTTGCCTGGGTTTAGATGAGTGTGATAGTTGAGACAATATCAAGTCTCTGTTACAAATAGTTGCACATAGCCAATTAATTGTCCATTAGGGTTAGGTCTTCTTCCGAGTAAAATAGGATCAAGATGTCTTAGTTGTATTTGTCAGAGGAGTAAACCAACAATTCCTATCAAACAATTATCAAACAATGCTGTACATAAAATAGAAAACAGGGTAGCAAATTGCTAGGACAAGTCAAGGAATGCACCTATCAGCATTAAGTAATTTTTCTTCAAGAGAAATAAGAACTGACATGCTTGTTTTGTGTTGACTTTTTGTACAACAAGTGTACATGAGACACCTCTAATCTCCTGATCATTTTTTTTTAGGATTTACGTAATTGTTCTGTAGCTGTCAGAAAGCAAGAAAGTTCGAGTATTTTAAACAGATAGATTGGTGCTGGTAATGTACTCGTATACGAACACTGGGGCTTTACACGCCATGTCTCAAACAGCATTAAGGGGAAATATTTTAAATGTGTATGTGTGATGGGTTCCATTTTTCCTTGGAGAAAGGGCTGTTACCTTTGTTTATAGTATAGTATAGTATAGTGTAGTGTAGTGTAGTATAGTATAGTATAGTGTTGTTTTATGTGATGTGATGTGATGTGATGTGATGTGATGTTATGTTATGTTATGTTATGTTATGTTATGTTATGTTATGTTATGTTATGTTATGTTATGTTATATTAATTTTATTTTACCTTTGCTTTTATTGTCATGTTCCAGTCCCTAGAAAATTAGTCTCTAGCATCCCTTACTTCTGTTCCAATTCTTCATAATACCTTTCTGTTTAAAAAGTAATGAAGATCTATGATCTAGTCTGCTAAGTTTCTTTGGTAAATAATTTTCTGACTTGGTAGCTGACCACACTGCAGGTTCTGAGAGGAGAAAAGAAGTTAATAATGTTTTTTTGCTTAACAACCTTGTAAATTAGTGCATGTTCCAGGTTTTCCCACAGGGGAAACTAAGACACACTTCTATGTGTATTGCTAGGATTGTGGCATGGAAATGTTCTGTAGCAAGAAAGATCTGTTGCACAGTGAATCAAGAGATGTTTAATTTTTAGTGTCAAAGTTGGATGGAATGAAGGCAAAACCAAACAGGAGATTAAAGATCTTTTCATGCTATACCAAAGTGCTGTGTTTTTTGTCTATAATTGTACTTCCCTGTAGGAAAGTCTCCATCCCTCTTAAAAAAGAAATTTTATTTATCTAGTAGTAGCCAAGCCAGAAAATCATACTTACAAAAATTTCGTATGTCCTTCTTAAAATATCACTCTTCTCTGTCAAAGATAAATTTTACATTTCCATATGAATATTATAAATTTCCCATTGAAAGTTAATCTTACCAGGAATATTGAAATATAAGGACAGGTACAACATGTCAGGATTGAAAGAAAAGTATCCTACTTGGAGGATACTGATCAGATTATTTCTGTGCTCCTAAAAGGTATTACTCTTGTTGCCTTCTTTTGCCCGATAATCTCAATGTTTGTGGTCGTCTGTGCCATAACTATGTGTCAGTAATAGATTTTTTAGTTCATTAGCACTTCTGAAACAATTTTATTTCTGCCAGACTAGGAAGTGGAAGCCATTTACACTTCAGATGAGAAGAAACGTCATTTGACACTAAACAGACTATTTCACTTTGATTTTGATTGTTACTTTAGCTTTCTAATGTTAAATAATTTTTAGACATGTTAAATAAAAATTGAGAAAAATTTAATTAAGAAAATGTCAAGATAAAACTTTTTCATTTTTGAAAAAGTTATTGTTATTATGTTCTCCCAATTTAAGGCTAAGAGTGACATTAAGTTGTGAAATGTTCTGAATTACTGAATCTACCAAAGGGTGGGTTTTTTGGGGGGGGAGGGGGGATCAGTCTTATTCTTTCTTTATTATAAACTAAATAAAGACTTTTAAGTTAGCACTGTTCCTTTGTATTTTACAGAGGGAGGAGAGAATCAGAGATAGTATCTATCAGCCTCAAATATTTACCTAAAACTAAATTAAGCAAATCTCATTTTTAACTTTTAGCTTTTATAAATGATTGCATACTATGGTAAAAATACATATAAGAAAGACCTTGCTGTATCCTCTGAGTTGACTACATGAACTGTCTCAAAAGGCCGCATTGTGATTATGTGGCAAAATACAAGAATACTTAGGATATTCTACTGATCTTTGTTTTTCTGAGTGATAGATAGCAGCCCTCTGTGTCAGACCACTTCCTTCTTAGTTCTTCAAGAAAATGAGACTTGATTTTGGTTTTTAATTCTGAATAGAATAAAACTGAGATTTTTCTGATCTTGAGATGTTTTTAAGGAAATGTACAGTGTTTGCTAAGTGGTTAGCAATACTTCAATGCTGACATTGTTAAAATCGTTTGGAGCAGATAATTCTACTCACGTAATTCAGCTTTTATTATTTTAGTGCACTCAAATTTCTACTTTTATGGCAGTTTCATGTTTTTGGATAGCGCTTGCTGCTATGAGCAAAAGCATTCTTTTCTAGCTTTCTCCTAAGTGTTTACTTTTAAGATTGGGCTTTCTTTTTTTTAAGTTTTCATAGGAAAAGCCAAGACTGGCATCAGGTATACTAAGGGGAGAGATTTATTTCTGAAATACAGAAGGTTATTAGATACTCTTTAATGCTATGTCTAAGCTTAAAGATCAGCAAGTGAGGATCCTGGCCTACGGCAAATTCGGGAAACTTAAGAATGTCTTGCTAGCTCATTTTCATAAGAAAGTCCTCCTTCAGTAGCGTCTCTGTGTTGAGCTGTTTGTGTTTACTGCTAATACAGGTTTTGACACTAGTGTCTATGTTATTTACTGAGATGAGGAAAAACTCTCATAGCAAATTATGGCATATGACTAAGTGTTTCATTAAAAGAAATAGAAAACAAAGTTGTAAGAATATGCCTTCTGCTTGTGAAAGTAGTTGGCAACAGTGGATAAAGAATCAAATCTGTAATGCGCACAAACAAATGGCATGAATTGCAAATTCAGTTTGGTAACTATAGATTAATTTTTTAGAACTTCCTATCAAGTTAATATGAAAATATGATTTAAAAAAATTATTTATATAAAAAATTTAATTTGTTTCTGACACCTGATGTATTGTGAGATTCGTTTTAAACGTGGCTTTTACAGGATCAAAGAGTAGTGGAAGTATATGGAGTAAATGGAAGTAAATGGAGTTAAATCCAGTTGGTGTCCAGTCACAAGTGGTGTCCCCCAGGGTTCGGTGCTGGGGCCGGTTCTCTTTAATATCTTTATCAATGATCTGGATGAAGGGATTGAATGCACCCTCAGTAAGTTCGCAGATGACACTAAACTGGGCGGGCGTGTTGATCTGCTTGAGGGTAGGTTGGCTCTGCAGAGGGATCTGGACAGGCTGGACCGATGGGCTGAGACCAATGGTATGAGGTTCAACAAGGCCAAGTGCCGGGTCCTGCACTTGGGTCACAACAACCCCATGCAGCGCTACAGGACTGGGGCAGAATGGCTTGAAAGCAGCTCGACAGAAAAGGACTTGGGAGTGTTGGTTGACAGCCAGCTGAATATGAGCCAGTAGTGTGCCCAGGTGGCCAAGAAGGCCAGTGTGGTGAGCCGGACTAGGGAAGTGATCATCCCCCTGTACTCGGCACTGGTGAGGCCCCACCTCGAGTACTGCGTTCAGTTTTGGGCCCCTGGCTACAAGAGGGACATTGAGGTGTTGGAGCGTGTCCAGAGAAGGGCTACAAAGCTGGTGAGGGGCCTGGAGGACAAACCTTATGAAGAACGACTGAGGGAGCTGGGGTTGTTTAGCCTGGAGAAGAGGAGGCTGAGGGGAGACCTTATCACCCTCTACAACTACCTGAAAGGAGGTTGTAGAGAGATGGGGGCTGACCTCTTCTCCCTGGTGACAAGTGATAGGACGAGGGGAAACAGGTTCAAGTTACGTCAGGGGAGGTTTAGATTAGATATTAGGAGACATTTTTTCACTGAAAGGGTTATTAAACATTGGAATAGGCTGCCCAGGGAGGTGGTGGATTCACCATCTCTGGAGGTGTTTAAAAAAAGGGTAGATGGGGCACTGAGGGACATGGTTTAGAAGTGGCTCTTGTCAGGGCAGGCTAAAGGTTGGACTCGATGATCTTAAAGGTCCCTTCCAACCTCAACAATTCTATGATTCTATGATTCTATGATTCTATATATGATTTAATATGGGCTAAAAGTCTGCATTGTATTGGTGGTTTGGGGGAATGTGTTTTTTCTGTAGTTGCAAAACAAATAATGGAAATTGGCCAGCCAGATTAATTTCATGTTTTAATTTTAGAGCATAGCCTTATTTGCTGGATTTTGCATTCAGAATTTTCTTATCTATATTCTTCAGAATAAGGGATAAACTGAGGCCACTGTGTAATAACCATTGGAAGCTTCCATGAGTTAAGTCCTATTATGATTATGATCCCTGAGATCATATTTTATGATAAACAAAATGTTGTTCTATAACAGACAATCAGCAGAACATAGTCTTTCAACTCATTTCATTTTATTCTTTATGAATTGTGGATTACTAGTTTTATTTGCTACAAAAAGATGAGCTTGTATGTATTTGGGCTTTTTTCCCTAATTTTTCTGAGTTCTGTGCAGGCTATTATTTTTAAAAAATTAGGAACAAAGCATATGTTGAAAATAAGTTCCATGAGTAACTATTGAGTTTTACCAATAATCCTATTCAGTGCTTCACATTCTATTCTTCACATTTGTTTTCATTATGTCACATCAGCATTAAACTGGCGTTTTCCTTGCTAGCTTGTTTATGTTACCATCAGAATACTGACTCAATGCAATATTATTTCAAGCTTTAATTATTTCAAATTTTCCATCCTTGTCATTACAGTATGAGTTTGGATTTTGGGGAGCAAGAATATTGCTTGACTCTTTTGGCCTTTAATGTAAATATAATCAAAGCAATATTAAAAGAAACTCTTAAATCAAGAAGCCATCTTTTCTTTGCTTCTATGATTTATGATTGTTGGAGTGAACCTGTGATCTTCACAGCCCAGTTTATTTCCAAGACATTGATATTTACTCCATATTATTCCTGCTGCAAAGTTACAGCTTTAGCAAATAATAAAATCAGGAAAATGACCAAATAGATTAAAAATTATCTGTCTGTTGTCACAAAGATATGCTGAGATCTGTTACCAATTTTTTACTATTTTAATATTTTAAGTATAAGTTGTTATAATTATTAATAAGTACTATTAATAAATATTAATATTTTAGAATATATTTTTCAAAGTTGAATGAGCGGCCTTTTGGATTTTACATGTAATGATATTGCTTCATGCTCGCTATATTCAATATGCCTTTTTTTTAAATTTAGAAATATTTTGCAATTTCATCTTTAATTTTTATAAAGGACTTCTTAGGTTGTTTTATATTCGTGCCATTTTACATCTAGGAATGAATTTCTATGTCTTACAGACTTGCATTGTCCAAGATCCATTATCTAAGTAATGACCTGTACAGAATGAGACAGAGGTGTAGAACTTTTGCTACCATTCCAGACATCTCAAATGAGACTTATCTCACACTTTTTAAAAAAGTGGTAGTAAATATTTCTTACAATATCTTCCACTGATGAAGTTAAAATTAAGCAAGTTTTTCCTCTTCACAATTAAAAAAAAAATGTTTACATGACCTTAGGTCACTTGCAGGGTTTTGGAGGCTTTTCCTAGTTTAGTTTCAAAGGGAACAGGTATTAAGAAAGGGAACATGTCTAAGCATGTTTTTCACAGGCTAGGGAACCTATGTGCTTTTAAATACACCTGTAGATAGAAGCATTCAAAAAATTAGGAAGGATCATAAGCATTAAATGAGCTGGGAGTAGAGCCTTTATCAAATGGAGGTCTCTGAGGATTCCTACACAACATATTTAATAATTATCCTTAAAATGCTAATGTAAAACTATAAGGTGCATAAGTATTTAGTTCTTTTTATATAATAAATATATGTGAGATAAATAATAGGTGTATTTAGTTATTTGTTATAAAGGTAATGTATAATTTGTATGTAATAATTTTTATCTTATATGTGTTTATTACATAAAAAGAAAGAATTACATATACAGCTCATAGTTTTACAATAGCATTTTTAGGATAATTGTTAAATATAATGTAAATGAATGTATATGTTTATATACACATCACTTCCATTTCTTGTATATCCCATCTGCTTTCATGTCACAGTCCGCTGAAAAAAATTCAACAGACCGTTTAGGTTCTTTGGAACGAGAACATAGTAGAAGCACTCTGGAGAATCCTCCAGAAAGAACTGCTAACAAAAGCAGGTGCATCGGGTAGGAGGTAGTATTTACCAGGTTCAGTTCACTACAGTGTTCCTTGTTTGAAAGACATGCAATATATCTTTTAAATTTAGTTTTATGTCTGCCATTTTCATCATGTCAGGCTTAGGCAGTGAATATTATAAACTGCAGATAATTTCTCTGAGACAGAGTGAGTTCTGCCAGCAGGCCAATCTGCATACTGGTCTGTCATTCACACTTCAAGTAAATTGAATAATAAAACAGTGATTTTGCTATGACTAAGTATCTAAAGCGTTTTGACTCTGAAACAAATACCTTTTCTGTAGTTGTTTTTTAATTTTATTCTGATGACTTAAGGATGTATAAGTAAATATATCTACATATCTATATAAATATATCTATGTAAGTAAATATATCTACATGTAAAAATACAGCCTCACCACACACATACTCTAGGCATCAACAAAAATTCTGATTTAGTGTCTGACTCAAAAGAGATATGCTGAAACCACCTCAAGGAAAAGATAAAGTTGCCTTTTCAGTTTCCAGTTCATTAGAAGAGCTGATTGAATTTGTGTGCCTGAACCATGACGGGAGAAACTCTTGCTAATAGATCTATTTTTTTCATTTTAAAGGGTCTACAAGACCATCAGGGAAAAAAGTATGACTCAGTCAAATAGGTTTTGTTGTCAAAAGTCTGACTGATAATTAGTCAGTCTGATGATTCGCGCTTCTTGCAGTATAACTGTGTTGTGTATAGGTGTGGTGAAGACTGACATCCCATTGCAGAATGGACGTGCAAGTATTTCCAGGTGGGAGAAATAAGAATTCTCTTACAGATACATTTTCAAAGGAAGTGACTATAGTCTTTTAGTACTTAGTAGGATGTCCCCATGTCTTAGTCTGCTTAAAGGTGGTGGGTTTTTTTAATGTGAAGAGCTGCAAACATCACTCAGGATCCTGAGAACTTGCTTCCTGTGAGGCAGTGGAGGGATCCATCCATTTGCCTCAGCTACCTAAGCATTGCAGTTTGTTTTGACATTTGCTGGCCTTGCTGTGACTAAGTGGAATATTGGGTATCTTAGATTTAGTTAGGATCAGGGTCCAGTATTATGTCTATGATATTGAGTCAGGAAAGAATCCCTTTAAAGGGCAGTTTTTTATGCACGCAGTGTTTGCTTATGATTGTTTCATTGCAAATCCATTAATAAACCATAATTCACGTCACTTCCACAGATTAAAAGTGCAAAGTGATGGCACAGGAATAGATGTCATTGCATATGTGTGCAGTTGGATGTTGCTACAGAAAAGTAGCATACCTGTTCTGTGTGCTGGTATTTACTCTCTACTGTTGGCATCACTTCCAACGTAATTTCACAGTTCTCTATTCCATGTTTTCTATAAAATGTTTTAAAATACACCCAATTTCCAAGGCATTTCATTGTTTAAGGCCTCTTGGTTATCACTGTGAGGAAAAGGTAGGAACCACTGAGGATGACTGAGTAATGATTGTGTATTTAAAAGACTACTTAAGAGAAAACAAAAATAGGAAGCAGAACAGTGTGTCAACAGATTATTTTTTTTAACTGTACCTGTGTAATAAAACAGTTGTAGGACACTGAAATTATGACAGAATTGTTGAATTTAAACAATATTTAAAGAACTGGGAATGTGAGTAATAATACCCTATAACAACAATTTTTATGTGAGAGTCAAGATTGTAGGAATTATTGTAATCAATTTGATCATGATGCATTGCTTTAAACTTTCTGTAACGAGTTTGTGAATGAAATTTCACATTTGTAAATTTATTCCAGTGTCAGTTATTCTGTGCAGTGATCTGGATTACCATTATACAAATTGATTTTAAGTGTGAGGATTGGGTATCAGCATAAGTTTTTTTATTTTTTTTATTTCACAAGAAACTTCAGGAAGTCTTCTCTCCACCTGTTGGGAGAGGTTTAGAAAAAAGCAGATAGCGGAACATTTGTTTTAACTCATTTGAGAAAGGCGTGCATTTTGGTTAGCATTTATCTGTTGATGGCTACAAATTCAGTTCCAAATCAGATGGCTGCTTGAACTATTGAATAGATGTGCTTATTTGAGATCTCAACTGCAGAAAAAAGGCAGCTTTATAGATAAAAATGAACAAATTGATAACACCAATACATTCCTGAATCTACAGACAAGGCATGAACTTTATATAGATTAATTCAAGCCATCCTCCAAAATTCATTGTAAGTTTCAGTACTTCAGTAAATGAGTATACAGATCCCTGTCCTAGATCCCAAGCAGTCTCTGGCACAAAGAGTGGTAGAAGTTTGGATTGTAACTTTGGGGCTTCCATTACACCATTTTAAATAATATTTTTTGATGTGGAAGTGTCTGTGTGGTAGCGAAATAGTTGTGACATGACTAAATGAATGTATCGTCTTCTTATATTCTTCTATATTCTTATATTCTTTTTATCTTCTGGGCCTTTTTGATATCCTAAAAAAAATAAATATATATATATATCTAAACCAATATAAAAAAAAGAAGAGGTGAATTAGCTACAATGTAAAATAGTGATTGGCATTTAAAGGAAGCTGACTTGCAAAAAATAGAAGTAATGCTTGAAATAAATTTTTTGTTCTGGTTCTAGTCTTTAAAAAATGAAGAGACAATGCTCACATGATTTGTGGAGGTAGTCCTGGGTTCCACAGTGCTAATAACGAGAGAATTACGTGAGTGATGGAAAATTTGTAATGTAGGGTAAGGTAACAGTATGCACACCGAGAACATCAAAAAGCACGATAGACTCATTTACAGGTACTTGAACAAGATCACCATTTTGGATTTTATATTCTGTTTAAGACACAATGCAGCTTTTTTGTTGCCCTTGTCTTTTAACCTGTGACCTGCATGAACCTGTTTATACAAGCATCTTCAGCCTTATGCTGGCAGCAGTGGTGGTTTTATTATACAGAGATTAGGGCCGAGGAATTCTGGTTTTGGATATCAAGGGATTAGAGATTGTTTGGAATACATCCTTACATTTTTTCACTTTATCCAATTGTTTCTGTTATTCTAATTTAAAAATAAATAAAAGAATACAAAATTCTCCTGTCAGTGGTGTATCTTTTAGCAGCTGAGGTGAGGAAGCAGTATAAACTAACACATCCTCTCAACAGCTGAATGAGTTTCTTCAGTAGAAAACCTCCTTTAAAATTGATGGTGTGCTGCAGCATGCAGAGTATTAAGGAAAGGAAATATTTATAGTTTTTTCTGCTGACTTCTGACCCTTGAAATTAAAAGCACTTTCCCCACCCCCTCAGTTGCTGTTAACCCTCAGGAAAAATGAGTCGCTTTTCTTGGCAGAAAGTGGTTTTAACAACATTAAGATAATACAGCTGTCTTTGAAATACAATAATGTACATAAGAATGTCTGAAACATTAGCCCAAACTTAGACATGCCCCACAAATTTGTTGACCCTTTTTACATTGCTGCCAAAGTTATGCAGAACATCCATACTGTGTAGTTCTATTTACACTGTTTTTTTTTTTTTAAACCAGAGAAGTACAGTTGGAAACTGTTTTGAAATTTTTTCTGTTGATTAATGACAAGGTCCCTAAGTCATTCACAACTGTATACTTCAAATGAGGCTTTTAAAAATATTGAAAAATTGGTTACAGCTGGCTGCACACCCTGACAGTTGAAAATAAAACTCCCCTACCAGTCATAACTAGAAATTCAATTTAGCTTATGCACAGTGAGAGCAACAAAACATAGTTTCTTTCCAAAGAGGCGACAGTGCAGTCAGAACTTCTACAGCTGCCTTTCATGCACTGATAATTAAAAAAAAAATCAAAACAAAATCCCTAAATGGAAAATACACACTCCCTTTGTAATTACCTATTTCAAAGCTGTAATTGAGCATTTCATTATAAAGATGCTAATCAATCCAGAACAATACCCCTGGGACAGCACACACGTCCAGAGACATAACGGTTATAATAGAAATGCTGCAGAAACTTTACCGGGTTATGATTAGTTGCTCAAGCATTTCCGTTGTGAAAGATGGAACTCCCACAAGGTGTATCGCAGTCTTCCATGTAGAACTTCAGGCTCATCTTCTAGGCTTTAGATATATGGAAAAAAAAAGATATTTTTTCATCGGTATAAATGAGCAGAATGCATTCGTTTAAAAAAAAAAAAAGTTTTCCTGCATCTAGGCATATTCTTAGGTAAAACAAATGACTGTGAGTAAAGGAAGCCAAAAGAGGAATTGTCTTTCTAGATTATGTTTAAACAAATAAACAAACAAAATTCGAAAGTATCATTATTTGCAGCTCCCTCTAAAATTTTCTATTAATATTTTATCACTGTGAGACAGTGCTAACACTCCAGGAATGACTGAGTCCTGAGTAACCAATGCCATTTACAGCCCTCTTTCATTGTGTAATGTGCACATTGTGTAATGTGCACAAATAGTGCTTCCTGTGGAATTTGGGTGTCTCTGTCACATGGGTGGCATCTTTCTGGAGAGGGAGCACAGCATCTTTCATGTGTCTGTGTTTGGGAATTAGTGTTGTGGTAACATGGAAGCTCATGGTGCCAATACAGAGAATTCCATAAAATTACACAGCAGGTTTCCTCCGAGTATTACAAATAGCTTTATTTCATGTTCTAATGAGAGAATTAGTGTAAGCTGAGTCTTTGGAAGTTCTGGAATATTTTAATGGAACTGTCTGAAGGCTTAAAGTTATTGTGTACTTTCTCACAGGATACTGCTTTTTGTGATCACAGCATATGGTATTTTGTACTTTGTTGTCTGGTACAAAGCACCAGGGTAAAATTCTAAAATGTTTTTTGATAGCCACCTGTCCTGGTTCCGGCGACACCACCTATATGAACTCTTAATATTTCATTAGTTCTGCCTAATTAGAAAGAAGTGTGTAGTTGAAGGTTAGGATCTTTCTTTAGTTTGGCTGTCGTAGCAATATGTTTACAGACTACTACTTTCCAGCTAGAAATCAAAGAGCAGAAAGCATAGGGAAAAAGCAGAGGTCCTGGAAGTCTTTGTGTATGAGGCATGTGTCTGTAAGACAGATAGGTTGTCTCTTCTACCTTTTGATACAAATTTGAACCCTGCCAGTCCATCCTTTTTGTGATTGTGTGTGTACGTTCTTAAACCTTGCTCTGCAGGTGTTGTGCTTTGCTGGTTGTTAAATGCATTGCTTTGTCTTATATCTTTATTTTTTTATTCCTTTTGATACTCAGATTATCAAAGACTCTGAAACTCTGAATGACGGAGCGCTTTAATCTAAACCACCATCTTTTGTGTTTTCTCAGCTACATATTTATTGCAGAAGGTGGCAAACATAATTAGTATAATAACCTCCCTTTTGTGTCCTGTCTTCAGTCCAGTTTCTTTCTTATGCCTTTTGCCTGTTCATTTAGAAGACCAACTGTCAGTGGTGTCTGAAGTTTGGTTACTTCACCAGTTTAATCTTTTGTAATATTTTTCTTCTCTGTTAAATCTTACTGATTTAAGAAGGAAGATATCACAGATTGCCTGTTTAAGATACTGTCATGTTCATAACTAGTGAGAGACGTGATTAAGTATATATATACAAACCAATAGTGTGTAGGAAATTCTTTAGCAGGATGGAACTACTGCAGTATATGGGGAGGAAACCAATTGTTGCTAAATATGGCATCACCTGTATAATATTATTGTGAATATGCGTACCCTGTCCATGTCACAATGTGCTATTGGTATCTATGTTACAGCAATATTTCCATAGCTGTATACAGTACAGTTCAAATTTATTCTTTCTCATACTCTTTATGAAAATAGCATTAATTTTGGTGGGTAGCACATACTCTCACTTTCTTACTGAGAATGACCAAAAGAGGCTACAAAAGAAGCTGAAGATTACACAATGTCAATATGCAACTGGCAATTTTGTTATAAATTATCACCTTGTTGCTAAGGCCGGCATGTTTGGAAGAGACTAAAGTCATAGTTAGTTTTTCTTTAATAATCAGCCCAAAAAGGTGAGTGTTTGGGGAAGCCGTTGCAGGACTTAGATTTGAAAAGTACTTGCTGAAATCTTTGTTCAAAAAGACATAAAGCCAGTGAAGAATATGTGGAATATACATAATGCATTTCAGTCTGTTCTAGCAGTCTATAACAGAGTTGTAGGAGGATGAGACACAGGTCTAACAGGGATTTATTTTGATTATCACATTCTTGTATCTAAGACATGTGTGCCAAGTTGCCTGGACAAAACAATGTGAATGAAAGCCCTGGGTATAGAAGTTGCACCACTTCAAAGCACAGAGAAAATCTTAACCTCAAAAATGAGTAATGACTGCATGCATACTACTCAATGCTTTGTACAATCTCTGACTGTTAGACTGTTAAAACAGTAATAGGTTTTACGATGGAAATCTTCTGTTGTTGTTCTCTGTTTGCTTTAACCAAATCAAATTCAAGGAGTCTGTGGGGATATAAGCTTTCTGCTTCTCGCTTTCTGTTTGAAGAGCATTGAGGTATGGGTTATATGAAGCACCTGAACTGCCACTTGAAGTGGCCAGTTTAAGCCCCTCGTTACTACTAATTGCAGGTGAAGCTATAGTTTTTAATGTGGTCTGTAAAGAAAAACACATTTTGAACCGTGCTGTCTGCCCCTGATGATGATTTTATGATTTCTATTTGGTATCAAAACTGTGTTATCAACATTAGGACATTAGTTTGGTATCTAGAAGTGCACCCAGTCATACTTTCTTAATAAGGAAGCTTCCAGCAATAAAATATCTGCAGGCTTTTGTTGACTTTTAGCTCTTTTTCAGGGTTCATAATATTACTTTTACTTTTGCTTTGAGTGTAATAAAAAGTATTGTGTGTTACAAAGGTATTTTCTAGGTCTCATCTTCTTTTTTTCAAAAGAGGAACTGTGGACAACTGTGTGCCGTTAGGCCATATCTTAGTATGAGAAATACATAGTGCTTTTATTGCTTCAGGAAGTTTTTGTACTTTATTATCAAATCATTTTATAATGCCAACTACTTTTGAAAAATAACTATTTCAGCTCTCCATCTCTTCCTCTAATATGATTGTATTGCCATCAGCAACGTTATAATAAAGTGCAGTCAGGCTAAACTAGCTGCAGCTGGATTACTGTCCTGTGTGTACTGCAAATTCGCTGTCTCAGTCAGTCATGCTTCAATCTGATTAGGCAACAAGTATATTGGATAGTATTGAAACAAAAATATAAAGTGAAAAGGAAAAAGAAAAGCCATAAAGGAAGAAATTGCAGAGTAATATAATAGAGAAAAGATGTCTTGCAATGTTGAAGTCACATTTGACCTGTTAGCTCCAGACTTGCAAATATATTTCTATCTTTATTATAGTATCTGCAGTACCCAGTATGCTTCAACCACACCTGATCCTAAAGGCAAGGTCCAGTCTGAATGTTTCACAATTTCCATGCTGAAAAGACACAGAACAGGCAAAATTCTTCTAAAACAGAGGTGGCTCTTTAAATACAAGCAAGGTTAGCAAGCCTGTGTCATGTGTATAGCAGTGGAGCTATATGATCATTCTCATTGCTAGATTGTCCAAATACCTAGGTCTGGGAGGAAGCAAGCCACTAAAAGATTCTAACTCTGGCAGTAACTGTGATCCTAGAATTGAGCTGCTCATCATGCAGTCTAGATGTTCTCCTTAGGAGTGGTGCTTTTCTGTAAGACTGCTGGGAGCATCTTCTTGAAAGCTGGCTTTGGAGCCCGTTTTCCTGGGAGTGTCTGATGAGTATGTGGTATATGGCCCAATGGCTTTATGAACATTTTGGTATGTGGTCTAGACTTGTACTCTAGACCGTTCACCAGCTTTGTTGCTCTTCTTTGATGCTCTCCCGAACCTCTATGTATTCTAGGTGCTGCCTCACCAGTGCTGAGTCCAGACCTGTTGATAAAAGTTAGACTTGCTATTCTCTAAGCTAGTGTTTACCTTTTCTAAATGCAGAAAAGTAGATATTCGACAAACTATATTGTGGGTTTCACCCTGTTTCTTTTCTGTGGTTGGAGAA
This sequence comes from Chroicocephalus ridibundus, assembly GCF_963924245.1. Classification (NCBI taxonomy): domain Eukaryota; kingdom Metazoa; phylum Chordata; class Aves; order Charadriiformes; family Laridae; genus Chroicocephalus; species Chroicocephalus ridibundus. The sequence continues at coordinate 54,485,746 of NC_086316.1, forward strand.
AGAGTATAATAATGCAGGTTAGCCAACATATTTATTTTACCTCCTTTGCTTTAGCTGCTTGTCTCCCCTCCCCTCCCCTCCCCTCCTCTCCCCTCTCCTCTCCTCTCCTCCCCTCTTTTTCCTTTTTCCCCTTTTCTGCTTTCTGTCTTTTTTCTTTCCTTTTTTAGTTGTTTTTTTTTTTGATTTTTTTTTTTTGTGGCAAGAGTCAAAACAGAGTTAGGTTTTGTTAATTTCTTATATGGGCAAAATCAGAGCTAGACTATTTCAGGATAACTATAGCTAAGTAATTTACAGGGATCTTGGGTTACAGGAGTTAAGACTGGGATATTGGCAGAGTTTGTGTTATTCAGGCTAGAAGTCAACCTTAATAGAAGATGTTTCATTTTTCCACTTAACCTATTATCTGTGGCTTTGTTATATGTTTTAAATTCTTACTATAGATTCTCTTAGTATAGGTGTATTATCTTAGTATAGATGTATTGCTTTAATATGCATTGGCAGATACTATTGTATCCTTTTTTCCTCTAGAAAGACTATTTTTACCTCCACAATTCAGTCATTATCAGCACAATACTTTTTTTCTCAATCCAAGATTTGGGAGGCATAGAGTTAAGAACACAGAATGCTCTAGTGAATTGTTTCTGCACCATGAATGAGAAAAGTTCTTATAATATGCAGAAGTGACGAAGATGTCAGAAGTTTGGAAGCATTGATATATGTGACAACTTACTAACTGGTATTTTAGTTCATGATTTAGAATGTGAGTGAAGCTGTGTAAAGATCAGGCTAAGCAGGGTTTTCTGTGTATAGTTTAAGTCTATATATGAGCATCAGTACTTTTGGAAGTAAAAGAAGATGAACTATTAAACAACTTTCTACATGAGAAAACCCTATGATGTGATTTTTAATGTACCTTGCTGTCATTAGATTCATTTATTCACTAAATTAATTTAATTTATCTATTTCTTTTATTTCTTCGGTTATTGAAAATCCATTTTCTGTTTTGCATGGTAACAGAAGAATCCTTGTTGAAGTCCAAAACAGAATTACAATGCAGAATCAGGTTGAATATATTAAGCTGTTTCGTATAAGTAGAATTCCACCTATCACTGCAACTCAGAAGTGCTATTATAGTGACGTAGTTCAAAGGCTTGCTTGAGATCAGAAACCTGCTGTTTCCAGGGTGGTTGCTCACTTATGTTGGAGTAACTCTTGTAGAGGAATGATAGAGGAGCATTAGGGTTGTTTATCCAGGGACTGATAAGAATAAGCTTTGGAACACTCAACACATCTCTCTTTTAAATTTCCTAAGTCATGTGGTTTGCATTTTGGCTTTTTTAAGAATGAAACCAGAATGAAACATGCAACTTCCCCAGCAGGTCAACTATGAAAACTTTTATCGTGTTTAATCAATGAAAGAGCAAGAACTTCTGACACTTTCTCTCATTGCTTTGGAAAATACATTTAATTCTCTCTAAAAGACATTGTTCTACCCAGAGGTATTTCTGAATTGAGTTTATGCATTTTTTCCTATTCTTTTCAGTAAAGATTCAGCTGTCAGTCATGTTTTCGCAGCCAAGATTTGTATATGAAATCTGTTTATTTTCTTCTTTAAGAAGGGATCTTGGTTGATAGGTAACGATATGAAGTTTTGGCACTTCTTCCCTGACTTCGTTCTAGTAATGTTTCAATTTGCTTTTTTGTATCTCTTCACTTGCACATGTATGGTACTAAAAATCTGTGGCTAGGGAATGGATGTAATTTAGGATTGTGGGTGTGATGACTGAAGTGTAGAAACAGAATGTCAACAGAGTCTTCTGTTTCAATCTTTGACTGCCACTTGTTCTTAGAGAAACACTGTTTGTTTTTTTTTTTAAATGTAAGGTGTATCCAGTTGTTTTTCCATAAGTCCTTGTGGCAGATGGGAAATGGTCATAAACTGAAATCCTGTCTCTGAACAATTTCAAACTTCAGAAAAGCTGAACTAGAAGTCCTATTCGTGCAATAGCACAAATGAGCTCTCATATCTTCACGTTCCTGAATTCCAAAATTTTGTAAGTTACTGGGTTTTGTTTCCATGTTGCTCCCTACATCTGCTCTGACTTCTTTTTTGTCTGTGTTCAAGTCTCTTCTGAGAGCTGTTCCCTACTGTGCTAAATTTCTGTGTTATCAAGCATTTATATGCTCATGCAGGCATGGAAGAGCAAGCAGATACATAAAATTAGGTTAGTTTGGGTTTTTTGTGGTTTTTTGATTGTTTGTTTGTTTTTGGTGGCATTTTTGTTTGTTTGTTTGTGGTTTGGTTTGGTTTTTTTTTTTTTCTTTTGTTCTAAGAGTTGCCTTCAGGTAAGCATTTTCTATGTCTTGGAGCAGGGACCATCTCCTCCCGAGAACTGTGTTAGCACCTAAAATATTGTTTTTGGTACCAAAGTAAATAGACTGCAGTGAAGTAGTTCAATGTTCAGATGTTTCATTCACTCAGTTGATCCTTTCGAGTATAATTCGTCCATGTGTCAATGCCCATGTGCTATCATCTGCCATGCCCCACCTGAGGAGAATTCTTTTGTGACTCCACATTGAACACTCTGAGGGGCTGGACGTCTCCACTTTTACTGACCCTTTTGATAGATACCACTAACCAGCAAAAATCTGTCCTCTTACTACATATAAGCTAGTGATAGATATATCACCTAGTTACACCCTTTGGTGTTCACTTTTGTATTAACAATTTGTTTGTCTGGGGAAAGAGACCAAAATAGCTGTTGTGCAAGAAATTATTGATACGTAGGTCTTTTAGAGATGTTGTAAGTGTCATTTTTAATTATTTAATATAGAAGTTAGACCAAAAATATCCTAAAATTTATCCGAAAATAAAACTAGCTTTTATTAAAGCTTCATGAAGAGAATTTTTTTTTTAGTTACTGTTAATCTCTCTGTAGGTATTGCGATTAGTTTTCTACCAAGTAGAAGCCCCGTCTTTCTGCACTGACACAGTGTGAATGTTGAAACAGGGGCTGCTAAGAGAATACCTCACTCTGGATTCATTCTGCAAGACAAATGTTGGCTCTCTGAGGAGGAGGCTGGTATAACCTGGTTCTGCAAACACTGTTTGTGTTTTCTTACAAACCACACTCCAGATGTAGCAAACCATTGTCAGGAGGAAATAGAAAAGGGAAGAAACTACTTCATTTAAGAATTAATAATGCATTAGATGAACATTTTACTTTGGAATTATGAAGGTGGCTTAATTTAGAAGTTAACACTTGTTCGTAATTGCATTTAGTCCTTGTAAAGAATTGCATCTCTATGTTACTTTTCACAAATAAGCCAAGTATAGACCTACATACCAGATGGTTGGTACAACTGTCAGTAACAGAGTCCCTGGCTAAAGCTATGGGGTTTCTGTAGGTAAAGCTGAGGCAGACTTGCGTGGAGAACCTTGATAACACCTGATTGTCTCTTGGATTGCTTCTCTAGTGTTATCAGCCCATAATCTGCATGCCTTTGCTAACTGTATCTTCAACTCACAACAAAAAGGAGGCACTCACCATCTTTATTCAAGTGCTTCTGTTTACTTGGCCTAAAATACTAGAAGTTAACTATGGAGGCATAAGCAGGTGAAGAGAGAAAACAACAGGCAAAGGGTCTCCTGGAAACCTCAGTGTGTTTATCAGGTTAGCTAAAGGCATGGCACTGGGAAGCAAAGAAAGGAAATACTCAGGGCTTTGGTTTTTATGATCTAAGTGATAATATCACCTTCAAAGAAGGGACAATGAGAGCTTCCTAAGTGCTTGTATGTGCATTTAGAGTGAGGGAATGGGTTTTTTAATTAAAAAAGTTCATTTTTCTTCTCTTTCTTTGCCAGTTTTTTTTGATCCATCCCTTCAGTCACAGAAGCATTGTAGAGGATAAATGCATATTCACATACCAGGATCATGAGATTTTTAAAATGCCTCTTTTTTTCTCCAAGCAGATAGTAGTATTTTTTCTGTTACATACCACATTTAATATTTTGATGGGAGTGTTTGGAGTGTGTGAAAATAATCCCCTGTTAAAAAACAGTTGTGTATAAACAAGCATCGTTGTGGTGACCTTTTTTTCCCCCTCCTCTGCTCCCCTTATTAATTATCAGCATTCTTTCCACTTCCTCCCTTGCTAAAGGGAGCAGTTTATGGTTCAGACACAAATCTTACTACCTGTCACATTTCTTCCATTCACCTTCACTTGTCAGCTAGTGTGTTTGTATGCCAATAAAAAGGTAAGGTTTTGTCCACAAGTGAGCTGTCTTTTGAGGTAGTTCAGGGCTCCCTTGTAACTCCTGCAGTTTAGAAGAAGCAAAATCGGAATCACCACTTCCTTGAAAGTACATTTCATACATCTCCAGCTTTGTGATAGCATTGGAATCATTATGTAGCAGTTGGCTGCGATACGCTTGCACAGACGCAAATTGAATCCGACAGGACTGGTGTCTCATGGACTTTGCTGTCATTTGAAATGCTGCCATGAAGATGGCAGCGATGAAAGGCGGGAGCTGGTGCCTTCAGCACTTTGCCTATGAAGATTTCTTGGGTTTCTATTTTTTGATGGCAGTAGCTGATTCAAAGGATAGTTTTACAAAAGAGATTGATAACAGCCATAGATTTCTAACAGCTGCTTATGTCTTTTCTTCGTTGAGTAGATTCTTTGAACATTGCACTGTACTGTAAAATGGGCTCTTTATACCACCCGCAAATCTGTAAGATCTATCTAGTGGAATGGTAATTAGTATAATTTTTTCTCCACCCTTTTTGTTTTTATCTTCCCTGCATGAAAACCACTCAAGTGTGGTAATGAAAAAGATAGTATCAAACTTGCCAAAGTTTATACCTTGCAGACCCTTCTAAAAGTAAAATTACATTTCAGTGTTATTTTAGTGACAATATCAGACTATTTGGGGATATTTCTAGTATTTCCTGTGAGAGAGAAAAATATTTTTATATTCCTTAATTTCTGTTATTGCTCATGTGTGGTAAATTTGGACAACAATGAGACACTGTTTTTTTAAGTCAGGTACTTCATCTGTAGTGCTCCCAGTGTATCATTTTCAATTACGCATCATAGTAAATGAGATGGATTGAATTGGAATCTCAGCCCTTTATTCAGTGTGGGATTTCTGTTTTTTCTGTTAGGCATAATTCAAATATGGATAGGAAATCCCAACAGGAATTTTAACCTTTGAGAGTTGTTGAACTATGCAATATGCTGGCATTTGATGTCTAGCTTTAAGAACACCTCATGAAGCAGATTTTGCTGCAGTATTCTTACTAGATGCCAGGGCATCAGCTCCTAGTATGATGCTTGCAAATGGACTTTTTATTTTGGATATTGAATCCACTCTGATTCCCTTCTTGCAACATGAGTATTCCAGTGATATATTGTATTTCATTAACAATGACAGTTCTTGTGATTCAGAAAGTGCTGTTGAATACAACAAAAGATCCAGGTGCTTGATTATGGTAGAAAAGGTGTATAAGAAATATGTTGAAACAGTGCTAACATATACTGTACCTTGAATCTTCTGGTATATGCCAGTAGCTCGAAATGAATCACGTTTCTCCCTTATCCTTTTGGCTTTTAAAATTGTTTAGCCTCAATTTGTGAATGCTTAGAAAAAAACAGAAAATTTCTGCCCTATTCTGCTAAGTGTATTTTTCTCTTTTTCTTATGTTTTCCACAGGTTCTGAAAATACTTCATCTGAAATTCCAGACTGGACAGACTCACATTGGCTTCTAAGCCAGTGAGAACAAGGCTTCCAAAGCATGCTGGTGCCAAGCTGTCGGATGATGCACATTGTCAGGCCAATGGTGGTAGTCCTGTGCTTGCTACTCTATGCTGATGCCGAAAGTAAGCTTATTATTCATTTGTTCTTAGGTCTTGGGAATGATGAACAGTTTTGTTTCAGCTGGTGGTTCCTAAAAGTCTTGGAATGAGTCTCCTTTTGAGTAGTTCTTAAAACACCATGAGGTCCTCTCTAGAACACAGCTAGTATTTGAACAGGGTTATTTATGCAACTTTCTTACAATTTTTCTTCTTAATACTCCTTTTCTTAAGCAACTAAAGGTTCCTGCTCAGATGGTGGAGACCACTGCCACAAAGTTACATAGTCAAAACAAAGACCAACCTTGCTTAACCAGACGTTGGTCAAATCCCTTAAAGACATCTATTACTCTTTGAATATTTCTTTCTTAACTTTGGTTTAAAAAAACAAAACAAAACAAAAACACCAAAAAAACCCACCCAAAATGAAACCACCACCCCCCCCCAATTAATAATGTCCAGTCCAATTAAAATTCCAGGCCCTTTCTAACTGCCACAACAGCTGTTCTAATGTATTATTTCCTACAGCTGTCACAGAGTACAGTATCCAAACAAATCAAGCAGAACTGAAAATCTAGTGGCTAGCCTAAATATGTGACAATTCAGTGAGGAAAGGCACCTATGTTTGTTGGATTTCGGTCAATTAGCTTACCTATTAATGGGAAGATAATATCTTCTTTTTAATTAGGAAATCATTAGGTCTGCCTTGTTTACATGTGTTCCTTCTCCCAGCTGTCCTGTGGCTTCTTGCAGAAGTAATGTGCAAATGAGAAAAGCCATTTGCTTTGCACCTGTTGACCTGCAGGTTTACTACAAGCTGACTGCTGTTTGCTTCAAACTGACTGTTAACATTCACTTGATTGAGAGCTATTTTCCTGTTGAATCTTACTGATTCTGTGCAGATACATAACTGATCAATAACTTTGTTCCAGCTCTGACTTTCAAAGACTTCTGTGGTTTCTCACACATCTGTGTAAAACAAAGGAGCAGTTGAATTAAGTAGGAACACACAAGAATAGAAACAGTGTCAGTAAAGTTGGATAAATCGGTTCTTAGTAAACGCATATTGAAGAGTTCTTTATCACTCCACTTATCACCTGCATTCTGGGTATACTAAATGACAACAATAAAAGAGATATAAAATCTTTCCACTTCCATGTGTAATAAGACTGCCTTCTTTTAACTGTAGCTCTATGAAAGTTAAATAAATGAGAAAAAAGAAAAGAAAACATACATGTTTGTTGAGTACTGACAGCTGAGATTCTTTGGCCCCTCTCCAGGTAGATAATGACCAGCTGGGAAGATTGTGTCTAAGGTGAAGCCAAGGACATTTTAACACTTTAGCCAGCAAATAATTAATTGGGAAGTTGGCCCATATATTGGATGTTTCTGCAGTTGTAGTATACCACCTATTTTAAAAGTAAATTCTGTGCTTAGCAAACATAGATTTTTTGGAATCTGGTATATCTTTTCTGCTTCAGATAATGGAATGTCCAATCTCCTTTGGGCAAGTAGGAAATGTTTTTTTTTTTTGGTTTTCGTAACCCAAACTGGATATCAATTTGCAAAAAACAGTCTAACCCCAGAAATTCCTTTGTTAGTCCTTACTCGTGAGGAAAGGTATAGTCTTTGAAATCAAGTTACGTTAAACAAAAGGTTCCTTCTTTCATCATGCTTCTCTGTGGGGACGAAGGATAGCTTTTTTTTAAGGTTAGTATGGAGGTATTTCAAAATTGGCTAGTGTCCTGGTATAGTTTCTAAGGGAATTTTTCCAAAGGGTTTTTTTAAGGGCTTGTTCAAAACTGCTGTATTCCACTTATGATTCTTTTTTACTTTAAATAACATGAAGCAAAATGGAAGTATCCTTTGCTGGGAACAGCTAGGATGACTATGTGGTGTTGTCAGAATCTATGGAGTGTCACATACAGAGTAAAGTTTGTAAGATGCACAAGATCATCTTTTTGTGGGAGTTACGGTCAGTGAAACCAGTCTGGACAAGATGATGCAGTCTTAAAAGAAACTAAGAAAGAGTAAAAATGGTGTATTAATAAATGTTAATGTTAATATTAATAAATAGTAGATAAGTAATGTTTTCGAAGACAGATTCTTAATAAACATATTCTTTACGGGACTAGTGTATTATCTTTACTGGGGAACAAAGCAAAGGTCTCTTCAACAGATTAATTACTTTTTTTTTCTATTCCTTTTAAACACTGGTTTATACCATACTGTCGTATTATGTGATCATTAATAGTTTAATGTGGTTATGTTAACAGATAGTATGTCGGGAGTGATGTTAGTGTAAGTTGGAAACACCCTGCCCTAAACACCACTGGTCCTCTTTCGGAAATGCACAAATCAGCTGAGTTTTGTGCTGGAGGAACTCACATAAACCTTTATGATTTTGTATATTTCTCTTTGTAATTAGTACGTATTACTAGAGCTACAAGAATAGAGGATAGCCGAGCAAAGCTACATAAGGTTACCTTCTTGGGGGTATTTATGATGTTGCACTATCATCAATGTTTATTACTTAGTATCTATTGCATCTTCTTGTTATTAGCCAATAAGAGAAAGAAAGTAACAATTTAAAAATACTTCAAAAATAATAATAAAAAAAAAGAAACCAGGAAGATTAAAAATAGTTAAAAGATTAGAAAGATTCAAATAAGAAAAATAGAAATACTGCTAGAATTTTGTAGCTAAAGTATAATGGAATGATCATTTCATTAACTATTTCTTTCTTTAAATAAATAGAAATGCTTTAAGACAAACTCATTTGTGCTATGTACTAGCCAAGATTTTAGGTCAGAGTCTCTGTTAAGACATTCCGGAATAGAGAATAAGCAGACAATTATGCTAAAAAGTGAAAGACTAGGTATCTCTAGTTTTAGGGTTTCCGTATTTTCTTAAGGAGAGAATTGAACTGGACAATATAACTTTCTAAGAACATAAGTGCAGTTTCTCACCTGATCATTTAAAAATACTGTTGACTTATTTAGAATTTTGAAAACTTTATTTCTGTTGGTTTTCCCTGGTATTTTGTCAAGAGTGTTTGCCATGTGGGTAGGGATACTGTGAAATGCAGGAAGTGAGTAAACTCTTACATGTACCGGGTGAATATGAAATGGTCACTTTAAATAGTCAAGCTTTTATCTTATCTGGCTAGCTCTTGTTTTCTCTTTTGATATTAACTTTATTTTCTGCTTAAAACTAATAAAAGTTGTGACTGAGAAATTGTACAAATGTGCACAATTTGTATAAATTAAGATAATGTTTTTTTTTACAAGGTGAACTTTACAGTTGAAACTGTTTTTTCAGCTTCATACATCCTTTCCTGCATTCCTTTACTTTCCAAGGAATTATAGACAGAACTGGATTTGAGAGGAGAGAGGAAAATCTTATGCAAGATTTTGTTCACTTGCACTGACTTGGTTTAAATTTGAACTAAAAGGTTGTGATACACCTAAGAAAAAACACAATGTCTCCTGCATTCTAGTCAGATTTGATTATTTAGTTTCCTTTACAATATAGTGCTGAAAACCATACAGGATATTCCTCTGTCTAATAATTTATGAGATTAAAGAAAGAGACCATGATTGCCAAGTAATTATAATGCACAGGCTTTTAATTTGCATAAATATTTAGGCATATACAAATGGTATACATTATATGGTAATGAATTACATTGTGTGCCATATATGTGTTTCTGTGGCTTCACATAATATTACATTAATGCTGTGAGTTGTAAATGTATGTTTTTGTGTTTTACCAATCTAAAAGAGGAGTTCTTTGAGAGTGACAGTAACAATTTACTCTTACACACTGTACTTTGTTTATTTGGAAGATACACTGAATTTCCACAGGCATAGTTATTTTATGGTCTGGGTGAGAGAGAGCACAGGATCAGTGAGCCTTCTGTGTGCAGATGCACAGAAAGATGTTTCTTCTTCTTACATTATTAGCTTTTCTCCTGAATTTCCTGAGGACTTGAAGAAAAGTTCTTGCTGTGGTGGAGTTGGCCTGCCCTCTGCTCTTTCAGATACTGCTCCTGTTTGTATACTGTTTGTATAGCCGACTGTTGTCTGGGGCTGTTCTTGAACTTCTTCACAAACACTTGGCAAGACTATGTCATTTCCTTTTAGTGGGGAGAGGACACAGAAAAGGGGACAAAATTTTTGAATTTTTGTCCTTTTTTTTCTCTGTCACCAAGGAAAGATCATGCCTTCCTTTTCCTTTTTCTTTTTTCTTTTTCTTTTTTTTCTTTTTTTTTTTCTCTTGTTAGTACCAAAGTAGTATAGAAAAGAAGATATATCCTGATGTTGCCATTGCATTGCATTCTTTCCAGAGTAATTGCGAATGGATAAGGAACTCATACTCTTCTGATCTCGCTGTGAAATCACTGTGAGTGGGATACAAGTAGCGAGCCCACTTCATGCTTTTGAAGAGGTTCCCAATAGTAGTTCTTAGCACTTCTGTTCTGTGTGCATACTACCCTCACAGCTGAGGGAGGGAATGAGACATCTTTGTCTCTCTCCATCGTTGTGAAAGACCTCAGACTCTGAAGTGTATTGGCATGGACTGGTAGACTCTCATGTGGCCACCTCTCAAAAGGGTATAGGATGGAAATGCCAAAAAACCCTTCCCTGGTGGGGATAAGTGCACTGTGCCCCTTACGTGTGTAACCAAGATTTGGTTCTTCCTCTTAATCCAGACACTAAGGTTTTGCTTGACTGAGCAAAGTAAGCAAAATTGAAAGGTGACAGAGTTACCTTTGCTTTTTTACCTTTTATTGTTAGTAAAATGAAGTCTTACTTGTAAGTATAAGAAGTGAAAAATCTCGAGGAATATTCTTTAAGTTGCCTCCATTTACGTTTGGTAATTGTAGCTTTTATGCACACTATGAAAGGATGTAACAGAATTCGCTGAGGAAAGAAAATATTTAGCCAACTTGTTTGTAGAAGGACTATCTGCTAGTTCACAGTGTTTATCATTGGCTGCCTTGTTCTCAATGGTGCGGATGGCAACTCTGTGAAAGCACTACTTCTCTGTATCTACTGAGAAATTAGTAATATCACATTGTTTGTCCGAAGAAAGGTACTTTTTTTTTTTATGTTTTCTAAATTAACTGGCAGGATAGGAACTACCTAGAAGTTTTCTGTTGTTTCATCTGTTTGATGACAAGAAGTATATATGTTTCAGAGATTCTTACGTAACAGATTTCTTTTCAAACTATAGAATACAGTATGCTATTATTGCTTTCTGACCTCTGTAATGATGAGGTGTCAAGTTGATCACTGAGCTCAAAGAAATATATAAAATATAAAATACTTTGAAAATTATTATTCCCAGCCTTTCTTAGTATCCTAGTTCTTGAAATTCAAAAGTTTAATTCGTATTAATAGAATAATTTTCTGCAGATATTCTGCATCCTGCTTTTTAGTAATTAAACCAGTTGTCACAGCACACATCCTGTTCCTTCCCACCCTGAGAAGGGTCTGGTCACTAGCACTTCCAGATTCTGTGCTGCATTCCAGTTATTTTGTCTGTTTAATTCTTTTCCTTCATTCTTGGTTACATAGCTTCTGCTCTGACATTTTTCTTGTGCTGCTTCTTTTGAGATGATGTGTTAGAAGAGAAGCCACAATACTTCCTTCGTTCAGTAGAAGTGGTTGCAGCTGACTGCAAAAAGGCAAACAAATACTAACCGTAAGCAATACATTTATTGTATATTGCTTCCATTCCCAATTGTTTAAAATGTGGATAATGCTTACTTCACTCTCTGGCTCCTCATGCATATGTATCAGTTACATCATGCTGTCTAATAGAAAAGTCTTCACGATCTTCTCTACACCAGGATCAGGAAGGGTTAAAACTTAGTGCTAACAGGACAGTGATTACTTTTAACAAATGTTGGTGTGATTGAGACAAATTCTTGTTTAAACAGGATCTAAAGATGATAGGTTAGTATTGGTGAAATGAAACATATGATGGCTATTTTTCCTCTGTTTTTTTTTTTTTCTTGTTCAATTTGGTTCCTTCATTTTTTTTTATTTTTTTTTAAAGAATTCCTGGGGTTTTTTCCCTGCTAATGCCATTCTTCTCCTTTAAATTTTTTTTATGTTCTTTGACAAGTTGAAACACATTCATGCAGTCCATATTGAAATTTTGTTTCTAAGCACTTGTCTAAAACGCTAAATCAACGTAAACAGATCTTCTGAAGTACTTACCTTACAGAAGGTAATTATCTGATAGTAAGTCTTGCAACTGGACATACGTAGTATCATAGAATTGTTTTTGTTGGAAAAGACCTTTAAGATCATCAAGGGGTTTACACTAAAAAAACCCCTATTCCAGAATAGTGTCATAAACACTATATGCAGGCAAGCCCAATATGGAAATTATTTACTTTTTTTGTACGTGTACCTTTGGTAACTAGGACTAAATTTCTATCAAGTTAGATTTAGATTTAAACTCTGATATCTTGAAATAGATTATTTCAATTATTGCTTTCAATTACGGGCAGTAGCAAGAACTGTAAATCCAAAGATAAAAGGTTTCTGTTCTTTATTGGTGATTTTTTCAGCATCATCTATCTTTACATCTTAGTGTTGATAGCATCCATTTTATGTAACATATAGCCCCTTGTTTACATTGCTTTTTCTTTTAATAATGGTGATGTATGCAAGAGACTTTAAATATGGACTACCTTTTCTGAAAAATGTTTTATATTTTGTCTACATTTGTATATATAAAATGTTTTACATTTTTATATAAAATGTTTTTTTTATAAAAAATGTTTTATATATAAAATGTTTTATATTTTTTAAGGCATTTTTATGTGCTCTTCACAGTTCAACCCTAGGATATTTTCCTTGATTTTATGAAAATCGGTATATATAGTATCACAAAAGTAATTTTATATTGCACTTATTAAATATGATATCAAAAGACATCAAGTAAATCCCCCATCAGTTCTCAAAAGTTTTAGTCTGGGAGAAAAGTGTGACAGCTAGGTATACCAAACTGAAAGTGAAGCTTTGGAATATATGGGATAGTTGAGATGGAGAATCAGGGGAAGTGAAAACATTATGTGATCATTCCAAACGTACTGAGTCACAGAAACTACAGATAATATGGCTCTTTACATTAAAGCAAATTTGAATAATGTAATTCCAAGAGCAGCCATAATTACCACCATCTGTTTAACTTGCTTTAAGTTTCCAAATCTTAACAGCAAAATTGGGAACTGCTTGAGGAATATAGCTTTCCAATTCACATAGTTTTTAAGGTGTTTGGGTTATCTCTAAATTTATACATAACAAAACATTTCACAATTTTATATGAACAAAAGATTTGTGTAAAGTGTGGATTGAGAATTAAATATGGTTTACCAGGACTTTGGACTACAAAGTAAACTGAAGAACAACTTCAGAATGGTTCTCCTGAACATTTTTGTAAGTTTACCTCTGCAAATTTGAAGATTGCTTCCATGTCTGTTTCACAGCTGCTGTTAATTTAGGTAGTTGCAGGCCCCTACCTTCCAAAAGCAGAGCACTGAACAGTGCTGAGTCACAAGCTCTGGAGTTCTGAGAAACCTTTAAGTCCTGACAACGTTGCCTGTAGCTTACTCTAGAGGCAATGAAGTGTTCCCAAGTATGAAAGCCTACATCTTTTGGATTTTCTGGAAAGTATATAAAACCAGAGTTGGGAAATCCAGGATGTCCAGTCTTCCCAGACACCAAGAAATCTAGGTAAAGGAGCTGTATTTTAATGGCCCAACAGTATTGGACAAAACCACATTATTTAGATCGAAGTCAACTGTTAACAGAAAGCGTTTCTGGAGAAACTTCAGTACGAGTTTCTCACTGTGGAATTCCCTGCAGCGTGAGGAGTGACCACTGGCAGATAAAGGAATGTGGGTGATTAATATTCTCTTGTCAGAATTGGCAGAGAATTCAAATGTGTCTGTGTTTGCTAGATTGCTTAAGAACATGTCTACATAGTTTAAAAGTTTACTAAAAGTACATATCATAGTCTTAATATGGGAGCAATTCTTAATGAAAAAGAAAGGAGAAATGCCAATATAGAAATTTTAGGGTTTTTTTAGGTTATATTCACATAGCACAACAGCTGCTGTGGTGGTTTACGATATTTTCACTCCTTATCTGAGGTTTAACCCTCAGTGGCTGAAATGGAGAGAAAATCGTGAGTAGCAGCATCTGTTTCAGCAGTGAACTTCTAACAACAGCTATAGCAACTTATAGTAATCTGAAAATATATAGGAAGATCACCATTCTCTTTTATTTCCACCCTATCTTTCAGAAAACCACCTCCCCCCCCAAATTGTTTATGTATAGGATCTTCCTATCTTAAATAGTATCTGCTTGAAGCTATATTTATTCAATATAGTTAGGTAAATAATCTTTAATTTAATCATTTCAAAATTTTGGAAATATGCACACATTAATTTCACTGCTTCCTTCTTCTAAAGGTAGCAATATGAAGAATAAAGTTACATCTTGAATTTAAATTGGTATAAAAGAGGTGTATAAATTGGTATGGTGGCTTTCACTGGGTTATACAAGACTGTAATGTACACGTAATGAGAAAAATGAGTGGAGAATTATAATATCAGTTGATGAGAAAAGAGTTCATGTTGTATAATTGAAAAGAATATATTGATAAAGGACAATTCAAACTTGAAATTACTCATACAAGGTGAATGCAAATATGTGGCAAATGATCATTTCAGTTTACAAGAAATTCTGGGGCATGGCTGTAAACAGCACTTTGAACATAGTCTCGCTGTACAAAGTAATAGCAAATAACACAAGGCTGTTGTTCAGGAAAAGAGTTCCATAGTTTAAAGTTTAAAAGTTTAAAATTCTTTCTATTGGGATATAAATTCTTCAACTAAATTTATCTATGAAATTTAACCAGACAGAGTTTTTGTTCTTGTTTGTGCTTAAGAAGCTAATTTTTAAATTACTGTGTATTTTTCAAGCTTTTCTCTTCAGTAGTGCTGCATATAGATGGAAGGGAGGCTCCACTACTGTTGATTTTTTAATTTTTTTTTGGCACATGCAAATGTGGAGAAGGAAGAAGCAAGAAGAGAAAGTGATACTAAATTTATTTTGGCAGTGAGTGTTAATTAAATATGGGCATTATATATGGTCATTTTTCTCCTCCAAGAATTTCACATATGCTTTAGAAAAATTTATAAAATAACTGTTGAGAACATTGGCAGGTGATTGGAGAGAAATAAAGGAAATGAGGAGATTATTGGATATGGTATAAACCTTACTGCACCCACATCTTGCATACAAGAATACAGTCTGATATACATATCTCAAGAAGACACAACTAAGTTAGGTAAGATGCAGACAATGGCAGCTAAAATGGTCAAGAGGATGGAAGAGATGCCATGTGAGAAGAGACTGAAAAGGCTGAGAATCCTCCATTTTCAAGAAGAGGTGGCAGAGGCGGACGTGGGGATTATGGTTGAGGTCTGCAAAATTATGGGGGTAGAGGCTAAAGTGAAAGCCGAAAAGATATCTACCAACCCCATAATAATAGAACTGTGGTGTTTGAGGAAGTTAGTAGAAGATTGATTAAAAGAGGATAAAAGATGGAATTTGCTGCATGTTTTTGTGGAGGCAGACAGTATCTGTAGTTTCGAATAAGAACTTCAAAAATTCATGTACAGCACACCTGTAAATTAGTACTAAAGGAGTAAGTAGGAAAGCCAGCTTTAATGTCCTCAAGAGTATGAGGTGAATGGACCTCAAGAAATGCCCAGGCTAATGTGCTCAGATAGCACCTTCTCTTGACACTTCAGGAGACATGCTAGCAGGCTACACAGACTTAGTGTGACCCAATAAGGCATTTGCTGAGGTCTTGCATTCAGAAATACATGTATTTTCAACAAGTATTTTTCATCACTATACCTTTTCCAGAAAAGCTGATTTGGAGATTCTTATATCACACTGTTGATATAATTGAAACCTAGGAAGTGAAATGAAAAGCAATGGCAAGCATTTAAGCAAATGCATTTTATAATTTTGGAAAATTACAATACTACTGTTACAGAGGAGAGAGCTCACATGTATGCCAGCTGTGTGGCAATGTGTGTGTATGTTGCCGTGGGGCAGGAGACACAAGGATTAGAGTGATTTTATAGGATGCCTTCAGACGCTTTGCAGTTCACAGTTGAAGTACATTTGTGGAAAATCCCAGTCACCTTTTTTTCTTTTATTTATAATCCTTCATCTTCAGACATACAGTTCATACGAAGAAGAGTAACGTGTCCACTGGGCTTTTTCAATATCTGTGGTTTGATGAAAGTGATTGTAGCATCTAAAGATGTATGCATTATAAAAAAATAGAGGTAAAATGCAACTCAGAAACATCCTACAATGTCTTAGGAAGATGACATTGTATCTGCTATTAAGTCCAGCTTTCCCTTAAAATAATTTAGCAGTGCACTAACTAAATATCAATTTGTTATTAGGAAATTTGTTAAAATTTTAAGTACTGTGTGAAATAAAAATAGTTATACTGTTCCTTTAGCAAACCTTAATAAATGCTTTTAATCAATGGCTACTTAATTAATGTACACTAGCTGCTTGAAACAGCTGCCTTTTTATAATCAGCTTTGGTGATAAATATTTATAATTTGGATATTGACTCTTTATGTTGCATTCTGACATTTGTGAAGTAAGATTTTTATCAGTTTCCTATATGAGGAACTGCAGCGATGTATTCTATTTTATTGATACAGATTTAAGATCATAAATTTCACTGTTGTAATCTTGTAAAAGTTGGTCATATCGTGAAGGTATGCCTGCTTGCTTCTAATGTCTGAAATGTTGTTGAACCTTGTAAAATATAACAGATTATTTTAGAATTTACTAATACATAAAAAAAATCAGTTGCTTCTTATTATGCTATTGAAAAGGTATTATTGGTAACTTTTTACAAAAATTTCTACTCTAGATAGAAACAAAAACTAGAACTGTTTTTTTTTACGTTTTATTTCTATTCATTCCCCCTTTGTTAACAAAACCTGGTTCTCTTAGATTGATGATTTGCATTCTACTTAGCAGCTCAGTGTTGGTTTTTACTCATCAATTATAGACTTCTAAAAATAGTACAGAGAAATGAAGTGCTTTGGAGACTCATAAGTATAGTGGTGTGGAAAACATGAATATGTTAAAAATAGCTTTTAGATTTACATGAAAAATGTGTGGGATTTTCCCGTTGCAGAAAGTCTTTAGAAAAATTTTCTCGTCTATACACTATTTGACAGTAGCTCAGTACCTACACAGAGCAGGACCTCATTTGGTGTCTTGAGAAAAGCAGCCGAGTATCTGTGACAATTCATGATTGATCTCAATTTAGATAACTGATAGGTTATGTATAAGCAGTTGAATGACAACTAAAGTCTGCATAAACCTGATTCTTGAATCTTCCTGAAATTCTTTGTGTATCAAGTGTAGGATGGAATAATAATAATAAAAAAGCAGCATTTCTTCTCATAGCTATATAACTTACAGGTATTGCTAAAACTAATAAGTGCATTTTCAGTGCTATTTCAGTTTTCTCCTTCTTTTTTCCTTCTGAATAAATGTGGATATGTGAATGGAGGCTAGAGGGGATTTCTAGCAAATCTTGGCCATGAATTTCTTTATCTGATTTTGAAACACAGAAGTTGGAATATGTGGATAAAAGTTTTAGATTTTATTTATATGAAAATATTAGATCTTCTTAGCCAAATTATTCTCAGATTCCCAACTGCAGCAAAATGCCTTGATTTTTTTACCTTTTCAATAGCCAGAAAAATCCACCTTTTGTCAGGAGCTCACCCAACCTTCTTTTCTCTTCAGATCCATAGACCAGTGATTCTGTATGTGTTCCCCTCTAATATCTGCCCTTGTTTGACTGAGAATTTATAGATGCCTTTGTTAATAAATGTTCGTTTCTCCTGTTGAGCAGATCTGCCAAGTCTTCAGCATATGATTTTTTTTTTCTTTTTTTCTTATCTATGAGTGCATGGCTCAGTGTCTTATTCTTCCCTGCAAAATACACTTTAACCTTGGGCGAAAGATGCTCTACTCTCAGAGCTTGAAGATCAAGAGTTTGGATCTCTTTGATGTTAATAGATCTGTCATGTCTTTCCATTTTACAAAGAAAGCATTTTGAAGGATCAATGAGAATAAAAAAGGGGTCTTTAATGTTAGAGGACCAAATCTAAACCTCTCGGTTTTTAGATTTTGTGTCAAATCTGTGGCCCTTACAATCTTCCTCATATCAACAAGGCAATATTTCTAATTACATATTACTATTTTCTTATTAGATGCATTACTATTTACTTAGGTGATGAACAGAATGTAAAACTGCAAAGCATCAGAACTGTTCTGCTTGAGCTATAGATATCTTAAAACAGAAAAGACTGCTCTCTCTTGTGCGTAGATCGACCTCAAAAATGGTATTTGACTGTAGTCAAGAGAAGGGTCTATACTGAGACTGCCAGATTCAAAGGAAGAGGGTTTCTTTTCTTAATTGTTTTCACAAGTGTCACCCTGACACCCTATCCAAAGCTAACTTTTAAGAGGTAGGTTAATAACTCTTATTTTTAGTTCTTTACCTTAACCAGTATATTTGGATATTACAGGTAAATTTTAAGAGCTTTCAGATTTTGGATTGAAGAAAAAGAAGTTCCTAAGGTAGCCAAGCACTCCTTGCTCTTTGGGAGAATACTGATAGGAAAATGCAGGGCAGGTAATGCACAGTTTCAAGGAAGGCTAGTGTCTGTGGCCACACAATAGTAATACAGGCACTGAGATCTCAGTGGTATCGAAATGACTGATTTTTGAAGGCTACTGCAATTTCTATCCAAGAACTTGTGCAGAAATTTAAAAAGGTAATATTTTATACCATATGCTGAGTCATTTATACTCAAATGCTTTGGGATGGAAATTCTAGAAAAGATCTTAAGTCCCAGCTCTGTGAAAGTATTTCAGTGATGTTAATTTCTGATTACAACACTACTGTTTTATTGAAAATAAATAAATTATGCTGTTACTTTTACTCTGGAGGAGAAGTTATGTTCCTTTAATACATTTCCTTTCTCTTTAGAATGCACATATGGTCCAGAAAAGACAATAACATAGTAATGATTTAAAGGTGAATAAAAAATGGAATCAAAAATACGATTTAACTGTAAACGGTATTTTAGGATAATTTAAATCTCACCACTGTAGTATTTATCTCTAAATGCTCTTAATATAAAAGCTTTTAAAAGACCATGCAAGATTTGTCTGATAATTAATGTGGTTTTGTTTTTCTGCCAAAATACCCTAAGTTACACAAAGACAGCAGAATGTGAGGTCTAAAAATAGTGTTGATGCTCGAGTCTTCTTTTTCGTCACAATCTGAGTGCTCAGCTCCAAGTTCTGCCTGCCCTTCAGGTCAATGGGTGTGCTGTTCCTACACCTGTGCAGTGGGATTGCTGTGCATCTGCAAAGCCTAGTGACGGCCCGTGCCTGAATTTCACCACCTACTGCCTACCCTGTGTTCAGTGGCACCAGAGAGCAACCCTGTTCTTCTGCTGTGCTGTAAATCTCCTGTGGGCCTCACCCTATTGGTTCAGCAAATCAGATTTCCTTTATCTTCTTTTACTCTTTCTGCTTCTCCCTATGCATGCCTTTTCTTCTTCAGCTGTCTTTATTCTTTCTCTTGCTAGCGTCTCCACTCCTCTCTTAATGTCAAAACTAAGCACCAGTTTTCATAAGTGTCCGTGGAATCTGGTACAGAAATGTTGTCAATTATGCATTACAAAGTAGAAAGAAAGCTTGAGCAGCCATGTGGAAATAATAGACTGAAAAATTCATCAAAGAAATTTCATCTAAGTTGCAGAAATTCATTAGAGGTCAGCAAAGTAACGTTACAACATAAAGCATAAGCAGTAGCAGCCTTGCTTTCTTCATATTCAAATGGACAAACTTTTTCACTCAGTTTCTGATTTTGGATATTAAAAATTGTTTTTACTTGACCAGACTGTCTCCAAAAATTACAAAGATGCTTTCGGTGGTATCTATATCGTATGATCAGAAAGACTTATTTTCTCCTGATTTTTCAGTACTTCCAATGAAGAAAGGGTAAGGTCTAATTAATGACATAAAAAGAAGCCAAACTCTATTTTTTTATCTGTCAAGACTAGACAGACCTTTTCAAAGGGGAGTGTAACTATGCAGAAGTATTTTTTTTTTCTTTTGTTAAAAAAAAAAAAAAGTTGTTTTACCTCTGCAAAAAATTGTAAGAATCGTTGTTTCATCAAAATTTAATCTACTTTCCCAACTTACCAGACTATGGGATCTGTAGAATTTTTAGCTCTGGCAAAGTTATTTTTTTTCTTCTCTGTATATCTGTTTTGTTTTAGTCATTCTGGTGTATTTTTTCCAAAATTGAAGTAGCACAGCCTTCATACTTTAAGTACCTGTAAGAAGAATATAGTTCTCAGGGTCCTATCCTAAAAATAGAAAGTTTGGATAAACCTAATTGATTGTAGGCTTGCTGTTGTTCATTATCTTAATTAGTCTAAGTAATTAAATCATTAATTGATTGGCACTGATCCCTTGCTAACAAACGGTAAATCTTAGTGCTTTTCTGCTTGATCCCCTAAGACCTGCCATTTCAGTTCTTCATGCAACTTTTCATTTGTGGGTTTTGTGCTGTCAAGAGGCATGAAGTCAAGGCACAGCACTGTAGTTCTCCAACATAACCAGCACTGGGAGGGGGTTAACGTAACCTGTTGGTTGTACTTAAAGACAAACTGCTTCTTAATGTGTGCTGCCTCAGTGAAAATTAAACGACAATAGCAAGCTGACTGTAACTAATTAATGCTGGACAATGAACCATGTAATGGACTTCATTGTAGAGACCTGACTTAGTTTTCGACAATTGATTTTCATTGTTCATGGTTTTGTGTAGGGATTCTTTTGTGGATATGTATTTCAATAAAAGTGTTTTGGGTACGGAATGATTAATATTTTGCTTTAGTGGTACCAGGTTAGACATTCACTTGCCCATATTCAGGATTGTAATGCTGAGTCTGCATGCCAAATTCAGTAACCGAAAATTTGTTTCTAGTAATTTTGATCAGCTAGTTCTGTATTAGATAATGCTGTATCAGCTTGTTCTCATCAAACTACTGTTCAGAACATGCAGATCAGCTAGAACTGAATAAAATAGGTATGTTTTGAAAACTACATCATTGACAGCAACTGATTTCTCAAGCTTATATGACAGACAGAGTTGGCAATTTTATTCTAAGCTAGACATCTAGGATATTGGGGAAAATTTCTTCACTGAAAGGGTTATCAAGCACTTTAACAGGCTGCCTAGAGAAGTAGTGGAGTCACCAGCCCTGGGGGTAATTAAAGGACGTGCATGTACATGTGGTGTTTAGGGACATCGTTTAGTGGTGGTTTTGGCGGTGTTAGGTTTGCGGTTGGACTCGATGATCTTGATGGTCTTTTCCATCCTAAATGATTCTACGATTCTATCCTGAAAACTTCTTGTAAGTAAAGCAGTTCATAAGTTTGGAAACTTCTTGCTTAAATTCTAACAATCGATCCATTAATCTATGTATGAATATTCACAACAACATGGCTGAGGTGATCTTTCCCCTCTACTCAGCACTGATGAGGTGCATGTGGAGTGCTGGGTCCAGTGATGGGCTCCTCAGTGCAAGAGAGACATAGACATGCTGAAGTGAGTCCAGTGAAGGACCAAAAAGGCAGTAACAGGATTGAAATATTGTTCGTACAAAGAGAAGTTGAGAGCTGGGAGTCATAGCCTGAAGAGAGAAGGCTTAGAGAGATCTTGTGTATATATATACCTGATGGTAGCAAGTGAAAACGTGGGACCCAGACTCTTCTCAGTGATGCCTAGTGACAGCACAAAAGGCAGTGGGCACAAACTGAAACACATGAAAACCTGTTTAAACATAAGAATTTTTTAAATTATTATCCGTATTATTATTCCAAGACTGACTGAGCACTGGAGCAGGTTGTCAGGAGTGTCTGCAGACTCTCCATTCTTGGAGATATTTAAAACTGAACAAAGCAACCTTCTGTAGCTGACCCAGGTCTGAGCCAGGGTGGGACTAGATGCTTTCCAAATGTGACTGCCAGCTTTAGTGAATCTATGGTTCTATGAAAATTAATACCTAAATTTCATTGTGCCCTTAATACTTTTAATGTTCTATTTCAGCTGTTGACATGAAACTGTGGAAGTAAAATGTTATTAAGCCTACTAGTTTTATGGAAACAGCTATAAGAATCGAAGATCTTGTACTATAAAAACATAAAAAGCTATTTTCTTAATGCAGCAAGGAATGAGAGAAAAACTGGCAGTTTAATAATAGATTAGCTTTCTTTCGCATAAAAAGATAACATCACTATATTCACACAGGAAAGCAAACCCAAAACTTGAAAGCGTCAACACAACTATATGCAATCATGACACAAAAACAAGTAGGTGAGATAGGTGCCATGCAAAACTACAGTCTACCCTTTCAAATTCTGCACTTTCCGGTTTTATGCCACTTATAGTAAGGGAAAGAACTGCATGACTTGAGGTCTCTGTCTTGCATGCATCCCTGTCACTTCAAGTGCTGTTCCACATCTGAAAGTCTGTGACCAAGAAACCTACCATTTATTTTCGCTGAAGGAATGATCTCTTTGCCATAAATATATACCTTTAGTTTTCTATACCATAAATGCCTGTAAACGTGTGGGTGAAATCCTGCACAAATTAAATCAGTGGGAAAAATCCTATCCAAATGACTGAGTCCAGGACTTACATCTTGCTCTATATTTGCACCATGTGAAACATGCCATCAGAGTTCCAGTTGCAGTAAGTAAATAATTGACACAGATTAATTTGGTACATTTAAAATAAAAGTTATAAAAGCTAACTAGGTATCAGTTAAAAAATAAAAGACTTTTGTGTATGCTTAATACATTTCAGTACTAAGTTTTGACCAGGCCATTAAAACTCCATTTAGGCAAAATCACTGCTGTTTGAACAATGCCTTTACTGTTTTATTTTCTACACTGTCTGTGTTGAAAACCTTTAGATTAAAATATTGGTATTGTTTACTACTTTCCTGAAGTAAAATATACCATGACTTCAATGAATAGAAATTGTGTATTGCACAGAATACGTTTTTTTTTAGTTGCTTGAACTTGTTCTAATAGTGTAATAAAAATGTGTGTTTTGTTCTAAATTAGTATATAATTTCCTACCGAATGACGGGCAAAACAAACTTTTAATTTCAAACCAGGTTCATTTTCAGTCTTGAGCTGCTTTTCATTAATACTTTCTACATTATTTTTTAGCTTCCCTGATTTTCTAATTAAGTTTTGGACAGGAGAAAGAGTAATAATATTTAAAGATGGGTGACAAAACCTAATTATTAGTTGTACACAGTTCTGTGGTAAAGATTGCTTAAAATGAGTTGAAGCAAAATAGGTTTGTAGTTTTATTATGTACGTTTTATTATTTAGGTTTGTATGTGTCATGTTGATGTTAGATTTCTATAATTATTGGTCATAAAATAGTTAGTTTTTTCATCTGTTCACTGTTAGATTGAATTACCAGTTTGTTTTCAAAAATGAATGAGAAGCCTGATGGTGACTGAGGCTTTATAATACAAGACATTATCTCTCTCACTGGTTAGAAATAATAAAACCACATCACAATACATCTTGGCCATTAATGGCTGACCTCTAGTGTGCAGTGGAGTCATGTAATTGAATAATTCCGTTTGTGAAGGGAGTGAGTGATTATAAGAAACAGAATTTCAGTACAGAAAAATGATAAGGGAACTGCTTGATGAGGGTGAAAACAGTTATAAAATGGAAAAACCCCTGCTTTTGATCCCCTTGGGCTGGCTATTTTACTGTCCCATAAGGAATTTGAGGGCTGATCACAAATAAATGTGAATACTAATTAATACTAATTGTGCTTTCTTTTTGATGGTGGCACAGTTCCACAGGTGAAAGTAATAGTATGCCATAAGAATTAAATTATTCTCTTACAAAAAAAAAAAAAAAAAAAAAAGTAAATGTAGACAGTTTGGACTAATTGAAAGGACAGATTGCATAACAAAAGATTTCAAAGCCTTGTCTATTCCTGCTGCTGAATATAGTAGTCCTGTGGTGTTACCTACAATACAAAATCATCTTCGAATTGGAATTGTGGTTTAATGGTATGATGTTTCCAAATAATGATTCATCAGGTTCCGCTGCTACCTCAGGCTTTTACTTAAATACAAATGAAAAAAGGACATTTTTCTGTTCATCTAATGTAGAAACTGATGGATATACAAAGTAGAAAAGAAAGTGTTTCTATAAAGTTTTCTTAATTACAAAAGAGAAAAAAGAATGATCTGCACTAGAATTGTGGATTTGAGTGAAGACTGCTTCTAGTAAATAAATGAAGTTTAAGGCTTAAGATAAGATCAAATGCCGTGAAAAACCTTCAGGAATACATAGTGATAACCAAATTGTCAAATTAAGTTAGAAATGCAAATTTTACAGATGCAAATAAGGGTAATATAGGCAAATCATAGTATTTGATATCCATTGCCATCTTTTTTTTAAACTTACATATTTATACTCTGAGGTGTGTATGCAAGAGTTGTGCATGTTAATTACAGTTGCTCTTAAGAAAGGAGCTCAAATACAGATTAGATAAAATATTTACACCTATTTGTTTACTAAAGGACTGCTGAAATCATATTTATTAGGTTGATATCTATGCAATAGGTTCATAATTTAAGAACCTTTTTTTTCCTTAGGTAAGGCAAGGCTTGTGACAACTGGAAAGATCTTTTACTGTTCTAGTGGATAATGTATTTATTACAGGTTTTATTCTATGAAAGCACATAGATTATAAAAAACTTCTTTTACATTTTGTATTTATAGCGATCTTACAGATACATGCTGCATCAGTTACTCTCCTGCTACGTAATACTGAAACTGTCTTAATACAGCCAAATTTGTGTATGTGTTAGTTACAATAGAAACATCACAAAATTTCATGCAGGTTTGTTTTCCAGCTTACCTCATAGAATGAGTTAATGCTGACAGAGTCTCACATGATGGTGTTCTAGAATAGATTTCTTCAAAGAGCATTTCAGTTATTTAATATTCAAAGTATGTGAATTCTGTCTCTTTTGAGAAACATTTCTCATATTCTAATATAAATACATTATCTTATCGCAATAGTAGGTAGAAATCACTAAATGAAATATATTTTCCGTTGCAATACATGTGCTTGTTATTCCTGTGTAGCCCCCTGACATCTGCTTCAGCTGCTTTTTTGTATATAAAGAATAGGATTAAATGAATTATAAATGAGGCATTGTGATTAAAATCTAATCTGAATGTTGAAGATATTTCAAGGAAATATCCAGCAAATAAATACAGTGATGAAACTTGAGAAACAGAGTAATATTGTAGCTGCCTGCCTTTTAGTCACATAAAAGTAGACACACTTTGTATTATTCTCAGGTTTATTCAGAACTTTGACACAGTTTCTGCCATCTCTTTGCCTTGTTTTTCTTCTGTTGGGATTAGGTCAAAATATCTTACAAATAGACTTTTCTCCCACAATTATGATATAGTAACCTCCTGGTGCAGCTGTTCAGCATCTGTCTTCCAGGCAAAGAGCTGTACTGGTAGGTTTCATAGAGAAAATGAGGGATCCTTTTACAGTTTGTCTTAATTTAATTTCAATTGTTAGACATGCATTGATTGACCAATTGATTGGACATAAAATAATTAATGTTCCAACTTAATAAATAAGTTAGTTCATATATATTCTTAAAAGGCCCAAATCATGCAAGAACATGGCAGAATAAATATTTTCAAATAATATTTTAGTAAGTGAAACTTTAGTTAGTGTGAAATACCACATATTATTTCAATGCTATTTATCAATAACCTAATTTATTTTTTAGGGATTCAGTAATAATAATTGCAAATAATAACACATAGTATAAAATAGTACAATTGCATAATAAATTAACTTATAATAGTTGCAATTATACAAGGTTCTTGGTAGGCACTATTTTTTATAGCATAGATACATTTTTATTTCATTAAATCAGTTAATCTACTATCAGGTCATGCAAACACTTCTAATAGTGGCATTAGTAAGAGTTCTCTTGGTAGCAATTCACTTTTCACAGCCTGGGGCGTAATTTCTTGCACATTCAGTCATTATTTCTTTTTTCCTTCCGTGTCTGCTCCTCTCTACCTTTAACACTCTCTCTTTTTGTCTCAATGCTCACAGAAGTGATTTTTCTCCTTTCTCCGTGTTGAGGAGTAGGAGGTATGTCACTGCTACCAGAGATTGCAGAATGAAAAGGAGGTCAGCCAATAGTAATACCAGATGATACAAGCAGCATTTTCTTTCTGTTCTCCATCATCTGTTTTACTTCCTTGCATTTGAGATGTGACAACTATAACTGCCTCCACTTAATTTACTTCTCTTCCTGTTTCTGCCCTATAACATCCTTTTGGACTAGTGACAGCTGGAGAAGCAACCTGTGGTGATTGGAGCTTGGATCTCTTCCCTGCACTGGTAGTGGCATGCATTCCTTAGTTTTGAATTTTTGGAGAACAATCCAGACTGCCATGTATTAAGAAAATTTTGCAACTTGTGGATCAAGCTGCTATTTCTGTTCCTTTATTTTCATCTGAGTTGCCAATCTGCTATAATCCTTTTGATCAAGATCTTCCCGAGAGATGGAGTAAGGTCCAGAACAGTATCTGTTGAAAAAGGCGCTTAGCAGAGACATAAGGCTTCTGTAGACCACCTGGCAAATGCTACTTTCTTATATTTAGTGTACCAGTATCAACAGCAAAGAAACATAAACAAAAAAAAAGGTTTGTTATATAGAGAGCCTGCATAATAGCATTTTAAACAAAACTGTAATAAGTACGGGGTTTAAACTATTCATATATTAAAAAAAAGGTTTCACAAAAAGAAATCAGGATTTATTATTTGAGTTTTATTTATTAAATTGATGTAAGATTTCGAGATAAAGGAAGATAATTTACTTGACTGTAAGTCAAGTTGCCTGACTTGAAGAAGTGGGGAAAAAATGCCAGGAGGACTGCGTGGATTAACAAAGAGCTCCTGGACAAGCTCAATAGCAAAAAGGAGGCCTACAGAGGGTGGAAGCAATGATGGGTTGACTGGATGGAACACAGAGAAACTGTCTGAGTGACCAGGAACCAGGCAAGCTAAAGCCCAGATAGAATTAAATCTGGCTAGGGGCATCAAGGATAACAAGAAAAACTTCTGTAATTACGTCAGGGGTAAAGGCGTACTCCTCTCAGGGAGGAGACAGGAGACCTGGTCACCCAGGATATGGAGAAGGCTGAGGTGCTGAATGACTTTTTTGCCTTGGTCTTCACCAGCAAGGGCTCCAGCCACACCACCCAAGTTGCAGGATGCAAAGGCAGGGTCTATGAGAATGAAGAACTGCCCATTGTAGGAGAAGAACAGGTTCAGGACCATCTGAGGAACTGGGAGGTGCAAAAGTCCATGGGACCAGATGAAATCCATCCACGGGTCCTGAGGAAGCTGGCAGATGAAGTCACCAAGCCACTTTCCATTATATTTGAAAAGTCGTGGCAGTCTGGTGAAGTTCCCGCTGATTGGAAAAGGGGAAACATAACCCCCATTTTCAAAAAGGGAAAAAGGATGACCCAGGGAACTACAGGCCGGTCAGTCACACCTCTGTGCCTGGCAAGATCATGGAGCAGATCCTCCTGGAAACTCTGCTAAGGCACATGGAAAAGAAGGAGGTGATTTGTGACAACCATCATGACTTCACCAAAGGCAAATCATGCCTGACAAATTTGGTGGCCTCCTGTGATGTTGCCACAGCATTGGTAGATAAGGGGAGAACAATGGACATCATCTACCTGGACTTATGCAAAACGATTGACACTGTCCCACATGACATCCTGGTCTCTAAATTGGAAAAGCATGAATTTGATGGATGGACCACTCAATGGATAAGGAACTGGCTAGATGGCCGCACTGAAAGGGTTGCAGTCAATGGCTCAATGTCCACATGGAAACCGGTGACAAGTGGCGTTCCTCAGGGGTCAGTACTGGGACCCATGCTGTTTAACATCTTTATCAGTGACATGGACAGTGAGATTGAGTGCACCCTTAGTAAGTTTGACAAAGACACCAAGCTGTATGGCACGGTCAACACGCTGGAGTGCAGGGATGCCATCCAGGGGGACCTTGACAGGCTTGAGAGGTGGGCCTCTGCGAACCTCATGATGTTTAACCAGGCCAAGTGCAAGGTCCTGCATCTGGGTCATGGCAATCCCAGGCATGAATACAGGTTGGGCGGAGAATGGCTTGAGTGCAGCCCTGAAGAGAAGGACTTGGCGGTGCTGGTGGACGAGAAGCTCAACATGAGCAGGCAATGCTCACTTGCAGCCCAGAAAGCAAACCGCATCCTGGGCTGCATCAAAAGAAGTGTGGCCAGCAGGTAGATGGAGGTGATTCTGCCCCTCTACTCTGCTCTTGTGAGACTCCACTTGGAGTATTGCGTCCAGCTCTGGAGTCCTCAACACAAGAAGGACATGGACCTGTTGGAGTGGGTCCAGCAGAGGGCCATGAAGATGATCAGAGGGCTGGAACACCTATGCTATGAGGACAGTCTGAAAGAGCTGGGGTTGGTCAGCCTGGAGAAGAGAAGGCTCTGAGGAGACCTTATAATGTCCTTCCAGTACCTAAGGGGGGCTACAGGAAGGATGGGGAGGGACTCTTTATCAGGGAGTGTAATGATAGGACGAGGGGTAATGGCTTCAGACTGAAGGAGGGTAGATTTAGATTGGATATCAGGAAGAAGTTCTTTAGTGTGAGGGTGGTGAGGCACTGGAACAGGTTGTCCAGGGAAGCTGTGGATGCCCTTTCCCTGGAAGTGTTCAAGGTCAGGCTGGATGATGCTTTGAGCAGCCTGGTCTAGTGGTTGGTGTCCCTGCCCATGGCAGGGGGGTTGGAACTAGGTGATCTTTAAGGTCCCTTCCAACCGTGATTCTGTGATATATTAATTTAATTCTTCTCAAACTGTATCTTTCATTTTTTAAATTATTTTAACCTTTTTCATATACAGTTTTTTGAGTTTTTTTTTTTACTGTTTGCCCTAAAAATTCTTTATTTTCGTAAAATAGTCTCAGCTTTATGTTTAGGGTTTTTTGTGAGATATTCTGTAATATGGAATTTCCGTAAACCTGTTACATTTACTGTTACAACTCTGCTTTTGAAAGATTGTTTTGTTTTGAGATATCAGTGGGGTTTGTCTTGATAAGAAAAAAACATACTGATGTCAAGCTAGTTTTTGTGGTATTCAATGTAAGGTTTTGTTGTGAATTTTCATAGCGTTTTCCAGGAAGCAACAGTCAGAAGCAGCATTAGGCTATGCTTATCACTATGTGGTCTATGTATACAAACCAGGTAGCTGCAAATGGTTCATTGTATTTTGAATGAACTGATTTGTTCTTAGATGAATATATAAGTCTGCATCCAAGCTAGGCTTCTGTTCCACGCAAATTGTGTCCTGGAGAGTTATTTCCCAGCACTGTAGCACATCAGCTAAACAGAATGGTATCACACATAATTGCTAACTGGGGTTCTTGTTTTTCACTTTACTATGCTAAGAAAATAGTTCTAGGTTGAAAGCTGCAAATAATGAAGAGATGTCATTAGGAATTGTTAGTGTACATCCAAAGTTGTTACACCATTTTAAAAGTGTGCAAAGGAAGTATTAGCATATATCTTTACAAGGATTTTCTTTATTTTAATTAATCTTTCACTCCTTATTTATACACTCTTAGTTAAATTTTTTGGTTCTTTTTTTTTTTTTTCCCCAACCAGGTATAAATATTTTTAAATTTGCAATGTAGACTAGTCAAATGATATAAAATGCATTTTACCTCCTGCATTATTCATGAAAGAGAGCTCAGATTAAAGAAAACACACTCCTTTTTTTTCTTCCAAAAATGAATACTTTGCTCTGGAGATGTAGAAGATTAGAGGCATCTCAGTCATTTTAAGGTTTTGATGCAGTCCATGATATTGGAAGTTTGCATACTGTATTAACAGTTCCGTACCTCTCTTATGTTCAGTATACTTCTCTGTAATTTTGTCAGGTATTAAAATGTTGGGAGCATACTATCACATAATTTGCTTTAAACCACTGTTGAAAATAAAGTTATCTGTGATAGGAAAGTGATGTATCAGTTTACTGAAATACACTGACCTAATAATTCATATTTACTCTAAAATACTTACTTATCATTTTCTTTATCTCTTTCTGCTATGTTTTATTTTCCTTAATGCATATTTTCTGTTGATTGAAGCATTAAAAGATGGGATTTTCTAATGCATATGAGAGGTGGGTACCAAACTCCCGTTGATTTTTACCTGGGACTGGGAGTTTAAAAATGCCATATAGATTAACCCAGTAACTTAAAATCACTGACAAAGTCAATGGTTGAACATGAATTAGAATGAGGATCTCTTCTGTTTGGTTTTGGTGCTCTTTCCATTTTATGTAGTTTTTCCAGTAGTCTAGATCCAATTCCTTTAATGTGATATTCAGATCATCCTCTATGATGGCAATACCTTCAACCATAATGGAAGGCAATTCCTTCTAGGTTTGTGTCATCGTTAGCACATTTCATTAGCTAATCTTGTTTTCTTGCAGCAAAGTGAATAACTACAATTCTTAAAATACCAAATCTGATACTGCAGGAATAATGTTATAAATTCCAT
The DNA here is from genome assembly GCF_963924245.1 of Chroicocephalus ridibundus. Classification (NCBI taxonomy): domain Eukaryota; kingdom Metazoa; phylum Chordata; class Aves; order Charadriiformes; family Laridae; genus Chroicocephalus; species Chroicocephalus ridibundus. Next base: position 54,516,488 of record NC_086316.1, read on the forward strand.
GCATCTTTATAGAGTTCTTTTCAGCTCAGCTTAGCTCGAGGTAGTTCGTTCTGTGTTTTAAAACTCTTGCAATAATCCTAGTTGATTTTTATTTTAACTGTTAACTTACCATTTTATGCATGTTTACGAAAGAAGTGGTATCTCAATACAAATAGTTTAGTTGTATCTTTTTCCCTGTGTCTAAAAATTCAAGTATTTTACTATACAATGTTAAATGAATCTATTACCTTTCTAATGTGTCCTGTTTGCATTTTTCTTCTGTCTTTTTCTATTATTTATTTCAAAGTTCTGCAGTAGTTGGGCTGTACTTATGTGTATACATAGAGCGTGTAAACAGCATGATAATGACATGAAGTATTCTTTCTTATTTGGACTTTCATTAAGAAAAATCTTATATTGGTTTTATTATGTTATAGATAATCAGGCATTCTTGATCTCATTGTCTCTGAATCGGGTCAGTTTGAGGGCCATCAGCCTGTTGCTCTGAGACTTTCTGGCTACGCTGTAGTACACTTAAAGTCTTATGGAGATGATCCAGAGGGTCCTGAGGTAATAGGAGCCAACAGGGAAGCAGCATTGAAATACCGTAAAGTAATTGAGGGGTGTTCCTCTAAGAAGGTGACATGGTCGACAGCCCAACTGAAGTGCCTCCACCAATTCACACAGTGTGGGCAACAAACAGGAGGAGCCAGAAGCCACCATGCTGCTAGAAAGCTACAACCTAGTTAGCGTCACTGAAACTTGGTGGGACAAATCCCATGGCTGTGTAGTGCAGCTATCAATGGCTACAGACTGATCAGAGGGGACAGGCGAGGAAGGAGGGCTGGAGACTTTGCCCTCTATGTCAAGAAATGGACAGAGTGTGAAGAGTCTGAGGAATAGCCATAACCAGGTTGAAAGCCTATGAGTAAGATTAAGAGACTGAGGCAACAAAAGAAACCCCATGATTGGTGTCTACCAAAGGCCACCTGATCAAGGGGAACGTACTGACAAAGCCTTCTTACTCCAGCTACAGGAGGCATTACACTCACAGGCTCTCATCCTGCTGGGGACTTCAACAACCCCAACATCTGCTGGAAAAGTGGCAGAGTGAGCTTTAGGTAATCCAGAAGACTCCTGGAATGCATTGAGGATCATTTCTTAAGCCAGGTAACAGACAGCCCCACCGCAGGGGATGCGATGCTGGACCTGATGGTCATCAACGCAAGTGAGCTAATAGGTGACGTCAAGATTGGAAGCAGCCTGGGCCGCAGTGATTGTGCACTGGTGGAGTTCGCAGTCCTGAGGGAAATGGGTCAGATGAAAAGTAAAGCCAGGACCCTGAATTTTAGGAAAGCAAACTTTCAGCTGTTGAAGGAATTAGTCAATAGGACCCCCTGGGAAACTGCCCTCAGGGGCAAGGGAGCAGAACAGAGCTGGCAGATCTGTAAGGACGCTTTCCATAGAGTGCAAGAGCTCTCAATCCCCAGATGTAAGGAATCCGGAAAGGAAGGCAAGAGACCAGCAAGGCTGAGTCGAGACCTGCTGGTGAAACTAAAGGGCAAGAAGGAAATGCACAGGCAGTGGAAGCAGGGACAGGTATCCTGGGAAGAGTACAGGGACACTGCCCAGTTGTGTAAGGGTGGGGTCAGGAAGGCCAAGGTGTGGTTGGAGATGAACTTGTCAAGGGATAAAAAGAATTAGAAGGGCTTCTACTGGTATGTCAGCCAGAAAAGGAAGGTCAAAGAAAGTGTACCACCCCTGTCAAGCAAGACTGGCAAACTGGTAAAAATGGACAAGGAGAAGGCTGAGGTACTCAACAACTTTTTTGCCTTAGTCTTCACTGGAAACCTCTTTTCCCACACCTCTTCAGTGGATGGACCACAAGGCAGGGACTGGGGAAGCGAAGTCCCTCGCAGTGTAAGAGAAGATCATGTTTGTGATTACCTGAGTATCTGAACATATATAAGTCAAGGGATCTAGTGAGATGCATTCCACAGTCCTGCCTGAGAGAATTGGCTGATATAGTTGCCAAGCCACTCTCCATGATATTTGAGAAGTCAGGGCAGTCAAGTGAAGTCCCCGGTGACTGGAAACACAGAAATGTTGCACCCATTTTTAAAAAGGGTAGAAAGGAGGACCCTGGGAACTACCAACCTGTCAGCCTCACTTCTGTGCCTGGGAAGGTCATGGAACAGATTCTCCTAGAAACTATGCTAAGGCACGTGGAGGACAGGGAGGTGATTCAAGACAGCCAGCATGGCTTCACCAGGATCAAGTCCTGCCTGACCAACCTAGTTGCCTTCTGTGATGGAGTGATTACATCAGTGGACAATGGAAGAGATATGGATGTCATCTATCTGGACTTCTGCAATGCTTTTGACACGATCCCCACAACATCCTTCTATCTAATCTGGGGAGATATGAATTTGATGTGTGGACTGTTCCGTAGAGGAGGAATTGGTTGCATGGAGATTAGTGAACAAGTGATGTCCCTCATGGGTCCATATTGGGACCAGTACTGTTAAATATCTTCATCAATGACAGAGGCAGTGCGGTTGAGCGCACTTTCAGGAATTTAGCGGGCGACACGAGGCTGAATGGTACAGTTGACACGCCTGAGGGATGGGATGCCATACAGAGCAACCTGGGCAGTCTTGAGAAGTGAGCCCATGTGAATCTCATGAGATTCAACAAGGCCAAGTGCAGGGTCCTGCAACTTGGTCAGGGCAACCCCTGGTATCCATACAGACTGGGGGATGAAGGGATGGAGGGCAGCGCTGCCAAGAAGGACTTGCAGGACTTTCATCCACACTGGTGGATGAAAAGCTGGACATGAGCCAACACTGTGCGCTCACAGCCCAGAAAGCCAACTCTAGTCTGGGCTGCATCAAAAGAAGCGTGGCCAGCAGGTCGGGGGAGGCGATTCTTCCTTTCTAGTCTGCTCTGGTGAGACCCCATCTGGAGTACTGTGTCCATCTCTGGAGCCACAGTGATCCTGAGAAACCTAAAATGTCACTACTCAAATTGGCACTTGAAGCTTATGTCAAAACATAAGTAGACCAGGTGATCATAGGTTTTGGGTCTAAAACACTTGTTGGGTGACCCCAAGCTATACTGAGTGCTTGAAATGGCAGCAAAAAGTTGGGAATTTCAAAGCAGGTAAAAAAACTTGACATTTTGAGAGCTAGCTGATGATTTTGCTATAAAATTCGAGTTTACAGACACTTTGTAGATGCTTTGTCTAGGCATCGAAAATCTCTTGGGTTATGTTGAAGAGATAAGCATTTATTATCCTTTTAATTTCCTATGACTTTTTTCATTTTCAAAGAGTCATGGAATCATAATATCTTAGAATGGTTTGGGTTGGAAGGCATCTTTAAAGATCATCTAGTCCTACCCCCTGCCATGGGCAGGGACCTCTTTCACTAGATCAGGTTGCTCAAATAGTTGTCCAACCTGACCTTGCACACTTCCAATGATGCGGCATCCACAGCTTCTCTAGGAAACCTGTTCCAGTGCCTCACAACCCTCATAATGAAGAATTTCTTCTTTATGTCAATAGTAAATCTACCATCTTTCCATTTAAAACCATTACCCCTTATCCTGTCACTAAAGGCCTTGGTAAAAAATATCTCTCAATCTTTTTCATAAGCCCCCTTTAAGTATTGAAAGGCTGCAGTAAGGTCTTACCAAAGCCTTCTCTTCTCCCGGCTGAAAAACCATAATTCTGTTAGCCTTTCTTCATAGGAGATGTGTTCCAGACCTTCATGATTCTCCTCTGGACCCATTCTAACAGGTCCATACCTTTCTTGTACTGTGAACTCCAGGGCTGGATGCAATATTCCAGGTGGGGTGTGACTAGAGTGGGGTAGAGGGGAAGACTCACCTCTCTTGACCTGCTGGCCACGCTTCTTTTTTTGCAGCCCAGGATGTGATTGGCTTTCTGGTCTGCAAGTGCACATTGCTGGGTCATGTCTAATTTTTTGTCCACCAGTATGCACAAGTCTTCTCCTCAGGGGTGCTTTCGATCCATTCATCCCCCAGTCTATATTGATACTCTTGATTGTCCTGACCCAAGTGCAGGACCTTGCACTTGTCCTTGTTGAACTTCATGGAGTTCACATGGGCCCACTTCTCAAGCCTGTCAAGGCCCCTCTGGATGGCATCTCTTCTGCCTAGTGTATCAACTACGCCACTCAGATTGGTGTCATCTACATGCCTGCTGGGGGTTCACACAATCTCACTACCTATGTCATTAATAAAGATACTAAGTAGTACTGGTCCCAGTAAGGACCCTTGAGAGACACCAGTCATTACTGGCTCCACTTGGTGTTCATTGAGTATAACTCTCTGGATGCGGCTATCCAGCCAGTTCCTTGTGTATCTATTAGTCCATCTGTCAAACCCCTATCTCTCCAATTTCATGGCAAGATATTGTGTGGGACTGTATCAAAAGCCTTGCAGAAGTCTATGTAGATGACAAAACTTGCCTTCCCATGTCCACTGATGCAATTTCTCCATCATAGAAGGTCACCAAATTAGTCTGGCAGCATTCGTCCTTGGTCAAGTCATGTTGGCCGTCTCCAATCACCTCCCTGCCTTCCATATCGTAGAACATAGAATCTCTTGGGTTGGAAGGGACCTTTAAAGGTCATCTAGTCCAACACCCCTACAGTAGGCAGGGCCATCTTCAACTAGATCAGATTGCTCAGAGCCTCATCAAGCCTGACCTTGAATGCCTCCAGGGATGGGACCTCCACCACCTCTCTGGGCAACCTGTTCCAGTGTCTCACCACCCTCGTTGTAAAGAACTTCTTCCCAATGTCTAATCTAAACCTACCCTGCTCTAGTTTAAAACCATTGCCCCTTGCCCTATTGCTACATGCCCTTGCAAACGGTCCCTCCTCAGCTTTCTTACAGGCCCCCTTCAGGTACTGGAAGGCTGCTATAAGGTCTTCCCGGAGCCTTCTCTTCTCCGGGCTGAACAACCCCAACTCTCTCAGCCTGTCTTCATAGCATAGGTGCTCCAGCCCTCTGATCATCCATCTGCTGGCCTCATATGTTTTGATATGTTTTCCAGGAGATTCTGTTCCATGATCTTACTGGACATGGAGGTAAGGCTGGTCAGTAGTGCCCAGAATCCTCCTTTTTACTGTTTTTACAAATAGGCATGATGTGTCCCTTTTTGCAATCACCGTGGACTTCACCTGACTGCCACAGCTTTTCAAATATGATGTAGAGTGCCATGGTAACTATGTCAGCCAGTTCCCTCAGGACCCTGGGATGGATTTCACTAGGTCGCATGGGTTGCTCAATGCTTCTAATGTGAATTTTTTTCTCTATGATTTTCTTTATTCTAGCTTCTAGCATTCAGGCCTGTTTCAATTGCCGTGAATAAAACTATCTTTTTACAATCAGCTTTGATTTTCCTTGTAAAACAATACACATTATTGTTTTTTTTCAAATTAAAGATTTAAACATTTCCTTAAGAAATTCTTTGTTCTTTCAAAGACCTCACAATGAAAGGACATGTACAATCACAGCTTCTTTGTCTACTCTTCATTACTCTCCATTTCTTTTATTTCAGACAACAATAGATTTTTTTAACTTATGTATAACTTGACCTCCTTTTTCATTATTTACAATTTCGCTCAGTCTAAATTGACATTAAAATGTGCAGGTATATGCTTTCCTATGTGTATATGTAATTTTTAATTTCAGTCTTCACTGAAGTGCATCTTCCCATTTATAAAGCATAGTAACTATTTAATGTTTTACAATTAGAAAAATCAGTTGAGGCCCAAAAAAGTAAGGAAAATCACAAAGGAATTTTTGCCCATTCTTAAATTTTTAATAAAAAGAGGCCTTTAATAATTTTTTTATCTTGGGTGAAATCTGGAGCCACTTGTAGTGCAAAGAAAGTCAAGTATTGCAGCTCTGTTTTTTTCTTTCTCTCTTGTGTTGTTGTGCATGTTTGTTTTGCTTTTTTTTTTTTTCAAATTTCTTTTAATTCTGATTACTGCATGAGCCTATTCTTAAGAGTAGTAGATGTTCTTGGGATCTAGTCAGATTAGCATTTGCAAAGTGTATGTATGTTTTTTACTGAACATTTGTTTGTACTTCTTTCATACAGTCTAAAATGTCTTCTCACATTTAATATCCATTTCCTTCATATGAAAAATGATCAGGAAATTATTTATATTGGCTGACAGAATATTATGTGTTATTTAGACTTACTTGCACTTTGGTCTTCAAATTCAAGAATGGTAAGTTCTTACCCTTCATGTATTGTAGGAAGCACGGCAATCTCTTTAAACAGTAGTCTTGATTTTATATTAAAACAATGTCTCTGTGACTTCCTCTTCTGATTTATTCTTTAGAAAGAGATAATTAAAGCTGACCTTCAAAAAATTTTTAATCTTAAGGGTTTTGTCTTTGTGTTCTCTACTGTTTTTGTAATGAATAAAGGTGATTCAGTTATTTTGGGGAAAGGATTCTGAAAGAGTTTTTGTATAAATTCTGTTAGTAAGATACGTCAAATATTTTTGAGAAGCAAAGATCTGGGAAGCACTTTGTGTCATGTTATTTGAAATGTTTAATTATAATAATTCTCATCCCACTTAATTTAAACATTTTTCAAAATTCTTTAAAACACAAAATATTTACCATTCTTTTTTAAAATTCTAAATCACAGGGAAAACTATTATTCATGTAAATGTTGTGGAATATTTGGGCAAATTGATTTATTTTTTTTCCAAATGGGATTTTAGAAATCTGCTCCTCCTCTTTTGCCTCTTTGTGTGTGTATGTGTGTGTGTTTCACCTTCTGAATAAAATTTTGCATTTAGCACACAGAAAAATGTGCAGAGCTTAAACCAGTCTCTGATTAGCACAAATGAGACTTTATGACAGCTTCCCGATCCTTCTGTCTTGCTTCAAGTTCATTACTACTAGGTATTCAGAGAAGAGTTCCTAGAATAGAAGTTTAAATATTACTTAACACTTCTAGTTCTTGAAGAGAAATTAAAAAAGGTCTTGAACAAAATATCCCAATAAACAACTCCATGCTTATGTTGTCCAAGTAAGAATTCCAGTTTCCTTATTTTGATGTTTGTAATGTCACTGTTCTGGTAGTATTTCAGTTACTACTGAGTCTTTTCAAGTAAAATCCACCATGCAACACTTGTTACCTCTTTATCATACGTATCTTACTCCTTCTTTCTACATTGTTAAAAAAAAACCAAAACCAAAACCAAAACATTCAGGAGCACTTTTCCTTTGTATTTGAAAGGCCTGTTTACACAAGTTTTGAAGTTTTTGTCCAGATGATTTTGTGGAGAGCTTCTTGATATTCAAAAGCTTCAAAGCCTTTCAGTATGTCTCTGTCAAGGAGTGTGTAGGAGGATGCAGGTTATCAGGCTTATTAAAAGGATTTTTAATGTATACACTTTCTGTTTACATATCGTTAGAAGAATCTTCTTTTTCACCTTCTACTCATTCCATGTATTTTGTATGTCTTTCTTTTATCTTCACAACTCTAGAAATGTTTTGCATTTTAAGTTTCAGGTATAGGTATAACTTTTGAGTGTTCAGGCTGGTGTCTTGCAAAGTGCTGCAGCAAAGTCTTGAGGAGTAGCTACTCCTAAAGCTTTACTTACAGTATACAGAGTTTTTTTTCTCATTCAGCAACATGTACTTCTGTTGTTAAAAAAGTTGGTATTATGGCAGTCTTAACGTATGCAGATTAATTGTCCACAGAGTACAGAAAAATTCTCTGAATGAAACCCATCATTGTGAATGGTTTGAAGGAAGTTATCATTCATAAGGGCTGTTTAGCATAAATGCGGTTCCTAACCCTTGTATCAAAACACAGTGTATATATTAAGTATGGTTTAAAATGTTGACTTATGATGAAAATGTTGCATGTCTATCCTGTAGGACAGATTTTTGTTTTAGTTTGTTTCCCTGTGTTGGTAGCCCTTTTCTTTTTGCTGTGGGTATGATTATGCTTTACCTGAGTCTTTGGCAACTTTGTATGAAGGCTTATTTTCTTTTCACATTTCATATTGCTTTAGAGGAATGAAAAGTTGTATCTAGCTCCAAATAATTTTGTTTATGTCCCTGTGATTTTGGATAAGGATTTAGAAGTGACAAGGATGTCTTTCTGCCTCTGGGTGGTGAACAAGTGTTAATTCTGGGTCAGTGGTTGGAGAAGTTTTTCTCAATTTTTTATTCAACTTGGCAATGATGGAAGCTAGACTTTGCTGATGGTATTCCTGCACTAGAAATTTAAAAGAAAACTAGCTTGACTGTTTTATATGAATGCCTAAACACAAATTAGCCCCTTTTCCACATAGGAAAGATGTGAAATGTTCCTCAGCAATTACTTTTGCAATGCTCTCTTTTGACTATCCTGACAGATTTCTACTTTAAGCAGAGAGGTGACTGGCTAAACATTTATTTCAGATGTCCAGCTCCTTTGATCATGTGCTTTATAAATTAAACAAAACTACTTTTTGGAAGATCTTTTTTAGATAAACCTGAGAAAAATTGCCTAAAACAATTATGAAAATTCTAGTCAGAGTCATAGGGAGCATTGGGATCATTGTGAATTTTATTTGCAATAAAATTGCTGGGCTGCGTGGCAGTGAGGGTAAGTGCTTCCATGATGAGAGAGAAACATTTTATGACTGGTAAAACCATATCAATGTTTTACGGTATCAGTCTCACTGTAAATATGCTTTCATGCATCTGAAATCGGTCACTTATGTAGTTTTGTTAGTGTTCTGTAGACGCAACAAAGAGAGGAGCAACAGACTTGAAATTTGAATTGTAGTATTCATTGCGCAGTTTTCATGTTTCTATTCACGCGTTTGCCTACAATAAGCCATTTTCTTCCAGAACTGAAGTGGTGTCTCACATATTTGAGGAAAGATCGTGGCATTAAATGAAAGGGGATATGTATATGCAGCCAAGGATGGATGGATCAGTTGTTCTGACTGTATGCATCCATCACCATCCAACTTCAGCATATGAGAGGGATCTTACAGTGACTACAGGCCAGCTAGTGCCCAGTGCCTTAAGTACTGGGCAGATGCTTGAGGTCCTAAATGGCTTTTGTCTGGGCTCTTACACTCCAAAGCACCTGCTTATGAAGTTTCATAGCCTTTCTTAACTAATTTTATCACCATTTTTTCTTTGGACAGCTACCAAGGAGAGCTCTGTATCTAGCTGTGTTGTTTTTTCCCCCGAAGGCATCACACATCCTTATTGAAGTCACTTATATTGTCACACTGACTTCTCGACTCCAGTAGTGTTGCTCTGCAATAGGTAGCATCTTTTGGTGGGACATAGGAAGGGCACGTACTTGTAGAGAGCAGTTATTGTTTGCTAGGAAGTGGAAGGTAAAGCTTTGGGCAATATAAGAGGGGTAGTGAGGGAAGGTCCTGCTCTCATGAATACTCAAGTGAATGTATATGATCAACTGCAGACTGCCATCCTTTCAAGATGCCACATGAGAAAATTACTGTAATTCTAGCAGAATGGTCACTAGTAACACTATATCATCTGTGCCCAGACACTGTATGTGAATAATGGAAGTTCTCACACAGAAATCTTTATTGTAATTAATTAAGGGTCAATGAAGTTCTTAGTTTTTCATATTCAATTGGAACCTGGGAGGAACTATCAGGAAAAGCTGTTGCATAATTATATTTTTTTTCTTTGCAGTACAGGCTGGATTAGGAACTGAACTCTTTCAGAAACATTCTTTCTAGTTCTGTTCTTTAGACATGGCAAAGTTGGGAAACGCAAGCTATTGGTGAAGGGTTTAGGAATATCTTTTTGCTGTTTCTAGGATCTGGATGGACTACTTGATAGCTTTTTGATACATGTCAGAGAGTCAGGGGTTCCATCTGCACATCTATGAAGATGACTGGCAACCAAAATTTACCTGACTTAGAGATATGTTAATATATTCTGGAAACTGAACTTTTTCCCCCTCTCTATTAGTTTTTTCTTTTTTTTTTTAACTGTTTTAACCCCTCCTGACTTTTCTGTAAGCCACCCATTTTGCTATTTATTTAGGTGCATGCTTGAGATTTCTCAGTGGCAAGATAGGTGATGATTACCACTGCTTGGTACATCTGTCTGTTCTTCACAGGGTCCAAGGTTGGAACGGGTTCAGTAAAAAAGCCCTTCCTTTTAGTGAAGACTAAGGCTTGTCTGGTAAGGTTTTGTCTGAAATCTGAACAGGAAATAAGTGACTGGAGAGTCATCCATCACTTTTTTTTTTTTTTTTTTAATCACCTTCATAACATGAGCAGAAAGCTATGGTTTTTTGGGGTGTATTGGTAAGTCTAGTGAGCTTTCCAATGGATAGTGTGGAGTGTGGTGAGATGATCAACTTGACAGCACTTGGAGTTACAGGATGGGGAAGCCTAATGAGCCTTGAGCGTCAGCAGGAAATCTTGGAGTGTTAGACAGTAGAACTTGAGTGATGGGAGACGAGATAAGATTGCCCTCTTGTTGCCCAGCAGAGCCCATAAATGAATCACAGGACTGAGCCACAGTGTGTCTGGGCCAACAGACTGTCTCTGTATTGCTAACACTAACAGTGCCTTCAGAATGAATTAACGTGTGGAGCTCTGTAGGAAGTAGAGTGAATTTTTATTGGATGGTGTACCGAAAGGGCACAAAAATAATACTTTTTCAGGGTCCCATGGTGGATTTACATGTTGGAATTACATTTAAAATACCAGCATCCCCAAAACAGCTCTCATGTGCTATTTAAAAAGTGATTGCTATGTAGGCTATATATTTGAAGGGGAACATGAAGCTTCATTATTCTTTTGATGAAACTGACTGTGGGTAAATGTATAAACTAGACACGTTTTATCACCATATCGATTACATTATGCATTAGTTGAAAGTTGATGTGAGACTGTAGATAATTAAAAGCCTGTTTCCTGTTGCTAGGTGAAATCGTGTCTGCTTGCATTATCTTCCATTTTTACTGGTTGTGGTGTTATATTTGCAGGTGATAATGAAGGCAGAGTCATGTAAAACAAAAATTCTGACCAGAATAGTAACATCTTGGTTTAGGCATTGAGCCACTTTACTGATACTTCACATATGTGTATGTGAATTGTTTTACTTATTTGAACGCAAGGTTGAGTCACCTTCCATGAGTAGTCCTGTTGTTAGCTACATAGCAAGGAAAACTCACTAACAATCAAATAAATTCTTTTTCTTTTTAATTACTATACATACATATATATATTTCTGTTAGATCAGGTACTTTTTGCACCTTTACTTCTTTAAATAGGTGAGTCATTTTATTGAGAAGAGCTGATGGTTTCGACTTGTGTATATTCTTCGGTGTGTGTATGAGACAGAGAAAAAAAAAGGGGGAATGAGCACCTGAAGACACGTTTAGTTGCATGTAGGTTTGCATATAAATGTTGAGGGTTTTGTGGGGAGAGGCTTATTTATTATTTTGCAAGCTCCACTTGCAAATTTCTTAGCTTTTTTTTTTTAATAAGCAGCCTGACAAGCACATATAGAATTTAAGGAAATAAAGCATTTTGTGACTTTTAACTACAGAAACTAGCGGCTTTTCTATCAGAAGGTACATCAGAATTTACCAAGGCCCATTGAGTCATGCATGGCAATAGTGAAGTTTAATTGTAAAATGAAGATAAGTATTGTTGGTAAAATCATAAAATACTGTTTAACTAAGTGTGTAACCTGTCACTGTTGACCACCAGTTCAAGAGAGCAATTATTTTTAATAGATATCTTTCAAAAAATGACATAGTGTATGGAATTATGCAATATTTTTACATATTGGAATTTAAAACTGAAACTTTGCAAGGGTTTGTACTGTGTTATTAAGCTCTCTTTAATGCATAATTACTGTTGTACTTCTCGAATTTTGAGCGGTCTGTGATATTCTTAACAGAACCACAGCTAAATCATACCAACTGTGGACAGTGATTAATGCAGTGAGCAAGGAAAGCACAGCATGCATGAAAAGAGAGCATACCAAGGACAAAGGCAGACACAACGACGATGGTAATGAAGCTGGATTCCCATAAGGGGTAGCATCATAATGTTACTTTTTCTCTTTTCTTTCTTTTTTTTTTTTTTTTAAATTGGTATTGGCATGACTGTTTAATTTTCAAGATTATGTTTATTTATTCTCAGTTGGGTCAACTAGCTTATTTGAAAAGGCAGTGCATTTCATACCAGCCAAAGCTCTAGATGTAACAGTAGGTTCCTGCTTTTAAAGCAATGCGTATATTTGCATTTACTGACATGCAGTATTTCATACACAGTATTGCTTCTACTGGGATTAGGAACTCTCCATTAAAATCACATTTTTGATTGTATCTTTTTATTATTTTGAATTCTAATGGGGTGTTAAATTTGTCCCATCCTTACTTGATCCAGAATGTTTTAAAGTAAAATACAAATCACGTAAGTGTTACGTTCAGAAAAACATTAATGCTTGATCACAGAAGTGGTGAAAGTTCATTGCTGTTATCAGGCAGTAATAAAATACTGTTATCGTGAATCAGCATGAGTTAACATTTTCACAGCAATTGTGTTATTCTACTTAAAATAATGAGAGTATATGTTTTATGAATAGAAATTACAGCTGTGCATACTCACAGCAGAAATGTACAGTAGCAAGAAGTCACTGAGTGTTTCCGTTTGAATAATCATCCTCACTCTGCCTCACTTATTTTGAGGAAATTTATTATAAATTGCTGTCTGTTCTATCCATGGGTGGAAAATGTGAAAATGAAAAAAAAAAACAACAAAACCCACCACCACCAAAACCCAATAGTGATAGGAATGGGTAGAATCAGGACATCCTACAGGAAATAAATTCTGAAGACACAGCATTAAGATGTTGCACCAAATTAAGGTAGTCACTGTGTTTTTAGTTGAACCACAATTAATTTAATTGGATTGGAATTTGAAAAACCTAAAAAAATATTTGGCACAGTAAGCATATTTCTTCTTCTGAAGCTAAATCAAGCTTGACTTTCTTACTATATTTTGTCATAAATCAAATTTACTTGCTAGTGATAAGATGCACTGTTGAACACTGTGTTGGAGTCTTTATAAATCCTGCGTGAACCTTCACGTTATACACAGTTGTATTCACTATGAGAAAACTTGCACAGCTGCAAACAGTGGTTAGTATGTAGAATATTCATATTCTTTAATGTTTAAAATTTGATGATACATGGACACACGATTTCATTGTGGTAGTACCCACACCAAATCTTATCTTTGGAAAGGAAATTGTTTCTATTTTCATTTCAATTCATATGAGCTTATATCAAACTTCACAAAGTAATTTTTGTTTAAGACCATTAAGGACTAGTATTTTGTTCCTGAAACCTACCACCATAGAAGATTAATTTTGTCTGTGTGGTCTTTATCATATCATGGCCACTGCTACTGCCATTGTATTATGGTGGGTTTAATAATCCTTCTGACTGAAATGCAATGTTTCAAACTTACATTATTTCAGTACCTCAATAAGGTGTTCTGCAAAAATTGGTTCTTGTTGCATTTTAGGCCTTCACCTCTGTTTGTATAGGTGTCAGAAATGGCTAATGAGGACAGTTGGTGCCTTCACAGAAATAAATTACATTAAAGGACATACTAAAATGATCCACCGATTTTATACAGGTAACTGTCAGTATCTTTGAGACATTTGTAATATTCATTTCCTGCTTATGTGGCTGGATTAGAATTTATCATCTAGAGAAAGGACACACTGTCATTTTCTGTGCATACCAGTGGTTGTCTAGCTCAATGCATCTCAGATTAGTTATTCTCTGTCTTTATTTTATAATGCTGATATGCATATATGGGAGTGTCTATAGATGCATTGTAAATGGAACATAAATTTCAAAACTTTGTAAGTTAACTCTATTTCACTTGCAAAGTTGCCTCATCTGTGGGTTGTTTTTTTTTTTTCATTAGATCCTAACAAATTTCCAAAGTGCATAAATGTGCACAATGACCAACACTTGGGAAAAAAGAATTTTTCTTGTATCTGCTTCAACTAGGCACTTACATATCTTCAGTGAGAATTATTTGGGTTTATAATAGGTGGTAGTACCAGTGGAGTTTATGATGAGGGATAATGGTGAATTTAAAGCACAAATAAAGTTAAACAGCATTGCATCCCTTCAAAGCAGAAACATGCCGCTATGTAAAATTTGGTTTGTAATAGATCTGCACTGTAGAAATAAAATGGGAAACAAAATAGGAAACAACACAGTGGTGTATATTTTGAACTAGGTTTTGTTCTTCTTCAAGTGGGTAGTATTTTCTCATCTCTAAATGTACTGCCATTTTAAAGTGGCCCAAGGGAGCCAAACCTTTTATGTGTTTTAACAAGCTAAGTGCCATTATAAAAGAACTATTAATGGATTTATTCTAATTCTAATTGGATATTAAGAAATATTGACTCTAAATCACAGCTAGCTTTTAGCTTATAGGCTTATTACAGGTTTGGTTTCACAATTAGAGGAGTGGAGTAGAGTTTAACCTCACAACGGTGTTTGTAGGATCTACATTTCTGCTAATTTCTGCGTAGCATTTCATTACTGTTTTGAAATGCACGGGCTTAACTTTGAAACATACAGCAGACTGTCATTCTCCTGTGAAGCAATGAGTTCTGCAGCTCTGAGTGAGTGCAGATGTGTGCCAACACAGGCATAACTGAAGACAGAGCATGGCTTCATGTCTTAGTATCATGTTTAACAGGTAATTTTCAGCCCTGTTGATAATCGTGGTGATTTTGTACAGAATTTATATAAGTAGATGAAGTATATTTTACTTAACCACTAAATCCTGAGGCTAGATTGTGGTGGTATTACTAATGTTGAATAGCATTGTATGTAGAGAGTCTCACTGCAATTAGTGGACCTACGTAAATAAAAAGGTACTGATTTGACAGAGTAGGGTGTTCAGAGTTTAGACCCTTATGCATATTTGCATTGCTAATGCTTATGTGAATGTTTTCTGTCAAAAACATGTATTTTGCATGACTCTTACATTTATTTATTTTTGCAGCAGTTACTGGAAAATATGTTAAAAATTCTGGGTAGTGCCATGTAGTACTCATATTCCAGCGTGTATCAGCTTCTGCTGCTCTTGTGTTAAAAAAAAATGCTTAAATATCCATGCTTTTTTGATTTGTGAATATGACACATATGAACATTTGTTCAAGCAGGTATTCTTGTTAAGATACAACCATACAGGGACTGACAGAAAAAGAAAACAGTTAGTGTGCCACCCATATTAAATAGGGCTAGTGGTTTTATGATTCATTATCACTACTTATAAGGGAGATGGTTTCTGTCTCTTCATTTGATGGGAGTTGATGTGGAAGACAGAAGTATTGGACTTCCCTGTGGATTATTTTAGGAGTTATGTTCAAAAAATTGTGTATATTATTACCACTTCACAGCTTTTAAAAACTAAAAATTATTAAAATCCAGGAAACAAAAGACTGGTGTGCATAAGGCTTTCATTAATATTTTTCACATTCTGTGAAAATTATTTTCTTATATTTCTTAAAAAATAATAATTTGAATATAGGCCTTTTTTTAAATTAACTGAATTGGAAGAGAATTATGCCAACTTGCATCTTCTTTTTTAAAAAAAATAAATTCTATTATCTTCTACATGACAAACTCAAGCAGTGTAAACTGCGATCTGTTAAATTTCCTTGGTAGTCAAAGAAATTGTATTTTAATTCTTAATTTAGGGATCTAGATAATAAACTTTGAAAGAAATGTTTTCCATCAATAACAGACTCCCTAGTATAACACAATACTGCACCTGCGGAACAACATTTTAGTAAGGTTTGTTTCTTTGATTTTTTTAAAAAGTTATATTTTGAGTCTGTAATAAGAATACACTTTCGGTAGGACTTTCTGGAAAGCGTTTTAGTCAATATTATTGTAAAGAATTAAACTGAAACCAAAAGATCAGGTTATAAAACTTTCAGGAAGATGTCCTGCAAAGGACAAAAAAAAAAAAAATTAAAACTAAATGTCTCTGAAATTTAGATTTCTGGAGTTGAAATATCCAGACAATGCTGAAGACCCATATGTAATGCTAAATCCTTTTTTGGGAATTAGTGTGCAACTCAGATTAGTTTTCACTCTAACTATGGCTTTGGTGACAGATGATGAAAAGTTTAATGAAAAGTCAATTACATAAACTACTTGAATCTCATGGAACTTAATTATAGGGTCCACATCATAATACAATTATTTTTCAAGCCTCATTGAGAGAACCTCACTGAAATCAGAAGTAGCTTCATAACAAAGAGACTGCAAATAACTTCATGACGAAAGGCTTTAAAGGTTTCTATAATGTTACATTTACTAGCGGTGTGAAATTACAAAAACTGAAATGAGAGAGAGAGAAGACACACTAAAAATTCATTTGCTTCAGAGACTGCAACAAGGGAGTGATTCAGCTGAAAGCAGTTGAAGGCCTGGCTAGAAGTATGAAACACTTTACTTTCTATATGTATGCAAAGTTTTTCTTGGAGCTTCTTTAAAGGCTGTACCAGCTTGTTAGAAGGAGAGTTATTTCAAATACTGTTTAATTTGCCTGTACATTATTATTATTGATACTAATTTGTTAGGAACTGAATTAGGCTGAGATCATTTCTAGTGTCTGTAGCTGATTGTGCTTAATACAAATTATGCTAGGTTTAGCTTTTTTGGAAACAAATTCCTCCCATGTGGAAAAAAGAGGTGACATAAGTCTGAAAAGTTTAATTGAGAATTTATGAATGGGTTGCTCTTCCATCAGCTGAAAAATACAAAGGCTAAAAATTACTATGTTTTGCAAGTTACCTCCTAAGCTTCATTTTAAGGAGTAACTACTAGTAGAATTAGTAGAAAAGTGTTTTCTAATTGCCTGTGCTCGCAGTTACAAGATGTAAATGTGTAATGCCTTAATGGAGAGTTTATTACACCTTAGCCATTGCTTCAGTTTTATACTGAAGTAATGATCAAGACATCTGTGAAAACATGTTTTTAACTTCTTTTGAAGATAAAAAAAAACAAACGTGGCTATGTGTTGCAAAGCGTTGCCTTCCACTGTTGAGGAAGTGTCAGCCTGGTCCTTCTTGATTCTTTCTGATCATGTCACATATCCTTGTGTAGTGGAAGTAAGAACATGTGAAATGGCACGTTACTGAGAAGCCAACTAATACAGGATACACCTGGACAAGACTTCTGTATCGGACTTCTACCCTTTACTTTAAATTATGAATAGGTATCAAAGATCTATCATCTTGCTCATTTTATTTTGTAGCATGAAGTTTGTACTTAGGCTTTTGCTGGAGCCAAACAGGAAAATGTTGCATGCTGTGCAGACAGCAAAGGCATGCAGGCTGTTGGCCATACAGCAGTTGAAGCTTAAAATAAATAATTCAGCACAGTATTTTATTTTTATTTAAGAGATGGAACTATTTGACTCAGACTTATTTAAAAAATGAAAGACAACAGGCTTTCATTGTCCGCTGTGAATGTGAATGAGAAGGATGTCTATTACTGTTGTCTTGCATCATTTTCTAAGGTACAATAGTAAACTGGAGTAGGTGTTGAAATAATCTCCATTAAACACCATCCTACTATTGTATTAATTGTAAAGAAGAAGGAGGGAGCTTGTCACCTGTAACTTCATCTGATGCATTCTCACCACTACAGCTTAAAGTTTGTGCGATATGAGTAGATAAGAATATAACAATTGAGAAACAAAATATGTGGTGAAGAGACAGTTTGCCTGGCTTGACTAGCTAGTCGCATAACTGATATCCCTGTTGCATATAGTGTCAAAGATACAAAGGATACTGGAAATTTTCCTTTATGCATATTTAGTTATGTCATAGAATTAAGTAGAGATGAATTATTGCTTTGAAACAATAGAAGGAAAAAGGTGATATTTACAAAAAAAAAGAGGTTTAAATGTCAGTTTATGGACATGATTATTCCAGCAAGTGTATTTTTGGATACTACAATATAAGGTCAGAACTGCTAACAGTGGAATGGATTTGGCGATAGATTGTTGATCAAATAGTTTCAAAATGAAACCAGTTTTAATTACAGTTTCATGTTAAAAGAAAAATATGGCCCTAAAGGAATAGATTAGAATTGTGGAAAGGTGGAAGGACTAGTTAACAGCAACATATGGGAGTGGGAAGAAGATGACAGCAGAATGTACATTGTTTAGAAACAGGACAAAAAGAGAAGAAAGACCTAGGGATGTTCTGTGATAGTAGAAAATTGTATGCCACAGGAAAGGGCCTAGACAGGAGTGCGGTAGGGTACAAGGCAGAAACTGAAGCTAAAATTGTCTATAGATCATGCATAAGTGCCAAAAGAAAGAGTTGGATTCGGCTTTGGAGATTGGACTGAGTTCAGGACTATTAAAGAGACACAGCCTTAGTAGAGATAGTAAGGTAAGAACAGAAGCTGGAGGAGGAGGAACCAAAGGGAAGAAGAATGGTAAAAACTATTCTGCACAGCTTGAAAATTAATCCAAGTTTCGTGGGATCAAGGTTTCCTTTTTTTTATAATAAGTAGCCTCTAACCCAGTGGAAGAATGGTTTGCTGTCTTCTGTTGTCAGACAGACGTACCAATTTAAGTAACTACAAAGATGCATTATGCTGCTAGTGCTTCTGCTCATCAGCAAAAGTGTGTGGATGACTTAGAATGAGTAGAAATATGTATTATACTGTAGCATTCCTTTTTTTATAGAAAAAAAAGCCCCAAAATTTGTGAAGATTTCTATAATTGCACTTACTGGAAAATGCTAGAATCAAAGGTATTTTTGTAACTTTCTAATTTCCTTATATGCATGCACGATAATGTAATTATACTTTTTTTCCCCTGGCAGTCTGCCAGGCTTCAGGCCTTTTTGTATCCCAGGCTCTTTTGTATGAGCCCTTTGCATCTTCCATTCTTCATGGAACTTGTACAGTGAACAAATCAGGGTGTTGCAGAAAGTGAAATCTTGGGAAGCTCTTGAAAGATGCCGGTGCTCTAGAAATTGGAGACACTGGGTAGGATGTTAAGCAGACAGAAAGTGGTCACTAATTGACCACATATTTGTCACATTTGGGAGCCTTTTTGAAATGTGAAAGATCTCCATGAACAAGGTTAATTTTTGCCACTAAACTTTGACCGCAGCTTAAATAAATATTTTATAGTAGCCACATGATATGTTATAGGCTGTTCAGGGGTGAAGGAGGTCAATGACAGTCAGAGAAGGCTCTGGGGAGACCTTATACCAGCCTTTCAGTACTTAAAGGGGGCCTATAAGAAGGCTGGAGAGGGACTTTTTACAAGGGCCTGTAGTGGTAGGACACAGAGTAATGGCTTGAACTGAAGAGCGTAAATTTAGATTAGATATAAGGAAGTAATTCTTCATTATGAGGGTGATGAGGTACTGGAACAGGTTGCCCCATGCCGAGAAATGTTCAAGGCCAGGTCGGATGGGACTTTGAGCAACCTGGCATAGTGGTTGGTGTTCCTGCCGATGGCAGGGGGTTGGAACTAGATGATCTTTAAGGTTCCTTCCAACTCGAAGCATTCTATGATTCTATGATATGTAAACACCAAAATAACTGTTTGTGGGATCTTTCAAATGTTAAAATTTGGGGAAAAAAGTGACGTTCTGAAGCATGCAGTCTGTCTGGGTGTGCAGTGATACCCTGACACATGTACAAAAATGCAGATTCAAGTTATAAGCCTGTTGCCTTTGAAACCAATGGCATTTATCATTATGCAGTTTAGCTTGCTTGTACCTCTTTCAAAATTTCAGAAAGCAGATATTTTATTACATATTACAATATATTAAAATCAAATTATACGTTATATATCAAAAGGAGAACTAAAGTCTCAACTGCTGTAAAATATCAACCGCAATTTTAATTTAGTGGCTATACTGGAATATTTATTTCACTGTCAAGGAGAATCTGTAATGATTCGAACTGAAAAAGTGATGTCGACAGGGTGACTGATACATACATTGTAAGGGGGGTGAATATGTAAGAGAAACTTTCTAGCAGATTAAAAAAAAAAAACAAAACCAAAACATATTGAAAGCACATCTGTAAATATTACAGGTTCTGGTATGAGATTGGCCTTTTTGATTATTTTACCAGATGGTTATGATGCCATATTTCCTGAACTGAAACAAGACACTAAGTCCCTGTTACTCTCAAGGGGTAAAATGGAAAATAAAGAGTAGTCCTGCACTGCAATGTGAGATTGGAGTCAGTCTCCTAATTTAGGAAGTATTTGGGGTTGGTGATTACATCTTGAAGATATACAGTGTATTTGCTGTAAAATCTTAATTTCTCACTTATCTGGAACATGATCTTTTCTAAGAAAGTGACATCACTGGCTACGTTTTGATATTTCTTTATTTTTATTTTTTTTTTTCCTTAATAAAGATACTTCTTTAATTTTAATATGTGTGAGGCAGATGCACAGAATGTCTTGTTAGATGAGCTGATGAATATTCTCCTGTGATGTCTTTTGTGATTCCACACCTAGAGTGCAGAGACAGTGACTTCTTACGCTGTTTCACTCTGGAAACGCTTTTACAGGTTTGCGTAAGTATAGCCTGTATTCCAGGCTATTCAAAAAGATAAGAAGAAATTTAGCTTTCCATAGTCATCCACAAAGATACTTCATAATCTTCCCTTCAGTTGTCTTTTGCTCTGCTAAAAACACAACAATTGTTAGAAAGTTAGTAGACTCGACTTTAATGCCATTCATGCTGACTAAAACTCTCTCATATTTTCCATGTATTGTGTTAAGTCTGGCTGTAGCCAGCTGTCATGCCTTATCTTATACTTAGACTGTAAACATTTGAGGGGGGAAGATTAAGATAGTAAACGTTCTTGGACGAAGATTATCTTCTCTGCTTTTGTTGGATATAGAAAAGTCAGATCCTATTTTAGGAGGGTGCTAAATGTTGTACAAATACTAAATAATGCTGATAAATGGTTATATACAATTGAAAAATGTGATCTCTTAGAAATATAGTGTATATAGTGTATATCTCTTAGAAATATAGTCTTCCACAGTGTAGGGGAAGAATGAATGAAAGTTTCTTTAATATTTCCTTCCTATCTTCCTCTTTTGGGTTGAAACGTACTAGTAAATTAGGGACCAAAGAGTTATTTCATACATGTATGACTATGTAATAGTAGTTGGATCTTCAAATTAGTTTGCTTTAGAAAAGTGCCTCGCTTTATAATGTAATTTTATTTGTGTTGAATTTGAGATTTATTGAGATTTATTGTTCTCATATAGTCCTTTAAGTTTACAGTTTTACCTGAATATGGAGCTTTCTTTGGTTCTTCGGCTAGAATTCATTGCAGAGAGTGCAAGATTTGATGAACTAACTTGGTCAGTTCTAGAAGTTTGTTGCTCATTACAACATTGCACCTAAGTATCAGATCTAATTCTTGTTTAATTTGAACTGCTGCATTAAGCAAATCCTGATTAAGTAGCAGATCAAGACTGCTGGAATGTAAGTCTGGGATTTGGCCCTCCAAACTGCAAAAGTAATGTGGCTAATGACAATGCTGTAAAACATGCATACTTCTTAATTTTAGACCTTATGAGTCTTTTATTAGATCAGAGGATGATAGTACAGAGAAACTCTCATTTTCATGGAATGATTTATAATTATTCTGTAAATATCACTTCTGTAAATGAATAGTTCTTCGTTTTCATTTTATGGCTGTGATTCTATGACAGAAGGACAATCACAGGGCTTTCTGAAAGGAAACTGTGGTAATTCTTCTTTAATTATGGTCATTCTTCCCTCCTACCCCTTTAGTTTGTGTGATTATTATGGTATCTTGCCTTAGCATTTTCTTTCCCGACTGTGTTGGTACTTACAGTTTACTCTGAAACTTTTAAAAATAACAGACATTTCAACTGCTATTGGAATTTGCAATTGGACCTTTCTCCATGCTTGCAACTAGGCCTCTTTTGTACATCCTCATGAATGAAATTATAATCTTATTCTTTTGAGAAATTTTGTTAGTCTTTAGTTTTTCCTTTTCCATGATCAGAAATATGAATGTTCTCTTTCACTTTATAACTGACAAACACCAGTTGCATCGTGTGAAAAGACATGATGTTGACATAAGGCACTTTCAGTACAAATTGAAATAATTTAACAGTGGTCTCTATAACATACCTAAGGATGAGTAGAACTAAATTTATTCAAAGCAACCATGAATCTGATATTTCATATTTTTTATCTGTAATATCTACGTGTTTTTAAGATAAAAATATATGTACATAATATTTACATTGTGGTTTCTTCTCACCCATAGTATTAAATAAGATCAAAATAGAAGAATCTGAATGTCTGTATCAGAAAGTACATCATTTATTTGTATTATTTGTTGTGCTGTTTTGCATACATGAAAACAAACCCATAATATTTAATGCACTGACTGTATATGCTAATAGTGCTAAATGCATTGGTATGCATTCTGGAGGGGAAAAAGATACTTAAAACCATGAAAATGATTGTGCATCAATAAGTAGAAGAAAATAGTAATTCTGCTATGTATTTAACACACTTTATTTTAATAGAACACTTTGAATTTATAAACACACTTGTACATCTTTTGGCTGTAATAACTACGGTGTATCTCATCACATAAATAACTTTCACAAACATACTAATAAGTCTACTGAGCAGTAGTGACAAAAATAGTTTATTTGTTTGGACTTTGTAGGCTAAACTAAAAATAAACTGTTTATTAAACAATCTGGAGACACCAATTCCCCTCCGTCATTGTTTACCCATTTATTATCCTTATTTCACTGGGATTTTTCTTGATTTCTACCAAGATTACTGGGAGGAGAATCAGACCCTCAAACCTTAAAGAGATTGATAATATCAGTCAATAAATAGAGAAACTAAGACCCACTACCAAAGTAGCCTGGATATTTATGAGCATCTTGAAACACAGAGGCATGATGAAGCGTTATGAAGTATTACGCTCAGTACTTATGGAGATTTCTTATACAATGACACATAGATAAGTACTTGGCATCACTTCACAGGAAATACTTTCACTACAGGCCATGAGAATTTCCACTTCAGTGTAAATTATTTATGCTGTAGGATCAGATTTACGTTTATAAACTGATCAGACCGACTTTATAAAAACAGAATGATACATTTCCTTTCCTTGCTGAAAACAAGCACTGCCCTCTCTCCTGTATCTTACCATCCAAAAAAGCTGAACTCAATAAACAATTCTGATATTTGACATGTTTATACCTCTTTTTTCCCCTGATAATTGTTTCCTTGTGAATATAGATCTAGAAATTAATTATAAATAAGAGTAATTAAGACTAATTAGGCAACTAAGAATAATTAAATAAGAAGCAAGATTAGGATAAATATATATTTTTTTTTTCTACTTGCTGAAATACACATAATTCTGGAATAAAAGAAATACTGTGCTCTTAGCTGCTGAGCAAACCCAATATCCAGTCTCAAATTTCAGCAAATTAATTTTTAAGTGCTGTTGAAGCAATTTTTTATCACAAACTTTAACTTTTTTTCACTTTTTAACTGCAAGACTCGAATTAAGCACAATAATAATGAGTTCATTGAAATAGAGGTTTGGATTTGTCTCATAGAAATCTAGCTAAAAACTCAAATGTGAGAACTTTCATGAGTCCGATTCATTTATCAATTTTTTGTACAATGTTGCGTGGGTGCCTGTCACCCAGACCAATTGGTTCACAACATATGGAATGTATTCTATATTCTCTCTTTTTTGTGTGTTTGTAACTGCTAGCTGACTCTTAAGACTTGGTTACAGTTACTTGGTATGGTAAGACTATGCTGAAGCAAAGGTATGAATAGTACCAGATTATAGCTATTCATTCAACTTCCGTGCAGTCAAGGCTAATTTAGTGCATAATGAAGTAAGCTTGCAAACTTCTGTTATTGTTGGAAGCTACGTAATTAATACCTGATCACAGTGCTGTAAATGTGTGCTGCTTGCTGCTCAACCTGAATCTAAAAATAACAAGCTAAATCTTCAATTTCTGTAAATTTGAGCAGTGTCACTGAAATTACTGAGTTTTGATCAGCTTACAATAGTGAAGAAATTAACCAACTCATTTGAGAAAACACCTTACCTATATATAGTATGTGTGTTTTCTCATTTTCAAGAGAGGGAAAATATTTTACATAGAGACATATCAAATGTGTAAAACGTCTTGAACGAAACGTAGTATAAACTGATAACAGAGGTGATTTTTTAAAAAAATGGAACAGAATTATTTTTTAAAAAGTCCAGTCTTCAAAGATGGCCTAAGCGGAATGATCTTTTACAGAAATTTCATTGCATCAGAAATCTAGTTGCATCTCTAGTCAAGTTTTATTGAAATACGACAGTTAAAAAAAAAATAACAAAAAAAAAAGGTTCTAACAAAATCTCTACATGTAAAATGGTGTAAATGTAAATGTGCATTTGTGTTCACTGTACTGTATCTTGCACAACCTTCATGTTGTGAGCGTAATTGTAGAAATCTTTAGAAAGTTCTATAGGTGTTATTTCTGAAAAGCAGGAGGCAAAAGGCTGGCCTTATTTAGGAACAGCACCAAGATTTCACCTATTGTGGTTTACAGCAAAATTTATACCTTAGTCTGTGGCCCGTAGTGTTGTAAGGACCTAATAGCGTCCCTCTTATGTAAGCAGTTAAAAACAGAACGACAAATCCGTAACAGGTTTAATCATCTGCATGAAATATCCAGGTGTGCATTTCTTTCATTACTCTGCATGTCGGGTTTGTGTCAGTCTGTTCTCAGTTCTGTCGTGTTCTTTTCACATGTTCATCTGATCTTGGGAGAAAGATAGCTACTCCTAGAAGTGAATGTCTGGACATTGGAGGTAGCTATGTATTTTTTATCCGTTCTTCATTGCTCATTTACGCGAAATTGTGGACACCTGCATGACTTTCATAGCCTTTTTATTCTTTTAGAAGAGAGGTTAATTTAGTGAATCCTGTGACCTGAAAGGTCACAGTGAAGCAGCATGTGGGGAAGAGCATGAATATTTTCAAATAACAATGATGCAGACTATTGGCTCTGGCTCCACAGTGCTAGATCCAATATTTATTCTATTTGCAAAGTTTGGCAATTAAAATTACTTGGACATAGACATCCCACCTTTTAACGGTGTAATGCTTTAGTTGTTTGACAGATTTCATGCTCCTTTGCTGTGGTGCAGAGGAACCACCTGTAAACAAGGTAAGAAGGAAATGGAGAGCATGGTGGAAACATCCACTGGAACATGATCAGAAATCTTAAGAAATAAGTCCTGACTTCCATCAGAAAGGACTTAGATTCTCAGATCTGGGAGAACAAGGGAAGCTCAAGATGGGAATTGGATAACGAATTCAGTTTGACATAGTATAAAGAGAAAACATGATGGTGGATCGTGGAAGAAATTTGCCATTCAGGTGTTAGAGGGAATTTGAACATGGAGGTTACTGATATGGAAAGATTTGCACACATACACAAAATCTCATTTTGATAGTGACAAGACAAAAACATCTTTGTAATAGATTGCAGAATCAAGGGAATTCAAGGTGTGTAATGCAGTATGGATCAGCATGGTTTTTTTGTGAGAAATAATAAGGAAGGTGAAAAGTTTGGTGTTTCAATACTTTTATGAGTTCTGAAGTTGCTGTTTTTAATTGTGACTGTATAGATGTGCTCTGGTTACCTTAACTATTAGGCAAACAGGGTAGCCTGATTGCCTGCGTAAGACCCTATTCATCTGGTCCATGTAAGGTCTGCGTAGTTACTTTGCTACCTGGTTGAGGGATCTGTGGCTAACGGTTAACTGTGCTGCCTTGCCTAAATTAAAACTGACTAGAACATGTGTATGTGACTGTAATTACAGGAGTGACTGCAGTATGGGTAAACTCAAAGGTGAGGGATGCTTTTGACACTATTTGAAGTGTTGTTGAAGTATTATTTTTTTTTCTGTGCTATAAATATGCACACGTGTAGGTTAGCCTTATGCACTCAGAAGCAAAAGTATTCCCTAGTTTGCATTTTGTTTGCCATGGTAAGTGATATAGTCAGGCATTATAAGTTGGGGTTTTTGTGTTTTGTTTTGTTTTTTTAATGACTGGTAACTTGTAACCTTATTCTCAAAGCATAATAATTTCCTTGAAGTAACAGCAGTTCTTAATTATGGAAAGTGAAGTGTTTCTTTTTAAAATTAAAAGATTTTAGTTTTTCTTATATTTCTTCCTTCTGATTTTATATTTATAACATAAAATAATTTAAGAACGAACTGGTGCATACAGCTCTTTGTCTATAGGAAGGGACAGTTGCAAACTCTTGTCCTAGTAGCAGGGGACAACAGTAGAGAAGCCAGTACACCAACTAAGTTTTCAGAAAATTCAAAATAAACAGAAAACACAGGTTTAATTCATAATGTTTCTGGCTTCTGATATCAAGTAGAATGTCACAGGTTGGTGTTGCTGGACCAATACAGGCTCCTGTGTCGGGAAGAGTGAGACCAATACTTGTAACTCTGCCCAGCAGATGTATTTCTCCATACCAGTGTAGAGCTGATTAAATAAGCATGGCAAAAGACCTGTTATATCTGCTGATGTTCTGCTACAGTCTTATACAAAAGGTCAACATATGAGCATACCATATTACTGTCTATTGAAGGAGGAAGAAATCACACATAAGATTGAAACCTTGTACTCTCCATCATGAATTGTGTTGTTGGGATTAAGGCCAACACATAAACAAAATACATCTGGCACTCCAATGGCCTTTTCTTTGCTGATTTCCATCTCTGTCAGTAATAATTTTATACTGATTCTTATCCCCACTTCCCTTTTGCTTTGGTACCCTATATTGCATTATATTGTATTATTACAGTGAAGAGCAGTTAAGAATAATGAAAACAAAAACTTCAAAGACTTTTATTTTTTCTGGAGTTTTTTGAAAGCTGTCTACTTTGAGAAAGAGGATTGTTATTAGAAGTGAAAGCATCAAAGTATAACTTCTAAATATTTATTGCTAACTCTAATTAGAATTTTTTCCAGTTGTGTATGCCAGCTTTTGACACAGTGATGTGCAAAATTATTGAACCTCCAGAAGCTGCTTTTCTAAAGGCATTCAATGAAGGAACAATACACATAGTAATTGATTCTTGTGATTTATGAACAATACAGTAATTCATTCCAGAGGTTTTACTGCTATTATATACTGTGCATTGCATGTTAAGGAACACAAAGAGTAAATTACAACTTTCCAGAGAGCCCTTGGGAGCAAGCAACTTTTATACATACTAAAGATGAAGCTTTCAAACGTTTTTCATGTTTAACTAACTTATGTGACTGACTGACTATATATTCATATGTAAAGATATTAATTTTACTTAAATTTTTACTTATATTTTAAATAGACCTGAAGTTCCTCTTGGTTTGGGTTATCCCTCTGCATTGTTTGACCAGCAATTTCTTCTTCTCTTTTGCTTTTCAGCACTTTTTCCTGAAATGTACCATCTTTTCAGCTTGTTTCTTATTTCTGTATTTCCACAGCCCAGTTCTTATCATCTTTGGATGTCTGAGGCCAGCTATTGTGTATTCTTTGGTGACCTGCTATATTCTTTGTGTCCCCAGCTTCAGTAGTCTAACCTGACATGAATTTGTGTAGTTTCAGTTTGTTTGTGAGAAATTTATTTCTGGTTGTCTTCTTTTATCCAGAAGAAAAGATCAGAGAAAAAAAAAAAAAGGTCAGGAAATTTTACAACAATGTAAATTTTCCCCTACTTTTGTATTGTTCCTATGAGCAGATTGTGGCTTCGATGATTCAGTGTAATGATCGATCACTGGACATTTTCTACATTTCGAAGATGCCATTGAGATTCAGTAGAAATTTGAGTTCATAGACAGCAAACGCAGGTTCTCAATTCTCTTTAGGAAACAATCAGCCATTTCAAAGTACACTTCTAAGAGGCTGCTGAAGCCTGATGTGTAAAATACAGGTTTCCTAAATTTCTAATTTCTGAACATGCATATCACTTAGATGTAAACATATCTACACATATTTAGTGTTATATAAATGAATATTTTAATTGAATATTATAATTAACATGGCTGCATAATTAAAATATTCAATTCTATTATTTAAATGTGCACAAACGATATTAATTATACACCTTTCAATCTGAATTATGATGCAGGGCAATATATTTTTTAGAAATAATTTATTATCATTTCTTAGAAGATAATCACTTTCAGTACATACCTCTCAGTGTCAAAATAAGCAGTTCTTATTCAGTACACTTGAGCAACGTAAGCTGATTTCCTTAGAGAAAAGAGTGTTAATTAAACCGACATTTTGCAATACTGATGGGCAGAGGACTGCAATTTTCAAAGACTAATAACTTTGCCAAATAGATACCAGTTTTCACTGACACTCTAAAAATTTGAGAGCAGATTGTTTGTTTGTTTGTTTGTTTTTCTTTCCTTCACCCTAATCGAAGTGTAATGCTTGTTATAAGTAGTTAGGCTTAAACTGAAACAATTTTCAGCCCTCTCATTCAATGCATGAGCACAAACCTTTACACAAATTTTGTAAATATAATGCCAGTAACTGCAATGATACTCTTCCCTATGTTTTGCGACATGTGTAAGTAGCATAATCCTGGAAGTAAGGAAATAGAGACATGGAGGTTAAGTAATTTGCCTAAAGCTAAACAACAAGCAATTAGTAGAGATGGGATTAGAATTACAAAGTTTTGGCTCTCAGCCCTCCCTTCTGTCCGGTAGCCAACTGTCACTTTTGGCTTCCATTTTTATCTCTTGAGACCAAACTTGAGTGAATTTGTTTTCTGAATCTTCTTACTACTCAGATATGAAGTGAGAAGCCAACTACGACTACGACTGGTACTAGGTTTTGTTTTTATAATAATTGGAAAGAATGTGTTTGCCTGTGAAAGAAAACTGGAGAGTGCAATCCTTATTGGTAGTTATATTTCAGTAAGTTTTAGTTTTATTTTGAAATGGGCATGAATTGTGCTTTCCAGTTATGATGGAGATTACAGAGTGAAAATCTCTATGACAAGGCAAATGTAAATTAGTTTTATTTTTAGGAAAGAACGCTTCATTGTGTCCTACAGAACTCTTGCAAGTTTGTATTTTATTGTATTCTAAAGCACCAAGTATGCCTTAACAGCAGTAAATTGAATGAAATCATAGAATGCATTGCAAATACTTAGCGTCAAATCACTAACTTGAAAATGTATGTCAGACCCTGCTAAGATCACCTCTGCACTGTATTTCAGTGGCACAGTCATGGTCCCAACATATGAGGGGGGCCCTTCACTGTAAAAATATAATTGCCGCATAGATAAGGCATGACATAAAGCCCAGGTGAATTAACTTTGTTGATTCTGTATTGCCTTCACTGACTCTCTCAGGACCACACACCTAAACTGTTCCAAAGAGTTCCAGTTTAGCTTGGTCTCTGAAGAGCTGTGGATTGAGCAAGAAGAGCATGAGAGGACAGTAAGAATGGAGTAAGTGTCCCTGTGTCTGGGCCATTGCTGATTTTCTCAAGTGAGGATAAAGCAGAATTGTATTTGATGGGAATTCCTTTTGAGGGAGATAACCAAACAAAAGTGAGGCTCTTCACAATCTGTATATATTACATTAATAAAAATCACTTGGCAGTGCTTTTCACTTTGACACTGTAAATAACCTGTATGAATGAAACAAAATAATTTCTGACTTTGGTTGAGCGATAGAAGAGCATTTTATTTAATGTCAAAAGAAGCTGGAGAATCCTAGTGTAATATTTCCTCTTACAGCATGATACCTGGCCACACATAAGACACACCCCTCTTGCACCCTGAATTTGTCATTATGTCCCCCATTAAATAGCATGCCCTTGGCTGAATGTCAATTCCATATAGTGTTATGATTTCTTGGTATCTCTTAAAGAAGAATAGATCTATGTTAAAGAGAGAAGAATGGAAGATGTAATTGGTGTGATATCTTTGTATTTTTAATCACTGAAAATTATATTAGAATAACTTAAGTAACATGAACAACCATGCAAGGTCCTTATAAAGCAAGTGCAATGCTACAGTGACATACTATATCAAACAATTGTACTCTGTGGTGATTTTAGGTAATAGACTGAAGAACATCATTGTAAAAAGTGACATCATGTATCAGAATTACAAAAGGAATGGACTCGTAGTAATTAAAGGTTTACCTTTATATGTTAATATATTTCTTTTAGTTGTTTTTACTGTTTCATTATTTCTCCTTATTTCATAGTTACAACTTTGTTGTGCATACCTTTTATATGAGGTTTTAGTTCTCATATTCCTGAATGTATTATGTATAACATACTTGAAATTTCTGCTGGCATAACTTTATTGGAGAGGAATTGAGCAATATAACTCCTGCAGAAGAAGCTTATAGAGCAGATGCAGTTTTAACTACAAAACTTCACTTTAGGAGTAGTATTTTTTGCATATTGGCAGTGCATTGTGGTTACTGACAACAAAATATGACTTGTAGGAGCTTGTATTCACAGCAGGAGCTATACACAGTAGGACATTTGTGTAGCACTGAAAACACACAGTGTCAAAAAAACTGCCAGCGTAAATACATTTTAATCAGTGCTTTTATATCTGCATAACCATATCCCAGAGCAGGCTACTTGTACTGTGTTAACCATACTGATGTATCATAAGTGACTTGTAGACAAGGAAATAGGACTATCCACTAGGGCCTTTAGTCACTGAATCTTTTTTTAATACCTATAAACTGTTTTCTGACCTAGTTTATGAATGTCTGCTTATGCATCAAGTAATGTATGATCCTACAGGCCACACTTACCTGTCTTTTAGTACATCTGAAGCTGGGCTGTATTGCGTAGCTCTCACAGCATTGTTGTTAAGAGGAACATGTATTCTCTCTACTTGGCTGGACATCTAATTTGGGTTTCATATAATTGATTGTTGTAGGCAAAGAGTAAATGTTGTTTTACAACTGATAAAGATGTTTATCAAGTTCTGGGATGAAGTAGTTCTAACCTAGTAAGAAGGAAAGAAAGATTTATGAGTCTCTACTAACTAGGTAGGGTTTTTTTTGTTTTATATCAAGTTTAATGATATAGTGTTTTTATTAACCAGTTTAGCTCAATAAATTATGCTTATGTCAAGTCTTACCATCTCTTAATGCTGGTTTGCAATTAGAAAGTCATCTTAACCCCCTTAAGGCCCCAAACTGTATATGTTCACATGGGAGAAATGTGTACATGTGTCTAATCAAATTTTACAGTCCAAGTAACAACAGTCTACTCCTCAGCAGTTTAAGAGTTTAACTCAACAAAGAAAGAGGTATAAAAATATGTGCTCACCACCAGCACAGGATATGACTCCGTCCAGAATGCTTCAAAAGAGGAGAAGGTATAAACCACCTCGTCACTAAGTTGAAGGTCAGATGTTATATGTGAGACACGTTTGATGAATCTAAAGGTCGCCTTCATACACCCAAGGAACAGATTGGGAATTTTCCTCATCTGTTGGGGATGAAGGCTGGGGACTAGTGTTTGGCCAAGGGCTTGGTCCCTAAGCTAAGCCTCCTCACCTTATCTGGAAACAGAACTGGAGAAGGAAGGTCTTTTGATTTTGGTAACTGCAATAGAAAGATTGATTTTCTATCACCCACGTCCTTATAAAGTTTGATAACATATGTATTTTGACTTTTATAAATTCTTCTTGCTTTTACCTTCAGCTGGCTTGGGCTAGGGATGATTTTACAGTACGTGGATAACATTAAGCCATTTCACCCATATAGGCATGTTGTACAAAAGAAATCTTAGGTTACTTTCACAGGGCATAGTAGCAGATTGTAACAGAATGCTTTTCTCTTTTGATGTGCTGGCCAATTGGGGGTATTAGTAACAAGGCAGTTTACCTCCTGTGTTGGAGAAGAAAGATGAAAGTAAGTCATGTGATCTGTTCCTAGGCAGAATTTTATTAATTTCTCTTCTGCTCGAACAGGAGTTATGAGAATTTGCATATATGGGTGCCTTGTCAAGCATTAACACTAAGTCATGTTTACTATGTAAAGCTTGATAGTTTCTTTTATCTTTGAGTCAGTCTTGTCATTAGATAGGTGATACTGCTTTCACAGATGCTAATAAGCAATCTGCCCTGTGTTTAAATGGCCAAGTATGCATTTTGTTGTGTTTAGATAAATAAAAAAATGAGTGGAAGCTTCACTCAGTTGTTACAGTGCCCCAGTTTTACTCTTCCTGGTTTTGGTACCTGTATTTTGAGGGTTTTAGCAAAATCTCTCCAGTCATAACCCAGATACGCTCAGTCATTAATTGAAACTCTTACCTGTAGGATCTCGTTATTCGCCCTTTTCTCTTAGAGTAAAACTCCTCTGGAAAGAGTTCAGCTTGCGTGGCATTTTAAGATCCACTGCTTCTACTTTGCACATTGAAAAGGAGTGTCAGCTCTCAGTTACCAAATAATTCATATGCAGTCTGCAGACATTAAAATTTGAAAAAGAAGCAGTAGAGAGCTTTGAAGCGGAATTTCCTTTCATTAAATTAGTGAATATGACAAGGTTATGTAATGTTCCTGGGGGATGAAGTGGTGCACGTCAGTAACCTTTTAGATTCAAGAGGCTTTATGCTTTTCATTTGCTGCTGGAAGAAGGCTTAGTACTGGATTAACTAGCAAGTTCCTCTTTCTAACTCAGGTAGATTAAGCCCCACCCAGATTTTACATATACTGTATGTGATAAATACTGTGTATACACACAAGCTTATCCCTATTTTGTTTTGTATTGTGCATTTGAACACATTTGCTGGTGTATAACTTAAAGGCATATGTGCAGTTGGGTTAAATTTAGTCTTGGAATTCCTATAGGCATGGGAAAAAGAGAATTCTTACCGTCCTGTGCATTTACTGCATAGTGCGAACTTAAAGCTACACCTACATCTGTCAGGGCTCAGGTCAATCAAATACTAGAACCAAGCATCCTGATTCTCTTTTCTTCAACTAGCATAAACCAGAATTCTCATCTAGAAACAACTGAAGAGTTGTTGAACTGGAGTAAGTAAGGGGAGATTTAGAAGCAAATGTGTAAAACTGTTTCATTTTCTGTAGAGATATTTAAAAGAAGGTTAAAGTTTGTAGTGAAGGTCATGGGTGTGGGGCACTGTCAGGTAAAGCTTTGTACACAGCTTCGGGGTTGAAGGCAAGAGGAGATGGGGGGTGGCAGTAGGTCTGGCTTTGAGAGCCTTCTCCTTTTTTCTGATCATGAAGGAGGATGACTCCAATGTCCTGTCAGCCCGATAACACTCTGCTGAGGCAGTAGTTAATGGCTGGTCTCATTTTTACAGTAAGTCTCCTAATAATTTGTCATGAAACCAACTTTAATTGTTATCAGGTTGACTGCAACAGTTTTAATAAAAAAAGCACAGCAATAAATTCTTCAGCTTTGTCCTACTTAGGGTATAAATGTGTTGGTCTATAGTATTAAAAAAAGGTTTTTAACAGTTTTTTCACATAGGTCCTTCATATTTGTGAAAGGCCTTTCCTTTGTCCATTTATTATAAACTGTGAGTATGGGAGTGAGGGGGGATGATGTTATTTGGCAAATAAATGTCTGCTGCTGCTGTCTGTGTTGGTTTGTATTCCTCCCACGCCCCTAGGGCTCAGATAATGTCTGTCTCTAAAAAAGCATACATAATCCACAATGAAATGAGCTGGTACCAAGGTTTGCACAGCCTAGAGGTACAAATTAGGAATGTGCTATTTTAACATTAGACCTTTTGGAAAGTGTAACCCACCTATTCTACCTCTAAGGCCTTACTTGTATGTCATTAGATTTCGTATTTCAGGGAAGAATAGACTCAGTGGTCAGCCTAGTAAACTGACGCTGTGCATTGCAGAAAATTTGAAAACATAAAGGTAGGCTTGACTTTTAATATATTTTCCTTGAGAGATCAGGAAGTGATAATCTTTTTTTGAGCTGCTTACTAAATTTGTAGGGTGGGTATGCCCTGGCTGATTGAAGACTGGGGAACTGGAGATGACTGCTAAATTGGAAAAAAACCCCAACCACCCATCCCCCCCCCAAAAAAAACAGACATTTTTTGACATAATTGTTTCTTCTGAGCAGTTTTATTTTTAGAAGAATACAAGTAGCAGAAAGAAGGTGGGGAGAAAAAGGTTTTAATTATATTATAAAGATTTTATGAGCATTGCTGTAGGGGCTGGGTTTTTAAGAGGATGTTGTGACACCTGTAATGTGAAATAGCGTACTTTCATTCACCCAGGATTTTGGGAAACCTGGGTTTGTACCTGTAAATAATTTTTGTGAACCAAATGGGTCAAGGTCTTCAGCTGGAATTAGTTGGCATAGCTGGATTGCATTCAGTAGTTCAAAGATGAAAAACGGGTAATTGTCATTCACAGGATAATGAAACTATTCAGCTGCTCAGAGTATGATGGCATTTGAAGATTGCGTTGTTGCTATTTTTCTTGCTGAAGGTTGTAAGGATGATGCAGTTTTAAGGTGTTTTATGGTGAGAAACAGAAAAATTTCACCAGCTTGTGACTGACAGATGAGAGCCTTTAGGAAAATACCAGTTGGTAACTTTGGGATTTCTTTATGCAGATTTCATGAATACAAATTGTCACTCATCCTTACAGAAATAAAAAACTAATTAACTTTCTTACATAGCCAATTTGTAGGTCCACTGTAAGTCCAGGTTAGAGTTAAGACAAAATGATTGCTTTTAACTATGACCAGTCTAGCTGATGTCACAAATTATGATTAATGAGTAAATTCGCAGTGAAAGCTGGAAATGAGTGTGCTTTGGAAATTCTTATAATAAATAAAAGAGCATAAAAGGCTTTTCTATTTAATATGGTATATATATAAAATAGTTGTTTAGTATATTAACTCCTAGAGAAATTGTGAAAAGAATCATAACACATGTAATTTGCCATGTATCAATACAGTATGGGGCAGAGATTTCATTAAATATTTGCCTATTTGTTAATTTTTATCAGGACAGGAGCCTTCACCATTGTTGAATGTGAACCAGTTTATGGCCTGTTTACATAGAATATATAGCAGATAAGTCAGCTGGATGCAGTGAATATTGCAAAGGAGGAAGTGGGGTGAATAAAGGATATTTCTATTATTCCTTTTTTTTTCTTTCTTTTTTTTTTTTTTTTTTTTCCCCCCTCACCCCAAGTAGGAATTTTCTGGGTGTATAATTTGGCATGAGAAGAATGACTTCAGAATTTATAACTAGGAATTACTCCAGCCACATACCCCACTGCAACTTGATGTCACTGGACCAGTAATACACAGGGGCTCTATACTAAGTGACAGCGATTGTGGTGACGGTGTGTGTGCAGTATCCCAAAGCGCGTGGGCACCTGCCAGACCACATTGTTTACTCTGCGCTCAACCTGCCTTTCTGAGTGTCAGATGAAAAGGTTCCATGGGAACAGTTGTTACTGTATCATCCTCCAGCTTTTATTGCTACAAAACAAATCTTTACAACCGAAAAGTTACTGTAATTTTTCAGGAGTCTCCTGAAAGATCAGTATATGTTGACTTACAAGGAAATGGTGTGTTTGCAAGAAGCATTTTATTGTGTTTAATTTTTTCTGATGTCTTTGTTACTTCATTCACATTTGAATGCTGACAAAGTATATGATAGGATATGATTTTTGGAAATTTTTATTCTGATTTTGAAAACTTTTTTCATATTCCAAGCATATGATAAAGTTTAGTCATAAGTTGAGTTACGGTACGCTAGAAACTTCCATGCACCCCAAATAGAAAGTGTAGAAACAGAAATACATTAAGGTCTGCATTGTCTATATGTCTTGCCCACAGTAGGTCCGACTGCTGAGCTTGCTATGCAAGACATCCCATTAGATCTCACTTTACCTTTAAAGAAGGTATTCATACTCATCTCTTAATTAGAGGACTTATGTCCATAAAAATGTCTCTACACAAGAATAGCTTTCAGTAGCTGTCAAAAGAAGGGGGCTGAGCTACTAATTTCAAAAACATTTTGTCAGACATTTTATTTGAGTGCAGAGGAAAAGTATTACATGTCCTCAAAGCGCAGCACAGAGTACAGAACAGCAAAATTAAAACAGATAATTCTGTAACATGATGAAATGTGACTCAGTTAATTCCATTTGCTACTTCAGAATTGTACTTAAACTTACAAAAGACAATACGGAAGTCCAAAAGAGAAGACAGAGATGTCTCATGCTTGTGAAAAGCTATGAAAACATTCCAATCCAAGTGAGTTATTTTAGTGTCATGTTATAAATATATTTTATGGAGCATCAATAAGCAAAAAAGGACAGCTTCTTTCTGGATAGTGGTAAACTATTTCAGAAGTTCCTGTGCTTCCTGGGGTGACAGCTTGACTGCTTTCTGAAGCAGCAGCCTAAATTCTACAGCTTTAAACTCCTCAAAACAAACAAATTAAAGCTCAGAACATTTAAGGTGAGCTAGCAATAAATTCAATTTTCGTCATATATTAGAGTGTAATTTGCAATAGTTCAATCGTTGTCACTTGAGCTTTTCGGAGTCCCAGCAAGAAGAGCATAACAGACAGCAGAGGGTGGGAACTCTCAGGCGTTGGATGACAAAGCTTGTGGTACTCTCTATAAGTCCAAATTAGGGAAACCTTCTGCTATAATTTTTTTTTCCTTGACAAGGTGTCAAAATTCTGTATCAGCACAAATATCTGAGTAAGCACTGGTAGATAAGCAAGCTGAAACAAACAAATCTTGTGTTGTTTGCATTTAATAGCCAATAATGCTGCAATTTTGATGATGTCCCCAAGAGAGTTCAAGTCCAGAAATATGAAGTTATTTTAATTACGCTTTTTTTATTTTAATTGCATCTTTATTGAAATGTGACCAAAAAAGTGCTGAAAGACTGTGATATCATAGTTGATAACCTATTACATCAGATTTTTTTGGCAGATTTAATTGCTCTGGAAGCTTCCCATATAGATTATTGCTGTGCTTAATGAAGTGTGGTGCAGAGAGTTTTTGTTGGATTCTGCACTGCTGTTGTTAAGGGAGATTGAAAATAGTTGTCAGTTCTCAATCAAAATTGCCTTCATGTTAATAGGCACAACTGTGTGTGCAGTGTAGTTGTGTTTGCTACCAGAGTGCCTAGCGGCTTAGGTCAGAATCAATGTCAAGAAACTGACAACATTAATTGTGGAGATAATTTGTGTCAAACCTTAATTAACAACCTTTATAAAGATAAAGGCAACAAATACTACTTTTCATTTTTGGTTCTGTTGGGTTATGATTTCACATACCCTTACACTGATGATGGTCTCTTTCTATGTGACAAGGTGAACATATTTATTGAATAATGAAAAGATGGATTGCATAATACTTATCTTCTCCATGGCTGGCTGGCTACTATCACCACAGTCTGAGCGTCTCTTGACCATAACTGTGTTTATCCTCACAACACCTATTAAACATGCGACATTATTATCCTTCTGGTGCAGCTATTGAGCCTGAAGCAGAGAATTTAACTGGTTTGACAAATTAAATTCAATTTTGTGGGTTTAAAGATGAACTGCTGAAAAGGGGCATTGTATGCATGGTAAAATGTCTGAAGTGTAGAAGACTACTATGAGTTTACTGTTTCAGATAAAATTATCTGTGTTCTAATAATAATTTACCTGCTCCGATGTCATATGATACCTCAAAGATAACTGCCTTACTTTCAAGATTAGGCACTGGAGAAGAGTTGTGGTAATGTTTTTTTACAGGAACTACCCACTTAGGCAAAAGCAGACTTTGACCAGCCACATACCTTATTTTTTCAGCTAGATTATGGTCTAAGTGAAACACAAACGTAACCATGGTTCCTTTCTATGCTGGCATGTGAAGCTTTTTAATTGATGTAGATAATATCAGTCCTTACATATAAGAATGTAGTCTTTACATACAACCTTAAAACTATGCTTTTCTTGAAAAATGTCTACAAATTATGCAACAACTGTGCAAGTCTTTCACCGCTAATGCTTCGTAGCAAGTGTTGTTAGTTAACAAGCAACAGCTTTACTAATTGTCGGCCCAGCAAAAATTCACATAGGACTGGAAAAATACTGTTCTTCATGGAGCTACGATAGCCATGTTAAGTGTTCAACCCTATTTCTGCAACTCAACTGTGTAGATACAGCTCTGCAGAAGCTAGTAAGCAATTTTCAGAAGGAGTCATAGCAGTTATAGTACTTTACCAGGTTTGGCCCAATCCTAGATGAAGAAATTGTCAGAAAACTTGTTTTACCTCTAACAGCAGTTAAGTTTCATATCTATAGCTATGAGCACTGTTTGATAAACAGCTTTGCAATTTGCACAGTGTTGGAGATGAAGGGGCTCTTTTTTATTTCTTCCTATGGTGTAAATTAGTGCAAGTTCTCTTGCATTTACCTGAACTGCAGTAATGGAGAATTTATCCTTGAGTGTCTGAAACAAAGGGAAGGCATTCTTCTTTATTTATCTTTTTTTAGTTATTGTTATCATTAAAAAGGACAAGAAGAAATGGCCTCAAGTTGCACCAGGGGAGCTTTAGACTGGATATTAGGAAATTTTTTTACACTGAAAGGGTTATTAATCACTGGAACAGGCTGCCCAGGGAAGTGGTTGAGGCACCATCCCGGGAGGTATTTAAAAGACGGGTAGACACAGTGCTTGGAGATACGGTTTAGTGATGGTTTTTGTCAGAGTTGGGTTGATGGTTGGACTAGACGATCTAGTTGGTCCCTTCCAACCTAGGCAATTCTATGATTCTATGAATATATTGCATATTAGTAAAAACATGCCAACCATAGATATCATGGTGACCGGCAGTGACATAAAACCTAATAATAGAATATGGTGGGTGGGTTTTTTTGGTTGGTTGGTTAGTTGTTTTTTGGGGGGGGGTCAGAGCTAATTTAACATAATTCAACACTGGCTTTGCTTATGATTTTTCGTTGCTTTTTTGTTTTTCTTTTTGTTTTAAAATCTGCACTTCTCCTGGTCCCAAGACGCTTAAGTGAGGTGTTGCGGGAATGAAGGCACAGCATGGCTCTTAAATTGAGTTGCTTTACCTCCTTGACCCTTGTAATGCATGGCAAAATTGGCAAATTTTCCAAAACACACCTTGCCTCTAAGGAAGTGAGTTACTTTATTGATCTTGAAATTATCACTTGGGCAGTCAATGAATGTATGAATGAGGCATAAATTTAGAATTTAAAAGCTGCCTGTGAGCAACTATACATAGTTACTCTGTGCTGGTGGACTTGCCCACGCAGTGTTTTTCTTTTGTTTGTTTGCAGTTCAACACTGAATTCACAAAATGTCAAAAAGAATAAAAAGAGAATGGCAGTGCATCATTTTTCACTTGATGGCACACAATCGCAACTTGTGCCACAGAGTATCAGCGTATCACATTCAGTCATGTCAGAGTGCTGAGTTAATACAGGCATAGAGAAGGATTCAAAGCTACCAGTTGTGGTGAAACCCAGATGCTCTTCATCAGAATACATTTCTGTCTTTTCTGTGGTCCAAGTATAAAGCCTGTAACTTGGGAAAGGATTTTTAGTTTCTTTACTCTGTGTTTTATTTGCCATGCTTTGGCAATTTTTTGGCATCAGAGAAGTTCTTTCAGAAGTTCCCCTTGACAGCAGGTTTCAGGTACATGTTCAACAGACAAAACTAGCACAGAGGTGTTCGAGGATCCTTGAGTACTCTGAGAAGTTGAGCAATAACAATTTTGCCTGACATCTCTATTAAAGAAAAAAACATGCCAATTTTCAGGAACATTATATTTTTACTGCATTTTTTGAAAATTATCTTTGTTACTGGTATGTTGCACGTTAGGAGTAGGGTAAAAATACTCTTCATTTCATAAACTGAGGACAATCTGCATACTCTCATATTTAATGTGGCAACATAACAACAACATATTGAGTTTCTTTTATAATAATGGCCACATCATATTTTCTTGGCATTTTAAGTTATTTCAGGATTTCTTCCAGTGTTGCATACATGCATACTTGTAATCTGCTGGATTTCTGGCAATTAAATAAACAAGCTGACAAGAAGTATTGCCTGTGGAAATACCAGTTCAGCAGAATAAGGGGTTAGACAATAGAAGTGTAGAACAGCTACTTAGAAATAAAAACTAGTATAGTACAGGTACATAACTGTCAGAACTAAGAGAGGAAGGTGAAGAAGAGTGAAGAGGTTAAGAGCAGAAAGGAGCTGACTGCTGAAAGTTGAAGATGAGAGCAAAAATTAATTGCAGCAGCTGCTATAAGGAACCTACATATAACAATTAAAACTGAGAAAGATGGTATATCAAACACCTGGATTTTTTATCATTTATTGGCCCTAAGTATTCACTTCATATCATTCAAAGCAGCATCTTAAAGTGTATTTGATCTGTAAAAATTTTTCAGCTGAGAAAGAGAAAAATGTGAATATTTACAGGAATTCTTCAACATTTCTGTACTGGTGATAGACATAATTTCACAGATTTTCCTATTAAGTCTTTAGAAGTAATGTCTTGTGTTGGTATAAGTTCAAAAGTTTTGTTTACCACGAGGCTGATAGATTAATTTTCGTTCTGTTTTAACAGAAATAGAAGGAAAGAGAATAATCAATTGAAATGCCTTTTCCTACTTTTAAAAATTTCTCCATTTCTCTCTCTTCTTCTGTTACAATAGTTAGATCTTTTTTCACTTCTTCTTTCTGACAGAGTAGGATAATTTGGGAGTGACCAGGAGCTATACGTGAAACTGTGCCCAAGCATAAATCTCTCTTCTGTTACAGTCCTTTCTGCATGAACTCTTAATACATAGTCATTTACCTCCACCACTGCAAGCTTACAAATGCTTTCTTCTAAATGTCACTGATTTTAATGGCTCAAAGGTG
This sequence comes from Chroicocephalus ridibundus, assembly GCF_963924245.1. Classification (NCBI taxonomy): domain Eukaryota; kingdom Metazoa; phylum Chordata; class Aves; order Charadriiformes; family Laridae; genus Chroicocephalus; species Chroicocephalus ridibundus. The sequence goes on from NC_086316.1 coordinate 54,557,598, forward strand.
GGAATCCTGTTTTCATGACATCCTGTGATCATAACATCAAGTCGTGAATCATGATCTTATTACAGCTGATTGATGAGCTCATTTTGCAACAGAAGACAAATTGGATTTTTTATTTATAATGGTGATAAAAAATAATGTGTGATCTTGCTATTCTGATGCTATCACATTTCTGTTTTAATATCAATTTCACTAGTAAAATCTCTAAGTACTTTCCTGACCTTTTAGTTATTTTTTTTAATGCTTTTCTCTCGCAGGTGAATACTGTCACTCAAGAAACAAAACATTTCCTTCTTTTTTCATTTTGAAATCTTGACATGGCTTATTTGTTTGTGTTTACTACTTAGACTAATTCTGTTTTTTTGTTTGTTTGTTTCAGCACCACCAAAGTTTACAAGAACTCCCGTTGACCAGACAGGGGTTTCTGGAGGAGTCGCCTCATTCATCTGTCAAGCCACAGGAGATCCAAGACCTAAAATTGTCTGGAACAAAAAGGGAAAGAAAGTCAGCAATCAGAGATTTGAGGTATTAGGTCCATTGTTCTGTTCCTCTGAAAAACATTAATTCAACTTCACTTCCAAACCCAAGATGTGTGCTTTATTATCAGTGATTAGGCAAAACTATTGGGGATAGTTTAGTGGGAGCAGTCTCTTGAAGTTTTTATTTTGCAAACTGGTTATGCATAGCACTGTTAAAGAGAGAACTGCTTTCTAAACTATCATGATCTATCTGGGGACCCTTGACATGCTTCTGTTCAGACTGCTATCTTTTCCATGAAAGATGGGAGAAAATTACTTGAGCAGTGATTGCTGCCTCCAGAGAGCAAGCCACCTCCTTTTGTGACAGGTTGCATCAAACAGACCTAGGCTGCCACAACTGCTGCTGCCACAATTGCTTACCACTGTTGCAGGGAGAGATGAAAGGGACATTGTAGTTCCTGCTGCTGAAGAGGAAATGTAAAACTTGTTTGCTTTTGATTCTTTTCTTAACAGTAACCTAGGAAAAGGCTTTTTAGAAAGAGCTGTTTCCTCTCTCTCCTTAGCCTTCAATTAAAGGAAACAGTAAAGATAATCTGTTCAAAGGATACTGCTTATTGGGAGGAAATAAGGCAAAAAATATTGCTCCCTCTTTTAGTGGCAGGAACAATTAATATCAAATATGGATTGACCTTTAACATGAAGAAAAAACTCAGAAAATGGGGGAAGGCTTGTAGAATGGATACCAAAACTGGCAGTAAGAATGTATAATTTTCACTGAGTCTCTTCACTGTTTTCAGTGGTGAAGAAGAGACTTCTCCATTAAGAAATCAGCTGTTTGTAAGGTGACTAATTTGTAGATAAAACAGTTGTGACATGCATTTTATAAGTGAATGATCTAAGATATACCTGTTAAAAGTTGGCTGAATATTGAAGTCATCTGAGTTAATTTTTAGTAGTATTTGGGAAGATTGCTTGCCAAAGCAATTGCTTTCAGGTTAGATCTACGTCAGCAGAAAAGAATTGCATTTCTTGTATAAACCACTTTTTTTTATTCCTTTTTTGTTCAAAAAATACTTAAAGGCATTGGAACTTCTTCATTAACCAATATAATTGGTTGCTCGTATATTTACTGCAATCTGAGAAATAGAAGCTTGAATTTGAATGTGACATCCTAGTGCCAAGAACTGTTTGCACTTCACGAGAGCATATGCAGAGCTGTTACTGGTTAGTGGAATTAACATAGAAACTTTAACTCTACACAATTTATTCCCTTCTGGTCATAGAATATTCAGTTGAGGTGAGTTCTAAACAGTGAAAGATTGGGCATAGACATGTTTACTGTGTTGATTCATTTTTATTTTGCAATATATTGTGGTTTATTTGCTTCATATATTGCTTTCTATGTACCTATGTACCTGTTTTCAGGGAGAATAAGCAAAAATAAAACAGTTTTGTTTCCATAAAAAATACTTGAATGGAACTATAAAAAAATTAATTTAAAATTTTTTAAAAATGCCTTTAGTGGACACTTGAATAATCTGTATAGCCAAGTGAGATGGAGTGTATTTCAAAGAAATAGAAAACACTTATCAAGTACTTTATAATTTTTATTATAACCATGAACAGAGTAGTTATAAAGTGTGCAGAGCTCATCAATATTTTTAGCAGCTTTCCTTCCTGTCCAAAGGGCAGGAAGGAAATTAATTAAGGCCATTAATTCATACCATAGTATCTTTAAATAAGAACAGAACAACAGTAGAAATGAGATTCAGAAAAGACACATGGAACATTTGGGAAACAAGAAACATCTGAGATTGTCAACTGCACCAATAAGACAATAATTAGTTGGGATTCTTTTCCTCTTCTTTCACATTAATATTTTCTATATTTCTCTGAGTTTGATTAGTTAGCAATAAAAGACAGGAAAATGTTTTACCTGGGCACCTGTCTTCGTAGAAGCCTTGTAAAGGCAGCTGAAAAGAACTTCAGTGGGCCATCTAATTTAATTCACATGCTTTCCCAGGGATGATGGGGGTTATTTTGTTTTTTTCCCTCCAATAAACTTGGACAGCCTTCTATAGTGTTTCATGAGCCTTGCTATTATTTTTTTATTTCTTTTGTGGAACTGGAACTTTTTTGATAGAACTTGATGTAAATAGCAGTTGTCTTATCTGTCAAGAGGGAACAAATAGTTTATTTCCTCTCTCTTGACAGTGGCCTGTTTATATATTTCAAGATTATTATCATTGAATGTGGAATCTTTTTGCTCACAGGCTAATTATCACAACTGAGTGAGAACAGGAGTGAGCGCTATAAGTTGTTTCTGAAATTAATGAGTACAATAAGACCTTGTGGGACTTTGCTATTCATCTTTCATCCTTTATTTATATTGCAAGTATGTACTATGAATGAACATGATACAGGAGGATGCTTTTTTTCTCCTCTTGCTTCAAATCAATTCAAATAATATGAATTAGAAAAATCTACTTTTCAAATAATATGAATTAGAAAAATCTACTTTACATTGTTAAGAAGTCTTTCGCAGAGGAACTTAAAAAGAAACAGAGAAGAGGAAAAAGACAAGTTTAAAAAATTGCACCATTCTACCCTGTGGCATGAGGCTAATTTTATTAAAAAATCCATGATTTTTCTTTTTAAATCTCATAAGTTAGATGGGAATTGGGAGGAATTAACTATCTGTGATGTGCATGAAAGGGGAGAACTCATAACAGGAAAAGCAAATCCATTTATGATACATGTTTTGGAGATACCAGACTTGAAGCTTAATCTCTGCAGTGTTTGCCTAACCCAGTCTGCTGCAATTGTTTTTATTGGTCATCCAGCAAGGATTATTCAGCATTCAGATTCAAATAATAACAATTATTCTTTTAAAGTGTAATGATTGTCATTATTCAGATCCTGTGTTTTCATTTTTTATCTACAAATCATTACTGTCTTCTTTAAGATTATGAAATATTCCTTCCCCTCATAAATGTAAATTTTTCAAGAACTCTAGTCATTCTTTTGTTTGTGCTAAGATCAGATGGAGCTTATGTGTTTTCTAGGTTTGTTTAGGACAACAGCTTTACTTAAAGAATAGGGAAAAGTGATGCAGCCTGTGGGCTATCAAACCAATTTCTTCTCAGAAAAAAATCCAGGTTTTTATCTGATTTCCACTCAGAGATCCCCTGTCCCTGGAAAGGAAACTAAGAAGAAACCAAGCAATTCCTACAGTGAAAATATAAAGATAATGGGCATATAACCATAGTTCCCAACTCTGTACTTTATTTCTGCCTTACTCTCAACAAGAATAGAGATCTAGTAGATCACTTGTGTGTAATTTGGACATACAGACACAAACATATGTGCAAATAGGCATATATGTAAACTGTTTTGTGCATATGTATATAGATTAGGGCCAAACATTAATTATTTTGTAAAAAAAAAATAATTGTGGCTCTCCTTTCTTGATAAGTACCATTTACCTAGTGGTAGTACAAACATATATTATTGACAAATAATTTTTTTAATGTAGATTATATAGATTAATATTGTTACTTAATTATTAAGAAGGCTTATCAATGCCTGGAGTACTGCAGTACTCACCAATATCTGATGTGATTCTGACAGCAGAACAAGAAGGAAATAAGAGTATTCAATTAATTCTTTCTTGTATGAAAATTAGTATTTCTTGTGTACATACTGCAATTTAAAAACTAAACAAAGCTTAGCCTTATTATTTAGTCTCTTAACTGGTCGCATGTTTTCTAATACATTGTTGGATAAATTTACTTAAGTTCTGTGGGATAAATGCATAGCTAAATTGAGTAGTCCTATCTTGTTCAGAAATCGCTGACCCTTTTTCACTTTGGAGATAAATGGATGAGTGAACTGCACTCTGAGCAGAGTGGGTATGTAGTCTGCAGCAATTAAAATGAATGTAACTGGCATTTGAAGGTAGAGTACTTAAGCTAAGAGAATGAAGAGAGATTGGTGGTTAACTTCAGGATAACAGAGCATTAAGTTACAGAACCCTTTCTTACAGCCCTCGTTAGCTGGGGTTTTTTTTGGTTGCTTGTTTTTGATCCTGTCTTTTCTTGAAACTATCTTAGAGCAGCCATCAAATACTCACTGAACAGCAATGCATGTCACAAGGCACTTAAACATTTTCCCATCTGTGTGGAATTTGTCCTGATACATGTATTTGAAAAACGAACCTGGCTTTGTTAACACGGATATCAACAGGTCAGTGTTCATGAACAGATTAACTGAAGGACAGGCATTTGTAACAACATCTGTGACAGCTTTTGTTTCCTTCTACAGGTAATAGAGTTTGATGATGGATCTGGATCAGTTCTCAGAATACAACCACTGCGCACGCCACGAGATGAAGCTATTTATGAATGTGTGGCTTCCAACAGTGTTGGCGAAATAAGTGTGTCCACAAGACTCACTGTTCTACGTGGTAGGTTTTTCTAAACATATCTAATTTACTTTATGGAACTTAAAAGTGCATGTTGTTGTAAAAGAGAGGTTTCTCTCTGGGAAAGTTAAGTATAGTTCTTTTCAAATGGGCATTAGTATAGTACTGATGCTGGCAAATACAAACTTTTTCACATAATACTTGAATGTCCTGTTTCTGGTTTTTGACCACAAAATGGTAACGTGAATATGCGTGGTATGACAGATTAGAGTGAAAAAAAAGCAAGTGAAACGGGAGTGCTGTGCACAACAGGTTATTATATTAATTATTCGTAAAAAAACACTTTCTGAATGCATTTGATTTACATTTTAGTGCTGTGCTGGGTAGCTTAGCTTTGTGTGATCAGCATTTACACAGAAATTTGCCCAATTAACAGTGACCTTGAAAAGCTGCATAAATGGTTTTCAGATTAGGTTAAACTGCTACAAGATTTTCCCCCCAAGATATAACACCTTAAAAAGGGAAGGTCTTCTTCCATTTCAAATATATGTCACCTGAATTCCATTCTTACTTCAGCAAGAAGTTTTTGAAGACAGTAAAGGAAAAAATCAATTTTTTCAACTATCCTTGAGGGGTGAGGATATGAATGTACTGACAAGTCTACTGTATCGATAATACTCAGAGGAGTAAATACTAGTAGTCAAATGACCTGAATGCTTCATTCTGTCACCTGGAGATGAATGGAAACACTTCACAAAATATCACACTTTTCAGTTTTCAGGGTTGCTTTTATGACTGAAGATTACTGTTTTGTATTGTGATATTACATGACATAACTTCATTTGCAGAATTAACTGCTAGGGGCTTGTTTTTAGGAATTGAAGATGATTAGTCAGCTTTACAGAATTTGGAAGAAAATTTGTAAAATGTATGATTTAAAAATTTTTTTTTTAAAATCCATCTATCCCAACAAATGTAAGGTGACGAGCTTTCTTTCCGCTTATTTTTCTCTGAAGTTGTATTTTTATTTAAAAAAAAGAAAAATAAAACATTCATTTCTATACTTCTATTAGCTATTTTAATCAGTATGGACAGTTCTGGCATTACAGTTGGAGTCAACTAGCAAAACTATGTACATATATAACAAATAGTAACACTAAGAACATACATCTATAACAAATAATAACAGGTAGTGCATACACCATAGTCTGTTGTAAACTAGCAATTAAATTCTTATCTTTAATGTTCCTTCTGTTATCTTTTACAAATTCTTCCCAGCCTAGTCAATGAAAATGGGAAGACTGATAGTTAGGTTCATGTTTAAACAGCACCACGAATCTGTTCTTAACCCCCCATGATTAGGTTTTCCCTTTATTTACTGATAGAAGCACTTTTTATGCACAGCTTCCACCTTGTTGACAAAGAACAGAACATGACATTTCCATACTGCATTAAAAGTTTTGTAAACAAAAGGGAGATGTGAAAAGGGAGGAAGGGGAGAAAAAGCAAAAAACAATATGAAAACTCGAAAACTCAGGTGGAAGAAGTATTCTTTGTTTTTAGAGTTTCTTGAAATGCATTTCCAAGACTCTCTGGTCTTGAAATGTGCACGCATGTATTTCGACAGATACTGTTCCAAACCAACGAAAGTTCTCATTTTGGGGTTTCTAGAGAAGAAGCAACAGCCCTCATCTCTCTACCAAGGGCCATACCAGTTGTAAAAGGCAAAAGAGTTGTCTGAATGTCAAAACTGACTGACTGTAAAATGCAACCTGTTTCTTTGCTTGTCCTATTGATTATTTAATGAATTTCTTGTAAGGCATATATGGCTCTGCTACCTATTTCTTACTGCAATAACTCAGTGCTACTTCAGACAACACTAGCATCAGATCCTATTTTAAAACCCATGCATAATGATATGTATATGCAAATTCCTGATGAATAAAAAAAGTACATTATTAGTTATGAAGTTAAAACTTAAATAAATTTAAATTTTAAATTTTAGTTAAAAATTATCTAATTAATAATATGAAATATGAAAGATTGTGTGTTGTTTCCAGTGATAATACATATAGCTTTTGCAACTGCTGCAATATACTTTGGTCCCAGGAATTTAATCTGAAACAGAAACATAGGAGAACTCATGTACATACTGGGACTATAAATTTAGATAAAGAGGTAACATCAGAAAAAGCAAGGACCACACAGAGTAACAGGGCATTGTAAGAAAATTTTGGCAGGGTTAAAATTTTGAAGTGCTATAAGTACAGTGACTTGCTGTATTGCTTTCCAAGACAAACGATAATTCAGTGCTGGGTGCATTAGCCTGGAAGATAAGTAATTCCATTATAAATTTCTTTGCAAACTTACACGAATCTTCATCTTGTACAGCCTGCAATAGTAGCCTTGTGGAAAACACTCCATTTGATTATGCCTTTGCGAGAAAGAGTCCCTCTGTGCCTCTCGTAGCTGCTCTAGGAATAAAAATCTATCATAGATATGAGCAGGAATTAACAGACATAACCAAATGCAAAACAGAGTGGAGTGAGTTGGATCTGTGGTCTACTTAAGCTTTAGTCATCCCTGGGACATGTATGTGATTCTGGATTCCAGAAGATACACACATAACTTTCATATGTTTTTCAAATCTTTCCGTAATGGTGGTTTCACAGAGCCAACTTGATATTTTTGCCTTTTGCAAGAGGGCACCCTGGTGAGTAAGTCAGAATTTACTCACAATTCAACCCACAAGAACTGCGACCCTAATATGGCATGCTGGTGAAATCGGGGTGTTCCCATGAGTTGAAATATCTGCCTATATTAATTTCTGTTTCTTTCACTAAATCCAGTTTAACTGCTACAAATCATTGGTACAGCAACATTTTTGCCATCATATCCATATTTTTACAGTCAAACTTGTCGGTTTTTCTGTCTGTGGCAGTACAGAGTGACAGTAGTTTTATGCACTACAGGTTTTATCCTGTTTGGTTGGGTTCTGACACTATGACCAATCTGTAGTACTTGGGTCTCTAAGAGCTATGAATATAAATGAAGTTTTTCTGGGTGTTGAAACTTCACAAGGTGAGTAGGAAAAAGAGCAGAAAAGGCAGCTACAGACAATAACATTTCAAGGCATTAGCACAGACAAAGTATTGGGTCTTTTTTTCTGTTACCAGAGTAAATTGGGAAATGTTCCAGGCTAAACTTTTACTTGCTAGGCTGAATATCGTCACAGTCTGGACCAAGAGTGAATGTTTGAGATAAATGGAAACTGCTTTTGATTTGCTATATATAAAGGAGATGGAGACTTTCTAGGATAGTTTCACCCACATGAAAATGCTGAATTTCAAAGGAAACAGAGCTTGTAAGGAGAAGTCTGGAAGTCTCCTTCCAGACAACTAGAGCTGATGCTATTTATTTTGGAGCTCTTTGTTTTGAAAATTTGTGCTGAGAACCATGAGTGGAACAGTGCTTTGATTCTTTAATTAAAAATTATCAGTAGAATCTTCCCATACTATGCAGCCTTCAGAGTTGTAATATCTTTTCTTTCATTGTTCATTCATTTCTTGTTAAAGCTACCTAACTCTGTTTTTCAGTCTTGCAAATGGTGGATAACTCACATTTTTCATGGCTGTAGGACAAGGATTTTGGCGTTATATGCAAGTATATGAATTGTTCAGGAAGGAGAAAATGAGGTGCCTCCTTCTAGTTGAGGAATCAGCAACAATTCCATACCATTAATTTTAAGGAATCCTGCTTTTTATTTTACTTCTTTTTTTATTATCATTCCTTGAAAAGTTCTGCCAAGACTACATGGACCTCAAAAAGTTTAGCTTCAACTACCCCCTGAGAAAATGTATAACTGCACCACAGAAGAGTGCAGATTTTAAGCAAGGATGGAGAAGGTCCAGTAGAGCAGAATACATAAGTATGTTCTACCAGCACTGCTGTTTGCTTACTTTTCTTTGCTGTTTGGGAAGTAAAGAGGGACTACACAGGGCATTTAAGCAGAGGGCCGTTTGTTTTCTCAGCCCACGATTTTCCCTATTATTGTTGATTGTACTGTGTATTATAAAAATATTGATATATAGCATCTTTGTAGCATGGGCACTATATAAGGATGGAAGAATTAAAGCAAAATTTCTGTGGGAAGTGCCTAGGGCAGTTGTTCCTTTTTATGCCTTTTAGAATCTTATTGATTTAATTGTCAAACAGTCACTGCATAAAAGTGGAATATTTACTGCACAGTGTTTCCCTGTCCATTGATACACACAAAGATTGAGATTGAGATATTTGAGAGAGATGATTTTTATTAGACTCTCAGAAGTGCAGGACATTTGTTTTAAAAAAAAAAACAAATCAAAACAAAACAAAGAGCCCCAAAAACAGTGATGATGAATCCAAGGTGCTACATCTTTGGTCTCTGCTGCTAGTAATGGATTCAATGATAATAGATGCTCGTTTCTGTATTTTCACTGTACCCAGTAGTACTGAAATGAGAAGGAACTATTTTGAAGTAATCTATCATCTGGGACAGCTATCTTTGAGGGCATGGAAATTAGACAAATGGAGTGGCACAGCTATAATGTTGGAAAATGTGCTGTGGGATGTCTCTCATTTCTAGATGAATGGAAGGAAGGACTGTACATATTCCGGGTATTAGCTGCACAGTAGGAGAAATTTGCTGTGTTCCAGCTGGAGCTGTATAAACGATGTACACCAGTGTTTATCTGACTTAACTGTTTGCTGTGTAGTCACAGTGATTATTGCCAGGGGGCTGCTAGTAGAACAGGCTTTTGAAAGTGGAATGAATAGAAACAAGGAAAGCAAGAAAATACCTGTGTGAGAACTTCATACAAGAGAAAGACATTTATCTCAAACTTACATTGCATAAGAGGACTTTTAAAAAGGCAAAGGAGTGTCTTGCCCCAAAACTTCCTGAACTGCCAGTGATCATGCTATATGTAGGTAGCACCTTGTGACCAGAATTAGCATGTTCATTACAGTCCTATTTTTATTATACCTCTTTTTGAAGAGGAACACTGTTGTTCCTGCTGTGAAAATGGTACTTTGCCACTTATGTTGTAAAGTCTCTCCTGGGGAGCTGTGCAAGGAAGATTAAGGAACAAAACACAGCTGCTTGACAGTCACACAAAAGGATTTTGTGAAATAGTGAAACAAAATAAGAGGTAGCCAATACAATTTAAGCTTAAAAAAACAAAACACTTTACAGGCAATTTTAGAATGGCATGCAGACGGCTTGAAATGGCTTACAAAGTAGTACACCATTAGAAATATTTAGCAGTAACATTAGAAACTATTTTGCAATACTTTCTTTGGGTAAGTGAATGTATGTTGGGCAAATAGAACATTTGCCTTCCATGCAGTATAATTTGAAATACTTAATGAATTATTGATCTGTATAAAGGTGGGGTGGTGGGATTTAACCACCAGGCAGAACAGGAGACAAAAGAATAATTTTGTGAAATATATGGTCCATTTCCCATGGCTGACTTTGGAGTTACTGTGTGTTTTAAGTAGTGCAGGCATATACGTAGTAACTAATGCTAATGGTTTAGAAAATATTGCACCTTATAAATTCTGTAACAATCAGTAAACATAAAAGGGTCTATTACTGTAAATATATGATGCAGGGTATTGAGTTCAACTTCACTTGATCTTACTGATTTCACAGTTATCTATTGTTGACTTTTGCATAGTTCTTAAAAAAGCTGTGTTTGTAGTCATTTAAAATAACTGCTATAAGTATTGCAAAACGTTTCTGGCAAGTGTCTCATCTCATGTTTTTTATAGTTAATACTTTTTTATATTCCCACTCATGTCCTTAGATGCAAAATTTATCAAATATATTTTTCTCCTCAAACAGTTACATTGGTTAGGTTAACTTTTTTTTTTCTTGGCTTTCAATGTACAAATTTTTCCTCTTCTTGCACACTATTTTATTATAACGGACCTGCTACAGTCATTATAAATCTAAAGCTTCACATTAGAAAGCTTCTTCTAAAAAGTAGAGCAGTCACTTTAAAAAAATGAATGAAACAGCAATCCCAAAATTTTTGTCAATTTAAATTCCTGTAGTCAAGACTTTCAGAGATTTGTTACTTTGGAAAATCAAGAGTAGGCTGCTCAACCTACAAGACCTTTTAAGATGTCTTAAGAAGGTATCCGCAGTCATCAGATTTTTTTGAGAAATCTGGCCTAACTTTTTTCCTTACAAACATTTTTTTTTTATTGATGAAGTTTCTTTCAACTCTTTGTTGTCCTGCATATTCTTTTAACATGATTGATTGTTCGGTTGTATTTGCTCAATGAACATATATGGAGAAAGTTTTCCTGCTGCCAACTAGTAATACCAGCTACCATTATGTCTTTGTAAAGGTTTATTTTTCTTCCTTCTGTTCCTTACTGAATTTCATATGTCACTGAATTTCGTCCAGCCAACTTTCTGTTTTACATGCAATGCTGTAAAATTATGTAGTTCTGTTTCACGTATTTGTACATGTGCATAGGATCAATTTTAGTTTTTGAAACATTAGCAGTAGTAGAAAATTATTTATGCCTGAAATTTATAGGGCAGAATGGATGATCCTAAAGCAAACATTGGCTTGAAATCAGTAAGCTGGCTAGGCTATATCGTATTTGTTCTTATTATATATCTATGAAAGAAAAGAAACATGTGGGTGGTAGTTCATAGATAGATCTCCAACAGTTGTTGTGATCTAAGAAGAGGAATTGAATTAATACCGGACAAAAGCAGGGCAGTTCTATTTAGCTTGAAAGAATTCTTCACTGGACAGTTTTGGATAAGAATGTACACCTGTTAAATACTTTCAGACAACAGCTCCATGACTAATTTTAGCATGACCCCCATTCGGGTATTCCCATTCTAGTATCTAATGACTGCATATAATGTTATAGGCGTTTTTGATAACAAGAGTGAGTTATATGCTGGCCAATTGGAAAATGCAAACTAAGCCATCCTGAGCAGATCGATTTTAAAACATGTTTGCTTTATACTTTTTTCCCACTCATTGATACCTATGATGATTCAGTCCCTTTTCTCAGACTGTCATTCCCGAATCATCAAAAACAAGTGGCAACGAGAACAATGAAAAAGGGATTAGTAGGGGGAAGAGGAATACCTCTTCAGAACCAGTGTCAGGTGATGTAAGCATAGAATTAAAATTAAATTCCCTAACTCTGAAGAGTCATGACCTGCTATATACAATAGGTTACCATTTTGATCTGGTTCCTCAAATACTGACCCAGATTATAAGCAGCACACAGATATGGCATTACAAATGATCTTTACAAGAAAGGGTGGAGTATTAATTATGTATACAACTGCTAGTTGTTCTGAATACTGATAGTCTTCCTTTACTTCTGTGCTATGATTTTCATATTTTGCAGCACTACATGTCTATGTACATATGTAATAAATCTAACTTTTTTTAGTTTCTGCCTTGATGTAAGGTAACTCAATTTAAATAAAACTGTCATTCACATTTTTATTGTGTTATTTTTTGATCTATTTGCAAAATGGTGGGCCATTTGTCTGTTTTAATTGATACAAAAAATAAAACAGTTTTTCTTACACCAGGAACTTTTAGAATACAATACTTTTCCTGGGATTATGCATTTATTTAAGGCTCTTGGCATTGTGTAGAGTCCTATTGGTTCAGTATCAGGGTTTAAGTTTATACAAGCTTTTGTTGTTAAGTGGCCTAAGACCCCTGTCTCAATTGAAGCCAATGCCTTAATGAAAGCCAATGCAATTAATCAAATGCCGTGTTTCCTGTTGTTGTAATCTGTGGCCTCTATTTTGCATGCAATTTGTCCATCTGTATGTCCACTCACTTAACAAACTCTTAGAATTTTAATTAGTAATGTAATTGTCATTACTGCACAACATGAAAGTAAATTTGACAGCAGAATTCTAGAGATTTTTTTCATGCCAGTATTTCATATTGATTAAAAAAAAGTAATGTAACTCCAGAGATTATCCATTTGAGGAGTGATACGATGATTAGTTGCTCAACCCCTGACAATGTCAGCATATCCATAAGGAACCCAGTGGTATTAGCAGCTTGATAGTTTCAATTTTATTGTTATCACAGCAAATATTCATATGAGGTGCCTAATATAGCATAATGAAAACATGGCAATTACTAGAAAAAGACATTCATGTAGTAGGTCTGTCTTCAGCTTTCCAGGCTAATGGTTTCTGTGAATGCTCATGTCTTATCAAATGCACCACTGGGATGACAGAAATGTTTGCAGAAATGTGGGACATGTTTGACACTAGTGTACTGAAGTGACAGTAAAATTAAATCCATTTTAATGTAGTAAGTGCTAATCTTCAAACATAGAAAAAACCTAGTAAGAATGCTTTTTCACATATATCTGAAAAAGTAATTTAGAAAACAAAGAAAGCTTATGTAATACTTCAGCTTGCTTAGCCTGGCAATAGGTCATAAAATGGCATTTACTGTGATTGTTAAGTTTTTAAAGATTTGACATAGAAAGCAAAAACTAAAAAGAAGAAAATATGCAAAAGTATTTAAAATATTTTTTGCAAACATAAAAACATTAAAAGGAAGCTGAAATTCAATGGGTCTTGTCAAAGCAAAAGTATTTTGATTATTAGGACTAGTAATAAAACAATTCTGAAGTAATGACTTTTAATTGACGCAACAAAGCAAAGGGGTTTTCATTTCATTAGTGTTGTAGGAGGTTGAAAGAACTGTGATTTAAGTAGCTCTGTGGGGAGGGAGAAACTTTTATGAATACTCTAAGGCTTAGGCAGGATATAAAATCCTGTTATGATGTATATCACTTCAGGTATTTCAATGCTTGCTGTAAACTAACGTGAAGTTCCGCAGTTGACTTACTACTGTTCCATTTATCTTTGTAGCAAAGATGCATTAATAAAGTTACCACTCACTAGTTCAGCAGCAAATGGAATTTCTTTTTCTTCTGTGCAAAATTGTGACTTAAGTGCACCGTGATTTAAATTATTCCATTAAAATGATTTACTGTAAAACTACTGCAAAGAATCTACTGTGATGTAAAATGTTACATAGTAATAGTAGCATTTTAGCACTTTTGTTTGTATTGAATGCATCTTGTGATGTACAGTGTCAGTGCATGCTTAATATGACAACAGCATAACACAATAATGAAGTAATTTTTCAAGTGGAAGCATTTCAAGAAGCTTTTCAGTCAGATACAGTCAAAAAGCATTGATTAGAGCCAGGAGTTTCATTGGGACCATCAATGCACCTGAATCTTGGCTTAGGACACTGTGGTCTTTCATAGCATTGACATATTTAAGGAGATATTGCCTTAACAGTGCTATCCAAATTACTATTATTATCTGAATTATTATTTTTACATCAGGAACCATCCTGATCATCTACCAAAGGTCTTGTGAGTCTGGGGAGGTACACGCTGACTGGAAGCTAGCCAATATTATTCCAATTTACAAGAAGGGTGTGCGGGAAAACCCAGAGAACTACAGACCTGTTAATCTAACCTCAGTTCCTGGAAAAATTATGGAGAAGATCATGCTGGGTACTACTGAAAGGCATTTGAAGAACGGTGGAATCATCAGGCACAGTCAGTATGGGTTCACAAAGGGAAGGTCCTGTTTACCTACTTTGATATCTTTCTATGATCAGGTCACCCGCCAAGTGGATAAAGGGAAGGCTGTGGATGTAGTTTTTCTGGATTTTAGTAAGGTGGTTATTACTGTCCCTCACGGCATCCTTCTGGACAAGTTGTCCAACTGTGGGATGAGAGTGTTCACAGTGTGCTGGGTGAAGAACTGGCTGAACAGCAGGGTTCAAAGGGTTTTAGTAATGGGGCTAGCTGTGGCTGGCAACCAATCACCAGCACTGTTCCTCAGGGTCCAATTTTAGGGACAGTTCTGTTCAATGTTTTTATCAACAATCTGGATGCAGGAGTTGAGTGCACCATTAGCAAGTTTGCTGATGATACCAAACTGGGAGGTGCTGTTGACTATTTTGAGGGACAAGATGCCTTGCAGAAGGTTGTAGCATGGGGGAATGATTAATAGCATGAAATTTAACAAGTCAAAATGCCAGACTCCGCACCTAGGATGGAGTAATGCCAGGCACAAGTCTAAATTGTGAGAGGAGTGGCTGGAATCTGGGGGTGCTGGTTGGCAGCAGGCTCAATAGGAGTCAGCAGTGTGTCCTGGCAGCCAAGAGGGCAAACTGCATCCTGGGCTGTATCAAACACAGCATCACCAGCTGGGCAAAAGAGGTGATGATCCTGCTGTATTCAGCATTAGTATGGCCTCACCTTGAGTACTGTATGCAGTTCTGGGCTTCACAATTTAAGACAGATGTTAAGGTCCTTGAAGAGGAAGGCAACAAAGATGGTGAGGGGGCTGGAAGCTATGTCCTATGAGGAGTGTCTGAGAACTCTGGTTTTGTCTAGTTTGGAAAAAAGAAGGCTGAGGGGTGACTTCATTGCTCTCTACAGCTTCCTGAGGAGGGGAAGCAGAGAAGGAGGTGCTGAGCTTCTCTCTTTGGTATCCTGTGATAGGATGTGTGGGAATGGTTCAAAGCTGTGCCAGGGGAGGCTTAAACTGGACATTTGGAAGCATTTTTTTACCAAGAGGTGATCCAACACTGCAACAGGCTTCCTAGACAGGTGGTCAATGCCCCAAGCCTGTCAGTGCTTAAGAGGCATCTTGACAATGCCCTTAACAACCTACTTTAACTTTTGTTCAGCCCTGAAGTGGTCAGGCAGTTGGATCATTGTAGGTCCCTTCCAACTGAAATATTTTCCCTTCCCTTCCCTTCCCTTCAATTAAAAAAGATCACTTAAAGGAGAATGCTAAACGTGTTAGTTTGACAATTCCTTTTATGTTCAATCACTGTAAGATTTTTATCTGAACATGAAATAGTCTTGTTCTTTCTGCACTCATTCATATTCTCATTCCCTGCCTTTCAACAAGAAATTTGTCCTGGAACAGTACAGCTGTATTTTTGTATCCCATCTAACTTGGCTAGGAACTGTTCTTCATTATGGTGAATATCCTTGTAAAGAAATCAACTTTTTATGATCACTGCTATGAGTGGCAGTTACAAAGGACATTTTATATTTAATCATTTGAAATTCATTGCTTCTAGCTTAGTACCAAGCTCAAAAGCTCATTTTAGCTCCCACATATTCCATTGTTTCAGCTGTTGCACTGCCGTGTTTTCACTAGGCCTGCAATTTATTTTAATAAAATATATCATCTTGTCTTAAATGGCATTATCAGCCTAGCTCCTAAGATAAACAAATCTGTATAGACAACTTCTATCTTAATGTTCACACAGAGATTTATTTGGGTTTTTGCTGTATAGATAACGAAGAACACTGTCTGGGGAATCCTCTTCATTATACCTGCAGCAAAATAACTTTCAAGGAGAGCAAATTGAGAGGCTGAAAAGTTGCCAGGGATTTTTTTTTGCAAAAAGCTACTGTCACTTGGAACTTGATTTATGGCAAGAAGATGAAGCCAAGTGCAGAAAAGCCATTAGTAAGCCCCAAAGCAATCATTTGTTGTTGTGGCATGATTCATATAACAGACAGAGGACAGAATTGAGAGTATGTTGAAATCAGTGAGAAAACAGTCTTCTTAGCCAGGCTTCAGATCAGTCAAATCTTGAGTTTGGTCATTAGTTGCAAAATGTCAAAACCACAAAAATACAAGTAGAAAAAGTCTCAGTCTGTACCATTTTCTTTTTTCAAACCTGGAAACCTAAATTTAGGCTTATTGGTAGTTCCTCTGACAGGTACTGAGCACTTGGTTTCTAAGAATACTTAGATACTTCAAAATTCTGGGTTTTTTTGAGTAAGTCCTGAAACAGATGATGGTAGGTCTTAATGTGATATATTGGAGGGGAGGGGGTCATGGTGGTTTTTAACGGTTTACCTAAACTCAAGTGACAATGTAAGTAGATATTATTAAATGGTGGCCAAATTTTCATGTGTTATTGATGTAGTGTTTGGTTGCAGCAAGTTCCTCCAGAAGAAGGATCAAGAATCAAGATTCTATGTGGTTTTAGCCTTAATGATGGCTGATAACTCATGAGAGAGAATTTTATGAAAAAGATTAATATTTAAAATAAATTTTATGCACATTTTAAACTTCTGCTATTCTTAAAAGATGGGACACATGGTGTGTGTCAGAGGGTTTCATTCTAATGATTGAGTCAAATAAACAAGGTGATGTTTCAAATATTTATTACTAGTGTCATTTCTTCTTTTACAGAAATTGATTTTATTGCATGAGAAACTGAGAAGGATACGACAGGACATCAGTTGGTACAAGTTTTTTTTAAGATTGGATTTTTAAATTAAAAATACAAAGAAGATAGAGCCGAGAAACTCACAGACAGATTTATTGCAGTTTTCGTATTACAGGGAAGAACAGAAGAAAAGGTAGAGGATGAATATAACTGAGGACAGTTTATCTTTCATCTTCAACTGTTACTGTAGATTGTTTCAGGCTCTGATGCCTGAAACATATGTCTAATTCTGCTTTGCAGATAAGTCATGATGTTTGGTCTGGTTTTGTCTTTTTCTTTTTAGTTGAACTGGGGCCAGGGACAAGAGGCCACTAACAAATTCTGTTTTCAGTAGATCTAGAATAACTAAGTTTAATTTACTTCTGCTTATAAGGGGGAGTAGGGGGTGGGGGAACACTCTCCTAGTAGCATAGTCATTTCGAGGTGCTGTGTATCTTAGAAATCATGAGCAAAGTTAAAAAATAATTGGACTGTTCTAATGATTGAAATTGGGGATTTGTGGGGTTTTGATCTTGTAGGACTTCAGTTTCCTATTTATTTTTTTTCTCTTCATTAACATGAATTAGAAAGTTTCAAAAGAAAGACGGTCAAATCTGGACTACTGGTCAGATTCCTGTAGTCAAATGGAAGTTTTCGTATTTTGAAATACCCCCAGAACAGTATTTAAATGTTATAGATTAGTCATTTGGGTTATGGTAGAATTAGTTTTATTTTTTCAGTAAATGTTACTAGGATTTTTTTCCCATTTTCTCAATCATGTTGATTACTCTCATGACTTATCTCTGCTTAAAATAAACAGTGAAATGATCATGTTTCATTAAAGAAAGAGGAATATTGAATCTATTAGGAACTCTTTTGAACCTGGTGTACACATCATGAACTTTTAGATACAGTCATTAAATCTAGCTTTTGAGCATTAGATGGCAGTAGTGGTGAAACTCGGAGACAACTAAAATGGAGCAAAGTTTTTTGGTACTGTTTGAGTGTTCATTTCTTAATTTTGTGTTCAAGATAGATGATAATTGATTTCATTTTTTTTTCTTTCTAAACCGAAGTTTTTGCTAGGAAAAAACTGATATATGGAACAAGGAGCTGAGGGTTCTATGCTAAAGGGACAGTTAATTTTATTGTTTGCTCTTACCAAAAATTGGTAGAAATTTAGCTGGTCTCAGTTTTGGCTTTATGGCTTTTGATACCATATTTATTCAAATGTATCAGCCAATTACACTATGGCAATTACGGTAGTAGTTCAAGGCTCTTCACCATGAGGCAATTCATACTGTAATGACATTTTTGGTGAAAAACAGCAATTTAAACATTTAAAATATAGAGGAAAAGATGAGATTACTGAAAAAGGTAAGGTACATGGTTACCATTTCACAGGCAGGTAGTTCTTTCCAACTGTTCTTATCTCTATATGCTTTGCTTTCTTTCTCCCAGACAGTACTTTGTTTTTGCTTTAGAATGGACTTGTTCTCTTGTCTTAGATCATGTAAGCACTCTTTGTGGGCAGACTATTAAAATGGTGCAGCAAGCACCATCTTCCTCCTATGAGGGAGTCACTTAGTCCCAGATCTTCTGTCCACTCTTTCATCCATCTGTCCAGCTGTGAGAAGTTACTCTCATTCGTCTCCAAAGCCAATGTTTATTAAAGCAAGGGGAAAAGGACACTTTTTTTTTGATTGTTTTTATTTCTGACGAACTGGCAAGAAAAATAAGATTAATCTTACTAAGGGATGCTGTTACTTCTTCCTCAATTCATCATGCCTGCAAAGACCATTGATGGTAATAGGCCAACTTGCTCTCTTTTAAACCAGGGATCTTTATTTTCATCTTCACCACCTGGTTGAGAATCCTTTCTATTGACAGGATTGCTAACAAGATGATTCACATGCCTTTTACTAGGCAAGAACTTAACAAGAGAAAGTTGTCCCTGCAATGCATTTCTTCAGTTACCTCCCCTAGATTTCACAAGGCATCTCCAGACAAGCCATTTGTGGTTTGTTCTTAAAATTGAATGTTGGAAAGATTGCAATTTATCTTTTATCCTGGAGACAAGTAGTTAGGTCAGTGGTGAATATCTTATTGGTTCTCAAGAGAACAGGAAGAACTGGGATTCTGGTGTTGCTTGTATAGATCCTAACCACATGTGAAGGCACAATTCCCAACAGAACAGCAACATTCCCCACATTGGGTGACATCTAATTTTTTTAACCCTAGACTTACCAACACTTTGGTTCCCAAGTGACCTTCTCCTTTTCTTTGCATATTGCAAAAGAACCTTCTGGATTTTTGCAATCCTCTCATATAATAGTGGTTATTCTGAGGCACATTTATACCATCATTTGAGAGGGACTTCATGTCTGTATGTTCTAAAATTTTAAGTTTTAAAATAAGTGGCTAAGATAATTAAGTGGCTAAGTAGGTAGGTAGTCCCATTTGGACAGAGATCACCAAATTTTACATATACCGGTTTTGTGTATCTTAAGGTGGGTGGCTTTGGTATTTCTTGTGCCCTGTGAAATTAACCTTCTGAATAAAGGACAAAATTAAAGGAGCTGTTTTTCAGCAGAGGTTACTGATGAAGGGAGAATAAAGTAGTAAAAATGAAGGGAAGAAAGTGGGTTCTGTATTTTTAAAAGGCTTTTTGTTTTCTATGGAAAAATGTCAGATCTCTTGTATGTGTTTCAGGGTCGGGTTTTTTTTAATTTCTATTTATGTTTAAAATTAGATAAGAGTAATAGTACAATATACAAAAAGATGAAGACTATTATTGTGTCTAACTTATATAGCACAGTATAATATAATACAATACTATATCAAAGCAGTGCAGTAAGATTGAGAAAAATAAAAAGTCTCTCAAATGCCAAAGTTTTGGTAAGCTAAAGGTAACAAACTGACTATGAGTTACAGAAGGGATGAGGGAACGAGCAATTCTACCATCAACTGGGATGCTAATGGATGTGATTTGGAGATTATGAGGTTTATTGCTCCTTGAAAAAATGAGTTCTGACAAAAGGAATAAGTTGAGGAATGATTTGCTGCTGTATCTGTACCTAAAAGTCTTTGAGGGCATAATTTATTCCAGCCCTACCTCACTGAAATTGCTTGTTCCAACCACAGGAAGCCTTACCAATATGAATAGCTTTATAAAAGACTTAATTTTTTTTTTTCTTGTCACATTTGCATTAGTTGGAGATACACTATCACAGGCAAATAGAACTATTATGGCCAAAGTCTGAAGCATATACTGTATCTTAAAGAAGGAGTGGGCTGAAGAAAATTGAATTCACTGTAAATACAAAGTGTGAATCTAGGGGTAAGCAAAAAGAGCAAAGGAAAAAGTAATAGCAAATATATTGGAGGTTAGCCAAAATATGTAAATGGTGCAATCTAAAATTACAGAATTTTTTATTCTTAGAAACAAAGTACTGATTTTTGTCAGGTGCTTTTTATCTTCAACAGTGAAAAATGTTTCAAAGAATAAATTCTTCACTTTCCTCTCCTTTCCCCAATCTACTTTATTAAATAAGTACTTAGTAAATGAATATGAATTATTGACTTCCTTTTTACTAGTACTAGGAATTGGGGCAAGCTGCTTAAACCCGTTGTTCCATCATACACTTATCTTTAGTTGAGATGTAGCCTGAATTCCCATAGGAAGGCTTAAATAATTTAGGATATTTCCTACTGTACTTAAGAGTAAAGTATTAGAATACTACATTTAGGTAAAACTCTGAGTAACAGAAAACTTCTCCAATGTTTCATTGCTGCATACCAGATCAGTAGGGATTTTGTTATCCTGCAAAATCAGTGGTGATATCTTAAGGTCCGTATTTCACCCTGGCAACTTAGTCTCTGCTAACTCCAAGCCAGTAAGTAATGTGAACAGCATATTGCTTCATTTTAAATTTCAGGAATATTTTATTGACTTTGACAGAATGATCACAATGACTAGTGCATGAGACTTTTTGCTATTGTACATAATTTTATCTTTTTTTGTGATTTTTAATGAATAACTGCTAACTAATTATTTTTCATTTAGGATGTAGTATGTCTTCATGTTAGAGTAATCACAAGGAATTTTCTGATGAAAAGGCCATTTATTTAGCCATTTAAGACCTATAGTAGTGATCCCTAGTGCTCTTTCATTTTAGCTTTTAGAGACTGGCATAATTTTGTAGAAATTATAGGAGGCAGATGCTATAAGAGACATGAAAAACCTGGAAAGTGGAACCTAGGAGTGAATGTCTGTGAATGGAATTTAAGTTTATCCAAGTCCAAAATAGTATATAATAAGTTTATTTCGTTTTAAGAAAATGATGCTAGACAATGTATTTTATTACTCAAGAAATAAATACAAAAACTACAAAACCACATTTCTCCAGGTAAATTACAGTTCCTAGACATTAAATAAAATAGCGTTACTAAGGCATGTGAGGATAGTGAACTCTGGCAAAAATAACTACTTTCTCTCTTTTTTATTTTTTTATTTCGTATGGCCAAGCTATGCATGCAGGCTGGCATGCCTCTTACCACCCTTTTTTAATGCTCAGTTTTTCTACAGAAATTGTTGTCAGCACATAATTTCAGGATGTGGCAGAACCATATCAACAGAACCATATTCGAAGCACAATAGACACCCAATAGCATGGTGGTGTTATCTGGGCAACTGCTGCACTTAAATCCATCTGTTATTGAAAAGGGTGATATAAGCAGGGCTTGCTAGTTGCTTGCTAGTTAGGGGACATGCATTCCATGCTTGGCCACATTATTTTATAACATAACATGGTAATATAATAATGGATAACAAATTTAATTAAGTGCTTGGGCTTTGCTTTTTTTCCCGTTTGGCTGCATATGCAATTGATTTATATTAAATTGTGCAGTCTTAACATTTCCTGCATTATAGTAAATTTGTTAGGTGTGTATATTTTACAAGGTGTGGAAGTTAGATGTTCTTCTCCACCATTCTTTGACAACTTTGCAGCATTGGCATGCCTCAAATGATAGTAGGTGGATGTTTGGAAAAGGGTTGTTAACTAAGTGAAGAAAAAAGTTTCTTCTAAAGACATGGTAGGCCTATCACCCATTCCAACTATCATTCAAATTACATTGTAGTTCTGGATTTTGGGAGGGCAGCTTTGTCTTTGAACTAGAAGAGAATTTCAGATAGCTGGAGAAAAACTGGTATATCACATGTGAGCACTGAATGGAAGATTTTTATCCAGGACTTTCTCAAAGTGTGTTTAATAACTTGTACTATATAATTGATAAACAACCACATATCTGATTTTCAGTTAAATAAATAATTGTCATTATGAAATATTGTAGCATCTTCTTCCCTGTAAATCAGGGTTATAGCAGAGATAAAAACAGGATTTTATGCAGTTAGTGAAGTTTTAAATGTGAAGTTTCCATTCCAGTCTATTTTGCCAGTTCCTTAGAGGTGTAAAATTACCAAACCAATTCTGCTTTAATTTGAGCACATATGAGAAATACAAAGATATACACAGTAGACCTTTCTGTCTATTTATTATTACCATGATGTTTATTGTTCTGTAAAATTAATCACATTTCAGGAAGGTGTGTGCTTTAGCCGTGGAGCCTGGCTGTCAAATTTGATATTTCCTTTGATGAATGTGAGGAATCCTGTAGACATAAGTGGACTTGAAGACTTGGTGTTCTGGGCTAAGGAATAAAAAATTCCTTTGGTAAATAGGCTCTAAAAGAACTATACACACAACAGTTTGTCTGAGACCCTTAAGATTGGTTATAAATCAAAATTGACTATGAAGAAAGTAAAAAAAAAATGTCT
Source organism: Chroicocephalus ridibundus (assembly GCF_963924245.1). Lineage (NCBI taxonomy): Eukaryota > Metazoa > Chordata > Aves > Charadriiformes > Laridae > Chroicocephalus > Chroicocephalus ridibundus. Next base: position 54,580,665 of record NC_086316.1, read on the forward strand.
CTAACTAAAGTAACGGCAGTAGATTCCTGGACTTTTTTAGTCTATCAAGAGGATCATATGACTTGTCAGAATTTGCCATGACAATATTGAAATAGAAACAAGGTGTTTGAAATCTATGCAGTATTAAACACAATTTTAAAGGTTTTACTCTTCCTTGGGTACTAATTCAAAGCATCTACCTATTCTATAGAATATGCTAAACAAATTTGACAAAATTGCATATTGTTTTCTACCATGAGTCCCAAACGTAAGCGTTTTTACAGTTTTTATTGCTGTTTTAAGTAAGTTATTCAGTTATCCTGAAATTCTGACAGCTTGCAATCTTTTTATCAGAATTCATTTATTATATCAGTTTAGTTCCATTTAGAAATCACAATCAAGTGTGCATATAACTATTTGTTTGTTATATGGACTTCTTATATATGAGGAAATAAAATCAGTAAATATTTTATATCTACAATGACAAAAACATCTTCTGTGTCTCAGGGACAGACTGTCTTTGGTTTTATGTATTCTTCAACTGTTTAAAACTGGTATAGTGGCTGGCTCTATTTGTAAAACTCCTGTCTTCCGAAATAAAGATGCATTTTCTGCATCTGTGGAAGGGCAGCCACAGATAGGCAAACCATTCATTGCTGTCTTATAGCCGTCTGTTAAGAAACTTCCAGTATTACCTGGGTTTTGATGGAATCTGTTAGAGCTTTTCTACTTGAAGAATTTTATCACAAGGTTCACTGATATTCCTGCTTAGGTTTAATCTTCCTGAGAAAAGTTTATGCAAACATTGACATTTAAATTTGAAGTAGGTTAAAAGCCTTGTCACGGGCAGTGTGATGGGCAGCGTTATTGGATCTACCAATAATCATTGACTTTCCATCACAAGAACTGCCAGAGTACCACTGTTTTAACTTGAATGAGCATGCCTCTAACTCATTGAAGTGCCACATAGAAATAACAGTTGCTCCTCATAAAGTCAACCACAAAATGAAAACATAGCCTGAGGTTATTGTTATTGCCGTTTTAAAATTACAGACCCTAGATTTACTTGTTAAGACTTGATATTTGCATTTCGCTGTAATAAAAAGGATGTTTATTTGATGTCTTTTAAATGGCTGTGCTGCTCATTTCCATGAAATTTGGCAATATAAGCATGCATTTGTAAAGCAAAATGGGAACTGGAAAACCATCCATTGGAAATGGCATCACAAACACATGATTTCTTTTTTCATTTATTTTATTGCCACTTATTTTGGCACTATTTTTTTTTTTTTTTTTAATTCTGCCCATTCTCATTCCATATACATTTATTTCTGTCAAGGCAAGCATGTCTTCAACTGAGTGGGTCAGTAAGCAGTTCTTTCTAAAAGGATTTTAATACCTCCTGTGAGTTGGAAATGTGAGAATAGGTAGAAGTGATATGAATCAAACACCTGTGGGGGCTGACTGAATTTCATTTGCAAAGTGTATTCCAGGTCATTAGTACCTGAGCTTCCTCTTACTTTTAGCAATTCCAGGTATTTATGAAATTTGCAGAGGTAGTATTATAGAGCTGTAATAGAAAATGCAGAAAATAACAGAGCATGGAATAGCTCCACTTTTCTGTTCAGGAGTACACCAGCGTGTAGCTTTTAAAAGTACACAGATATAACAAATCCCTGAGCTTCAAATCAGTGGACACTGGGATAATACATTGAGGAAGATTCATGATACATTTGTCCTGTTACGCTCTTACCTCTGCAGCTGATCTTGGACCTTAACAGAAGATGTTGCTAGGCTAAATGTCATTTTGGTTCACAAACAGTGACTGTTTTATGTTCTTAACATATATCTGTAGAAAGACAGCTTCATAAACTGTATAACACGATGGTAAAATAGTTTTGATGGCAAGCGTTTGACATTTCTGCCGCTGCTTGTAATAAAAAAAAAAAGTTAAATAAATAATGAGGATAACAAAAAAAAGCCCCCAAAGAAATACAAAACAGAATCCCATTAAAATGAAGACCACTGGTTTAGTCCAATTATTTATGGCACTTGTAGCCTACATAAATATTAACCTGTCAGGTAATAAAACATGCTAAATAGACCTATGTTAATGTCCCACTGTCATTGTTTTAATATCTGTTAAGACACATTATTTCTAATAAAGTGATTTCTTGAAGAAGTGGTTGACAGAATAGATTTCTTTAATGGTGCACAGGAAAAAGAAGAATTTGACAACTTTAAAAGTTATTTCCAGATATATTGCCAAAAAAAATCACATCTTAACAGTATTATTTTTAAAGATTTTGTGTTGGAAGTCACAGCCAACTTGCTGAATGTAAATTTTATGTTAGAACAGAATGTTCTGAAGTAAACAAAAATTTTAATTCATTGTACATTTAGGGAACTAATATTTCAGTCTAGCGACCTAATATTTCAGTAGCTAACTTATAAGACACTTGGGTTTATGGCTGTTTAAGGAAACCAGCTATTCCCCATATAACCAAATGAAGGCTAGGATTTCTGTAAAAAAATGGCAACAGTACCCTGGGCTGTGTGAAAGGAAGAGAGCCAGAAGATCAATGGGCTGTGTGAACAGGGACACAGCCAGAAGATCAAGGCAGGAGGTAGTCCCCCTGTGCTTAGAGCTCTTTACACCACATCTGGTTACTGATTACAGCTTTGGTTACACCGATACAATAAAAATATAGATACAATGACAGGAGTTGAGGGAAGGCCACTGAGGCAGCGGGGCTAGAGCCCTTGCCCTGAGAGGAGAGACTGTGGGACTGGGGCTGGTTCAGCCAGGAGGAGGGATGGCTTTGGGGACACCAGCAGCATCCCCAGCACTGATGGAAGGGATGGAGGACACACAGCTGGGCTCTTCACAGTGGTGCGTGGCTTGAGGGTGAGAGGCAGCAACACAAGCTGAAACACAAGAGGCTCAGGCTGGAGATAAGGAGAAGACTTTTCCCCACGCAGACAACCAAGTGGTGGGACTGGGGAGGATGGACCGTCTCCATCCTTGGGGTTTTCATTCCCCAACAAGATGAAGCCCTGAGCAGTTCAGTCTGTGCCCATGGCTTAGCCTGCTCCAAGCAGAGGCTGGGGCTGGAGACCCTCCCAGGTCCCTGCCAGTATGAGTGAACCCCTGATTGGGTAGTTTAGAGGGAAACAGGGAAACACATTTCATAGCTAAACTGCTTCTCCAAGAATGTTCATAGGGCAGTGTTACTGCAAGTGCTTCTCTCCGTTTCTTGACTTCTATTAATTAAAATCAAAATCTCAATACAGAGATGCAATTCCATTTTATGAGGGCAACACAGTGTGTGTTCTATTTCAGAAACTTGTTATGATGTTAATTTCAAAGTCTGCATAAGCAAAACTGATTGGAAAAGAGATGGTATGATTTAAAAAGAGATATTATTATTGCTGCCGAGTAGACTGGGTTCAGTCTTGAGTGTTATGGACTTCGTCATTACTATAATTAGTGATACAGAAAAAGATAAAATGAAAATTGAAAAGAATAATAATTCTGCACCCTGCTGCATTAGATGAAGAACAGGAAGTGATTTTTTGTCAATATATTATTTATAATGATTTTAAAAAAATAAGACTGCTTTAAAACCTATTTAACTTTTTGAAGTCATTATGATCAAGCATTTAAATATATTTCTCAGTTACCCATTAAGAAAAGCAGTTATAAGGAAGTTGGAATATCTTTACATGGCATACAAAATGTAGAGAGGACTTAATTTTTTTATTAACCTCGAAATGTGTCACTTCGGAGAAAGTCCATAGCTGTTCTACATCTGATGACACTTTCTCCATTTCAAAGCCTGGTTTTTAGAGATTGCCAGATATAACTGTACTCAGGATAAGAAAATCAAATGAGACTATTGAAGACAAAAGTAGAAAAAATATTTAAAGAATACACAAATGTTTTCTTGTGTCATCGAATTTTGATGTACACGCAAGACAGCAGAAGTCAGCAGATGACTTTGCTTTCACCACAGTACTTGCTATGCACATCCTTTTTAAGGGAAGCTAGGGTTGATCTGTTCAACATAAGCACACATGATTGTTCTGGTAGATGAGTCCAGCACTAGCTGTAGACATCATTGTTTGCAGTACATTCAGCTTACTGCATTGAAGCTTAAGTCGAAATTGTTTGTTGTCTGACAAACCAGATTTAGACCTAATAATTTTTTTTTCCATCTTGTAAAACTACACACACTATTCTGAGAGACAAAAGGCTTAGAGAGAAAGCTACAGAAACCAAAATGTGCCAAGAATTTATTCTTCTATGTAATGAAATCCCCCTGGTGAAGTCCAAATACACGGTGTTTCTGAATGCCCGTATTTGCATTTTTATATGCAGATTTACATTTATAGTCATACATTTTTTTAATTGTTGTAATCCAAAGAAGCTTATCAATTGGAATAGCAGTTTTTTTAAGTCATTGTGAGGCAAGTATAGACAATTCAGTGGACTAACTTACCAAAACAGGGGAGAGAGAGAGTCAGAGAGTATTCATATTTTATAGGTCTTTTACTCTATACATTTCCTATGTGGAAAGAGGCTTCAAAACAATGTAAAAGTGCCAGCTGCTGAAAGAATAGCTCACAGTGTTATGCTGCACAGGATAGATTCACAGATCCTAGTACTTAGTTTTGCTTAAACTTTTAAATAGCTGGGCCAGGTTTTCTGGCTGTGACCAAAGAGTGAAGACTGCATCTTCGGTAGATTTATTTAATCTTGAAGCATTATTTAACAGCAAAAATATAACAGTGTCTATACTTCCTCTTCTTACCTGAGCATTACTGGTTTCTAACCAATATTTCATATGAAAGTAAGTATGTCAGTACATTTGAACATTTAACACTGTTTTTTGAAATTTTATAGTAAGCAGTATATATCATTGCTCAGTAATACCAGCACAGTTCTACATTTTATAACAGTTATTCTGCAAGTACAGACTCATTCATAACAGGGCACTAGCATATCAAGTGAGACAAAAGTGTTGCTGACTGAAGTTCAGTATTTTGTAAAGTTCTAAAATCAGTATATTTGATAAGGATTTCTAAACCCACAATATACAGGAAGTCTGCCTGAGTTTACCTAATATGCTAAACATGCAGAAGAATTGAGAAAAAATATTTTGCACTTCTTTCAGCTGTTTCTTTATCATTGTAAATATTCTCATTTATTCAATTCCTCTATGAAAAGCAAAATAACAGATTGATATGAACAGCCATGTAGAAAATACAGTGAAAATCATCTTTGAACTGATAATTTTTAACTAAAACATATACCATGCTGTCCCTTACTTGCTTTGACTAGGTCTGCTGTATTTTCAGAGTAATTAATAGAAACTGGAAATCTTGGCAGGCTGTTCTGGCTAAAAGGAACTTGAGATTTGGGACAAACATCTTGGTAAATGCTTGGATAAAATCTAAGTGGATGAACATACCAATGAAGTTTTCCCCCAGTGCATTAAAGGAAGACTTTTAAAATACTCGTTAACATAGCTTAAATTTTTAGTAGAAATTATTTTGATTCTTGTATTGGATGAACCCTGAACTTTGTGCATCATACAAGAGAGTCTTTTGATACCAAACAGAGTTAAATCTGGTCATGTGACAAGAACGTGGTATTCTAAATTTGCTTTCTTTTTTTTCTACGCAGAACACTTTGTGTGTCCTAATCTCTTTTAAACTTTGCTGATCATCATTTCTGCCTAGATTTTTTCATGTTCCCCACACTCAAAAAAATTCAGTTATAATTTGGATTGCAACCAAGGTTTATCTTTAGAAATTTGAAGCATAGCATAAATACAGTATGCTTCATGGGCAGCTACATTGAAGGTGGTAGCATTATATACAGAAAGAATCTCTTTACGGTGGAGAGTAGTTAACTCTGAAGTGTGCTCCATCAACCTGGTGGTCTTGATATTCTCTCATGCGATTTCATACACTCAATAGGCATTTGCAGAAGGAAAATCCCTGGATTTGAACAGGACGGACTATTTTGCAATATTGTAAGAAGGAGAACTCTGCTCTGGTCTCAATACTACTTAATATAAAAATTTAAAAAAAAAAAAAAAAAAGCAGAGCTGGATAGTAGATATATATCTACCCACAGTTACAGGCTGACTGGTTGTCCTCCAAGGTACTCTAGTAAGAAATATTAATGGGATATCACTGAACAGTACACAGAGCACTCAAACTCTGTATTTTCCTTGTCTTACACAATAGAATTACAGTGCTTTGCTTCCAAGAATTCTTCATGTACTTCAGTTTGAAGAAAAATATGGATGTATTTCTTAGATATAACAATGACATAGGCACCCAGAAATCCTTTGGACCAGCCCATCTTTTGATTTATTAATAAAGATGACATTCTGTGACTAGCAGCATGCATTTATTATTTAACACTATTACTATGAGCTTCTGCCAGTCTTTATCTCTTTTCTTTGTGTCCTTGCCCAGTCTATTCTTGGTATGTGTTCTCAATTTTATTTAAAATAATCATAAAGTCTGCCCAGATTTCTGCCAGCTTTGACTTTGTTCCATCTGTCCAATCCCACTTTTACCAGCATTTAAAAAGCCATTTTTTTATTACTATACCTGGACCCAGCGATAACTATTCTCAAATGAAATAAGCACTTGGAAAAGCGTCCATCAGTCTAAAACCCATCCTTCCTGCCTCAGTCAATTTTATGATCTTAGTGTTCTCACAAAATGATCCAAACTGTTCATCTCATCCAAGAACTGGGAAATGCAAGTGTGCCATAACTTCAAGGGCTGATTAACCATTTCCATGGCCTTAGATGCCAAAGACTTAGATGCCAAGGTCTTCAAGGCTCTTGGAAGTCATCCAAGCTTGATTTTTTCTGGAGAATAACTGCTCTTTCTGGTAAACTGGTTGCTGTTCTATTGTAATTACAACATTCTTGTGACACCGAATACTCCTTTTCTAAGATGCATCGGATGCTTTCAGAGTATTAGCAAAAAGTTTATTTTGCTAGTTTCTTTGTCCCTTTTCTCCTGGTCCCTGTTTTCTCTTACAAAATCACTGCTGTCACGTAACAATAAAAATAAAACATGTTAGCTTTGTATTTTCTAGAAAGTAGCAGGCCAATGTCTGCCTACTGCATTTTTTCCAATTTCAGTTGTGCTGGCTATTGTCTCTGCTTTGATTTCAGAAACAGATACATTAGGTAAATAAAGAGAATTTGTAAGATGGGTATCTTTTCCTGTTTGTTCATTTGGCCATCACTTTGCTTAGGTCTGTGCAGAGAAAAACAACCATTCTTGAAAGAATTTACATTATTTTTTCATAAAGTTTCTAAGTCTACAAGGTGAGAGAATCTCTTTTGCAGTGATCTTTGAAGACAAATGTTATTAGAACTGCTATGGACAGAAAGCATAATCTTGTGACATTTTAAAACAGAGATACCAAGCTGATCTGGATGACCTAAGCCCTGTCTTTCTATTTATTGTTGTTCCACTAAACTTTTGTATTGATTGAAACTGAGAAAAAATGGGCTAAAATTGTAGTTAAAATGATGACATGGTAGTACATTTTGCCCTCTGGGTCAAGAAGATGTAGGATAAGAATAAGTCTAACCTTAGTGGTTTCAGTGGTGCTGAACTTTAAAATTACCTTTAATATCTCTATTATTCAGCATCTGTTTCTGGCACTGGTTTAGTGCAATATGCTAAATTAAGGTGTTATGCCTTTGAGTCCTAAAATTATACTAGTATTTTGGTACATATTCACCACTATTTAATTTTACATTTCTGTCTCGCTCTTGCTGACCATTTCAAGCTAACAGAAAATATGAGTTTATTCTACTGTCTGTATATTTTAATACACCTGTTCTGTCTAATTATTTTGAAATGTTTTATACAGCATGGGTCTGTAGGGACTTCTGAAATAACTCTGTTCTTGCCTCTCATTAAGGACATGGATCTTGCTCTGAATCCTATGGAGAAAGAAAAAAAAAAGTATATAGCAAACTAGCAGAATATGATTAAAAGATTTAGAGATAATGATGAGACTGAAGTACAGACACATAGGACATCATGGAAAACAGCTAGCCATGAGAGTTACCAGTGAAACAATCAAAGTGTTATGTGTTTCTGGTTACAAGCTAAGTGATGATGGGTTTTGTGTTTTGGGTGTTGGTTTGTTTTTTTTTTTTATGAGAAACCTAAGCAAACATACATCTGTTAAGAATTTCTACGTATTGCAGATTGGATTAGAAATGAAAGAAATACGGAATTTCTAAGGGTAGGTCATAGCAATGTTGAAGTACTGACACAAGAAGTGTTCTCTGATAACTTATATTTCTGAGCATGGAATATAGAGTTTACAAAATCTTAATTAAATTATGCCTTCATAATATGAAGGAAAAATGGCCACTACATTTAGTAATGTGAAGAACAAAAATGGTTTTATTTACATGGAAAAGATATTTTGTTTCAAACTAGTACCTAAAATGAGTCTATTCCATTATATATTGTCTGGCTTTGTGCTGTATATGACCACAAGCAGGAGGAATATTCCATTAAACATAATACAGTTTTGAATATTTGCTAAGGTTACAAATTGGTCAGTTTGCATGTTGCATTAGCCAGTGCTGTAGGTTGTTAACCTTTTTATAAACAATTCTTGGGCAAAGTCAGTGTCCTGGGAGACAATAACACTTCAAAGAGGAGGAATGAATTAGACTAAATCAAAAGAAGCTGAAGAAGGTGGCAAGATGAAAAATATGTTAGGAAAGAATGCAAATTCTCAGAAAAAATTAATAGAAAAATCTTTTGTGAAAAGAAGGTGAAAACAACATAGCAGCTGCAAAAGCTCAGTACATTAGGTCTGATTGCATTTGGCATAGAACATACCTGTGATCAGTTTATCTAGTATCATGAATTTTCTGGAATGTGTATGTAGTTGATTACCAAACACATACATACATATATACACAATAAATATATATATTTATAAAAATTTTAAGTAGCTATTTACTCTAAAAAAATATAGTGATCCGGGGTTATTTTTAGAAATCTTCTAAAGAGGTACGAAGTATTTACTGAAACAGAAAATTTAACCAGCCTAATACTTACAGGTTTGACATTATCTAAAATTAAACAAGGACTCTTAGTACTTGTTCAATTTTAGTACCTAACAGCAGTAACACCCCACATCACATATAAGGTACTTATATACCTTATATACACATATAAGGTACTTAGTGAGGTGTTACAGCTGTTAGAGAGCTGCATAGAGGCATGAAACTATAGGAAGTGTATTCTCTGCTTGGTGTCAGTAAATTACAGATAGTAAGGGTATGTATATCATACATAAATCAAATACATACTGTAGGAATAAGATCTGGATGGTCTGTCATCCTAATAAATGTGAGATGTCAGACTTACCTTCAGTCTTTTGAGGCTTCTAATACTGGGTGAATTGCTGATGTTCCATTCTTTTCCTAGATATACAGTTATTCCTATCATTCACAGAAAGAAAAAAACAAGCATCTTAATCTTCGTAACGACCAGGAGTTAAATCATTACTACATTGTTTTCTGAATCGTAGAGCTCTGTTATCAGGTCAGATAAACCTGTTCTAGCTATTTCATATACATAAGTCCTATGCATAAGTGCTATCATCTGTATTTCTTCCTGCCACAGAGGTGTCAGCATCCAGGAATGCAAGTGAAGCACCTCCAAAGAATTGTTTCCTTAAAAAAACCCAAGTAAACAAACAAAAAAAAAACCAAACCCAGCAACAAAGGAGAAGTATTTACTCCCTATTTTTACTTTTGATATTACAAATATAGTTCCATTTTAAGATAGGATGTAATTATGGAGCTTTTTGCCCTTACAGACTTTCTTTGTTTCTCAGTAACAGCTGTTTCACAACAGCAGTTGCAAAAACTATCAGTAGTTTACAAATTAAATGTTTCACAACTGCTTTGCAAACAGCCCCTTTCATATTATTCGTGAATCTTCCCAGCACAAAGCTTTGAGGTACAGATGACAGAATAAAGCAAACAACAAAAAAAATCAAAGGCTACTTTACTGGCTTCGTGATGCATCTTAAGCTACAACACCATGGAAGCCTCCATCTCACACGCAAAAAAAAATAAAGTTGTGGAGTTTCTAGAAGACTGGAAATGTGTCAGTAAATGTTTCAGATACCAAAACTGCTAATGTCTGCTACTTTCTCATTGTGTGATAACAGCTGTCATGTGGGGCAACAGGAACAACATCGAGTGCTCCTTTTTTGCATTTAGAGCATGACTGGACAATTGAGGAAAGCAGCTGATGGCGTACACATTGAACATACAGCTGACAATGCATGGCATTTCATTTCAGCCTTTGCCCTGATGAGTTTTTGACTAGTCTGTTGAGAAAGCAACCCTGCCCAACCTTCATTTTAATTCTGAACTTAATGATTTGTTTGGGGATTGTATTAGAAAGCCAGAGGGCCCTAGATGAGAAGCAGGATGAATAAAGTCACCATGAGTCTTTTCTCGTAAATAAATTTGAGTCTATTAACAGCCATTTTCATAGTGCTATAGCTTGGTCAGTGTAAGGCATAAACCTTACTTACATATCCTCAGCTCCCGAATGCCTATTGTTTTCTAAAATACGTGGGTGATTTTAAACTAACCAGTCTTAAGAAAAAAAAATACAAAGCACCCTCACAGTGGCAGACATCTAATTAAGTATAGCTATCTACTTAAGTATTACAATTACATTTTAAAATTATTATGATGGTGATGTTTGCCATTTAATGTAAAGCTTGACAGGAAAATAATCAAGAATTAGCTTTGACTTCATGTGTTCTCTTCCTGATGTCAGTGTGTTTTCTAAAGTAAAGGTTTCAGAGGTTGGCAGATAGGCTCACAGGGCTGATATCATAAATGTCATAGCTGTAATACTGTTGACTTTTGTGAATTAAATGTATGTAATAAAGTTTAAAACATAAATGCTAAAATAAACATATGAAGGTAAGACTGTGGCCAGAAACAGAGTAAATTATGCCATATTCAATGGCAATACTGAAAAACAGCCTTGTGAAATAAAATTTTTGAGTTTAAAACCCTTGTTTCATTTTCCAAGTTAGGTTTACAATTTTAGTGCTAGTTAAAAATAAGGAAAATCCTACTTGCTACAATCCAGCAACATCTGTCCTTGATTGTTCCACTGTATAATCCAAACTAGTCTTATATGTAACTTGTTTGTTATATCTTCACTTCATGTTCCATAATGTTGTTTCTTTAAAAATATGCACATATATGCAACAAAGAAGAAGGTTCTGCATCTTTGTGAACGTAATTATAAGAGGCATGAGAAAGCATCACTATTGTTAATAAAAGTGCTGGATACTGTCATTGTGAAGGTTTTCTGTCAGACAGTTAAAACCGAACTAAAAAGTCTTAATCAGTAACCACTGAAGTCAGTGATGCGATCATCAACAAACAGAATGATAAGATGTCGGTCAATACAAGATATAATTTCTATGTTTCCTAGTTTAATACTAATCTTGACATGAGGATTCAGTAGAACAGAACTAAAAGTTTGGAGAGTTTTGTGCTTAAAAATATCTCATTTAATATATTTGAAAAAATATTTGAACTGCGCAGGAAGCCTGAGTCTTATATATTACTAGACTTAGGAATGAAAGCCTTTTATGGAAGTGCTAGAGTGAGTGTAATCCTCTGTTTTTAATCATAAGCAGACAGTGGAATATTACTAAGCATACCTATATTTTACAGCTAAACTTTTAATCCTTATAGGACAAAAAAGTTGCAAAGAAAAAGCATAAAAATATTCAAAAGACTTCATATTTGATCTTTTGTGTCTCAACACTGCACAAAATCAGGATAGTTAAAAATGTTGATCTCTGCTGTATCTCACAGTGAATTAGAAATTGTACTAATAGCAATAAAACCCTTGTTGTCTAACACTTTTTCACACAGGGCTGATAACTGTTCCATGATAGGTGTAACTCTGTAGATACTGTCTCATATCTGCATGAGTTATTCTGAGTGCTCTTTGTCAGTCTTGTTCTTTTATATTATAGAATTATTGTTTAAAAAAAAAATAAAATATTTTAGTGACACAGAAAAATTGCAGCATTTCTCTAAATTTATCCAGAAATTTTGAGGAAAAAAGCTACCCAGTAGGTGCAGGAGGAAGAGAGGAGATGAGATGACACTTCTATGGCATTACTTGTGAAGAAGGACCAGCATAATCAAATAGCTTGTAATGCTGAAGGGAAGGAGAGGGGGGGAGTTGCTTAGACAAGAGTTCTACACATAGAAACATCATATATATTGCTGAGAGGTGTGTGGCCATATGGGTCATGGTATGAAACAGGAATAAACTCTTAATTTAAAAGCCACCTGAGGACTTTTGCAGATGGGAAGCAGAATATTGAATAGCTGCTTCTTGGCTGTATGCATTTTCATATAGATACCATTCATGCTAATAAAAAAAGCTTCTCCTAAAGAACTGCTTACTGCAAGCATATAAAAATAATTTTCTGCTGTTACCTTTCTCCTATCTTGAAGATCTATTTTTCTCCATCACATATAATATCCTCGAAGCAGCTCTGCTGGTGAGAGGTGAAGTGGTTATATGGTATACTTCCATTTTTTTCCAAATTAAATCTTGTACTATTAGAGAAGAAATCTGAATGTGGCTGCAAAATGCATGCTTTAAGATGAAGATAACTTTGCACAATGCATTATTTGATATTCTCTAGTATGCGTCATTTACATCACAGGTGTCAAGTTATATCTAGGCTAAGATGGTGGTATGACATATTTAGAAAGAGTGACTTTGCTCACTGTAAAGGGTGTTTTTATAGACTGCAGAAGCAGCTGTAACCTGTGAGGAGGTCCTTTCTTGATTTGAGTTGCTGCTGAGTTACTGTATTATGGTATAGATTTCTTCTAGTTTGTTTTAATTTGGTTTGCAACTTGATTTGAAAAGTACGGGGGGTTTCTTGTATTTTTGAACTGTACTTTGAACCTCCTTCAGGGATGTGAGTAACTTCTCCTGTTAAAATACAATTTTTCTCTCCATGGAGTTCATCATCATGAGATTCATTCAGAGGCTGCATTAAAGGAGCATTATATTTATAGATGTTATTAACTTTACTTACAAGTCAAAAATAACAGAGTGAAGAACATGAAAGGCATGGAAAATGCATTACTGAGTGTCTCAGGTTTTTATATCGGTAACAGCGTTTCTGCATTTTTAACAGAAAAAGAAGTGCTAAAGTTAATAAAGCGTATGAACATTTATTAGTGTAAGTCTTACCACGACCTTTGGCTCCCAGGCAATACAGAAGCATGTTTGGGCCGCTATATATGCTCTTTTTGTGAACTTGCTTTTTCTTGTACAAAAGGTTACAAAGAATTGTAAAATATTATTATTTTAGGTTCAAATGAGTTATATTAATGTTTTCCTATGTAACCATTTTCTACTTTATCTATAGACTTTTGTCCTTTCAAGAGAAGTGTCAGGGTCTTAGATGCAAAAAGGATATTATATGTAAAGACAAGAATTTACTGTTAGTATAATTTAAATCATAACAGTATAATCAAACAAATATTATTAGTCCAAAATTAGCTATTACTGAACAGAATGGAAAAAAACAAAACAAAACAAAACATGAATACTGGTATACAAAACAATTTAAAAAAAAATCACACAGTTAAATTTGTTACACAAACACTTCCTAGTATTTCCCACTTTTTCTGGTGGTGTGCTCCTATTTCCAGTGCTCCTCTGGAATTTTGAGGTCTATGGCTTCAGCTTGGCAGCACAGGCTGTACAGCAAGTTCTCATCTTCATAAGTCTGAGAAATGAAATGTTGATGTTAATCTTTCTTCCTCCCTCTTCCTTCCTCCCCTCCACCTGGGGACACTTTTATGTGTTTGCTAGCACACTTCTACATCTTGCAGTTTCTTCAGTAGTCTGCAAGTTCATGTTACATTGCTCAGAGCCTCATCAAGCCTGGCCTTGAATGTCTCCAGGGATGGGGCCTCCACCACCTCTCTGGGCAACCTATTCCAGTGTCTCACCACCCTCATTGTAAAGAACTTCTTCCTAATGTCTAATCTAAACCTACCCTGCTCTAGTTTAAAGCCATTGCCCCTCGTCCTATTGCTACATGCCCTTGCAAACAGCCCCTCCCAGCTTTCTTACAGGCCCCCTTCAGGTACTGGAAGGCTGCTATAAGGTCTCCCTGGAGCCTTCTCTTCTCCAGGCTGAACAACCCCAGCTCTCTCAGCCTGTCTTCATAGCAGAGGTGCTCCAGCCCTTTGATCATCTTTGTGGCCCTCCTCTGGACCCGCTCCAACATCTCCACATCTCAAAACCTCTGCGGTTGTACCAAGCCTGCATTTCTCTATGTATACCTTGCATTAGAGTCATAAATACCTCATGCTGCACAAAGTAACCTCTTGTTATGACTTTGTATAAAAATTACAGCTGTAACATACAAAGGTAAGCAAAAGTAAACCAAATCAGTGATGGCCACCTGCCAGAAGAAAAATTACTGTCACAGCTAAACCAAGTAAAAATTAAGCTGCAGGCATGTCCAGGGAGAGCAAGCCTGACAAGCCTCAGTGCCAAGGCCTTGCAAACCCAATTCGAAGCCTGTTACTAGCAGTACCATATCAACATCATGGGGCTACAGCATTACACGCCTTTCCATTTTATTCTGCCTCTAAATGAAAGCATTTATTTTGTATGTATTGTATGAATTTCAGCATGAGGACTATTAAGAATGCTTTTACTTATAGGTGTCACTTTTATTAAATAATGTATTGCAAAATCCCCTGTCACAAAATCCTGTCGGATCTTATTGATTTCTCCCTGCATAGAAGAGACTGTGTGTAGTGTATTTGCCAGTGACCATCAGTAAGACAAAGTCCCTTTGTCAGATACATGTCCCAGTGTGGCGAACCAAACAAGGAATGACCCTCAGGGGCCCATCCATACTGGGACCAGTACTGTTTAATGTATTCATCAGCAACCTAGACAGTGGAATCGAGTGCACCCTCTGCAAGTTTGCAGGTGAGACCAAGCTGAGTCGTGCAGTTGACACGCCGGAGGGACAGCCTCAGAGAGGAAAGGTGAGTGTGGCGGCCATTTAGTCAGGGCAGGACAGTGCCCTGACACTGCTGCTGTATATACAGTGGCTGTCTGCAGAAGAAACAATAGACCAGGTGTGCCCTGTGTGTAGTTCACCAGGCTTGTTTAGAGCTACGTGTGGTTTGTGATTTGTTAGCTGTCTCCTTTCAAGTGCTTTGCAAAGACTCAGATGTTACATGGAGAGAAGTTTGATTTGCTCCCATTTTTCTCACCACACTTAATGCCATAATTCTTATAAGTGGAGCCTTTTTCAACAAAATGCCTCACATGGTTGATCCCTTGCCCATTCAGCTGAGCATGGACATATGTATCTGAGCTGAACAGGGATGGGATTACTCATATTTTTAAATGAAAAACCGCATACATGTATTTTGTAAATTCAGATGTTAAGCCAAAAATGTTCAATTCTTATTACTGCATTTCTTTCATACCAGATTTTAAAGCAAGTGCCTTTGACGTGTGCTTTTTCTCCAGAAACTTTATAAAAATGAGCTTTGATACTGGCCTTATGATTTTGTAGTTTTCATTTTAACATTGCGTTTAATCAAACTGATGAGGCATAACTGCATGTTACATACTGCATTGCTAGCTTACTTGCTTATTTTTTAAATGGTGGTAATCCAGACAGTGTTTTTCATTAAAAATATTACTGGTTTTCTAAGTAATTTAAAATATACCATACTATGGCTTTATTTTTGTTGCCTTCCTGATGCGCTTCACTAGAAACAAAACCCCATCATATATTTGCAACATTTCTTTATAAGGATTTTTTTTCTTTTTTGATCTCCCAGTATATGCAGCCCTTGGATTAACTTGAAAGAGCCTTAAATTAAACCTAATTTGTGGTTGTTACAAATGTTTTAGAGATATTAAATGAAATAATATTTATTAATGGGACAAAGGGAAAATACACTGTTGGTGTACGAACAACTCATATGTTATGAAAATACAGATTTGATACGTAGTGCATAAATGTGATGGCTTGCATACCAGAATATTTATTTAACATAGGTCGAATTACAAAGCTGCAAAATGTAGCTCTTGTTTAAACTGTGTGAAAATCTACAGGGTGTGACTGGCAGCCACGTGCTTCTAAATTCATGTCATTTGAAAGACGGCCTGAATGCTGGGATTTCTCATGACCGCTTGCAACAAACTGAAAACCAGGTCACAAGCTATGGCATAAATGCAGATAAAATAAAATCCTGTTTCACTATTTTTTCCTTCTGTGGCAAATTTTGCTAAATTTTAGATCTCATAATTGAGGTTAGTCTTGTTAAATTGGAAGTTAAGTTACAATGTCAATATAGAAGCGTTTTGGGTGTAGCTGGTAAGGTTTTAGCAGTGGGGAGGCTGCCGGCCTGGCTTGTGTGCCGGACACAGCTGGTTCCAGCGGGTTCCAGCCAGCTCTACGACAGACCTGCCGCAGGACACAGCTGAGCCCGTCAGTGAAGCTGGTGGCGCCTCTTGTGAAAACATATTTAAGAAAGGATAAAAATGCCAAACAAGCAGAGGGAGGAGAGAACAAAAGCAGCGTGAGAAACAACACGGGGAAGAGCAAGGGTAGAGGTGGCGGAGGGGAGAAGGTGCTCCATGGCAAAACAGACATCCCCGCTGACACCTGTGTGGACAGGAGGACAGGTTTTAGTATTTATTTGCTTTTTAATTTTAATTTTTGTGTTTGTTCCTCACTGTGCAGTTTTATTTTAATTAGCAGTAAATTACATTAATTTTTCCTGAGTCTGTTTTTCCCACTAAAGTAATTGGTAAACTGCCTCCCTGACTTTACCTCGACCCAGCGCTTTCCATCTGTTTTCTCCCCGTGTCCCCAGTGTTGAGGAAGGGGCGTGAGGGAGCGAGGGGCTGGGCGGGAGTTCGGCTGTTTGCCAAGGCTAACCTGCCAGACCAGGGAATGAGTTACATGGGTTAGTGCATGTCTTATAAATTACCCTCGATTTTATAAGCCTTGTTTGTGTTAGAGTTTGGATGGTAGATTGGGAGTAAGTTCTTCAAGTTGACAGAAGCACACCAGTTAAAACAAATGCTGAGACCAAAAGCCACCTCCAAGTGTGTGTTATTTTTATTATAGATGTTGTGTAAGAAGGAAATAAATAGCATAATCCATCACGGAATGGATTCTTATTTAGCAGGCTATAATTTTGTACTGACTTTTTCAAGAGTAGTACAATTTTTCCAGACTTTTAACTATAGGCAGATTTTGGCACTGTATATACCTTGCCGTAGTGTATATGAAAGCTGTGAACAGAGTCTTCTGAATAAATTGCTGTAAGCACTGAACTCCTATAACGTAGAAGAAAGATTTATCTGTTGCCTCCTTTACTATACCATCTGTCTTGGACAGTTCTTATCTGTGCCTTCTTCCCAAGTTGCTATTTCAGATTTAAACAATTTTTGCATCAAATGTATTAATAAGAAATGTTAAAAAACATACAGAGAAATAGAACCACTCTAGGATATTTTCTCAGTTACCCATAATTGAATAAAGATGCTACTTTATTAGCAGTTGATATTCAGCAGTAGTTGCTTAAAAATGACTCATGAAACTCTCCAGATAAATGAAAGACAATAGGTTACCAGAGACTAAATGAGAGGAGTAAATGACTGGAACTAGCCTCACTTTCCTGAAATTCATCTGCCTTTTTTCAGCATAGTATTAAAATTCCCACAGCGAGGCAACCTTGTGTTCATTTCTTTCAGTCTGTGTGTCTGTCTGTCTACCTGTCTACTTATGACCCTTGTGTTTATTAATTGAAATGGCAGGTCCTTTGGACTTTAAAACTTTTTACACCTTGACTTTCCATACAACACAGAGTCAACATTTGCAATCTGGTTCTATCAAAGAGTCTCAAAAAAAGTTGAGCTTTTCTTGAAAATAATGAATTTTAAAACCAAACATTTTAATGGGTGGATTTTATGCTTTTGATACTTTGTAAGAACTATATTACATTGAGGTCACACCTGCGAATATTTCTTTGTATCTTCAAAAGCTAGAAAAATTTTTTTTCTTAAGTGAAAATTGAATTTTACATGGATTCAGAGAATTCCCAAAGCTTGGGCCTGTGTTTAAATGTAAATTAAATTTTACATACATTCACAGAATTCTGTAAGTTTTCACACCTGTGAAAGGGGAGGCTGGTCTCCTTGAAGTGTTACCACCTTACAATGGGAGTTAGATTCCTTCTATTGCTTTTAGAATATGGCCATTGCACACACCATTAAAGAAATAACATCTCCTTTACCTAATTGAATCTCTGACCATCCTCTCCTTTACTGATTTCGTGTGTGTTAGGTTTCAGGGTTTGTCTTTCTTGTTTTTCTGCATTTTATTGTGGTTTCCTACATCAAGAAAACAGGATTATCTTAGGAAACAGAGCTCAGAAATAAATTTTTGGAATGTAAATTTGGGAATAGTTTATCCCAGTATTACTGCACTGACTTCAGTGTTAGACAGGGATGAAAAGTTGAGCTATGCTTTTTTTAATTGATATTTTATTGATAGGATTTATACAATTGCAATTATTTCCTATATCTTTAAAACTTCATGAAGTCATGGGTTTTTTTCCTGTAGTAAGGCCATGGTTGACTACTTATTCCCATTTACTTTAGCAAACCAGTTTCAGGATTAATGGTCAATCATTTGTAGCTCCTCCCTCTGAGGACAAGACTGGGTTTCAACAGCTCAGGTCAGATGTGATAGTAAGAACAAATTTACAGAAATAAAATCACTAAGGAAGGAGTAAAAGGTAATAAGTAGTCAGGGTCTTCACCTTATTCTGACATTGTAGTGTGGAGAAGAAAGATGGTTGTGTTGGAATAGGAGGTTGATAATGTTTATTACCCCTGTTGTTTATTATGAGGAGTTAACCTCTAGTAGGGTGGCTGACACAGGCAACTCCTCAGTTGCTCTGTTTGCCATACCAACACAGTTGATTTCTTCAATTTGTTACACACCCACTACAGACACCTCCTGTAACATCTCTAGAAGAAATTTTGTCAAAGTGATGCCAGTCAGAATGCTTCTACTTTAGTGCTGCTATTTCTCTATTACTCTCTCTTCTCTATGTGGGGAAAAGATAATCTTGGGTATTTCAAAATTAGAGCGTGGGAGTTTTGAAAGTAGAAATAAATCTGTATATAAGTGGATCTGCCGGCATGAAAGAGTTTGATATATTAAGAGTCAATTATAATAGCCTTTTGATGAACTAACCATAGGTCATATGTGTACTGTAGCTCCAGGGGAAATATGTCTTCTCTTTACCATAAGTGAAAAGTACCTAATACAAACATACATTACTGAAATGTCATCTTGTTTGAGACAAGGTCAGACATCTTTCTATGTTGTTTGCCACCTAGAGCAAAAGTAGTTAAGAGGGTTCATGAATAATAGAAAAGAGCTTAAAAATACCGTGAGCTCATTTGACCTGTTACTGTTATTTAATCATGATCGGTCAGTTTAGGCAAGAGACTTAAGTCATGATTGGATAGATTGCTAAATGTGTACAAATTTATTTATTCGAATAAGACACTTCTTGCATCTGGAACACTGTATGCACAATATTTCCACTTCCAGCTTGTCTCCCTCATTTATATCGAGTACAGCAGAGAACTGCTGAAGTTAAATTGGTGCACGAAGATCTGTGGAATTAATTGGCTTTAACAGCTCTTGGGGGCTGTGGTCAGTCAAAGCCTGTAGTGGAAAAAATAACTGGTTTTGGTGAGAGTAAAAGGGAAGAGAGAAGAACCTAATGAAAATGTTGCCGTGAATCCTTACAGTAATAATGTAACTACAAAGTTCCCTGCCAAGGACAAAACCTTTTGTTATTGGGAAATAAACCAACAACAAGGTAATAGAATACAATGCTCATTATCTAAAAAATAATTTAAAAAAAAGTGTCAAGAATTATACAGCCCTTGTTAATGACATTCTCTTGTGAAATTAGGATGTATTGACTTGCTTTGGGTGGATTTAAATCCTGTCATCCTAGTTATAGTTTACTATATCATAGTCTATGTTATACATTATCGTTTTCTAAAGCATTCTGAGCACATTTCATCATGAGTTGACTGCAGAAAGAGCAGCGCTGAAGATTGCAGTCAGAGTCCTCCACACCTGCCTGTCTTCCTTGCCTTCAACAAAGAGTGGAGTTCATATTAGTTCTAATTTCTTCTATGAGCTCTTCAGTTTCTTTGTACATCCTAGAAATGGCTGCCTTATGACCACTTTATAGCCTGGACACAGAGGTTGCATACCTCTCTGGTGAGAGTGAATTGACATGTGAAAAAATGAACCCAGAACAGATTTACTGGAGTTTACTCTCAGTGAGTGAAATCCATAGGATTTGGAGAAAGCTTCTTATTCTGGGAAAGTTAAATTTGTCCTGATGTGTTGCCTCGAGGCTCTTGGTTTTGTTTAAGAAGGTCATCACTATGCAATGAAGAGCACAGCATGATACTATAACATTATGAAGAACACCTCAACACTGTTATTATGGTATTTATTAGAAAAATTTCATCCTTAGAGATTAAAGAATTACAACGATTAAAATTATTTTGAGTAATGTAAATACCAAAGTCAACTAATACAATGTTTTGGTTTTCCTCATTGGGATTTAATCACAGTAGTAAACAATTACCATTACATGCTTGGCATAAATAAAATGTAGCAAAATAATAACCTTGTAACATAAAGAAGTCACAGCTGATTATAGTCTAGAAGCTAATCCAAATTCAATTAGTTTACATTATTTAGAGGCCTTCTGGAAATGTTTTATTTAAAAAACAGTAACAGAGATTACTTAGATGCACTTTAGACCAATTTACATCAGAGAGAAATGTGAGTGTATCATCCTCTTTTGACCTTCACGTTTCTAATTCTTGAGAAATTCAGAAATAATCCGGAATTCCAAGACTAGGGCTCAGGTAAATCATTACTATTTTTCTTTTTGTCCTGTAGTTTGCATTAGCAAGTAGCCAATGCACAGACCAAAAGCTGATAAAAAATTTGACATACAGTTATATTTTGTCATAAAAGTAAAATTAAAAAATGTTCATGAATATGTATTTGTATCTGAATCTGGTAAACTTAAGCCTTCACTTAAGCCATATCTGACTAGATACAGTAATGGCATTTGGATATCCCATCACCAAGTATATAAATGTGTTATTTGCACATTGGCGGTGGGCAGTCAGATATAATAGCAATGAAGGCATTGTGAAGCATTTATGAAGTCACGTGAATGTTTAGGAGTATTTTCCGACTGAAATATTTGGGCAAAGTGCCATAGTACTGGGGATTTGACATGCATCTCTCACAGTGTGATCACTCCAGACTTACAGAATTTGCCTGTTTGTTTGCGTCATTTTTTTTGCTTTTGTTTCTAAATTTGACACTTTAAATACTTCGGTTGAATTTCTCTGTGCTTCGTGTTCATCTCAGATTTTAGGTTTTGGATATTCCTTTTATTTTTTTTTCTCCCCTTCCCCCCCCCCTTTTTAAAAAAAAAAAAATAGGGAGGACTACCTTAGCCTAGTTTTCCAATATTGGTCTGGGTTTTTTTCCCCTAGTTTTATTTCAACAATGCAGTATGCGTTTTTTTGAAAGTGAATAAGGAGACGTACAGTTATATATGTCACTTACAACGTCTTATCCCTATCTTTGCACCAGAAGCTAAGTTGCTTTCAGCAGAGTACCAGCAACTGATGCAGACTATGAGAAAATAGTGCTGTGTTCTAGTTCAACTTCTTTCCAAATTTATCTGTTATGTAATCTGGTGCTCAGTGCTGGATTTTCACCTTGTTCTTTGTCCAGGAAATTATTAAGAGATAAAAAGGATAATGTGGTCAGTAGTGATATTTTCACTGTAATCTATGCTCAGCTGCTCTTGGTTTTGTTTTCTTTTAACCTTAGATTATAAGAAGGGCATGAACACTGAAACATGTTCAGATACAACCCCAGGATGATATTTCTAACAAACTCATATGACATGACTACTTTATCTCTTCACCAAATAAATTGTATTTTGCAGAACCTCTATCATGTGTCTCTACTTGGCAGCTTTCCACAGTCGTCATTCAAGTGAATTGCATACTCTGTTTGCAGTTTGCTTTTCAGATACTAGGGCAAGTTTCTTGATGTACACGAGGGGTTGTTAGAAAACTTCACCAGAGTAAAGAAAGAAAATATTAGGAAACTAAGTGTAATATAACAGAGTTTTAGTTATGGTTTTCTACCATTCCTGTGGTCTTCTGGTTGAAGTGAAATTGACTTTTATTCTATATTTTTGGAAAAAAAATGTTTATGTTATTCTTTCTTAATTGTTAAACCATATTTTATAGCAAGTGACAAGTTTCATATTTATGTAATCATACCATTCTTTATTTTTTTTAATTTCATGGTGCTGTTTGAGTGGTTGTGTTTTAGTGGCTCTGCTGTTCACTTGTTACCTTGACAGGGAACTTGTGAGAGAGTGAACAGGAAAGTCTGTGAAATAAAGTTCACTAATGACAAATAAACATAGCTGGTACAACCTTAGTCATAAACACCAAATGCGTTTATGGCTTAAGGTAAAGATTGATAAATGGAATATGCTAAATAAAATCCTGAATAGGAACACTTGCCCAATATCTGTAGGGTATCTGTGAAACAGAAAAGTTAAAGCTTCATACTTTTATGCATTAGCCTGTGGAAACAATTTCACTTCTGAAATGCTTCAAGAGCGTATGAGTATAATGGGCTTTGTACTGCCTGCCTTGGCTGTACCCTGTAGAGAGCACTCAGCCCATTCAGCTTGAACTCCATTTTATCTAGCTCTTATCCATTAATTTTCTCCTGACCTTGGGCATAAAATATATGCACTTTTTATGCTCTGTGCTTTTTGTGGAGAAAGAGGAATAGCATTACCCATCGATCACCATTATGAATGATACAGCTTAAAACAAACACAGGTCAGAGACAGATATGTTAAGAGCAGATTTTTATTGATTCCATCACAACACTGAGTTAAAAGGGAAAAAAAAATCTGAGTATAAATGATGAAAAGAGATTCGAAAAATAACAACAGCTATGAAGTAAACGTAAAAGCTTTGCTTTAGGGTTATTATTGGTAAAAAACTGAAATTTGTTGCTATTGTTAATAAAATCTACCTCCTCTTAATATATTTATTGTCATACCTTAGATTCTGCAGCATACTACAGCAATAAGGTCTGTGTGTTTTACTGCTGCATTTTTTCCTGTTGAAAGCTTTTTTGTTAAAAAAATCTTACACTGATTAGACACTTTATATTTAGCTCTAGTGCTGAAGTATTTAAACCACACTTTTAGCTGTAGGCACTTATTTGTTTGTAACTCCAGTCCACTTGCAGAACATTGCCTTTCAGTACAACAATATTGTATGTCTTGTTAGGATACGTGACACTGGACATAACGGTACAAGTTTTAATAAGCTTACCTGAATAGACTATACACCTATATGATAATGTCCATATAGGCAAATATATCCTCCTTCCCCTTTTTCAATCCTTTTTTTTTTCATGAAGTAAACTTTATTGTGGAATCATAGTTTGTTCTCTGTAGTGACATTTGTACAAGAGTTTCCAGTGCTAAAATATTGACTTAAAGAATATTGTCAGTGGGGAACAATTGTCTGGGAACAGTAAAACTCAGGAAATTAGGACCTTAAGTAGAAAGATATTCTGAAACAGTTATTTTAGGAACAAAGGCTAAAATCCTAACCTGCTTGAGTTTGAACAATTTGTGGTAAGACCTTTATGGTCTGTTTACTTGCTAAAGTAAGAACCTGGAGCTGATAATCCAGGAGAGATATTCCATCACAGTCTTCACTTGCCAGAGGTCCAAATAGTGGCTGTTCAGTTTTCTAAGTTTTCCCATAAACTCTGAGAGTTCAGAATGAACTGAATGGTCCTTTGACATTGCCATCCTCAATTCGTATAATTTGCTCCACAATGTTTATGGTGATTTTTGCAGTTTCTGATTTGGTGCTTTCTATTCCTGATTATGGAGGTACACAGGCAGAAAGGATGTATTAACAAAGTGGCTCCTTTGAGGACTAGGGAATATGAAAAAGCTTCTTTTTTTTCAGCTGTGGATCAGCTGGTCACAGCGACCGCAAATTCTGAAATGTTGCTGGTGCTGGAGGCGATCTTTCTTGTACTTCACTGTCTGGAGGGCTTACACATATGAAACACAGCAATTGCACCCACATATTGGTGAAACTCTAGCTGGTAAAAATTAGCATGGCTATGTCTGTTTCAGTGCTAACTTGTATACTAGTTGAAGACCTGTCCCATCGAGTTTCCTCACTACCACATTTCCTACTGCAGGAAATGATACAATTACAGTTGGTAAAAAAGTGGAAAAGTTTAAGGTTGGATTTCATTTGTTTTCCTGTAGGTTACTGGCACGTTATTGCTGGTAGAAAAAATTATGTGTGTTTCTTTACATCCTCGGCTTCTTTACAATTTGTGTTTAAAACCAAACAAACACTAGGATATTTAATAACTTGAAGATAATGCCATTTACTACAAACAACACCATGTTGTTTTTTCTTGGGACTTTTTTGTTATTAAGCTACTTTATCACATACAAAACAGTTTTTGAAAAGTAGTCTGTTTCAGGATTACTGGAATAACTCTGAAAGGACCACTATGCTTAACAATCCTTTTTTATAGAAAGTCCATGAGATTGTATTTTTAATAAAACAGGAATTTTTATGTAAATGTTTTGGTATTGCTTATGTGGATAAGCCTGAGGAAATTCAGTGATAAATCTGGCAGGTGGTCTTCATCTCATTTGTTTTCTCTTTAAGCCATCCCATACTACTCCACTTGGTTACATTCATTAAGCAGCTGTGAATGAGAACAAAATCTTACCATACATGAAGGTATCTTTTGATAATGCACTACTGTTACTAAGCACTTAAAATTTTTCACACTTTTAGAGCAATATGCAGTCATTGAGGACTTATTCTTTACTGTGTCTTTGTAAAATAGAATCAGGAAGCAATACACATTTTTAGAAACAGAAAAGAAAAGGCGATGTACAGTTGTACAGTGAATTGTACAGAGAATCAGTTGCAGATTCAGAGACTCAGTCCTCCTGAATCCATAGATTTTAAAACCATAAGGGACTGATGAGACTATTTAGTCTGCCTCATGTATAATATGGGTCACAGGATTTCCCTGAATTCGTTCCTACTTAATTTTCTAAAGCTGTTGAGGAAAAGTATCAGCTGGGTTTAGGATTTCCTGGCTTAAACGCCTGGTGCTGTTCCATGGGACTGTTCAGACTTCTCAGCTAAGACTTGATCATGTATTTCCTTTCAGCAGAAACTGCACTCCCACAGGGGTACTGTGCCCAATTCCCTGATAGAGGCAAATTTTGAAGCCAGTTTTGAAGACAGGTCATGGAAGTATCAATGGAATCTGTCTGAACTGGTTGAGCAAGAGAAAAATACCACTTACATAGGCTTCTCAGTAACTGTTTCAGCTCTTTCATATCTTCAGTCACCTTCGGTCACCTTCTCTTCTGGAGCATAGTTTAGCTGCTAACCCACTCTCAACTTTTATGCATCACGTGTGCTATCAATCCTTTTCTCTCCCAGAGACCTGGATCTGGGAATTCAAGTCAACCTTCTGAAAGAGCACAGACCAACAAGATACAAAGGCACCCTTCACAGGTTCTTGCACATTTTTTTCATGTGCAGCTGAATCTTTCTACGGTAGTTAGTACCTTCACAGGTACTAAGGGCGTATGCTTCTGAGTGGTGACTGGTCATGGATGTGCTGCATTTTTGTGAAAGAGAAATATGCATATGACTCTCTGTTATATAAAATAAACTTTAAAAGAAATTATTTCATCTTCCACTTTTTAGTCAATGACAGTTTGGAAAGAAGAGGAAAAAAAAACACTTCCCCCTGCCTTCACCACTTATAAAACTGTTTCCTGGCATCCACATCCTAAAAGGATTTGAATTGTACAGGGCATTCTAATCATAGTCAGCTTTTTTTCAGACATGTATTGTAAAGCATTTGGAATTATGCCTGTCACAGTTTGGATGTGGTTATGGTCATAATAGAAAAACATTAAAATGGAAAAAAGTGTCCAAAATTGGAAACTTGTCTCTTATGTTTAAAATGTAAGTGAATGTTTTTGTTCTATTTCCAACTAATGTGCAAAGCATTGCACCTCCTTTATAGAAAACTTCAAGCTTATTAAATCCTTAGAGTCTAGTATTCAAAATGTTTTCACTAACCTGTTACTGAAGGGAAGTTTTGCAGTATTTGCAATACATCACATATCAGGGGTATAGAAACCTTCATTTTAAGAAACGTAAGATGATGAATGTTGATTCGTAGGGAAGAAGTGAATACAGAAACTGCTAGAGATGGCCAGCATTTACCTGTATATTGCTATAAATGTACACAATGCATGAATATTCTTTTGTCTGAGTTCTGATTTGGGTACCTCCACTGGCACGCAGATGTTAAAGCATGCCTTATCTTTGCATCTAGTTAGCTCTGTACACAACTGAATGCAAAAACTTAAGTGTCCCCTGGCACTCACAAAATCTTGGTCTGCAAACATGAAGACAGTACAGATTACATGCTCAGTAGTTAGTGCGAATGCATCTGGCCTGTCTGAGAGGTATTAATACAAGGGCTAATCTAATGAATCCTCTTGCTTTCTTCAACAAGTAGTAACATTCGTCACCTCATTACTTAGTATCTTTCTTTATGAACTGGATTCATCACCAAATAAAGTCTTTTTATATGTTGCTTTGTGGGAATCTTATGTTAATTAAGCAAAGCTCATCTATTTATAAATAAATGCAATAAGGAAAGGCTTCCTTGAGATTGCAACTACAAATACTACACTGCTCCTGTACATTTAATGCGTCTAATTCCTCCTTCATTTGATGTAGTGAAATCTGTAAAGATTATGTTTCCTCTCACAGGCAGACATTTTTGCCCAAGGGAAGGAAAAAATAATGGGAGGAAATAAGGAAGGCTTGAACATACCTTAGAGCATGTTGTCTTTCTTTTGTGTAATTTTTATTGCTGCCTTGCAAAGGAGTACACTTTCAATGCTCTTAAAAATGCTCAAAACCCATACAGAATAAAGTCCAGTCATCCTGACTTAGTCTTTTCTGGTATATACTTCACCTTTCACTGATTGCTGGTATTTTTAAAGTTAAATAGGAGGACAGGTAATATATTACTAAGGTACCATCCTGAAGTTCTCATGCAGCCTTAAAAAACCCCAAATGCTAACTTCATTGACCTCAGATTGAAACAAATTCCTTATAAGATATAGAAAAACCCAGTAATAAAATGGCAGTGGGGAACAGTTCGGTTTCCAAAGCCGTTTGCTTGTTCTAATTACTGTCAGGCTGTAACAATTGAACTGAATGGACAGCAGTTTGTGTGTGCTTGTTTTTGCAATCACGTTCCAATTTCTAACGGACAGGTGTCCACTTAACAGAAGCTGCAATCATGATAACGCTATGTCAAATCCAATCCTTGTTAGCTGTCTCTCTGAAGAGACCAGTGAACAAATATACGTAGGGTCTAAACTGCCATCTCACCTACTGGCTTCTCTAGGTCAGCATTGAAGACCAATTGATAGGGCAATGTAACAAAGCTCTCAGTAGAGAGACTGCTGTGTAGAATCAGAAATTACATTAACGGCATTACTTTGATACTGAAGGCATCTTCGATGACCTAAATGGCTTTTCCAGTAACTATTCAGCCTTTCAGATCCTATGTGGAGGTGAAGAGTATTGTCTCTCTTGAAAACTGAGAAACAAAGATAGTGAGAGTTTTTCTTTTGTTGAACAAGTCAGTGGCAAGGCTGGAAATTGAAGCAAGATTAAACAAACAGTCTGTTCTCACCATTCCATTAAGGGATATTAATGTTTCACAAACCAGATTACTAATATCCTACCTCAGTCCATTATAATTTTTAAATTACAAATAATGGAGAATTTCATTAACTCTTCGGCAAATCTGTCCACTCATTTCTCATTACAGGTGTATTCCTTTGTTGCCTTACCTGCACCTAGAAAGGTGACATTCTCAAAAGATGTGACAAAATTAGGTTACTTTTCTATACCATACAAATACCACAGTCTGCTTCTAAACATACCTTTTAATAAAGATAATATCCTGGCTACTGAAATGATATACAATTGTAGTTACACAAAAGTGGTTAAATATACCTTCCATAAACAACCTTAACCGGTCAATTAAATTCAGGGGACTTTAGTCCATGGTAGTTATCAACTGCTTATTAGGGAGAAGGCTGGATTAGCTGTCAAAAACTTTACTGTTCTTGAGACACCACCAGTAAACAGAACAGCCACTGCTTTGCAGGCTTAGAACTGGAAGACTTGAGAGAATGAATGACGTTTAGCTAAAGTTAACTCCATGCCATGCATAAAATCAAGAGAATTATTTCACAATTTGTTTCATAGAAGTTTCTAGAGCCCCAGGTCTTCTGAATAATTTAATGTGAATGTGATTTTGTTTGTCTGTGGCTAAAGACATTTTGAGGCACTTTGGTTGGGTTCCTCTGTGTTAATCATCATCGTGGGGCGATAGCAGGCACAGGCTTCGTTGGTTGACTGTCACCCACAGGGTTGCAATTATCTATGGCAGCCACACCTCATGGTGTTGCAGTTCAACAGATTTTCCAGTTTTTGGTGCAGGTCAGAGGGAAGGAGCATTGAGCAATGCCGTAAGATGCTGAACAGTGTAAGCCTTCTGCCAAACATGTATTTTCATTTCAGGTGCAAAGCAAATTGTATTCAGTCCTGCCTGATATTTGCAACTGACAGTTTCTATATAAGTCCCTTTCAGTCTTGCATATGTTCTGTTTTCAGTACTGGTTATTTTTTATCTGCAATGCTTGGATTTTTTGAAATGGATGACAGACATAGTAAGGGCAACAGATTGCCTACTGTTGAATAATGAAGGTGATTGTAATTATTTACTTTCAGAAGGGTACATGTAGGACCGTGAATATATGAACAGAAAGATTTTTCCAGTGTTGAGAACATAGCTGTTGCAAAGTTAGGGCTTTGGCATTTTATTGTCAGTCTACCAACCCACCATGTAATTACTGACAAATTGTAAAATTGCATTGTATCAACATTTAATTTTCTGCAAAAAAGAGATATTACAGTGAAATTTACAAAGTGTATTTTGCATAGTTACTTAATTTCTACTAGCTACTAGCAAATTAAAAGCTAGCTAGTAAATTCAAAATCTTATAAAAATCTGTTGTGATCCTAGGCTATTCATAGTCTACTTGAATACAAGTAAAAATGTTATTTCTCCGAGGTTAATAAAAAATGCTGAGAAGTGAGAATGTTGCTCTATCCTTGTATCTGCTTTCCACCTGAGTCCGTTGATATTAAGATGGAACAACAGAAAATAAATCAATATATTATACAGTTTCTTTGTGGAAGGTTGTACACACCATTCTCCAAATTAATGTTACTCCATCTTTGCAGACAGTGCCTGGATGTATAGCCACAGATTTACTTTTTAAACATACGATTAGCAAAAACACCCAAACTTTTTAAAGAATCCTATCACAGAGTTGGCTGCTTAGAGGTTTCAGTGTTAGGATATGGTGTTTTCCATGACAAATCGAGAAACTTTTTGAAATGCGGTAGTTGTGGTTTTGAAATCTGTCCTGTACTGCTTTTGTTGGCTTAGATTTTACCATGTTTCGCAACAGATCATTCAGTTGTAAGTTCAAGTCCCATAACTGGTCTCTGAGTGATATTCCGTGCTGATGTTGCAGTCCATTTCAACAAAAAGAAGGCTGTATTGTGCGTTTTGTCTTCAAGATAAAACAAGGGAAGTACTGTCTTTTTCCCCATCAGAAATGGAGAGAGCTATTTGGTTGCATTTCATGGCTTGATAGATTACCAGCTAGATCTTTGTCTTTGATCAAAGAATCATTACTACTAATATAAGAACATTATGATAGATGTGCTTTTGTTATTATTAACAATTATTATTTTCTATTTTAATAGTCATCCAAATTCCATGTGACTTGGGGCCTTACTAGTCTTCATATCTACTGTGTTGTCAGTTCTTCAGCTATAACTGCATCA
Organism: Chroicocephalus ridibundus; assembly: GCF_963924245.1. Taxonomy (NCBI): domain Eukaryota; kingdom Metazoa; phylum Chordata; class Aves; order Charadriiformes; family Laridae; genus Chroicocephalus; species Chroicocephalus ridibundus. The sequence continues at coordinate 54,610,998 of NC_086316.1, forward strand.
GCTATAATTGAAGATTTTCTGAATCTCTTAGCTACCTGAAATTTTATGTAATGCTTACATGATATTTTATGAAGACAGTCACAAAAGAAGGAAGGTGGAAGGGAGGGGGCGAGGAAAGAAGGAAGAGAAGAAGGGAAGGCAGGAAGGAACAGGGTAAGAGAAGGATAGAGATGAGAAAAATGGGGTTTATCCTTGTTAATAGCAAAGGGAAGCTCATAGATCAGACTGGACTGTATGTAAAAAGGCTTGTAACTAAAAGAATTAGAATAAGTACAAAGTTTTCCCAAATTCATTACTATCCATTTTAAGTCTGCTACATTTTATGCCAAACACATGAATTTTAGAAGCCTAATTCATGGGGACAAAATAGCTTCTTATCTAATTAGCTAAGACAGGAAACAGGATATACCCACACACAAAGAATAAACAAAGTGATGAAGTTTATGTGCTGTGTTAGTTTTTCAAGGAAAGAAGAGGAAGAGTGAATTTCGTGTAAGAACTTACTATTAAAGGGTTAAACAAGCTGGTGATAACAGACAAATCTACTTCTATTGTGCCAGATGAGTTGTTTTAATAATCTGACTTAAAAATATTACATTATTTTTTGCTTAAATTCTTTCTGGATAAGTTTTATTTTTCAAAAATCACATTAATGAGAGTTCACTTTTGCGTGTATTTTGTGGTTCATCCTTCCATCATAATATGTACTTTCTATTTTAAAATTAGTCCCTGGTTAACTGGCCCCTCCATAATTTTGTTCTAAAAAGACGTATTGGTATTTAATTACTCTAAAGCAGATAAAATAGAAGGAAAAGACTCAATAAATTGCTTAATAGAATTATTAGACTATGAAAATGCAGCAACATTCTTTGTCTAGCCTTTCCTTTTACAATTCCCCTGTCATAAGGGCCATGAAGTTGCAAGAACAAAAGTCAGACAAAATAGAATTGAGTTTGTTGCTAGTTAAAGATGCTTATCCACTCAGTGTTCATTAATTTGAAAAATCTGACAACCATCATAATAGAAAACATTGGGGATATGTATCACCAAGCTTCAGGATGGGGAAATATAAAGGAGTACAGAATATAGGTGAGCTCATAGGCAAAGAATAATGAAAATGTGACAAGAAAAAACAAGTTAAAAAGAGATCATTGGGAACACTCTTGAATTAATTAGCCTATTGACCTAATTGGTCTTTTCCATTTCCAGTATTTTTCATTATGTGGGATCATGAACATATTCAAATCTGTACATGGAAGAATATCTTCTCTTCTATCCCACTGAAAGTCAGCTACATTTGATTGTGTTTACAGAGCATCAAAAAGGGTAATCTAATTGAAATTCAATCTTCAGATGTCCAAGGACACTTCTCAAAACAAATAGACAAGATATTGCGATATAGTACAGTTTTCTTTTTAACAAAAAAACAGGGTTTTTTTTAACAAAAAACCAGTTTTTTATTTTAACAAAAATTATTCTGTGTGTTATTCTGCTGAAAAGCAATACTTCTTGGCTGAACAGCACTAACAACATTGTTATGTTAGTTTTTCTAAGACAAGACATGGGGTCCCTATTAAATTATTAAAGGCAAATGTTGATGTTTTTCCGTTTCTTTCTTTGAAGGCTATTGTTCCATAGATAATTGCGGTTTACTTAATCATTCATCAGTGCAAATACGTGGAAAAAAAAAAAACATTTTTGTGTTATTACCTGTGTTTTTTCAGTGTTTGATCAGTGATGTCATTATTTGCCCAATTGCTTTTCTTTCTTTTTTTCGTGTATCTCTGTAATCCCAGTTTCATAGAGTAATGTAGCAGTCTAATTTCTGTGTCTACATTTGGCAAGTGTCCGGTAACTTGCAAATTCACTGTTCATGTCTTGGCCTGCTCTGATTGACAGCCCAGAAATAGCCTTTTAAATTGTGTCAGATTCTCATCTCTCTGTTTGAAAGGTAAAGTTAAACAGTTTTCCTAGCAGTCTGCATTGAAGTCTTGAATCTAACCAATCAGCTGTATTGGCCATTGTAGCAAGCTTTTGTCTATGCAAAAGTACATCATTTTATCTTTGCACACTAATAGCTTACTGAAAACCGTTGCAGCTGTCCATTTACTTTGGGGCATGTGATAGCTCAAAGTAATTTATTTACCAAAATAGAGCTATTGTCACTAGCCATACTCTTATCATCTATTAAGTCACTACTTTGCATTTACTCCACTGTGGAATGAATGAAAATGTTCCGTTGTCACAAACAGCACTCAGGTTTTGTAAAAAGAAAAGAACAGTGGATTCAAAATCCCTGTTGAGAGTAATATGGTCTCATCAGCTGTCTCATATTTATCTAATATTTCAACCAACAAATATTGTATTTTTATTACAATAGCTTTCTATGTTTCCAATCAAAATTGAAGCACCGTTGTGCTGGTCACTCTGCAAGCTTAGACGGTGACACTGTTCTTGCTACAAAACCTTTACAGTGGAATAGATATAAGCTACTGGAAAAAATGCAGCTATTAATCTACTGAAAGCACTTTATGACATCAGGATTGAAATAAACTTGCCCCTACCACTGAGTTCCTCAAGTTGTAATGTGCTATTACAGGTACTAATAACAGAATGCAAAAAAAAAAAATCTAAATGAAAGTAAATCATCAGACTAATAAAAACAAATTCATAATATACTTTTGAAGTGTGATTTAAAAGATGATTTTGGGGGGGAAATGAGTGTCAGTTACAGGGATGTTATGAATGTGCATATTCTGACTCAAAATCACAGAATATTTGAAACATCAAAATGGAAAATTTAAAGCCTGTTTATGCAGATCAATTACATTCATCAACTCCAAGGCTAGACAATAAACAAATTTATGAATTTAGCTGGGATTCATAAGTTTTGTGAAGTATTTATCTTTTATTGCCCATATTTCAGTTTTTCTCATATATAGTGCCACTGAGTAAATACTGGTTTTGTCATTATTGCTTTTAGCTTTTTTTTAAAACATACACTGTTTCTCTAATTAAATTGGACTTGGTAAGAAGCCAGTGCTTCCTCTCCTAAGCTACTTTATAGTGCTGCTTATGACTGATTGAAAGGCTTTCTCATCCCATACCTGTCCTTCTTTTGTGCTCATCCTCTGCCTCCTGAATTGCTATTTATTTTGATTAGTTGCTAAGAGAGCTCTAACATTAGTCTCAAAAGCTTGCACAATGAATGACTTCTTTCAGGTGCTTCATTATTTTTGTTGCTATTTCCTGAATTCTATTTACCTTGTCAATACGTTGCAGGAAAAATGAGATTTGAGTTGGTATTCCCTGAGCAATACAGAAAACAAATATGCTCTATGACCTGATGATTTTCTGTTTAGCTGGAAAATCCATTAGGTCTTTTCTTTTTTTAAGAAAGTCCACTATAAACTTTTATCTGACTTTCTCACCATTATTGTAACTGAATATTTGAAGATGATAATCCATGTGAAGATTTTGGGGGTTTTTTGTAAAGTAGCTTCTCGCAGGGCAACTGGAAAAAAAATCAGTCCTGACAGATTCGTTTTCAAGTCACCCATAGTTATGGAGGAACCCTGGTGTATTCCTTATGCATATTTTCAGAACAGCTGCCAATTTATTATCTCATTTTCAGAAGCTACACCTATTCAACAAAAATTGCAGACAAGTCAAGTAAAATCTCACATATGAAAATCAATTTGTGAAGTCTGTGCAAATATGTAACAAAGTATACGGTCAGCTTTTGGAGAGGAGAAGTTCCTTTAAGTATTTTGACAGTGAATAACAAAACATTTTATTTTCATTGCCACTGGAAAGACATTCCAATTTTATAGGAGTCTTTCATTTGGAGCATCCCTTCTCTCTGTATTTTGCCTATCAGGGTAGCCACTGAACCTGAGGATGTGAATTTGTATGTCTCATGATCTCCTAAAACAGCTGATTGTAAAACATGGTATGCAGTTAGATTTCATAGCGTTTTCAAGCTTAAAAATCAGGATCCGCTATTGTGAGTGGTGGTATCAGTTTAAACCATAGTAAAGATGAAATCAGAACGTGCTCAAATGTAATCATACAGCGGAATGCAGTGATTCTGATTAAATTCACAAAGCCTGCTAGAGAGTCTGCAGTGGAAGAATAATACAGATAATTAGAGATGACAAGAAGTTCCCAGTAAAGGTATGATCAAAGAGGTTAAATGTGGTGATCTAGACACTGCACAAAAGTCGTAATGAATTTCTGCATCTTTAAAATATTGTGATATTATAAAACTGGTAGCATATTTCCTATTCAGTTTTACTTTGCATGGCATAATATATAAAGGGAAGAAAAAATGTAACACCAGCCCCTTTTTTTTCTCCTTGAAATGAATATGCTTGAATATGTTGAATATGCTTTCTTATGCATGAAATTACAGTGCTTAATAGCATTAAGCTATTAAAATTACAGTGCTTAATAGCATTAAGCTTAAATTCTTTCCTAAATTCATAAAAACTTTGGATTATTTGGGTTCTTTTTGTTTATTTGCAGAAGGAGGAGAAGCACCATACTGGGTTCTGCAGAGGTGTTTCGCTGAAAGATGTTTTATTATACTAATTTGTGTAGAGAACAAAAAAAGATACAGTCACAAATTGCCATCACAACAGGATCTTCAGTATAAAAAATGAAGATCTGACTTTTAAAAACTTTAGAACCCAGTTCAGAATTTTTTTACTTAATTACATTCCAAAGCAAGAATGAGTATTACTGGAGAATATAGACAAGTATTATAGTTAACCAAAAATTGGAGCTATTTAAGGAATTTGCAAAATCAGTCTTGGACACTTTACCTCCTTCCCCATTAGAAGTGTCTCTCCTCCACCTAGCAGGAAGCAAAACAGTGGTTACTGCAGACAAACCACAAGGCAGATATGTGCCTTTTGAGCCACGAGCTATTGGGATCAACAAAGTGAAATTCTATTACCATTAACTATCTGAAGGTAGGGCTGCCTCTAAAATCTGTAGGCCACAAAGTTTATAGTAAATTTGGCAACAAGAATTACTGGAACATGTTTTCTAAGATCTTTGAGAACAGGTAACTTTTCTCCAGATTTTTAGTGTGGTATCAAATTGAGGTAATTGGTGAGAACAGTAGAGGGTTTTAAAGTAGATAAACTACTTGAACTCTTGTATCTCACAGGGAGCACTGCGAAATTCAAGGATTCTTACTTTTCAATTGCAATGCCTTTATAGGTCAGTTTCTTTATCTTGGGACAAATTGAGATGCTTCAGCCCTGATTCCATTAATGTTTTGAAAGAGAATATTGTGGCGAGGTACCTAGTGGTGATTTGAGTGAAAACCTTGGATAGAACACATATATTTCATGTTTCTGAGTAATAATTACACAGAGAATATGGAAACATTTTTTTCTGATAGACCAGCTGGCTGTGAAAATGAACCAGAGCTGTTTGCTAAATTCTGAGAGCATTTTGTAGTACATGAACTGTCTTTTGCTATGAATTTTGGTATTGTCCTGAAGGATTGTACCCACTATTTTTAAACTTATATCAGGGTTTGGTTTGTTAATGGTCATTTACTTATTAAAATAGTATTTCCTCATAGTTGATCAACTTTAAAATGGTCCCGTAGAAGTCTACAGAACTCCTGGCAAATGCTACTTAGTATGAGTAAGAAATACAGAAGAAGCAGGCATCGTTGTCTCAAACCTTCCATGCTGTTGAGAAGTTCAAGTTATTTTATCTAATCTGAATATTGTTGCCCAAATGCATCCTAAGCATCATCCAGCCACATGAAGCTGACCTGTTTTTAAGTTTGAGTGTACTGGCTGTGTGCCTCGTAAGGAAGACTGTTCTTCCTAACACATAGGTTTGCTACAAACTGTTTATTTGTTGGTTTTCTTTTTAATTAACTGAAATTTTCGGTTTTCTTGTTAAAATGCAGAAGTAACGTGTTGATTCTCTGAAGTCAGCCTGAAATGTCGTTAGGTGTTTCTAGGATAAGCTTTTTATTTTCTTTGTTTTTTTTTAAAATCACTAATACTTTTTTAGAAGGACTTTTTGCTCTATGGAAATGATAGAAAAAAAATAAAATTATTTAGCCATTACCAAAAATGAATGGCTAACATTCTGATTAGAAGTGGTTACTAAGTCTAGTCCTCTATAGGACTTTATAGGATTATGTATCTATTTCTTTATTCTTGTCGTTTGTAAGCTTCAAGTTCACCAGGAGCAATCTGTGCCTGGGTATCTCCAAACACTTTTCTATATTTTCTGGCATATTTTGCATTTTCCCCAGGATGTGATGCTAATTTAGGGTGAACATGAAGTAAATTAAGAAATAATTCTAGAAAATGTGGACTAGGATTTAAGGAAATTTTTCATTTCTGTGGCTCTCTTTCATCATCATTTACAAAGTTGTTCATTAATGATCACTGAAAAGAAATGTGACTGCTAGGCATTTAGTAATTACGTTGGTATACAAAAAGAAATAGAAACTATCTTTTGCTTTAATGTTCTATTACTAGCTAGAATTTTGTTTTTTTTTAAAGATTGAAAAAAAAATCCAAATAAAATTTGGAAAACATGAAATGACTGTTAATGTCTGTGGAGTGATTATGCTGTTATTACATTCACTGCTCTCAGAAACAAACTGAGGCTTATTTTTTCAGTTTTTAAGTACCACATATGTCTTCATCACATTTAAATTTTGGAGTTTGCATGCAGATGTGATCATTAGGCTGGTTTGAGTTTGAGCGCAAGTATCTCACATGCATAGTCATATTGCAGATGTTGCATCTTTGTCAGTCCTTCTTTCAGAATTGCATGCTTATAATTCTCCCGGGAGTTTTACCCACAGTCTTTTACCTTTTTTATTGTAATAGGCTGGCGTACACCATTATCTTTTTCCCACCAAATTGTGAGTGAACTTAGCTGCTCCTTTGCACATTAAGAACATCTTAGAAAAGGCAGAAAGCGTCTGAGTCGCCATAATTGTTTTCTGTACCTACTTCTTAGAAGGCAGTACACACCCAAACATCTATTAAACAGCTTCAGAGATGGGAGCTTCACCATAAATGGCAGGCTAAGAAATGGAAAAGTAAATTGTTCCACCCAGGAATACTGATGGTGCCACCAAATCTCATTCAGTGGCCTTCTAGTATTCAGTGCTGCAGGTAGACAGTTTGTCTGACACGTTAAAACAATAACAAAAATGGGAGAGCTGTCATCTTGAGAATAAAGTAACCCTCTGCTAAAATCTTCCTACGTCTTAATTTCCTCCAGTGCTAACCACAGATGGGTGCACACAGTAGCAGCAAACCTCTCACCACAACACACTGGCAGAAAAGTATACACCAGCACTACACGCTTGAATGAAAGGTGTACTGCACTGGCACAGTAACCCTCAGCAGACACCCTCTGCAATTAAAAAGCATTGGAGCCACCAAGGCACTAGGCAAATAACCAAAGCTGAGAGCACCGACAAGTTCAAGTGAAATTTGAGGGGAACAAGGAGTTAACTTTGCAGCTAAAACAAAGGAGTACTTTAAATTCTCTAAAATCTTTGCTTTTGGGAGATTGACAAGTAGTTACAGCTCTCTGGGGAGGCAGTTTTGAAAAGAAGACTAAACACTGACTGAGAGACTCCTCTGCTGAAAGAAAATTGGGAAGGGCGGGGGGGAGCGGGGGGGTGGGAAGGTTCTAAAAGGCACTTGGCTCCACAGTAAAAATACCAAGAAGACCAAAGCATAAAACTCAATAAGTATCTTCTAAGCATCTGTCTACGTAGTCTTACAGAAGTAAAGATAACTTGTTACCCTACTGTAGAGAAAAATAAGGAAAGATAAAACAGACCCTTACTATAAGAAAGTAAATTTATGCACAGATGGAACAACACAAATCACTTAAACCATTAAGGGCATTCATTGTAAAATAAAATCAATATAAGATGAATGTTTCAGTTTTAACACTGTTAATAGTATTAATACAGGTGCTATTCAATTTATAGAGCATTATGTGTGAGGGTTTCATATATACAGGTGCAATACTGTTTTCATGTGTTTAAAATGAATTCTAGGTTTTATAGCATGTATTCTTTTGATGCATTTCTGTAACTCCTATTAAAGTTAATTAGCATTATGTGCACATCAAGAGAAGAATAAAAACCATATGTGACTTATTGTAATAATTATTAAACTAACATCTCATACTGATTGAGAACATAGGTGTTTGCCTACTTCCCTACAACCTCCAACCGTGAACTTTCAATCTCATAACCTCTAAATAACAAAGGTAATCCAACAAGTATCAGCTAAAGCAAGTGGTGGTAGTAAGTGCTAATCTTACCATTTAGTAATACTCAACAGATGCTTTAGTGTAGTGCTAAAAGCTCAGCTCTGTTTGTGATTTTAAAAAAAAGAGAGTTATTAACCATGAATGTTGATAAAAATCCAGTGGGACTTTTAATTCGGGTTTACATGTGTACAGGTTTGCGCATGTGCATGTTAGTCCACCTGCACTGCCAAAACATCAACTTGAAAATTACCTTTTGCTCTTTTGTCTTGGTTTTCTAGTACTAATTTTCAGTGTGACTTGCATGAAATGGCTACCTGTTCAGGCCCTAGGAAGCTTAATGGTTAGTGGTATGAACATACGTTAAATGGCTTCCTTGTTCTTCCCATGATATTAGAAAATAATCATTTATTTCTCTGCAATGCTGTATCTGCTTGGCATAAGAGCTAGCCCAAATACCATGGTGAAATGAAGTGTTCTTGATGATGCATGTCTAAATTGTTATGGTATTCACCGTAAAATCTAAACAGTGCCTTATGAATCTTCAGGCAGATAAGTGATATGCATACAAGTTGATGTCACTGACCGAGAAAGAGAAGGTAATATTTGTCATGTGTGTGTGAAAATTTGTAAATTATCTGATTTGCTTTTGGAGTAGGAAGAAAGCATAATATGAAATAGCCTATGAAATAAAATGGCAATGAATTTAGAATATGTGACAGCTGGTTCAGCAACATACTTAAGTATATAAATAGTTCAATTACAGTCAGTTTTCTCAATGAGACTACTCATTTGCTTTAAGTTAGATAAATTCTGTAATGAAAAAGTTTTAAAGTCATTGGCAGCCAATCAAGAAATAATTTTCTGCATGTGATTATTTGGAACAGACTGCCTAGGTTTAAGAAATACAGAGCAATACTGTTTCATTATTTTTACACTTATGCAATGTTACAGAATGATGGAAAACTGATTTTAAGTGATGTCTTTTTAATATGTAGTGTTAAAACTGTTTGGAGCAGGTGCTTTTTAGATTCAGAAGTACTGTGAATGCTCTCGCTGTCTTTCATATGATAAAACTAAATACTGTAAAAAAAAAGAAATTAATTATGAAATTTGAAAAATCTACTCTAATTATATGGAGCTATGGAGATGTAACTGTACCCTTTTTTCACTATAATGGATACGTCTGCTTTGCGAAATGCTTTGCAAAATCATGCTACATAAATAATAGCTATTAAAATTATTTTTGTTACTTTCATTGAAAAGAACTTTTACCCAGGAGTTAAAAAGATAAGACAGAACGAGATCTCTGAAAGCTTCTATACCTAGTTGTGTGTACTCAGAAGAAATCGCTTAATTTACACTAAGTTACTTGCTGGCCTTGCATATGTTGTGCTTAGGTTTATTTAGCATTACTATATATATTCCTGATACATAATGGATATACACTTTTTCCTGACTCAGAATCATTAGAAAAACAGTCCCAAATTTACACCTGATGTATCTTGACTTTTAAACCCTTGATAGTTTCTGATGTCCTGCATTAAGTTTGAAACAGGAAGCAGTAACTTACAGCTGATAGTTGGATTCATTTTTACTTTTCACGGAGACTAAGATATTTTCTAGGGAATTTTTATCTCCTTTTCTGGAATGAAAAACTTTGTGTCTGAATTTATGCACAAAATAAATTATGGATGTCATGAAAGTAATTGATTTCTTACTTTTTTTTTAGATTTTGTTGTGAGAAAGATGGTTGCTATGAGCTCATTTAAAACTGATAGAAGCACTTAAGAATGCTTGCTGTCAGTTTTTCAAGACTCCAGGAGGAGAACATCTGACAAAACCATTATTTTGTTTTTCTTTTGAAGACTTAAGTTAACATCAGCAGTTCCTACGTGCTATGTGAGCTAGTAAAAATGGTCACAGGCATAGCAATAGACATGTGGAAATTTGCCAGTTACTTGCTGATAGTTTCTAAGAGCTTTCAGACATTTTGGTGCAGGGGGAGTTTTCCATTGTGTTCAGGCAACAACTTTGTGGAAGTGTTACTACAGCTGTGACCTCCATAACATTGACTTTTGTGCAAACCTAGCTACTAAATACCAAAAAGTCATGTAACAAAGTGAACTTGAATATTTGCCTTGGAAAATTTTGACCTAGTGGTTTACAAAACCTGAGAAATGGAGAAAGATTTTTCTCTTGCTTTGTAGAAGTATAGAGATTCTTAAGGCCGAAATTCAAGACAGTGCTTTTCTCAAAAGTCTTGATGGTACTCTTTCAGCGTGGCTTATTGGTGGGTTTTAAAGGAAAATAAAATGTTAATGTGGGACTTTGGAAACAACAATGTTTATGGAGACATATACCTGCATCAAGTCCTGTAAAAATATGAAGGCTTAGACGTATCATATTAAAGGTTAAAAATCTTTTCCTTCAGAAAGGATTTAATACATCAGGATAAACAGTTGAGACAAACCTTTTCCAGAAGCGTAGTATTTAGAGTAAGAACACCAAAAAAATGTACCTAATATATTAGCAAGATCTTTTCCTCACATGCCAAAGGAGCTGGAAGTCTGACTGAAAAGTCAAAAACAATCAATCAATCCTTCTTTTTATAATCCCTGTTTTACTCTTTCAGTTAATACTCAGAACAGATTATGTTGTAGCACTTATTCAAAGTAGTATGCCTTAACAAAATAAAAGCAGGAAAAATGTTTAGAATGCACAGAATGATTTTTAAGTCTTATTCAGGTACAAAAAAGTATTGAAATACTATTGTGTAGTCTGAGATTTATTGCTATATATTCAAAGAATTATAGAATCATAGACTTGTTTGAGTTGGAAAGGACCTTAAAGGTCATCTAGTTCCAAGCCACCTGCCTTGGGAAGAGGCACTTTCCACTGGATCAGATTATTCAAAGCCCCATCCAGCCTGGCCTTGAACACTTCCAGGAATGGAGCATCCACAACTTCTCTGGGCAATCCGTTCCAGTGTCTCACAACCCCAAGAATAAAGAACTTCCTCCTAATATCTAGCCTAAATCTACACTCTTTCAGTTTGAGGCCATTACTGCATGTCCTATCCCTACAGTCCTTAATAAAAAGTCCCTCCACATCCTTCCTGTAGGCCCCCTTTAAGTGCTGGAAGGCTGCTATAGGATCTCCCTGGAGCCTTCTCTTCTCCAGGCTGAACAACCCCAGCTCTCTCAGCCTGTCTTCACAGGAGAGATGCTTCAGCCCTCTGATCATTTTTGTGGCCCTCCTCTGGACTTGCTCAAACAGTTCCATGTCCTTCTTCTCTTGGGGGCCCCAGAGCTGGACGCAGTACTCCAGGTGGGGTCTCACTAGAGCAGAGTAGAGGGGCAGAATCACCTCCCTCAACCTGCTGTCCACTCTTCTTTTCATGCAGCCCAGGATGCGGTTTGGTTTCTGGACTGCAAGCGCATATTGGCAGGTCATGTTGAGCTTCTCATCAACCTGACCTCCACGTCCTTCTCCTCAGGGCTGCTCTCAATCCATTCTCCACCCAGCCTGTATTTTTGCTTGGGATTTCTCTGACCCATGAGCCAGACCTTGCACTTGGCCTTGTTGGACTTCATGAAGTTCACACAGGCCCACCTCTCAAGCCTGTCGAGGTCCCTCCAGCATGTCACCATGCTTCACAGCTTGATGTCATCTGCAAACTTGCTGAGGGTGCACTTAATCCCACTGTCCATGTCTCTGACAAACATGTTAAACAGCACTGATCCCAGTACCAACCCCTGAGGAACCCCACTCATCACTGGTCTCCATTTAGCAACAGAAATTATTTCTCAATTACTATACACTATCTGATGTGCTCCCAATTGCTTCTGAAGAGTGCACATAATAATCTTAGTGCCTGACTCTCCAGCCAACAGGTAAATTAGTTTGATCTTTCTTCTCTAAAAGAAATGAGTTTTGTATTCAGTTATAAAATGAATGACAGCAGTTATTACTAATAAATCCAGGGAGAAACAGTTCCATTGTTGAAATCAGACACAACCCTGGCACTCTCAGTCAATTGTGTTTCTTCTGTGGCATAGGGACTCTCACTGCGTGGTAATTCACCACTGGACAGATTCAGATCTGCTTTCAAGCATTTTGCTTTCTTCATTTGTACCTTCTTCATGCAACTCATCAAGTGTTAAGTCTGTCTACAGAGTTGGCATGCAGGTTTTTTGTGCATACACTGATTTTTGATGTACTTGACACATACAGTGCTATGCTAAGATTAGTCTGTCGCACTACATCTGTTTAAAGGCAGGAACCGGCTCTCCACAGCTGTTTGACTTCATTAACTGTTTTTCACAGAACTGTTTGTGATGAATTTGCAAATAAGTGTCATAACATGAAACTTTCTTTCTGTTCCTTCTCAGATGCACTTCCCCACCACCACTGCCACCCCACCTGACATCATGACTCCCTCAGCCTTCTGGCAATCCCACTGAACTGTTCAAATATTATCACAGCATTCACTTAGGCCCATGACTTAACAGCTACACAAAACAGCTACTTCCTTATGTCCATGCTATTCCAGTATTCCACTGGAACTGAAACATCACTATATCTGTGTCAACAAATCATCATTTTCATTTGCAGATATTTCTTTTATAAAAAACAAAACAAAGCAAACAAAAAACCCCAACCCTCCCCTCCACTTTTTTCTAGAATGTACATCTTGCGTTGTTAGGATCATCTTTGATCAGCTAGATGAAATTTGGTGAGAAAATTATCTTAAAAGGAAACTGTGAAAACAAAAACCTTACCTATACTCTACATAAAATCAATTTATTATTTAATAAGAAAATGCTCACAAATATTGTTGATGACAGACTGTAGTCTGTAATAAATTTCAGTTTACACTGCCCGTCACAGATTTTGATTTCATATATTTTTTAAAGGTACCACTGAATTTCATAATTTGTTAAAATAACTATGATGAGCTTACAGGTGTGAACCTTGAGCTCAGCACATAAAACAGTTTTTAAAAAGCACTTTTTAGCATGCTATGCTCCTATGCCAAGCCAAGATCCTATTTCAAATTACTTTACTGACAATATAATTTGTGGTGCAATTAGTCAGGTAAATTGCAGCAGGAGTTATAGCAAAGCTGAGTAAATCCTTTCTTGTTCTATGTTCAACATCTTATGAATGAATCCCCATGCCATTCCTCATTTACAGTTCAATGAGAAATATTAGCTGCTGCTGTTAGACAAATGTGAAAGCGTCATTTTTAAAGTACCTCTCTCTCCTTCAGTCTTCCAGAAAGGCTGCTTGAGTTTGCTCAGTTGAGTTCACAGCAGTTCACTATAGCTCTCTCAAGGCCGTATGATTATTATTGTGAAAAATGCTTTGGAAGAATGCAAGTGCTAGCTCTCAGTGGAACAGAATGAGCGCTGCCTTGCATCACCAGGCCCTCTGTTCCTGCTTCAGAGGCAGGCCTCCACCGTGCTAGAAAGCATGACGGGATGTTGAGTAGTTTCTTCCATGCAATAAAGAGTACAGAAGTAATCTATCACCTATGAAAACATCATTCCTATTATAAAGTGAAACATGTTAAGTCACAGACTAGTCCCATTTACTTCAGTTTAGGGCAGCGGCAAGATTTCAGGTAGAAGTCCAAGTCTCAGACCACAGACAGTTCAAACGTTGGTTTAGGGGCAAAATAATCCATAGCAAAACTATGTTTGTGACATCACAAACCTGTGAGTCTTTCTGAGATGAAAACCTTGGAGTGCTGGCTGCCTTAGGCTTTAGAAATGGTAACATTTCTGTTACTATGTGTATGTCTTCATTCACTTGTATACTATGAAGTGTTAATATGAGATTCTGCTGTGTAAATCGATACTCATTAAAGGGTATTTGTCAGACACCAGCAATTATTGAACTCGGTCACAGAACTGTGAAAAAGCTGGGTTTTAAGCAATGTGTGTCCTCTGCTACAGAAGAAGCTCTTCAGTATTCTTCCAGAATAGAATTGAATGGTTGTGTCTGCCCCAGAAGAAAATATCCGCTAACTTCCTTGTCTGGACACTTCCTCAAAGCTATTTTGACTTAAGCGGTGAAACTTGCCCCAAGCAAAAAAGAAATTCTTGTCTACTGTCTTCTCTTCTCCTATGTCTATCCTTCCCTGCTAACAGATCCCTAGGTGTCTTCTCAATATCTGTGAGAGAGAGGAAATGTTGCCATAGGTGGGCACAAGAGGTGAGACGGATACCTCTGTCACATTCAGGAAGATGAAGAGTGAGGTCTAGAGTACATCCTCTGTAGCCAGGCCACCAGGGAAGAACTTCACCGTCCACTTAGAAAGGAAATACTTTCTTGGTTCTGTTAAAGATTCATACAGGTTCAAAGATGAGGTGTGTTTTAACGTTTGCCAGCACTTTGGATTCTGTATTTTGCTCATAAATATTAGGAATACATCATATAAGGCATTGCTTTGTTGTCTTACAGCTTCCTTGACTCATCCAGCATTTTCTTAATTGATAGACCTGTGCTCATAGTGGTGAAAAGACTTAAAAGATAAAAGCGAACAAACCACAAAAATGGGAAGATACTGTATCTGGTATTTTTTTACAGTAACTGTCTGAAGTCATGTGTTACGAATGTTTTAAGCATGCTTTTCAGACCAATGAAAATGAACGCTGCATCAGATGTAGAAAACCTGCATCTTTTGTACCAGTAACGTTAGTGTAATGCTTAGTAATACTGAATTTCAAGGGATATCCGCTTCAAATGCATTTGCAGAGTTCATTGTCTTTTCTGACAACATAACTCTTTTTTCTCATTCTCTTCAGCAATAATAGCACTTTTATTGTTTCTCATCATTATGTTTGCTATTTATTGAAATGCTGCAGTAACATCCAAATTGCTACATCTGTATGGGTGCATTGTTGTGCCAGGCACCGTAAAGAATAACACACTGTTAGCATCCTAACCCAAGCATCTTTTGTCAAAACTTGTGGGATACAATTTCATCATGCTTATTTCTTCTTTCCTTCTTCTAAGGGACCAAGCTACAGGCCTTTTGGGGCACCCTTTTACCCACTTGTCAAAGTGAAGATCCTCCTCTTTCTAAAATGCACAAGTTTAGTGCTGACTTAGAAATGCAAAAAATAGTATTATTCTCCTTTGAAAACAAGATTTAAACAAAGTTGGTGGGTTTGCCACTACAGTTCCTTTGTCAGGTCCTTAAATTTTGCAGCTGTGACATTAATGCAACTGCATTATTAAAGTGCATAGTTTATAGTTGTCAGTTTTGGCTGCAGACTATGTAGGCTGCATTAAAAAGTATTCAGTAAGATTATGGCATTGAGGAAACAAATCATCGAAAGCTGTGTAACATCACTAACAGACGTGACTGTGATCACAAGTTGAGTCCATTTGGCTGTCTTAGGCAGTATTCTCACTCCTTTAAGTTTAGACATGTAGTGCAAATGGGGAGAAAGGAGAGAAAAGGGGACTGTATGGTCTGACAACTCCTTTGCCAGACTGCTCACTTCTCTTCTGTCCTTTTTGGTGAAGGAAAACAAGATGCTACTACCTGCTTCTCAGTTCAAATTAGTATGTTACAACTTTATCGTGGTGATTTATTGCTTTATATTTAAGAATGAATATGAGGTAACTACTTATAAAAAGTGTCATGTATATTTACTAATATCAGTATTTTAATACAGAGTATTAATGAGTAGAAAGGAAGGGAAGAAAAAGAAAAGAATGCCTTTATGTGTTCTGGAACAAACAATCTGTATATTCAGACTACTAACACGAGAAGTGAGCTCTGGGGTACATATGAACCTGCTGCTGATCTCATTATTTACTGCTCCATAAAACTGCGTGTGATGTGAAAAATTAAAGCTTAAAGCAAAGACTGCCATCACTGCACTACTGTTATTCTTCACCCTTTATTTTTCAAATGAAAGTAAGGAGGATGTAAAAACACAAATATTAATATATTAAAAATATTGACTAGATAGAGCAATCATGCATTTTCCTAATCCTCATTCTTGGCAAGCCCCAATTTAACCCTGATTTAGTGTAATCTAAATCCTAACCCTGTCTGGAAACTAAACCTCAAATTAGAAATGGTAATCACGGAAATTCATATGGCCGCCCTTTGCCGTCCTCTTGTCTTTTATTCAACAGTGCAAAATACGTAGTTTCTTTTTTATGAACATTTGCATATGGAAAAATGTGGGATGCTGTATCCTCTCTGCTTCAAAAGTTTAGTGTTTCTTTTCCTTAATATATGATACCCCGCACTTAAAACACCACTTCATATTCTCTGCCTTTGTTTCATTACCATAATTCTGGCTGAGTCCTCTTATGTTAGATAAGGGACATCTGGCAGGAATTCTTGGATTCCCCACTTTTTTATATGTATTTTTTTTAGGACGTGGCCTTTTGTATTTCCCTTTCCATTCCCAGTAAGCAGAACAGACATCCAAAAGATCAGTCATAACCAAGTTTGGGCGTGTGATGTTCAGATGATATGCTGTGCTATAAGCTATGACAGTGCCTGAGTGCAAATGTGAGAATAAACCCTTATTTTGGGGCTTGTGTTTTCATATGAGTGAAGACTTGCTAGATGTTAATTCTTGTCATTCGGAATGTCATTGTTAAAGCAGGGTGAGAGGTATTTCATTGTTCACGTAGTGAGATGGGTCACTTTTGAAAGAGCTTGCTATGTGCAGTCTTTAATTTAGCAGAATTTGAGAACTGCCAAAAGGTGCAAATTCCTTTTTCCATTTTCACGTCCTTATGAAGATATCTAATTTCAAAGGCTCAACGCACTCATTTATTAAAACAGAGAACTTATTTAAGGCTAAATGCTAATAACAATGAATGTTAACTGACTTAATGCAATGTGAAATTGCTGCTTCAACATTCATACAAATGATAATTCAGTCTAAGTGGCTCTATGTTCTGTTATATAGACATTACTTTGCAATTTCCAGGGTAATTGCATACAGAGCTACTAAACAAATTTGTTTTCTTTTGCATCAAAAGTGCTTTGCACATTTCTTCAATATATGAAGCATATTTTTAAATGCATGGTTTTTAGTGGGATGGGTTGGGCAGCTCATCTGTTGTTGAATACTTACTGTTAGTGAGTGTCTGATCATCTTATCAATGTCTAATTATGTTTCCTTGTGTGGTATAATTGCCCAAAATTTAAGAGAAATCCCAACAGATACCTAGATCTAGTCTCACGTAGCCATTACCTTCCTTCACTGACTTTCAACACCACTAAGTAGAAGTATTCATCTCTGTATAGCAGCTTTGAACAAAGGACCCTGGGAAAAGAATTTATTGTGTGATCATAATTACTTTTTTTGGCAAAAATTACCTTGTAAAATATTTCAATAGGATTAATGTTTATTAACTAACACTTTTCTGATGCTTTGTATGTTTTAAATCAAAATTAGTCTTTTATGTATAATTAGAAGTGGCTTTGTTTTTATTTTTAAATTTATTCATATGCATAGTTCGTCAATAATAATAAAAAATACCAACTTTGCTGCAAAATCTTGATTTTACTCCCCTACTCTCTTTGATTTCACTGTTCTCAATCCTGAGTTGCAGGAAGAATGATTTTGAATAATATGGTCATGATGTCAAAACAGTGCAAATTATATGCTGCTGCCATCTGGAATAGTGAAAATAAAAGCTTTATTTACACTGTTCTTTGAAATAATAAACTTTATTGTGGTAGTTTATCTTCAGTATCTATAGTGTATTCTGGGAATACTCCGTGTGTGCCTTTTTATTCTGTGAGCTACAGAATGACTGAAATTTGCCTGTGGCAAAACTGTCAGTGAATCTTGAAATAGATTTTTTCTTCTTGCTGCGTAGAATGGAGAACTACCCTCCATTTTCACAATGAGAATAACTGGTTCATATAGGACAATATTTTTTAAGAGGCATAGTAAAACACTATAAGTATGTATTTTGGTCAGGCAGATTACACTGATTTAACTGCAGGTTAATATGGATATTCGGAACATAGGTGTTTTTATGGTGCAAATAGTTAATGTGGGAGGAAATACTTAAAATAAATATTACCCAGTTTTTATTTCAATTGTCCAGTCCTGAATCCTGATGCAATTACCTTGCCTTTATAATCCATAACCTACAACCAAAGTCATCACAATTTGCTTTGGGTACTTCACCTTTGCACTTCATATCCATATCATAGCAATATTATCATAAAGTACTGTAGCTGACGTATTATTCACACTATTCTGTCTTCCCTGTTAAAACACGAAAGTGATTGACAAAGAGATTCAGCAAGGTGACTGTGAAGAATTTAAGACTTTAAGACCCAATCTGTCTCTAAAAGCTGCCACTCTTCTTGTTGCCACCAGTGCATAGACATGATCTGAAAGTAGCTTTTCACAGGAAAAGCAGTCAAAATGTTAAGGAGGCCTGGCACAAACACTGAATAAAGATCGCTGTTTTTCTGTTTATCTGTGTTGTACACCTTGATAGGTTTACCATGAAGAGTCAAATCAACTGTACTGGGTTTGGATGAAATCCTCTTCTTTCTTTGGATCCAGCTTATATATCCAGTATATATGTAGGCTTGACAGTACACCTTCAGACAAAGCTTGGGAGGTTACTGAAATCTTATGAAGAATTATGTCATTTAAAAAAGAGAGATGGCAACAGCACACTTTTTTCCTGAAAAATGAGAGAAAGCACAGTTAAAGGATGAGCAGAACAGAGTTTATGATATGTAGTTGTAGCACAGCTATGTTCAGAGGTTCTTTTCTATAGATACTCTTAAAGGTAAGAATGGTTTCTTTTTGGTAGAGCATAATTTAACTTGTTGGTATTTTCAAGGCACCACTTCATCAAAATTACTGTTTACACATAAAAGCTGTGTTTGAGTCTCTACTCTAAATGCTGTTGCATTGGTGAGGGCAGGCTCACCTCTAAGACATATACAGCAACATGTGAAATTAGGTGTTGGACAATGTCTGTAGATACACTGAAATCTGAAAGTAGAGGTTAATGTGCTTTTTCCATACGTGTTGCTTGGAAGGGAAGCAATTACCACTATGATAAAACTGGCAGCAGGTAGGATTCCTACCTTGAGGTAGGAATCTCAAGGACATTGTTCACAGATAAGCAATGTCAAACAGACTGAATACACAGAGAAACAGTTTAGAAATACTTGGAACAACCATGATGGGAAACAAGGCAAGGCTGTTTCCTATCATTCTCTCCTAAGGGTTCGTGTGGTAACCTAAGGGTTCGTGTAGTAACCAGTCTTTGTAATTGCCTCTCTGTGTTGTTCAGATCATACATTCTGTGAAAAATAGCTTTCGTAAAGCTCCTCCACCAATTGGAAATGATACTAGCACAGTACTAAAGGCATTCTCTTAATGCAGGTAATAGAATGCAGCCCTGTTAAGACACCTAACAAATTCAAAGAATGTGCTCTATTTCTAAATCTCTTGTATCTGTCATCCTAAACAAAATACGTATTACATGTATGACTCACTAAGCACAAGGACAGAGAAATCTGCCCTTTAATGGCCACTCAAAATGACAGTACCAAATGGCTTTGAGAAGGTCAAGTCTGATTTAAATTGTTGATGAATTGGAAGCTAATTCACTAGAACTGAATATTAATAGGGAACAGTGGTGTATATGCTATGGTTTAGAGCCTAACAAGCATATTAATGAGCAGTAAAAAATATTTTTCTTTTCACCGTATGTAAAATTGTAGAGCTACCAATATATCAACATTTTCTAATAGTTATTTTTCTCTCAGTCGCTTACGTGGCTGAGAGTCAGTTCACTGATTTGATGCTCAGCTCTCTTGCACAGTGTGTTTGATAATCTGTCAAACTTGGTATCATCAAAATGCAAAGACAGTTTTGTACAAATCACCAATAAACTTAGAGAGAAAAAAAAGCAATTAACATCTTAAAAACTAAATCCACCGTGATAAGCACTCCAATTAGAAATTTCATTATTTCCCTGGTCTATTTTATGTTGAATATTGGTTTTTATTGCCAAATACCTGAAAGCCAGATTGGAAACAAGCCACAACTGTCAAAAATATAACAGTTCTGGCTATTTGAATCTGTTACATTGTGATGTTTCTCATGAAAATTTCATGAAGAGCATTCATTCAAAGAGATTCTATACATAGGGGGGGTGGATGGAATTTAATTACCCTTATTAAAAATAAGAAAGGAAAGCTCTTTACTACTCCATCCTATTAATATTCAAGATAGATTATCTTTTTTGTACACTTATGTATTTGCAAAAGGGAATCCAGGGTTTTCTGTATGAGCCAAGTAAGGAAGGAAAGGTCAGGTTATAAAGATCCAGTTCTGTGTCAGAAGTCAAATCTCGTCAGTTACTCCCAAAGTAAAGAGTTCATGTTTAAAAACAGACATGAAACATACCTTGCTTTGGGAAGAGCCTATAGCTAGTGAAGGATTTGACACTTAACCACCGATTGGCCAAAAGACTAGCTGTGAAGAGTGAATTTTGGTTACTATACCAGAGTAGTATCTATGTGCATTTGTATTGCAGGCAATTAAATAGCTCATAGGTGACAGCAGACCCCAGGAACTGCAGAAATTTATAGGATGTACTTGCTTGCTATACATTTTTCATAAAAGTCTGAAGACTTCCCTGAAACTATTTAAAAATACTACATATTTTGCATGACAGAGAGTTCACATTGAATAATTTCTTCTAAGATAATTTTATCCCTTAATCAATTCCATGTCAGTAACCACCAATCAAGACATTTAATAAGATATATGTTTTATAGTTAGTGTTGATCCTCTTTCTTTGTTGTGGTTTTTTTTTTTTTTGCTTGTCTTTTTTGAACTGCAATAAGAGCAATTATTTGCAATGAAAATATTCATACTGCTTTAATGGAAATGAAGAGCAAGATGATGTAATTCAAATACATTATTTTACCTATGCTAAC